>NC_089516.1:131383152-132121271 GCF_036850995.1 Saccopteryx leptura | reverse complement strand
ACAGTGGTTCTCAACCTGTGTGGCGACCCACAGGTTGAGAACCGCTGCATTAGAAAAATTCAAATTAAAACCACAGTGAGCTATGACCTTACACCTGTCAGAATGGCTGTCATCAATAAATCAACAAACATGGCGAGGCTGTAGAGAAAAGGGAACCCTTGTGCACTGTTGGTGGAAATAAATATTGGTGCAGCTACTGTGGGAAACAGTATGAAGTTTCCTCAAAAACTTGAAAATGGGACTGCCTCATCACCCAGCAATTTCACTGGGTATATATCTGAAGAAAGCCAAAACAGTAATTTGAAAAAATGTATGCACCCCTATGTTCATTGCAGCACTATTTACAATAACCAAGAAACAGAAGCAAACCAAATACCCATCAATAGGTTTGTGGGGAAAGAAAAAAGGCAGTAGCATGGACAGACCTGGAGAGCATTATGCTAAGTGAAATAAGCCAGTCAGAGAAAGACAAATACCATATGATTTTATTTATACAGTGTGTCCGTAAAGTCATGGTACACTTTTGTCCGGTCACAGGAAAGCAACAGAAGATGATAGAAATGTGAAATCTGCACCAAATAAAAAGAAAACCCTCCCAGTTTCTGTAGGATGATGTGGCAGCATGTGTGCATGCACAGATAATGATGTAACACTGTGTATACAGTGGAGCAGCCCATGGCCATGCCAGTCGAGATGTGGATGGTACAGAGGAAAGTTCAGTGTGTTCTGTGGCTCGCTAAATTCGAATCCGTGACCAAAGTGCAATGTGAATATCGGCGCATTTATAATGAAGTGCACCACATAGGAATAACATTACTCGGTGGAATAAGCAGTTGAAGGAAACCAGCAGTTTGGTGGAGAAACCCCGTTCTGGTAGGCCATCAGTCAGTGACGAGTCTGTAGAGGCTATACGGGATAGCTACCTAAGGAGCCCAGATTTTTTAAATCTGTGCATGAACCCACATCGAACTGCACTGAATAGGTATGAAACTGGGAGAGTTTTCTTTTTGGTGCAGATTTCACATTTCTATCATCTTTTGTTGCTTTCCTGTGACCGGTCAAAAGTGCACCATGACTTTACGGACACACTGTATATGAATCTAATGAACAGAAATAAATTAACAAACAAAATAGAAGCAGACTCATAGATATGGAGAACAGACTGACAACTTTCAGAGGGGTTGGAGGTTGAAGGGCTGGGTGGAAAAGGTGAAGGGATTAAGCAAGGAAAAAAACTGATAGACACAGACAATAGTATGGTGATTACAAGAGGGAACGGGGAAGGTGGGAGGTTGAAGAGGGTAAGGAGAGGATAAATGGAGATGGAAGAAGACTTGATTTAGGGAGATGAACACACAATACAATATACATATGTTGTATTATAGAATTATACAACTGAAACCTATAAAATTTTGTTCATCAATGTCACCCAAATAAATTCAATTTAAAAAAGTGGTGGCACATATATATAATAGAATATTACTTGGCCATAAAAATAAAATCTTACCATTTGAGACAGCATGGATGGACCTAGAAGGTATTATGCTAAGTGAAATAAGTTAGACAGAAAAAGACAAACACCATATGATTTCATTTATATGTTGAACCTAAAGTGCAAGATAAACAAACAAAAGAGAAACAGTCTTATAAATGCAGAGATCAGATTAATAGTTGCAGAGGGGAAGGGGTTTGGGGGTCTGGGTAAAAAACGTGAAGGGATTGAGAAGTACAGCTTGGTAGTCACAGAATAGTCACGGGAATGTAAAGTACGGCACAGGGAATATAGTCAATAAGATTGTAAGAACTATGTATGGTGCCAGGTGGGGACTTTGTAAAGTATGTAATCATCTAACCACTCTGCTGTATGCCTAAAACTGATACAAAATAATATTGAAATACATTGTAATTGAAAAATAAATTTTTAAAACATAAAAAAGTATAAAACATGATGTTACCATGTATCTCATCTATTTTACCCCAGATATATATCCAAGAGAAATGAAGATATATATCCAACAAAAAAGTAATGTTTGTAACATTATTCATAATAGTTAAAAAGTAGAAACAAACTAAATGTCATTTGACTGGTGAATGGATAAATAAATGTGGTATATTCATACAATGGGATATTATTTGTCAATGAAAAGGAATGAAGTACTCATACATGCTACAGTATGGATTAATCTTGAAAGCATGCTAAGTAAAAGAAACCAGCTTTGAAAAATACATATTTATTGGTCTATTTGCATGAAATATCCAAAATAGGCTAATCTATAGAGACAGAATATAGGTAAGTGTTTGTCTCGTGCTGAGGGTTTGGGGGAAATAGGATGTTTCTGTTAATGACTGCCAAGTGTCCTTTTGGGGTGGTGAAAATGTTCTAAAACCGATTGTGGTGATGGTTTAACAATTCTATGAATATACTAAAAACCATTGAACTATACATTATAAATGAGTGAATTATCTGATATATGAATTTATGTATATCTAAATGGAACTGCTGAAATGTGATGATGTCCTTCCACATTGACACAAAAGGCAGATTTATTTATTGCATAAACATGAATAGAATACCCACTATATGCCAAGCACTGTGCTCGGTTCCTTTAGAGCCAAAATACTGTACTGTACTTAATCAGAACTGTCTCCAAGAGCTTTCAGTATAGTACCTATGCACCAATGACTGTAATACATGAAGAAAAGGAAAGAGTGAACCCAAAGAGGTACCAAAAGTTATGATGAGGACAAAATTTACTCTCAATGGGGAAGGTGCCATTTAGGGCACTGAAGGGCATTGGGATTTTGACAGATATAGTTAAGTAAGAAAGACATTTTAGCTCTGCGTGGTGGGGTGAGGGTGGGATGGGGTAGCAATATAGAGCAGAAACAATGGAAGTTGAAAGTGCCAATTGTCTTTAGGAAATGTTAATTACCTCAGTTGGCCTGAAGGTAAAAACTGGAGGATAGTAACCCCCTAAGACAAGACAGGTGGCCCTGGCCGGTTGGCTCAGCGGTAGAGTGTCAGCCTGGCGTGCGGGGGACCCGGGTTCGATTCCCAGCCAGGGCACATAGGAGAAGTGCCCATTTGCTTCTCCACCCCCCCTCCTTCCTCTCTGTCTCTCTCTTCCCCTCCCGCAGCCAAGGCTCCATTGGAGCAAAGATGGCCCGGGCGCTGGGGATGGCTCCTTGGCCTCTGCCCCAGGCGCTGGAGTGGCTCTGGTCGCGGCAGAGTGACGCCCCAGAGGGGCAGAGCATCGCCCCCTGGTGGGCAGAGCTTCGCCCCTGGTGGGCGTGCCGGGTGGATCCCGGTCAGGCGCATGCGGGAGTCTGTCTGACTGTCTCTCCCCATTTCCAGCTTCAGAAAAATACAAAAAAAAAAAAAAAAAAAAGACAAGACAGGTAAGTTAGGCCATATCCTGGAGGGCTTTGAATGCCATGCTAAAGAGTTTGGATTTGCCTCACTGGGCACAAGGGAGTTACATGATCATGTGATAAGGTGCCAAGAAACTGCAAAATTGTTAAAATTAGTATTTTAAAAGGAATAGTCAGCCCCCCTTACCCCTCTTTTCTGAGAAAGAAAAAACAAGAAGAAGAGCTTACAAGGGGAAAAAGTCAGCTAGTCATAGTTTAATTCCCATAGGCCTCTGGAAGGACTGACACCACGTGCTAGACAGAGCAAAGAAGATCGAACCTATCTGAAAACCCCTTCCTCTTTCTTCTTTTTTTAAAGCCTTTAGGAAACAATGTTTACGTACCTTAAGTAAAAATTCCTACAGTAATCCTGACTCTTCCTCTCATTCTGGAGTCATGAGAATGACATATACCTCTAGAGCAGGGGTCTCAAACTCGCGGCCTGCCGAACAATTTTGTGCGGGCCCGCAGACTAATCCACGAAGTTCAAAATATTTTGGATAAAATTAAGTAAGCCTAGGGGCCTACTTGTATTTTTCATTTCTCTAGCATCCTAGCTAGATATTAGCTTAGTTAACAGCAGCTGTGATGCGAACTACAGTTTCTGGTCGTTTTGTGACACTGAGTAAACTGCATGTACGATTGTGCTTGTTGTACTGATTTTTTTTTGTTTTCAACTGCAGTGAGAAAAGTGCAGTAACAGTTGCCTTTTGTAGACCTAGTGCGGCCCGCTGAACGGCTGTGATCTTGCTCTGCGGCCCACATGCTGAGTTGAGTTTGAGACCCCTGCTCTAGACAAAGGGATCACGACCCCCCTTGCATGAAAACCTGTATTCTGAAACATTTTATATGCTTTGTAATAATCATCATTTGGAAATTCTTTGTATATGCCAAACTTGTAAACTAAGCTAGCTTTAGACTGCCTAATAAATGAGCCCCAATACTCTTAGCAAAAGTAACTTCATTTAGCTCCTCTCCTTATCCTAAACTGAACATGTCCCACTACTCTGGCAACAGGGATAGGTTGTAAATCCTAGAAGGTCTGGGAATGTCTTTGTCAGGTATGTAAAACATTCATCACTACTGTGTTATCTGACAGTCTTAATGTGTAGGAATGTTTTTTTCCTTTTGATAAATCCTATAGGTAAACGTTGTAACAAGACAGCAAAAACTCAATAAGCTTGTTAGTAAATGACTTTTGTACCCTGATCCTCCTCCTTTCCCCCCAACCAGTATGTAATCATGTCTATATAACCAGCCTCAGGGCTAAATTCTGGGCTGCAGGATTTGGGTTTGATGATGCCCCAGGCATGTCACCGGCTTAATAAAAACTCCTTCTAATATTTCTTCTGTAACCTGCCTTGGTGTCTCTGTGGAACTTGCGAATTAAATTACGTTATAACAATCAGTACTGTGCTTTAGACCAATATCCTTGCCACCTCAACCTACCTCCACCTCCACTCTCACTCTTACCTTGAATCATAAGGTGCCAACTGCACGTCTCATCAAGTGAGAGATCTGAGCAAATGAGCTACAGAGGCTCATAACTTGAACACACCAGGCACAAACAGAAGAGGCTGAAATGTCAGAACAGCAGGGATTACAAAAAACTCTTAAACCTGCTGGAGAACCAGACAGGTAATACAAAGAAGATTCAGAATAATATCAGGGTTCTCAAGGACAACACTAGATGCGTAAGATAATTGAGCAATGCCATAGAAATGTGAGAGAAAATAATATTCAACTATGATTTCAGTGAAATAAATGCAAGTGATGAGAAACATTATCATTCATGCTTCTTTTCTTAGAAACTACTGGAGGACACACTATAGCAAAATAAGGGAATAAAATAATACTAGAGAAGAAATGGAATTTAGAAAACTTGATCCCACTTAGGAGAGTGGTGTAGGAAGATGGGTAGACCTTAGGAATGTGATTTTTGAGAAAATAAAAAAATAGGATTTGATGGAGAAGATAAAGGATTTAAGGTATATGGATGATAGCTTAAGGTAAAAGAAAATAAAACAAAAAGTAATTAGAAGTTCCAGGAAAAAATGTACTACAAGAAAGAAAGAAAATGTATTACTCAACTCCAGAATAAATGATATTAACATAGTTGTAATAGTGTAAACATTTACTTTATTTTAAACTATAATTACAGTATAATTATATTGTGTAAGATTGTTAGATCTTCATCTACTTAGTGATGTTCTAGCCTTACAAAAAGTCAATAGGTGTTATCTGAAACTGATTAATCTAGGAATACCAGTAAAATTATACTGTAAAGAAATTTGGTCATAAACTAGTAGCAGTAACTAAAAGTATCTGAGTGGTTGCTTCTGTGAGAAGATTTATCGTGTAGAAAAAGGTGAATGGGGAAATGTGGTTTGTCATTATGTGATATTTGATTCTAAGTTCTTTGTTTTTTTATAATATTTGTATATTCTATTAATACATATTTTCAGTTATACAATTATACAAAATCTAACTCTGGATGTGCTGTGAAGGTTGACTTGCAGAGGGTTAAAACTTAATCAGAGGGATAGTGCAATATTCCCAAGATAATAAGGGTTTGAACTAAGCTGGCCAGGCAAATAAATGTTATTCAGTTTATATTCACAAATACCTTTTTCTGTTAGGTGTCTCAATAGAATATCTTCAGAGTAGTGACTTTGTCTATTTTGTTCATTGCAGTATCCTCAGCATCCATCATAGTGCCTGGCACCTGTAGAAGCTTGATAAATATTCGTTGAGTAAATAAATGAATAAATCTTGACATATTTTTTGCAAGGCCAAACTGCATTCTTTTTGATTCCTAAGGTGATGTTCATTTATAAAATTAAAGCTTTCTTAGATGGCAACAGAACAATAGCCACATTGCCCTTTCTATCTCAAGAAAAGGCAGAATAGAGTGAAACTCACATAATCTTATGTGAAGTAGGGTGACAGCCCCCTTCAGGAGCACAGAGAAGATCTGTAATGCTGATGTGTATTCCCAGGTAAAGAGGTAGAGGGGATGGTGTGTAGGGCTTGTTCTATTTTGACCCAAGAGCTTTATGGTTTCCAAGATTCCATTCTCTTTGTGTTTAGCAAATAGACACTGATCAAATGCAGAGTTGAAAAAAAAAACTATGATCTGGATATTTTCAAACAAGGTGTTTGAACAGAATTGTGTATAGAATCCCCACAGGCTTAGTTGGAATTTGAGAAAGAAATAGTTTAAGACACTAAGGCACCTGAGAAGTATTAGATCAAGTTATACAACTGCCTATAAGTGGTACCAATGGAAATGTGCATCAATTTGTTAGAAAATAAGGAAGACGTTGGTGACCTCCTAGATGAAAACAACTGAGTGTATATTTCATCTGCAAGCTCACTTCCTGAATCCTGTTGGGACTCTGAAGCTTTAACTTTTAAGCAGAAGTTCTACTGATAAAAGATACAAGTAAGGCTGGATTCTATATAAACCCCATCATCTCAGCAATTGTAAGGCAGGTTATAGACTAAACTATTTCCTCTATGTGTAGTGGTTTCAAATACCTAGACATTTAAATTTAGAGTCTTATAATTTCAGTATGACATGATATTGTATCTATAAATTAAACCATATCTATTAACTGCACAAATATGAGTTATTAAGGCAAGAAGACAGATGCAGGGGAGGAAGCCAAAATCCTGTTAGTGGCAATGGGATTCAAATTTGAGATTGCACTCACTTTCTCCCTCCCTACTTGAACTCATTGATTTCTCAATATCTCCAGCCTGGTCCATTCCACCACAACTCTCAAAGGCTGCTCCTCCACCAAAGACTCGTTACTGTAGATCATTTTGACCAAGGAAGCTGAAAGCACAATGACACTTGAGTCCCCTCCCTTTTCACTTTCTCTAAAATGGTTAGCAAGCATCATATTTTCAACTTGGAGTAATATTCATTATGTTTATACTTCCTTCCTCTGTTACTAAGTAGCTAAGGTGGTATTTTGGTCAGTTACATATATACCCTTCTTCCAAAGAGGATGTGAAGTTGATAATATAAATTTAATATAATAGGATTAAAAAGTAAGCAATAGACCTGGTGGGACAGCTCAGGAGCACCATCCTGAAGCACAGAGGTTGCCTGTTCAATCCCTGGTCAGGATACATACAGGAACGGATTGATGTTCCTGTCTTTCTCTCTCTTTCCCTTCCTCTCTTGCTAAAACCAATAAATAAAAATAAAAAAACCCAATTCAACTAATTTTTAAAAAGTAATCAATAGGTAGGGTTCAAGACCAAGTGAAAATATAGAGAGGAAAAAAGTGAAACTGAAAGTAAAGTTAGAAGTGTAGGCTGAAACAGTACAAATGGATCACAAACCTAGATATGGAATGCCTGGTGGACAAAGGAAAGAAGGAAACAGGATCAAGCTCATATTGCCTAGAAAAGCTGGTAACCAGTGGCCGTTGGTGCCAATTCAACACCAACAGGAATTACCAATTTGGAGTGCAGTGAAAAAGGAAACTTTATTCAGAGCAAACAGCTCAGTTGTGATACTCTACAGCACCACAACAGTGTGGCTGCGAAGTAGCTCAACAGTGTTCAGCTCAAGTATGAGACAGCATGGATGTGGAAAAGCATGACTGGGGCTGCCCTCCAGCAGGTGCCCCTCTGGCTAGACAGACAGTCTGTTTCTCTATTCTCTAGTCTGGTCTGGTCTGTGTTGCTCTGTTCTGCTCCACCTGCTCTGGGAAAATGTGCTCCCCAGGAAGCTGACGTATGTATAGGAGAAGTGTTTACTCTAGGTCCCAAATTGGTCCGTCGTCATGGAAACACGGACCCCAAATTCTCGCAGTTCAATTGGTCCAAAAAGCACTTTCCTGGTTAGTCAGAATGGAGCCACTCCTATCAGTGGGTGAAGATGCAGATAAAGATATAGCTCACTACCTTGATAGGATGGGGAAAGTTTCGGTCGTACTGATTGAAATACAGGTCCTGGCCGGGTGGCTCCGTGGATAAAGCATCAGCCCGGTACACCAGAGTTCGTGGGTTTGACCGCCAGTCAGGTCACGTAGAAAAAGCAGTCAATGAATACACAACTAAATGGAACAACTAAGTGAAACTACACGTCCCTCTCTCTATCTCTCTCTAAAAAGAAAAAAGAAATACAATTCCAGAGGTCCTTTGTAAGGGTTGTCTCATACAGCAAGAACAGAGTGCAGGCAGCTAGCTTCGTGCAGGTTCTTCCTGAAGCATGGCTTGTGTGAGGGGCCCCAGGTTAGAAATGGCTGCTAGGATCGGCTTTTAAATTGGAGTCCATTAGCCCCCAGGAGCTCTTCATGGTAGGAATCTTCTTAGATTCACCAAGTAGGTATCTACTTTCTTAGAGTTCAGCAAGTTAAACCATAGCTTTGGTCAGTAGAAGTGTTGTTTGTTGGTTTCGGGGTTTTTGTTTGTTTGTTTCTTTTCTGGTATAGAAGCCGAAGAGAAATTTCACTTGTGCAATCTATTAGATTGGGGACCTATGTCAAATGGACCTATGTCTTTTTGCAAAAAGTAGCTTTACTGAAGTATCATTTACACACCATAAAATTCACCTGTTTTAAGTGTACAATTTCTTATGTCCCTATATTTTCTTAAAGAGTTCTACATAAAAAACACTTAAGGAGGTTTAGTAGTTACAGAATTACTATCTTTCCTTCAGATAAAGTGATTCATATGGGTAATCATATTTCCTCTTAGAAAACAGCTCTTTAATTGTTAGCATGTTATTTCTAATTACTAATCTTTAAGATTATAGTATGTTTCACTTTATAAATTGGAGAGCCTAAGGAAAAGAGAAATTGAAAAATTTAGCTGAATTCAGACATTTAGCCAAGATTAGACTTAAAAACTGGACTATTACACAAACCACATTCTGATTCTAATTGCTTAATATGGGTTGATTTCTCCTGTTTATAGATGGCTACTTTTGTAGTGTGTTCATCTCACTCAATTAAGTCTGGAAATATGGAAGGGCTCCAGGAATTCAAATACCCTTAAGGCCTCATTGCAGATTGCTAAACACAGATTAAGTATGAGTAACATACTCCAACACTGCAAATAAGATGTTTGCTTCTTTATTTTTGGCAAAACATATAAAAATTTATTTTCAATTTTAAATAAGTAAGTAGAACATTCCATCACATTGGTACAGAAATTTGTTTCTCAGAACTTTGCTATTGTTGGTTAATGGCATGTGGTCTAACATGAATGCATAGATAATCATTCACAAACAGAATGTGAAATATGAAGATATTATTGCAAAATACCTTGCTATTTTCCAGAATATACCAACAGAAGTATGATATGCAGTCCAAAACATTTGTAAATTCATCTTCTTTGTTAATCCGACATTTTTGAACTCCTTGTAATATCCTACTGAGCCAAGCAAGAATTTGACCATTCCAGAGACCACAGTCTTAGAAGCAGGACATGTTTGTGATCTCTTCAGCTGCTATCCATCAGAGACTAAGAGCTGGAGAAAGACCAAGAGGCTGGGGTCGTCTAAGAACCTAGCATAGTGCTGGGAACATAATAAGTGTTCAGTAATTGCATTTTAACCTGAGGAGCAATGGGTAGGAAAACAGGTTTTTTTGGGGGGGTTTTTTGCACTAAAAAATATTTTTGTTGAGTATAACTGTAGAGCTTGTTGTGTTTTCACTAGCTAACTATACCTATGTAAGCAGTTACCCAATTCCAATAGAGTTTTTAAACTGGGGAATGAGCATAAACGGGTAAGAACTGCCCCCTGTGCTGAAGAAAGGCATAATCCAGTAGGGAAGACATGACAAACCAAACGATGATATTATAATTCCTGTGCTGAATGCTTTAATAGAACTGTACACATGGTACCTAGGGGCATGATGGGGAAAGTGGTTCATTTTACCTTGACTTAATGAAGTCCTCACAGGGGAGGGGCCATTTGACATGGATCTTGAGGATAAGAACTTACCAGGTGCTAATAATTTTGCATGTGGAAAGAACAGTATGGACAGAGGCCAGTTTGGGGGAACTAGGAGAAGGACAGTGTGGCAGGAACACAAGGACATGAACATCCCGCTGTGACCCCATAGCCCTCACCATGTGATGCTCCTGTTCTCTGCCCCTTTCACAACAAACTTCTCCAAAGAATCATCTATTTGCCTTTTTCTCCTCAGCTCCCATCCACTCTTCAAAACACCCCCGTCTAGACCCTCTGACTTTCAAAAAAAGGTACAAAGTACTGAAACTGAGTTGCTGAGGCAGCCAAATTCCATGTTGGCAAACCAAAGGAATATTATTCTGTCCTTATATTATTTAGCCTCTCAGCAATATACAGAAGTCAGTCATTCTTTCTCAATACAATATCTTCTCTTGGTTTCCGTGACATTCCACATCTTGGCTTTCCTCAGACTTCTTCTTCAGTGTCTTTTAATGGATCACCCTCTTTCTTCACTTATGCAAATAATAAATAAGATAATACCTGGAAAGTGCTTAGAATAGTTCATGGTAAATAGTAAGCACTCAATAAATAGTATCTAATGTTATTTATGGTCTTCTGGTGGCATCTTTTTCATTTTTTTTCAGACCTGCTATTGAATTCTTCTTATTTTATAACCTAACCTTCAAATTTGGTTATTTCTCAGGGTTCATTCTTTAAATTCCATTCATATAATTATAAATCATGAATTTCTATCTCTAGCCTTTCTAATTTACTGAGCCTTTTTCCCCACAGTAGCCAGAGTACTCTTTTTGAGACTCCTATACCATCTTATTTACTGGTGAAATATTGAGCACTTTCCCTCAAAATTGGTAACAAGGAAAGGATGTCCACTCTTATCACTTTTATTCAACATCATCCTGGAGGTCCAACCAGTGCATAAATCAAGAAAAAGAAATAAAATATTGGAAAGGAAGAAGAACAACTTTTTATTCAGATAATATAATTGTGAATGGAAAAAAATATAAGGAATCTACAAAAGAAATTGCCAGAGCCAATAAGCAAATCAAGCAAGGTCAAAGGCTACAATGTCAAAACACAAAATTAACTGTATTTCTATATACTAAGAATGAAAATTTTAAATAAAAATTAAAACACTTATTTATTTATTTATTTATTTATTTATTTATTTATTTATTTATTTATTTATTTGGTGACAGAGACAGAGAGAGGGACAGACAGACAGGAAGGGAGACAGATGAGAAGCATCAATTCTTTGTTGCAGCTCCTTAGTTGTTCATTGATTGCTTTGTCGTATGTGCCTTGACCAGGGGTCTACAGCAGAGCAAGTGACCCTTTGCTCAAACCAGCAACTTTGGGCCTCAAGCCAGTGACCTTTGGGCTCAAGCCAGTGACAGTGGGATCATGTCTAAGATACCACTCTCAAACCAGCGATGAGTTCAAGCTGGTGAGTTCATGCTCAAGGCGGATGAGCTCATGCTTAAACCAATTACCTCGGGGTTTGAACCTGGGTCCTCTATGTCCCAGTCCAATGCTCTATGCACTGCGCCAATGCCTGGTCAGGCAAAAAACATATTATTTATGATAGCATCAAGAAAACTTCTGGCCCTGCCTTGTTGATTCAGTAGAGAGAGTGTCAGCCCAGCCTATGGATGCTCCAGGTTCGATTCCCCATTAGGGCTTACAAGAGAGGTGACCATCTGCTTCTTTCGCCCTCTCACTCTTCTTTCTCTCCATATTCCACTCTCAGAGCCAGTGGTTTGAATGGTTCAAGCATTAGCCCCAGGCACTAAGGATAGCTCAGTTGGTCCCAGTGCATCAGCTTCAGGTTCTAAAAATAACTCTGTTGATTCAAGCATTGACCCCAAACAAGGGGTTGCCAGGTGGATCCTGGTCTGGGTGCATGTGGGAGTTTGTCTCACTATCTCCCCTCCTCTCACTTAAACAAAGAGACAAACAAATAAACAAACAAAGAAAAACTTCCAATACCCAGGAAAAATCTAATAAAAGACATCAAGATCTCCAGACTGAAAGATAAAAGACATTGCTGAAAAAAATTAAAGAAGACCTATATAAATGGAGAGATATATCATGTTGATGAATTGAAATAATCAATATTGTTAGGATGTCAGTATTCCCCAGATTGATCAATAGATTTATTGCAGTCACATTTATTATCTTAGCAAATTTCTCATGTAGAAATTGCAAACTTTTCTGCATAGCAAAAGAAACCATCAACAAAACAAAAAAGGTCACCAACCAAATGCAAGAAGTTATTTGCAAACAGCAACTCCAACAAGGCATTAATACCAAATATATATATATATAGAACTCATGCAACTCAACACGAAACAAACAATTCAATTAAAAAATGGGCAAAGGACCTGAACAGACAATTCTTCCAAGAAGATATACAAATGGCCAACAGATATATGAAAAGAGGCTCAATTTCAGTAGCTTTTAGGGAAATGAAAATCAAAACTACGAGATTCCACCTCACACTTGTTAGAATGACTATTTTCAACAAGCCAATTAATAACAAGTGTTGGAGAGGCTGTGGAGAAAAAGGAACCCTCATTCACTGCTGATGGGAATACAAACTGGTACAGCCACTATGGAAAAGAGTTTAGAGGCTCCTCAGAACGTTAAAAATAGAGTTACCATATGGCCCATCAATCCCTCTACTGGGTATCTACCTAGAAAATTTGAAAACACTTATTCACAAAGATATACGCACCCCTATGTTCATTATAACATTATTCACAGTGGCCAAGACATGGAAACAACAAAAGTGTCTTCGATAGAGGACTGGATAAAGAAGATGTGGTACATATATACATATTATTAAGTATTACTCAGCATAAGAAAAGATGAAATACTGCCATTTGTGACAACATGGATAGACCTTGAGAATATTATACTAAGTGAAATAAGTCCATCAGAAAAAGCTAAGAACCATATGATTTCATTCATATGTGGGATATAAAACTGAAACTCATAGACACAGACAATAGTATGGTGATTACCAGAGGGGACTAAATATATGGTGACGGAAGAGGATTTGAGTTTAGATGGTGGGCACACAATGCAATATACAAACCATGTATCATAGAGATGTACACTTGAAACCTATATAATCTTCTTAATCAATGTCACCCCAATAAGTTTAATTAAAAATAAAATTAGAAAACAAAATTGCAAGCTCATTCTAAAATTTATATGAAAATGCAAAGGATCTAGCCAAAACAGTTTTGAAAAAGTAAAACTTTGGATGATGCACACTATCTCAGTTAATACTTACTATAAAACTACTGTGTGGAACTGGCATAAAAATAAAAAGAATGGAAGAGAATAGAATCTGAGAATATATTTTTCTTTTTATGATAAAATATATATATAGACTTTCAACAAGGGTACAAGAGCAATTTAATGAGAAAGGGAAAGTCTTTCAACAAGTGGTGCTGTGCTGGGAACAGCTAGATATTCTTACAGAAAAAAATGAAACTTGACCTTCTACCTCACTGCCTACTTAAATATTAATTTGAGAGGCATCATATGCCTAAATGCAGTTAAGTGTAGTGGACTCTATGGAGGTTCTAGAAGAATACATATGAGAATATTTCACAACCTGAGAATAGGCAACAGTTTCTTAGACAAGACATAGAAAACACTTATCATAAAAGAAAAAAAGAAAGATAAATGAAACTTCAGCAAAATCAAAATTTCTCCTTATAAAAAGTTATCATTAAGAAAACAAATAGTTAAAGTCACAGATCAGGAAAACACATATACACAATTCATATAACTGACAAAAGACAAAAGATAATAACCCAATAGAAAAATGTGCAAGACTTGAATAGACACTTTACAAAAGAAGGTAAAGTGATCAATAAACACAATGAAGAAATTCTCAATTTTATTACTTATCAGGGAAAGTCAAACTAAAATTACAATAAAATAATATTTCACACACTCCGGAATGGCTAAAATAAAAAGGATTGACAACATAAAATGCTAGCAAAGATGTGGAGCAATGGGAAACCTCATATATTGCTGGTGGGAATATAAAAATAATAAATCACTTTGGAAAACTGTTTAGAAGTTCCTTATTGGAGGGAGGGGGAAGGGGGAGGGGGAAGGGCACAAAGAAAACTAGATAGAAGGTGACGGAGTACAATCTGACTTTGGGTGATGGGTATGCAACATAACTGAATGACAAGATAACCTGGACATGTTTTCTTTGAATATATGTACCCTGATTTATTGATGTCACCCCATTAACATTAATAAAAATTTATTTATAAAAAAAGAAGTTTCTTATAAAGTTAAACATATATCTTACCTATTACCTAACAATTTTATCCCTTTGTATTTATCCAAAATAATTGTAAGCATATACCCACAAAAAGACTCTACCAGAACGCTTACAGCAGCCTTACTCATATAAGTCAAAAACTAGTGGTGGAGGACCAAAACCTATATACATCAGCAGAAGAAAAGGTGAACTGTAGTAAATTAATGCACTGGAATATTACAACATGAATGAATCTCAGAAATATGGTGTTGAACAAAAGAATTCAGACATAAGAGTATATACCATATGCTTTCTTTTACTGTATATGAAGTTCAAGAACAGACAAACTAATCTGTAAGATAGAAAACAAATCACTGGATGGGAGGAAGGGGCATGAAAGAATTTTTTTGAAGTGATAGAAATGTTTTATGGCTTGATTGGGGTGTTGGTTACACAGAGGTATACTAATAGTCCAAACTTACGGAATTACCAGTAATGAACTTTTATAAAATTAAAATCTAAATTAAATAAAAATAAAAATAAACCCCCAAAGCCTGAAACAACATTAATACCTTATAAATTCAACTACTTATTGACATCACTACGTATGATTACTTAGGTATCTCAAAGGGAACTCAGGTACTGAATGGTGGTTTCAAAATCTTATAATATCCTGAAGAAAATAAAATAAGGTTATGTAATAAAGAGTAACTGGACAAGAAACTATTTTAGATTGGGTAATTGGGAAGCCATGCAGTGAGCTGAGAGAAGTCTGTCTCAGATAGAAGGAAATCAAATCAAAAATTCTAATATAGCCTGACCAGGCAGTGGTGCTGTGAATAGAGAGAGTGTCGGCCTGAGACACTGAGGACCCAGGTCCAAAACCATGAAGTCACCAGTTTGAGAGTGGGCTCACCCAGCTTGAGCATGGGCTCACCCAGCTTCAGTGTGGGGTTGCCGTGGGATGATAGACATAGACATGACCCCATGGTTGCTGGCTTGAGCCCAAGGTCATTGGCTTGAGTAAGGGCTCACAGGCTTGGCTGGAGCTCACCAGTCAAAGTACATATGAGAAAGCAATCAATGAACAACTAAGGTGCCGCAACTATAAGTTTATGCTTCTCATCTCTCTCCCTTCCTGTCTGTCTATCTCTCCTTAAAAACAAAACAAACAAAAAAACAAAGACTCTAACATGAGAATGAGATTTGCACATGCCTTGAACTCAATGAGCAAGGGAAAAGTGGTGGGCAATGATATCAGAGTCAGGGACAGATCATGTAGGACCCAGAGGTCCCCAAACTTTTTACACAGGGGGCCAGTTCACTGTCCCTCAGACCGTTGGAGGGCCGCCACATACAGTGCTCCTCTCACTGACCACCAATGAAAGAGGTGCCCCTTCCGGGAGTGCAGCGGGGGCCGGATAAATGGCCTCAGGGGGCCACATGCGGCCCACGGGCCGTAGTTTGGGGATGCCTGATAGACCATGGTAAGGAGCATGAACTTTATTTTGTGTGTGATGATAAGGCACTTTAAAGGGTTTAAACAGGCCCATGATATGACTCAGATTATAAAGGATCACTGCGGTTGCTCTGTGGAGACTAGATTTTGGAGGTTGGCAAGAATGCAGGCAAAGTGAACAGTCAGAAGGTATGTTGATTATTCCCCTTAACCTCTTTTTTTTTTCTCCTTAACCTCTTTACCTCTTTTCTCGTTACATTATCTTCCCTTCTCTAACCCTGAAAGCTGACCTGTAGACAGCATCTCCAGGAGTTCTTTACTGATTGATTTCTGGTTGAGTCTAGCCAGTAGGAGACACTGGCAGGAGATCAGAAGGAGGGGGAAGAGAGATCAAGGTACTCATTACCATTTATCTCTGTGCCATTTCCTTCCTTCCTCAACAAGTTCCTGGCTGTAGCTGTGTTTCTGCAGCTCCTGGTGCTTCATCATGTTCTGATTGTTATCTTAAGCCTGGCCACACCTTGGTTAATAGTCAATAAATATATAATGCTTACTTTATATGTGTATTATATAAAGTTATAATATTATACAAATACAGTATATTGTATATAATTATATATAAATGTATTATAAACTATATATAATATTTTATATAATATATATTATAGTTCATGTTATATATAGTTTACATATAATGGCTTATAGTAATATACAATATATAGTAATAATATATAGTAATATATAATGTGTAGTAATAATAGATAATGGTTTATTGTTAATAGTTACTGGACTTTCTTTGGTTAATCTCTTTTGAATGTACCATTTGTTTACTGCTGGTGCCTTGAATGGCACAAGTGGTTGTTGCAGGCAAAACGATACTAACATTTGTACTACGGTATTGAAAGTGGTGAGAAGAAGGCAGATATGAGATATATTTTGGAGGTAGAAACCATAGGACATTCTTATGGATTGGATGTGGAGGATGGGAGAAAGAAAAGAATAGAGAGAAATTCCTAGGATTTGAGCTTGAGTGATTGGTGATGCTATTTACTAAGGAAGGAAGTTTGAGGTAGATGTAGGCTTGCATAGAGTAGAGATGGGTGAATCAAGAAATTCATGTCTGCCATAATGAGTTTGACTTGTCAGTGAGACATCCAAATGGAGATACCACGTACGCATGTAGACATGCAAGTCTGGAGTTCGGTAGAGGTGTTAGCTAGAGATAGAAATTTCAGAACCATCAGTATGTTGTAGTATTTAAATCCAAGGACCAGGATGAGATCACTGAGGGAGAGAGTGTGTTGGGAAATCTCCATTGTGTGAGTTGTGACAGGAGGAAGGGCCCTCTTTCTACTGAGGAAGTTGAAAGTTCCTCACACTCATTCTCTCTGATCCCTGGAAGCCTGGGCACAGGCATGTGATCTAAGCTCAGCCAACGTAAGAATACAGTCCAGGACTTTGAATCTGGAGCCAGTGTTTCAAAGAAGCAAGGGGCAGTTCCAAATTCATTCTGATGATAGCAACTGCATCATCAAAGTGGTCATTGGCAATGGTTGGTAGTGACAGTGTCAGCATTCAGTGTCCAGTATGGATGGCAGAAGCACTGAACCAGTCTTCTCCTGTGGTGTGAGCTTGGCTAGGACCCTGACCCCAAGCTTCCCTCAGTCTCAGACTGTTTACAGGCCTGTTTCATCAGCCTTCCTGTCAGTTCTGTTGCTATTTGATTTCCTGCCAGTGAATTCCTTTTCTCCTTAGGTTAACCAGAGTTGGTTTTTGTTGACTGCAACTAAGAACCCTTTTAGCACAATGTTTTGAACTTGATAGGCATTCAACAAATATTTGCTGAACAAATAAGTGTCTGAATAAATTTCCTCCTAACTTGAAATTACTCGGCAAGGCATCTCATACTTTTCCACCATCGCTCCTGTGGTCTAACGATGAGTACACTTTTTTATTAATTGACAGCTTTCTTTGGAGGTTTCGAAGGACAGAGAAACAAGAGGTTAGCAGCTGAAGTAATTGTCATCCTGATCTCACAAAAATGAATGTATTGACTCATGGATGAAGTCAATGTCCTTCTAAAAACTGGCATATGGAAATTATTATTCATGGGGAGGGATCCTTTTTGGATGTTCTGGGTCAAGCTACTCACCATTTCCCCTGTTTTAAGTATTAGTTATAGAAACCCATGAACTCCTGATTTTAAGATATGTATCCACAATGAAAGCAAGGATGTATTTTGTCCTTTGCAACTAGAATAAAGAGACCACATTTTGTTTTTCAAAACTTTTCAAGGTAATTCAATTCCTCCCCCCCCCAAGTGCTTTTAAATAGAAATCACTGAAACAGCTGAAGTCTAAATCTGATTTGGCAAAAACCAAAAAATATGTGGAAATATCCTACACTGTTCTATTTCACATTTTTTTTATTTTCAGCTTCATAAGGGGCCATCTGCTGGTGCTCCTGAAAAGAAACCAGCATTCTGTCTACAGATAGTTCTAAACCCGAAGAGAAGTCCAGCTCTTCAGCTGTGGTATGAATCCAATCCAGAAGTTCATGCAGTCAGTTGGAACTCTAGTTGATGAAAAAATAAAGATGTCAGCAGATAAAGAAATAAGTTAATTTAAAAAGGATCACTACATATGATGCTAAATCCTGTCAGTTCCACCTTAACAACTCTTTCATATCTATATCTTCCTCTCCAATTCCAATTAGTCTTGGCCAATGGTTCTCTAATTTTAATATTAGGACCAATCACCTGAGGATCTTGTAATAATGGAGATTATAATTTAGCAGGTGTATAGTGGAACCTGAGATTTTGCACATGCTGCTGGTCTTGGACCACACTGTTAGTAGTCAGGGGCTAGACCACCGTAACATATCTTCCTTGAATGTTTACAACAGCTTTCTAACTGGTCTCCTATCTCCAGGCTTGATTTTATTTTCAATTGATTTTTCAACAGCGAAGATGGAAATGATGGGTTTAAAAGCATTTCTATATGGATCTGTAACATTCTCCTAACCTCTTTTCACTTAAATTCTTCCAATGGTTCCCAATGTTTTTAGAATACAATCCAGAGCTCTTACCACAGCACCAAAAGTCTGTATGCCTAAGAGCCTCGAAACACCACTCTCCTCCATATGCACCCTGTACGCCAACCCTCCCATGTTGCTGCCGCGGACCAGTGCAGCTCCAAATAACGGTGCAGAATTAAGGAAACACACTTTGTCAAAACCGATGGGACTGGGAGGACTCTTCAAACTGCCTGGCAGTATCTGAGTGCCTCATAGCCCCAGGTCGCTTTAGACCTATGCAAATCAAGGGCCCTGATACAAAGTTGCACATCAAAGGCTAAGACAGGAACTCTCCCAAGGCAAAAACTGGATAGTTAGTGAAATTTACAAACATCTGAAACAAACAAAGAGTCAGAGAAAGGGCATGTATATTGCTTCCTGCAACCCAAGGAAGGAAGTGGAGTGGGTGCAAATACTCAGCATCAAGCCAAATATGGAGATGGAGGGGGGAGAACTTAGCCCCCTGCCAAGCCTCGAATCTATAATGGCTTTTTGCCATTAACGGTCCATAACAGTTGCTGTGCTTTCTCATAATTCCATGTCTTTGCGAGTCATGTTTGTACTTCTTCTATTGGGCTACTCCCCTCTGTATGCCTGGTGAACAATTCTCTGATAAATCATCTTTTTCCCTCCATAGATCCTACCTCCTTCACAGAGGGAAGACTCCCCTTACATGTTACCACATTACCTACACATTACCCAGAAAATACTACCTTTACCACCAGTCCTTTCAAACTGCATTTTAATTGCCCATATGATCATTTCCTATTACTAATTTGTGAGCTCTTTGAAAGCACAGACTTCCTTCCTTCCTTCCTTCCTTCCTTCCTTCCTTCCTTCCTTCCTTCCTTCCTTCCTTCCTTCCTTCCTTCCTTCTTTCCTCCCTCCCTCCCTCCCTCCCTTCCTCCCTCCCTCTCTCCCTCTCTCCCTTCCTTTTCTCTTTGCTCCTTTCCCTCCCTTTATTCCCTTCTTTTTCCTTCCCTCCCTTCATCCTCTTTCTCTCCCTTATTTCTTCTTTTCTGTCACACTGAACTATCTGAAATTCCTGAAATCTCTGGTCTGTAAGAGTTTGCAACAATGTTTTATTTCTTTGGAATATCTTTGCTCCAACTTCTAGACCTGAAAACTTTGATTCATTTTATAGGATTCAGTTGAGATGCACTTTTCTCCAAGAAGTTTTTATTAATAATTCTTGTCCCACTCCACTCTCCATCCAGAATAGGGATCCCCACAGCACCCTGTACAAACACATCATAGTGTTGATTATATTGCACTGTAATTAAATGTTTACTTCTGTAATCAGCTAGATTGTGCATTCATTCATTCACTCATTCATTCATTCAACAAATATTTATTGAGCACCCCTGTTCTAGGCATAAGAAATACAACTTACAAAAGAGACACGGAGATGACGTCAGAGTAATGGCGTGGTAGGAAGTGATACCGATAAATCTCCCCCAAAACTCAACAAGATCTTCAACCAGAAACAGAAAAACCTATCCTTGGAGCCTCCAGATGTTTCACAATACACCCAAAGGTATGGTCAAGCGAAAAATTGGCTAAATATATAACCAAACCCCGAAGGAAATAGGGAGTAAGAAATGCTCCGCCTTCCTCACTAACCTAAACAGGGCGGCTTTCTCTGGGATCCGTGAATATAGAAACTGAGGCGGGAAAAGGGGGTGAATAGATCCAGGCCGCGGCAAAACGGCCGAACCAGGCTGTGGCACGGAGATCCAAGCCGAGGAAAAACTGATCCTGTGGCAACCCGGGCAATACAAGCTAACACTCGCGCCAAACCCAAACAAAGAAAGACAAGCAGGGCAGCCATTTTACCCGATCTCCTGGTCGGCGCGTGCAGATAGTGGGCGAGAGATTTCTTCCTAAGCCCCAGGAGTGGGTGCCCGTGTTACCCCACAGAGAGGCAGAGTCAGAGGCCTTTGTGTGGGCTGAAAGCAGAATCTCTGGGCAGCCCCAGCGCCCTGGGAAAGCCGCGCACGGGAGGGAGCGAGAACTAATTCCAACGGTGGAACTTTTCCTTGCTGGTAGGGGATTCACTCAGAGGGAAACGTGGCCGGCCTCATATCCTGGTCTGCACGCGCAGATAGTGAGCGAGAGATTCCTCCGAGTGCCTCGGCAGTGCGCGCCCGTGTTATCGCACAGAGGGGCAGAGTCAGGGGCCTTTGTGTGGGCCAAAACGGAATCTCAGGCCACCCCAGCACCTTGCAAAAGCCGCGCACGGGGACGGAGCGAGAGCCAATTCCAACGCTGCAACTTTTCCATGCGGTTGGGGGTTTCACTCAGAGCGTGAGACTGCTGGCCGGATATCCTGGTCTGTGCACAGATAGTGAGCGAGAGTTTCCTCCAAGCGCCCCGGAAGTGGGTGCCCGCCTGTGTTACTGGACAGAGTGGCAGAGCCAGAGGTCTTTGAGTGGGCGGAAAGCCCGCCTGATTATGCTAGCAGCTCTGACTGACTGAGCCTTACCCAGAACCCTGTGCTGAGTGGAAATAGAGTGGGGAGTTGCCAGCTCTTTGAGCCTCTTACTATCCAGGCAGAGGCAGCAGAAACCCCATAGCTGGATTCTCAGGCTACTAATTGAGGAAGGAAAGACTAGGAGAAAGGCTCCAGGAACACGGACTCTCTCACTGTCAGAGCCTATAAATGCTAATGAGCCTCGACTGCCAACGAGACTAAAGCACAATACATGACATCGCCATAGAGACTTATCAACTGCAAACATCTACCTGAGCGTGCCAAAGGGGCAGAACCCGGGGTACAGAGTCACCGACCAGGAAGAGGGAGAGAAAAGAAAAAGCAAGAAGATAACCTCTCAAAATCAAGAATAATCTGCATACTTTATAACCTATCCCATTTTATTATATTTGTTTGTTTGTTTCTCTTATCTTCATTCTTGATATTTTTTTCCTCCTCCAATTTGGCCGATTAACTCTCTGCCGGTCTTACTCTCTCCTCTCCTTGAACTACACTACCCATAAGTGTTACATCTCCCATTATCTTTTCTCTCCTCTTCCTTTCTCTCTATGAGGGTTGCACTCCAAAACCCTTAACTCTCTCTCTCTCTTCTCTTTTTTCTTTTTTCTTCTTTTAGTGGTTCCCTCTTTTTTTCTCTCTCTCTCTTTCTTTTCTCCCTCTATATTAGTTTCTTCCTTTCTCCTTTACATCTCTTCTCATTCAAACCTCAATAACAAACAAATTATCTTATATGGGACTCAAACTTATGTTTGTGGCATTTTGGGGGGGGGGTTACTTCACCTTTTTAACTCACTAGCAATGCTCCCATCCCTGGCTCTCCATTTTATCTAGTTCTTGTTCCTCTAAATACAATAGTAATTTTTTAATTTGTCCCCCCATTTTTCTGTTTTCCTCTTATTCCTCTCATCATAACTCTTAGTCAACCAACACCTAAAAGCAAATCATTTTATTCTTGACCCAAATTTTATCCTTATTTGCTTTTTGTGGGTCCATACCCCCATCTTTTTTTTTTCTTTTTTTTTGCCCCTTTATTACTTTTCCCCAATTCAGGCCCTCCATTACAGGCATTGTTTGTTATAATTCAGAGTTCACCACAAGATTTTCTCAAAAAGAGGGGAGAGGAGAGGAGAGGAAAAAAGGAGGGGGGGAATAATTTCCTTCTTTTAAAATTTTTATTTTATTATATTTTTCTTTATTTCATTATTAATTTTTTTAAAAAAAACAACTCTTTTCGATTTTTTATTTTTTTAACTTTCTATTCTTTATTAAATCTCATTAATACTATCAACAAAACCACCCTCAGATGCCATTAAGAAAGAGAAAATTGAATATCATGGATACAAAAGAAAGAGAGGTAACACAGATAGATGAGGAAAAATCTATGGAGAAAAAATTTAATATATTGGAAACCTTGGAGATAAATGACAGAGAATTCAAGATAGAAATCCTAAAAATCCTCCGAGATATACAAGAAAACACAGAAAGGCAATATAGGGAGCTCAGAAAACAACTCAATGAACACAAAGAATATATGTCCAAGGAAATTGAAACTATAAAAACAAATCAAACAGAGATGAAAAACTCAATTCACAAGCTGAAAAACGAAGTAACAAGCTTAGCTAATAGAACAGGTCAGATAGAAGAGAGGATTAGTGAAATAGAAGACAAGCAACTTGAGGCACAACAGAGAGAAGAAGAAAAAGACTCAAAAATAAAAAAAATGAGATAGCCCTACAAGAATTATCTGACTCGATCAAAAAGAATAACATAAGAATAATAGGTATATCAGAGGGAGAAGAGAAAGAAAATGGAATGGAGAACATACTCAAACAAATAATAGATGAGAACTTCCCAAGCCTGTGGAAAGAACTAAAGCCTCAAGTTGAAGAAGCAAACAGAACTCCGAGTTTTCTTAACCCCAACAAACCTACTCCAAGGCATATCATAATGAAATTGACACAAACCAACAGCAAAGAAAAAATTCTCAAGGCAGCCAGGGAAAAGAAGAATACAACATATAAAGGAAGGCCCATTAGATTATCATCAGATTTCTCAGCAGAAACTCTACAAGCTAGAAGAGAGTGGACCCCAATATTTAAAGTCCTGAAAGAGAGGAACTTTCAGCCACGAATACTATACCGGTCAAAGCTATCCTTCAAATATGAAGGAGAAATAAAAACATTCACAGATACAGAAAAGATGAGGGAATTTATCATCAGAAAACCCCCACTCCAGGAATTACTAAAGGGGGTTCTCCTATCAGATACAAAGAACAAAAAAAGAAAAAAACAGAGCCACAAGTAAAAGCTCCATGAAGAACACAATAAAACCAAATTTAAACTGTGACAACAACAAAAAGAAAGGTGGGGAGAAGATGGAGATTATCAGTAGCAAAGGACGATGGAGTGCAAAAGTACTCACAAAATAGTTCACTACAATGAACATGGTAGGGACCCTTTTCATTACTCAAAGGTAACCACCATTGAAAAAACCACCACAGAAGCACATGAGATAAAAAAGATAGCAACAGAAGAAAGATGTATGGAATACAACCAAATAAAAACCAAAGATAGAAAAACGAAAGAGAAGGATCAAACAAGACACAAAACTAACAGAAAGCAATACATAAAATGACACAAGTGTCAATAATTACACTAAATGTAAACAGATTAAACTCACCAATAAAAAGGCACAGAGTAGCAGAATGGATTAAAAAAGAAAATCCAACTGTATGCTGCCTACAGGAAACTCATCTAAGTAACAAGGATAAAAACAAATTCAAAGTGAAAGGCTGGAAAACAATACTCCAAGCAAATAACATCCAAAAAAAAGCAGGTGTAGCAATACTCATATTGGATAATGCTGACTAAAAGACAGCAAAAGTACTCAGAGACAAAAATGGCCATTTCATAAAGGCTAAGGGAACACTGAATCAAGAAGACATAACAAATTTTAATATATATGCACCAAACCAAGGAGCACAAAAATATATGACAGCTACTTATTGATCTTAAAACAAAAACTGACAAAAATACAATCATACTTGGAGAACTCAATACAACGCTGACGGCTCTAGATCGGTCATCCAAACAGAGAATCAACAAAGACATAGTGGCCTTAAACAAAACACTAGAGCACCTGGATATGATAGACATCTACAGGACACTTCATCCCAAAGTGACTGAGTATAGATTTTTCTCCAGTGTACATGGATCATTCTCAAGAATTGACCATATGTTGGGACACAAAAACAACATCAGCAAATTCAGAAAAATCGAAGTTGTACCAAGCATATTTTCTGATCATAAAGCCTTGAAACTAGAATTCAACTGCAAAAAAGAGGAAAAAAATCCCACAAAAATGTGGAAACTAAACAACATACTTTTAAAAAATGAATGGATCAAAGAAGAAATAAGTGCAGAGATCAAAAGATATATACAGACTACTGAAAATGACAATACGATATATCAGAATCTATGGGATGCAGCAAAAGCAGTGATAAGAGGGACGTTCATATCACTTCAGGCATATATGAACAAACAAGAGAGAGCCCAAGTGAACCACTTAACTTCCCATCTTAAAGAACTAGAAAAAGAAGAACAAAGAAAACCCAAAACCAGCCGAAGAAAGGAGATAATAAAAATCAGAGCAGAAATAAATGAATTAGAGAACAGAAAAACTATAGAAAAAATTAATAGAACAAGGAGCTGGTTCTTTGAAAAGATCAACAAAATTGACAAACCCTTGGCAAGACTTACCAAGGAAAAAAGAGAAAGAACTCATATAAACAAAATCCAAAATGAAAGAGGAGAAATCACCACGGACACCGTAGATATACAAAGAATTATTGTAGAATACTATGAAAAACTTTATGCCACTAAATTCAACAACCTAGAAGAAATGGATAAATTCCTAGAACAATACAACCTTCCTAGACTGAGTCAAGAAGAAGCAGAAAGCCTAAACAGACTTATCAGTAGAGAAGAAATAGAAAAAACTATTAAAAACCACCCCAAAAATAAAAGTCCAGGCCCTGACGGCTATACAAGCGAATTTTATCAAACATTCAAAGAAGACTTGGTTCCTATTCTACTCAAAGTCTTCCAAAAACTTGAAGAAGAAGCAATACTTCCAAACACATTTTATGAGGCCAACATAACCCTCATACCAAAACCAGGCAAGGATGGCACAAAAAAAGAAAACTACAGACCAATATCTCTAATGAATACAGATGCTAAAATACTAAACAAAATACGAGCAAATCGAATACAACAACATATTAAAAAAATAATACATCATGATCAAGTGGGATTCATCCCAGAATCTCAAGTATGGTTCAACATACGTAAAACGGTTAACGTAATACACCATATCAACAAAACAAAGAACAAAAACCACATGATCTTATCAATAGACGCAGAAAAGGCTTTTGATAAAATACAACACAATTTTAGGTTTAAGACTCTCAACAAAATGTGTATAGAAGGAAAATATCTCAACATGATAAAGGCCATATATGATAAACCATCAGCTAACATCATACTAAATGGCACAAAACTGAAGGCTTTCCCCCTTAAATCAGGAAGAAGACAGGGTTGTCCACTCTCTCCACTCTTATTTAATGTGGTACTAGAGGTTCTAGCCACAGCAATCAGACAAGACAAAGAAATAAAAGGCATCCATATCGGAAAAGAAGAAGTAAAGGTATCACTTTTTGCAGATGATATGATCCTATACATCGAAAACCCCAAAGAATCCACAAAAAGACTACTAGAAACAATAAGCCAATACAGTAAGTTTGCAGGATACAAAATTAACATACAGAAGTCAATAGCCTTTCTATATGCCAACAATGAAACATTTGAGAATGAACTCAAAAGAATAATCCCCTTCACGATTGCAACAACAACAAAAAATAAAATACTTAGGAATAAACATAACAAAGAATGTAAAGTACTTATATAATGAAAACTATAAAACATTGTTAAGGGAAATTGAAAAAGATATAATGAGATGGAAGAATATACCTTGTTCTTGGTTAGGAAGAATAAATATAATCAAGATGGCTATATTACCCAAAGCAATATACAAATTTAATGCAATTCCCATCAAAATTCCAATGACATTTTTAAAAGAAATAGAGCAAAAAATCATCAGATTTATATGGAACTATAAAAAACCCCGAATAGCCAAAGCAATCCTAAAGAAAAAGAATGAAGCTGGGGGCATTACAATACCTGACTTCAAACTCTATTATAGGGCCACGACAATCAAAACAGCATGGTATTGGCAGAAAAATAGACACTCAGACCAATGGAACAGAATAGAAAGTCCAGAAATAAAACCACATATATATAGTCAAATAATTTTTGATAAAGGGGCCAACAACACACAATGGAGAAAAGAAAGCCTCTTCAATAAATGGTGCTGGGAAAACTGGAAAGCCACATGCAAAAGAATGAAACTGGACTACAGTTTGTCCCCCTGTACTAAAATTAACTCAAAATGGATCAAAGATCTAAACTTAAGACCTGAAACAATTAAGTACATAGAAGAAGACATAGGTACTCAACTCATGGACCTGGGTTTTAAAGAGCATTTTATGAATTTGACTCCACAGGCAAGAGAAGTGAGGGCAAAAATTAATGAATGGGACTACATCAGACTAAGAAGTTTTTGCTCAGCAAGAGAAACTGATAACAAAATGAACAGAAAGCCAACTAAATGGGAAATGATATTTTCAAACAACAGCTCAGATAAGGGCCTAATATCCAAAATTTACAAAGAACTCATAAAACTCAACAACAAACAAACAAACAATCCAATAAAAAAATTGAAAGAGGACATGAACAGACACTTCTTTCAGAAAGAAGTACAAATGGCCAACAGATATATGAAAAGATGCTCATCTTCTT
This sequence comes from Saccopteryx leptura, assembly GCF_036850995.1. Taxonomy (NCBI): domain Eukaryota; kingdom Metazoa; phylum Chordata; class Mammalia; order Chiroptera; family Emballonuridae; genus Saccopteryx; species Saccopteryx leptura. Next base: position 132,093,665 of record NC_089516.1, on the reverse strand, counting down.
TAGTTATTAGAGAAATGCAAATCAAAACTGCAATGAGATACCACCTCACACCTGTTAGATTGGCTATTATTAACAAGACAGGTAATAGCAAATGTTGGAGAGGCTGTGGAGAAAAAGGAACCCTCATACACTGTTGGTGGGAATGTAAAGTAGTACAACCATTATGGAAGAAAGTATGGTGGTTCCTCAAAAAACTGAAAATAGAACTACCTTATGACCCAGCAATCCCTCTACTGGGTATATACCCCAAAACCTCAGAATCATTGATACGTAAAGACACATGCAGCCCCATGTTTATTGCAGCATTGTTCACAGTGGCCAGGAAATGGAAACAACCAAAAAGCCCGTCAATAGATGACTGGATAAAGAAGATGTGGCACATATACACTATGGAATACTACTCAGCCATAAGAAATGATGACAGCGGAACATTTACAGCAAAATGGTGGGATCTTGATAACATGATACGAAGCGAAATAAGTAAATCAGAAAAAAACAGGAACTGCATTATTCCATATGTATGTGGGACATAAAAGTGAAACTAAGAGACATTGATAAGGGTGTGGTGGTTACGGGGGGGAGGGGGGAATGGGAGAGGGAAAGGGGAGGGGGAGGGGCACAAAGAAAACAAGATTGAAGGTGAGAGAGGACAATCTGACTTTGGCTGATGGGTATGCAACATAATTGAACGACAAGATAACCTGGACTTGTTATCTTTGAATATATGTATCCTGATTTATTGATGTCACCCCATTAAAAAAATAAAATTATTATAAAAAAAGAGACACAATCTCTGGTACTGCTTCTTTGGAGCTTATATTCTAATAGAGGGAGAAATGTCTGTTGGTGATAAAGCCTTTAAAAAAATAAAGCAGGTCAAAGTTACAAATGTATCGCCCTGGCCAGTTGGCTTAGTGGTAGAGTGTCAGCCTGGTGTGTGGATGTCCCTGGTTCAATTCCCACAAGAGAAGCAGCCATCTGCTTCTCTACTCCTCTCCCTCTTGCTTCTCTCTCTCTCTCTCTCCCTCTCTCTCTCTCTTTCTCTCTCTCTCTCTCTCTCCCTCCTTCATTCACGGCTCAATTGGAGTGAGTTGGCCTCAGGAGCTGAGGATGGCTCCATGGCCTCCACCTCAGGTGATACGAAGATCTCAATTGCTGAGCAATGGGCAATGCCCCAGATGGGCAGAGTGTCACCCCCCAGTGGGCTTTCTAGGTAGATCTTGGTCGGGGTGCATGCGGGTGTCTGTCTCTGCCTCCTCTCCTATCACTGAATAAAAAAAATGTTACAGACTAAGAGACATGGACAAGAGTGTGGTGGTTACGAGGGGTGGGGGGAGGGAGGACGCAGGAGGGAGGGAGGGAGAGATTTAGGGGGAGGGGGAGGGGCACAGAGAAAACTAGATAGAGGGTGACGGAGGACAATCTGACTCTGGGCGAGGGGTATGCAACATAATTTAATGACAAGATAACCTAGACATGTTTTTCTTTGAATATATGTACCCTGAATTATTAATGTCATCCCATTAACATTAATAAAAATTTATTAATAAAAAAAATAAATAAATAAAAATGTTCTAAAAAAAAAATGTTACATATGGATCAGGAGGTGTGCTATTTAGAATATGAATAAAGCCCTCTTCAATAAGGTGGTATATTTTGGCAGAGACTTTAATGAAGTAAGGTTACAAGCCATCCATATATCTAGGAGTGTTCTTGACAGGGGGAACAACAAGTGTGAGAACCATGAGCACCAAGTTGTTGGAACACTTACCACCAAGTGGTAAGTAAGGATAGTGGTGAGAGGTACTGCTGAGCCTTGGGGCAAAATCACCTTCAAAAATATAGAAGATCATGAAGTTGGGAAAGCAGGAAACTTTATTTATGTTAAACACACAACTTAAAATAACATTTTGTGAGTATCAAGTGCCGTTGTTTATTGCATCCATGTTATGGGTTTATTGTCTTTAACACTCTCAATAACTTTGTGAGAGAAGTGGTGTTAACTCAATTATACACATGAAGTGACTGAAGTTACGTGATTTGCCAAAGGTCACTCAGCTAGTAGATAGAATAGAAAGGACTGGGACCTGGGCCTATCTCCCTGCAAAGCCTGTGCCATTTCTGTTACATTTCATGATATAGTCCCTAAAGTTAAAAAAAAGAGTATCAAATAATGTCAAAGTCTTGTAGGGTGAAGTGAAACATTCTTATAGATTGAATGCTTTAAAGAAAATAAATTTTAAAAAAAGTCATGGCCCATAGTTTAAAACTTGAAACTACAAGAAATACCAAGAACTTAGTGCATAGTGTTTTCTAAGCAGGACTTAGACGTTTATGAATATACGTTGGAAGTGATAGGTGGTGTATTACTTTCCTATGGCTGCTGTAACAAATTACCACAAACTTTGTGGCTTAAAGCAACAACAATTTATTCTCTTCTAGAGGCCAGAAGTTCAATATCAAGGTGTTAGGCAAGGCCAAAATCTCTATGGATCCCTACCGAAAGGACCATAGGGTACCCTACTCCAGGAAAACACCAGTCTGTGTGTTTATTTCTCTACCAATACCACACTGTCTTGATTACCATCACTACATCATAAGCTTTACGTTGGGTAGGATTATTTCTCTTATTTTATTATTCATTTTCAGAATTGTTTAAAACAATCCTAATTTTTACCTTTTAATTTCAATTTGAGTGGGCACTTGTATTAGTGATTTGAGACATTTTCTCTTTTCTAATGTATGAACCTAGTGCTATAAATTTCTTTTTAGCACTGCTGTAGTTGATATGTTCTATTTTCATTGTCATTTTGTTAAATATATTATTTGATTTCCCTCCTCTAGCTGGTTTATAGTTTGATTTCATTGTGGCTGGAGAACACACTCTGTATGATTTGATTTTAATTTTTAAAAATTTGCTAAAGTTTGTTTAATGGCCAAGGATAGAGTCTATTTTGCTGAATGTTATACATCAAAGGTTGTGAATCTTATTGGCTGAGAGAGTCATGAATGTCACATATTTAAAATGTAATGCGTGAGAGCCATACAACAACCCGTGTACATTGTGCATTATCCAATAAAAATTTGGTGCCTCGGAGGAGAGCTGTGATTGGCTCCAGCCACCCACAGCCATGAACATGAGCGGTAGGAAATGAATGGATTGTAATACATGAGAATGTTTTACATTTCTAATGTTATTATTTTTTTTTTGTATTAAAGATTTGTCTGCGAGCCAGATCAGCCATCAAAAGAGCCACATTTAGCTCGCGAGCCATAGGTTCCCAACCCCTGCTATACATGGAGGTTTGAAAAGAATGTGTATTCTGCTGTTATTGGTTGGAGTGTTCTAAAATGTCAATTATATACTCTTGATAAGTGGTTTTGTTGAGTTTTTATATAGCATTGCTGATTTTATAATTGTTCTATCAAATGCTGAAAGCAGGGTGTTGAATTTCCCAGCTAAAATTGTGGATCTTCTATTTCTCCTTTCAGCTCTATGAGTTTTTTTAAATTTATTTATTAAATTTAATGCAGTGACATTGATAAATCAGGGTACATATGTTGAGAGAAAACATCTCTAGATTATATTGACATTTGATTGTGCTGTATACCCCTCCCCCAAAGTTAAATTGTCTTCTGTCACCTTCTATCTGGTTTTCTTTGTGCCCCTCCCCTCCCCCAACCCCTCTCTCCTTCTTTGCCCCATCCCCCCTCCCCCCACCCCCCACCCCTGTTGCCATCACATTCTTGTTCATGTCTCTGAGTCTCATTTTTATGTCCCTTCTATGTATGGATTCATATAGTTCTTAGTTTTTTTTTTTCTGATTTACTTATTTCACTCCGTATAATGTTATCAAGGTCCATCCATGTTATTGTAAATGATCCGATGTCATTATTTCTTATGGCTGAGTAGTATTCCATAGTATATATGTACCAAAGCTTTTTAATCCACTCATCCTCTGATGGACACTTGGGCTGTTTCCAGATCTTCACTATTGTGAACAATGCTGCCACAAACATGGGGGTGCATTTCTGCTTTTGGAGCCGTTCTATGGTGTCCTTGGGATATAATCCTAAAAGTGGGATAGCTGGGTCAAAAGGCAGTTTGATTTTCAGTTTTTTGAGGAATCTCCATACTGTTTTCCACAGTGGCTGCACCAGTCTGCATTCTCACCAGCAGTGCAGGAGGGTTCCCTTTCTCCACATCCTCGCCAGCACTTATTGTGTGTTGTTTTGTTGATGAGTGCCATTTTGGCTGGTGTGAGGTTTTAATTTGTATTTCTCTAACGGTTAGTGATTTTGAGCATTTTTTCATATGCCTATTGGCCATCTGTATGTCCTCTTTGGAGAAGTGTCTATTCATCTCTTTTGCCCATTTTTTGGATTGGATTGTTTGTCTTCCTGGTGTTGAGATTTACAAGTTCTTTATAAATTTTGGTTATTAACCCCTTATCAGACGTATTGTCAAATACGTTCTCCTATTGTGTAGTTTGTCTTTTTATTCTGTTCTTGTTGTCTTTAGCTGTGCAAAAGCTTTTTAGTTTGATATAGTCCCATTTGTTTATCCTGTCTTTTATTTCACTTCCCCGTGGAGATAAATCAGCAAATATATTGCTCCGAGAGATGTCGGAGAGCTTACTGCCTATGTTTTCTTCTAAGATGCTTATGGTTTCACGGCCTACATTTAAGTCTTTTATCCATTTTGAGTTTATTTTTGTGAGTGGTGTAAGCTGGTGATCTAGTTTCATTTTTTTGCAGGTAGCTGTCCAATTTTCCCAACACCATTTGTTGAAGAGGCTGTCTTTACTCCATTGTATTTCCTTACCTCCTTTGTCAAATATCAGTTGTCCATAGAACTGTAGGTTTATTTCTGGGTTCTCTGTTCTGTTCCATTGATCTATATGCCTGTTCTTATGCCAGTACCAGGTTGTTTTGAGTACAATGGCCTTGTAGTATAACTTGATATCAGGAAGTGTGATACCTCCCACTTTATTCTTCTTTTTTAAGATTGCTGAGGCTATTCGTGTTCTCTTTTGGTTCCATATAAATTTTTGGAATATGTGGTCTATATCTTTGAAGTATGTCATTGGTATTGCATTGAATTTATAGATTGCTTTGGGTAATATAGACATTTTAATGATGTTTATTCTTTCTAACCATGAGCACGGTATATGCTTTCACTTGTTTGTATTTTCCTTGATTTCTTTTATCAATGCTTTGTAATTTTTCGAGTACAAGTCTTTAGTCTCCTTGGTTAAGTTTACTCCTAGGTACTTTATTTTTTTGGTTGTAATTGTGAAGGGGATTGTTTCCTTAATTTCTCTTTCTGACTGTTCATTGTTGGTGTATAAAAGTGCCTCTGATTTCTGAGTATTGATTTTATATGCTGCCACTTTGCTGAATTCATTTATCAGGTCCAGTAGCTGTTTGACTGAGACTTTAGGGTTTTCTATATACAATATCATATCATCTGCAAATAATGATAGTTTTACTACTTCTTTTCCAACTTGAATGCCTTTTATTTCTTCTTCTTGTCTGATTGCTGTGGCTAGGACTTCCAGGACTATGTTAAATAAGAGTGGTGAAAGGGGGCACCCCTGCCTTGTTCCTGATCTTAAGGGTATTGCTTTTAATTTTTTCCCATTGAGTATGTTGTTGGCTGTGGGTTTCTCATAGATGACTTTTATCATGTTGAGGTATGTTCCCTGTATTCCCACTTTGCTGAGAGTTTTGATCATGAATGGGTGCTGGATTTTATCAATTCTGTATCTATTGAAATTATCATATGGTTTTTCTCCTTCTTTTTGTTTATGTGATGAAACACATTGATTGATTTATGAATATTGTACCAGCCTTACCTCCCCAGAATAAATCCCACTTGGTCATGGAATATGATTTTTTCCATATATTGTTGGATTTGGTTTGCTAATATTTTGTTGAGGATTTTAGCATCAATATTCATCAGAGATATTGGCCTATGACTTTTTTTCTTTGTGTTGTCTTTGCCTGGTTTTGGAATCAGAATTATGCTCGCCTGATAAAAGGAGCTTGGAAGTTTTCCTTCCTCTTGAATTTTTTGAAATAGTTTGAGAAGGATAGGAGTTAGTTCTTCTTTGAATAATTGGTAGAATTCTGTTGTGAAGCCATCGGCCCCGGACTTTTCTTTGTTGGGAGTTTTTTGATAACTGTTTCAATCTCATTTGGTGTAATCGGTCTGTTTAGGTTTTCTGATTCTTCTAGACTTATTTTTGGAAGATTGTATGTTTCAAGGAATTTGTCCATTTCATCTAGGTTGTCTAGTTTTTTGGCATACAGTTCTTCATAGTATTTTCTTACAATATTTTGTATTTCTGTTGTGTCAGTTGTTATTTCTCCTCTCTCATTTCTAATTTTATTTATTTGAGTCCTCTCTCTCTTTTTCTTGGTGAGTCTAGTTAAAGGTTCATCAATCTTGTTTACCTTTTCAAAGAACCAGCTCCTAGTTTCATTGATCCTCTGTATTGTTTCTTTAGCCTCTATGTCATTTATTTCTGCTCTGACCTTTATTATTTCCTTCCTTCTACTACATTTGGGCTTTACTTGCTGTTATTTTTCTAATTCTTTTAGATGCAGGGTTAAGTTGTTTACTTGAGCTTTTTCTAGCTTCTGAAATTGTGCCTGTAGTGCTATGAACTTCCCTCTCAGTACTGCTTTTGCTGTGTCCCATAAATTTTGAGTTGTTGTATGCTCATTGTCATTCATTTCTAGGAATTTTTTTATTTTTTCTTTGATCTCATTATTAATCCATTCATTATTTAACAACCTGCTATTTAGTTTCCATGTGTTTGAGAATTTTTGAGCTTTTCTGTTGTGGTTCATTTCTAGTTTCATGCCATTGTGATCAGAGAAAGTGCTTGATATGATTTCAGTCTTCTTAAATTTGTCGAGAGCACTTTTGTGCCTTAACATGTGGTCTATCCTAGAGAATGTACCATGAGCACTTGAATAGAATGTATATTCTGCTGCTTTAGGGTGAAAGATTCTGAAGATATCTATTAAATCGAGTTGATCTAGTGTTTCCAATAAGTCTGCTGTTTCTTTGTTAATTTTCTTTCTTGAGGATCTATCTAGTGATGTTAGTGGGGTATTGAAATCCCCTACTATTATAGTATTGCTGTTGATCTTGCCCTTTAAATCCATCAAAGTCTGCTTTATATATTTAGGTGCTCCTATATTAGGTGCATAGATATTTATAATAGTTATATCTTCCTGTTGGATTACTCCCTTTATCATTATGTAGTGGCCTTCTTTATCTCTTACTATATATCTTTTGTTTTAAAGTCCAATTTGTCTGATATAAGTATTGCTACCCCAGCTTTTTTTTCATTTCCATTAGCATGAAATATTTTTTTCCATCTTTTTACCTTCAATCTATGTGTATCTTTTGTTCTAAGGTGTGTCTCTTGTAGACAGCATATGTATGGGTCCTGTTTTCTTATCCATGCAGCTACCCTATGTCTTTTGATTACATCATTTAATTCATTTACATTTAAGGTTATTATTGATATGTAGTTGTTTATTGACATTTTCTTCTTTAAAGTTGTATTCCTTTTTTGCTATATTCTTTTCCCACTTTGATCTGTTTACAACAGGCCCCTTAATATTTCCTGCAGCATTGGTTTGGTTGTAATGAATTCCTTGAGTTGTTTTTTGTCTGGGAAGCTTTTTATTTCTCCTTCGATTTTAAATGATAGCCTTGCTGGATAAAGTAGTCTTGGTTGTAGGTTCTTGTTCTGCATTACTTTGAATATTTCTTGCCATTCCCTTCTGGACTCAAGTGTTTCTGTTGAGAAGTCGGATGTCATCCTTATGGGGGTTCCTTTGTAGGTGACAACTTTTTTTTCTCTTGCAGCTTTTAATATTTTCTCTTTATTGCTTAGCTTTGGCATTTTAATTATGATGTGTCTTGGTGTAGGTTTCTTTGGGTTTCTCTTTAATGGAGTCCTCTGTGATTTTTGGACCTGTGAGAGTTTCTCTTGCATTAATTTAGGGAAGTTTTCAGCTATGATATGATTGAACAAAGTCTCTATCCCTTGTTCTTTTTCTTCTTCTTCAGGAACCCTTATGATGCGGATGTTATTTCTCTTCATGTTGTCACAGAGCTCTCTAAGAGTTTCCTCTGACTTTTTGAGTCTCTTTTCTCTTTTCTTCTCTGCTTTCATGCCTTCATTCCAGTTGTCCTCCAATTTGCTGATTCGATCCTCAGCTCTGTCTATCCTGTTTTTAATTCCTTCCATTGTGGTCTTTATTTCTGATCTTGTATTTGTCATCTCCGACTGATTTTTTTTTATACTTGCTATTTCTTTATTTAGGTGTTCATAATGACCATCCATTGTTGTTCTAAGATCTCTAAGCATCCTTACAATCATTATTTTTAACTCCGCATCTGGAAGTTTGATTATTTCCATATCACTCATTTCATCTCCTGAAGGTGTCTCTTGTGGTTTCATTTGGATTGCACTTCTTTGTCTTCTCATTGTCTGTTTTTGGGTGTTTTATTTGTAGAGTTGGTTGAGTCTAGGCTTCATATTGTCTGCCTCCAGTTTTCAGTTGTGTTATTTCTAGGTCTTCTTGGGTTGGCATCAGCTGTTATCTATAATCCACTTTCGGATTTGGGCAACTTTGAAGTCTTGATTTGTTTGTTTTCTTAACAGGTGATAGTCTTTTTACTGATCTCAGCAGGGGGCTTCCTTGAAATGGTATCTAGGAATGCCATGGGTGTAACCTGAGACTCTGAAGGCCTCTTTAGCCAACTAATCTCTCTGGGGGCAGGGTGTTTTCTCAGCTTTAGTAGGGGGAGGTGTATCTCAGATCTCCATGGAGACCTGAGTTACTGCCCCTCCTCCCCACTTCTTGTTTTCAGCTGTGTCTTGTTGCGCTGATTGGAGCTGGATAGATGTTCAGAGATCTCTGATCTGGAAGCAATTCAGCTCTGTTTTGTGAAAGTTCAGTCCCTCCCTCAGCAATGGCCGCCTCCAGCATGGATGAGTCAGCTTTTCTAGGTTGTCTCCTTAATTCCTTAGCCCCTCATAGTCTGTCCCTCTCTCTTTCTTTTCCACTTGGGAGATAAGCTGGTCTTTACAACACACCTCACTCCCTGGTCGCCAGGCAAGTGGCTGTGAGCAGTAGTTTCTGCTCTTTTCCCTTGTGTGAGATCCCCTCTGGGCTCTCAGCCTCACCCCCCCTCCATTTCTGTAAGCAGGGGAGATTCAGGCACTCCCTACCAGGTTTGTTGTGGCTTCTTCTTTGCTCCTTGGTTTTTGAGAGCTGTTCTTGCAGTTCAGTGTTGGTTTTTCATGCTGATTTTTCCTAAATTGATTTGTATTCCAGTTTGGTGGTGAGAGCTGGGTGTCTGTGCATCCGCCTACTCTGCTGCCATCTTTTCAGTCTTCTTATATATGAGTTTTTGCTTCCTGTATTTTGAAGCTTTCTTGTTTGATGAATACATTTTTAGAATCACTATGAATTCTTGGTGGATTGATTTTTTAAATCATTATGTAATTTCTTTCTTTTACCTGGTAAGTTTTCGTTTTGGTCTGAAATCTACTTTATATAATATTAATATATCCATTCCTTTTAAAAAAATAATGAGTGAACAATATATTTTTTATCCTTCTACTTTCAACATACTTATATTGTTACATTTGAAGAAAATTTCTTATAGAGAGACTACAGTGGGTTATACTTTTTAATTTACTCTGCATTCTCCCTCTTTTAATTGATATATTTAGAGCATTTACATTTAATATAATCATTGATGCATTAGGATTTTAGTTTGCCATTTTATTATTTGTTTTCTCTGCTTGATTTTTCCTGAATTCTATAGATCATTCAAACATTTTTAGAATTACATTTTGATTTATTTATATTTGGAAAATGAAGAGGATAAAGTATCCTACCACCATTCTCGTTATGATGACATAAATTCTATAAGGTGATATAGGCTTTCTCTACCACGCTCATGACTTCTTCCTATATCCTTCTAGCAGAATCCTTAACATCCATGTTGAAAGTCTGTCCAAGCCAATGTAGGATTTTTCTACCATGCTTTTTAAAATTCTTTCAGCCTATACCCATTACCAAATTCCAAAGTCACTTCTACATATACAGGTATTTGTTACAGCAGCACTCTCTTGGTACAAAATCTGTATCAGTCAAGGTTCAACCAGAAAAACAGAACCAGCATGAAATATATATATATGAAATATAAATATTATATTAATATATATTAATTAATATATTATTTAATATATTAAATATAAATATATATAAAACATAAATATATGAAACAGATATATATGAAATATATATATATTTACACACACACACACGCACGCACGCACGCACACAGAGATTTGGCTAAGCAAATCTGAAATCCACAGAGTAGACCCACAGGAAAGGCAGTCTGGAACTCTCAGTCATGAGCTGAAACTGTTGTCCACAGGTAAAATTTCTTCTTTAGGGACATCTTAGCTCTGTCTTTAAGGCCTTTTACCAGTTTGAATCAGACCCACTGAGATTATCTAAGATAGTGTTTCTTAGTTAAAGTCAACTGATTATGCACTTTGGTCACATCTACAAAATACTTTTATTTTATAGCAACATGTAAATCAGTGTTTGATTAAATAACTGGGGACTATAGCCTAGTCAAGGACACATAAAACAGGTCACCACAGACTATCAATTGTCACAATTAACTTTTAAAACTGCCTGACCTGTGGAAGCGCAGTGGATAAAGTGTTGACTGAGAATGCTGAGGTCGCCAGTTTGAAACCCCAGGCTTGCCAGGTCAGGGCACACACAAGAAGCAATCACTACAAGTTGATGCTTCTTGTTCTTCTCCCTGCCTTTCTCTTTCTTTATCCTCTCTCTAAAGATAAATAAAACCTTTAAAAAAAAGTAAAAGAAAAGAAAAAACATTAAAAAAAGCTTACAAAACTCTTTGACAGCATATACTAAAGCTAAATATACATGTACTCTGGAACCCAGTAAGTATCCTTCTGGGTTTATAATTAATATAATTACACATACCCACCAAAAGTCATGTTCAAGAATATGACAGCATCATTTGTATTAACATGAACTTGAACACATCCCAAATTTCATGAACAAGAGAATGGATAAACAAACCGTGGTACCTCCACTCAACAGAGTACTAGTTAGTAATGAAAAAGAACAACCTACTGCTATATGCAGCAGTATAGTTGAATCTCACAGACATAATGGATGGCAAAAAAAAAGAGGACTATTCACAAATGTGTGTGTTCTGTATGATTCCATTTATATGTAGTTCAAAAACAGGTAAAAATGAATCTACTGTGTTAGAAATCAGGACAGCATTTACCTTGGAGTGGGATTTATTGATTGAAGAAAGGTACAAGGGAGCCTTCTGGGTGCTGATAATGTTCTGTTTCTTAATGTGAGTGATGATTACAGTGGTGTATGTGTGTGTGTAGATCAATCAAGATGTGCACTTAAGACCTATGCACTTAAATTATACCTTGATAATATTTTAAAAAATAATAAAAAGATCCATGCCGGCTAGAAGAATGAGTTGAAACAAACAAAGATGATATTTAATGTCTAACAATTTTAAAGCAGAGCATTAGGAAGACATAATTTGGAAGTATGGAGGAAGACTTGGGGGCTTTAGGTGACCACAAGTTCTGCATGAGTCAGCCATGTGACATAGCAATTTTAAAAGTGCATGTAATTTAAGCTGCTTTGGCATATGCAAAAGTCTCTGTTATATTTCATCGTGTTGGTTCCAACCCATCATTTTCAAATCTCTTTAGATCTTTATTCTGTCATGTAGGACAGAATGGGGTTTAGAAAGAACTCTTAACTAGGAAAATAAAGTCTTGGATCTTATTTTCTAACTAAGCCAACAATCTTCAATGTTGAGCAACAGTCTAATGAGTTGTTTTCTTTGTAACTGCAATTAGATTTAGAGACCAGATACAACACTCTCCAAAAGTTGTTGACAAATTTAAGAGGATCCAGAGGCCAAGAGTTAGGATGGTAATAAGGGGTAACCTTGCCATATATGGAATAGCTTGAGATAAACAACTGAGAAGGGACACAGAAGTTTTTGTTTTGTTTTGTTTTTTAAATTTTGAATATTGGAGGGGCTGGCATATGGAAGAGGGCATAGCTGTTCACTCTTGAGGACAAAGACAAATGTACAGGTAGGTATGATAGGTAGTTTTGATGGTGAAGCTGACTTGGGTTCTGTATTAAGAAGTGATCTACTAATGCCTGACGCCCTGTGAAAGAAAGAGAGCTGGCCATCATAGAAGAATTCAAGCCGTTGCTGAGTGATCACAGTCTGGATAGTGTTCAGAGGACCCTTGCTGCATAGTGCCTCTTTCCAGATGTGAAGAAATAAAGAATAGCACCAAGGTAAAAGAAAGTGGAATCTCAAAGCTAATGAAAAAGGAAACATGCTAACACCTATGTTCAATCATTACCATTCATCCACAATTTCTTAAAAGGGGTCAGTGGAGACGCCTGTAAAGGTAAAACACCAAATATTTTAAACTAGAAATAGACCAGAAATAGAAAACAACATTGTTGCAACTTTCCCTAGGCACCTCTGTAAAATGGAAATAATATGAATGTTCCCACAGCAATGATGTTTTCAAAAAGAGACCAGTTCCAAATGCTATCTAGCCCTGGCCAGATAACTTGGTTGGTTGGAACATTGTTCTGCAGTGTGAACGTTGCCAGTTCGATTTCCTGGTCAGGGTATAGACAGGAGCAACCCGATATTTGTGTCCCTGCCTCAGAAACAAACAAACAAACAAAACAAACAACACAAACAAAACAAATGTTGTCTAGATTCTCCAGTTCAATTATGGGGCCACCCCACTTCAAAATCTTGCCTTTGTTAAGATGCATAGAGAACAGCTTATCATGGCCCCGTTAAAAACATCCTCTCCAACCACAGTCACTTTTTTCCTCCAAAACTAAAGTCCAACTATGTGGAAAACCAGATCTTAATGCTCACAATAAAGTGATTTTGCTTAACTGTATTTAATTTAATAGAGTTGGCGTCAAATATAAAGGATTATGCCAGCAAGTGTTGGTCAATCTGACCCTGTCCCAAATGCAATGCTGATTTTATTACACAGCTGCAAAAATATTGTCACAAGTATCTATTATTTTCTTTAAAGTACATAAAGTTATTAAAACACATTCTTTTACTAAAGCAGTACAAAAATTACATAAACAAATAAAGCTAGAAGCAAGTGTATTTCATTTGCTTAAATAACATTAAGGAAGCCACTGAAGCAAAGCTTCTGATGGGTTGGCAGGCAGCAGGGAGATGATTTCAGAGATGATATGACATGATAAATTGCTTCCGCTGTGCACAATTTTCACTTCAGAAAATAACTCATTTCCGATTCTTATTACATTGTTTTTTCCCACTGATGTGCATTTCAGTTTCTTTAGCTCTGAAGTGTGAGCAGGACCAAGTTTGTCCTTTGTGGCTCTAGCTCCAAAGATGCAAAACCATGAAAGAAAAATAAACCCACAACATACAGTTTGCTTTTGGACAACTTCTAAAATGTAAACGTCATTATTTAGGTCCCATTTACATGTTTGCACTGAGAATTAAGAGATGTCCATTGAATAATACTCTTTTAAGATAAGGCACCTTGAGAGGAGGCAAGAGCAGCCGAACAGTGACTGTTATGGAATCTTGATTTGGAATTCTAACACTTTCCAGATATGTGAGTTTGAGCAATTTACTTAACTATTCAGTTTCCTCATCAGGAAAATATGTATTCAATACAACTTCTTGGGTTTGTTATGCTAAGTAGGTGATGCCATGAATGTAAGGTGTGTAGTTGCACAATTTGTGTCTGTTAATTGGTACCTGGTATTATTATTCAGTAATTTAACAGATATTTTTGAGCACTTATTTGCCAAGCACTGTTCTAGGTGCTGGGATATAGCAGTAAAAAATAGTACCAAGATCCCTTCACTAACAAATTATAAATGCACTAAAGGGAAACAAACAAGTAAAACATGTATATAGTTTGTCAGAAGACAGTAATAGCTCTGAAAAAAAATGTAGCAGGGAAGAAGAATAAGGAGTGCTCGAATTGAGTATGGGGTTGCAGTTCTTGATGGAATGGTTACCTAAGAGGATGACATGTAAGCAAAGACAGGAAGGGGTGAATGAGGGAGCCATGAGCCATGAGCCAGGAGGATATCTTATTGATTGATTGATTGATTGATTTTAGCCAGAGAGGAAGGAAGAGAGAGAGAGAGATAAAGAGAGGGAGAGAGAGAGAGAGAGAGAGATCCAATCTGTTCTTGTATGTGTCCTGACCTGGGATCAAACTGGCAACCTCTGTGCTTCAGTCTGATGATCTAACCAATGGAGCTACTTGGCCAGGGCGAGCCAGGAAGATACCTTGAAGAAATATGTTTCAGACACAGGCAATAGCACTCAAGTCCTGAAACAGAAACATGCATGGGCTGCTCAGAACAGCTGGGAGACCAGTGTAGAGCGCTTTCAGTGATAGGGAGAGTAGAAGGAAGTGAAGTTGGAGCAGTAATGGGGGCCAGATCATGTAAGACCTTGTAGTGCCTGGCATGTAGCAGGTGGTATATACTGTATGTAATAGATGTTATTATATAATGTACACACACATATGTATACATAATGTGTATAACAAATATTTTTTTTTTTAAATCATCCTTTTCTGGCCTGACCTGTGGTGGCACAGTGGATAAAACGTCGTCCTGGAACACTGAGGTCGCTGGTTCAAAGCCCTGGGCTTGCCTGGTCAAGGCTCATATGGGAGTTGATGCTTCCTGCTCCTCCCCTCTTTCTCTCTCTCTCTATCTCTCTTCTCTAAAAAAATGAATAAATAAATAAATAAAAATAAAGACTTTAAAAAATTAAAAAAATAAAAGCCATCCTTTTCTGAGTTGACAACTATACTGCAATGGTAGTAACAGGAAGATTATTGAAATAACCAAGTAGATGATGCTGGCTTCAACAAGGGTAACAGCAGTGAAGGTTGTGAGATGTGGCCAGATTGTCAGTTTCTGGGTATATTATAAAGTTAGCACCAACAGGATTTCCTGACGTAATAAATGTAGGATGTAAGTGAAAGAGAGAATTCAAAGATGACTGCAAGCCCTGGCCAGTGGCTCAATGGATAGAGTGTTGGCCCGGCATATGGATATCACGGGTTTTATTTCCAGTTAGGGTACACAGAAGTGACCATCTTCTTCTCTCTCCCTTCCTCTTTCCCTTCTCTCCCTCTTCCCCTCCTGTAGCCTGTAGCCAGTGGCTCAATTGTTTTAAGCATGGACCCAGGTGCTGAGAATAGCTCTATAGGAGTGCATCAGCTTCAGACACTAAAAATAGCTTGGTACTCAAGCTTCAGTCCCTGATGGAATTGCCAGGTGGATCCTAGTAAAGGTGCATGCAGAGGTCTGCCTCACTATCTCCCTCCTCTCACCTAAAAAAAAAAAAAAAGACTGCAATGTTTTGGTGCCTGAACAACTGGAAGAATGGGATTGTCATAATCTGAGTTGAAAATTATATAGGTGGAGCAGATTCTAGAAGACCATCAGCTTGTTTTGACCATCTTAAGTTTTAGATGTCTTTTAGACATCATGTGGAAAGGTTAAGTAAGAAGTTGGATATCCAAGTCTAGAATACAGGGGAGAGAGGTCCATGCTGGTGTTATCAGTATATGGGTTCTACTTAAAGCCATAGAACTGGATGAAAGCACCAAAAACTAAGGATAGATTAAGAAGAAGAGGAATTGAACCCTGGAGCACTCCAAAGTTAAGAAGTCAAGGAGAAGAATAGGCACATCCAGATACACGCGTCCCCAAACTATGGCCCGCGGGCCGCAATGTGGCCCCCCTAAGGCCATTTATCCAGCTCCAGCCGCACTTCCAGAAGGGGTACCTCTTTCACTGGTGGTCAGTGAGAGGAGTACTGTATGTGGTGGCCCTCAAAACGGTCTGAGGGACAGTGAACTGACCCCCTGTGTAAAAAGTTTGGGGACCCCTGACAGAGTCTAGAGTGGGGATACAGAATGACTATAAGTGGATAAAGGGTTAATTTGGGGGGTGATGATAATAATGTTCTGAAATTAGATCATTGTGATGATTAAAAATATGAGTATTCTAAAAATCATTGAATTGTACACTATAAAAGGGTAAATTTTATGGAGTGTAAATTATATCTTTTTTTTCTGACAGGGACAGAGAGAGTGACAGAGAGGGACAGATAGACAGGAAGGGAGAGAGATGAGAAGCATCAGTTCTTTTTTGTGGCACCTTAGGTGTTCAATGATTGCTTTCTCATATGTGCCTTGACGGGGGGGGGGGGGGGGCTACAGCAGAGCGAGTGACTCCTTGCTCAAGCCAGTGACCTTTGGGCTCAAGCCAGTGACCTTGGGTTCATGTCTATGATCCCACGTTCACAGAGGTGGATTAAGGTTGCTTGAGGCCCCGGCCACAGAAGAAAATATTGGGCTCCTTAAAAAAAGAGAGAGACAGGAAAAATAAAAATCCACGTTAACTATATTTTTAAATAAATAAAAAACATTATGTACTATTAATGTTAAAATTGCACATATGAAACCAAACTTGGTGTTATTAGAAAATAGTGTAAAGTTGGGGTTTTGTGGGACCCTTCAGAAGTCAGAGCCCAGGGTGAGCGCCTGGTGCACCAGCTGTTAAATCTGTCTCTGTACATTCAAGCTAGCAACCCTGCGCTCCAGCTGGTGAGCCTGCAATCAAGCCAGATAAGCCCATGCTCAAGCTGGTGACCTCAGGATTTCGAATCTGGGTCCTCTGCATCCCAGTCTGACACTCTACCCACTGTGCCACTGCCTGGACAGTCTATAAATTATATCTTAATTAAAAAAAAGAGAAGTCAGAGAGAAAAGGAGGAATCAACAGAAGTGACTGAAGAATCATCAGTGAGGTGGAAAGAAAACCAGGAAAGTAGATTGCCCTGGAAGGAAAAAAAAATGTTTTAATAGTAGTGTGTCAAATGCTATTGAGACGTAACCTAGGTTGAGGCTATATCATTGTATTTAACATCATGAACATCATTGATGACCTTGACAGAAGCCATTTAGGTGGAATGGTTATGGTGAAAGCTTGACTAGAGTGACATGGAGAAAAAAACCTCATAGGTCAGTGTTGAGGATGCTAGAGCTCCAACTCATTCTTTTGAAAACTGGTAAATAGAAAGATTCAAGCATCCCTCTTGCCTTTCTATAGAAATGGTATCACTATAAAACCATACAGTACATGTGGGGACATTTCTATTTATAGAAGTATTTCCAGCTAACAAGGGAAGATGGAATGGCTGAACTCTAATATCAACACTTTGCTATCCTCAATGGAAAAAAAATATGCATTAGATTAGTAATAACAAGAGCTTCTAACATCACACTTAGAAGAATTGTTATAGCTATGTCTTCGAGTAAGTGGTAAGGGGGAAAGATTTTGTGAAGAAGTGGAAGAGTTGCCCTTAGATAGGAAACAAGTACTTGTTCCATTGTAACAGACTTGGTTGTGGGAACTTTTGAAATTATTTTTATACTCTGCTTGCTCCTATTTTCTCAATTAAATAAGAAAATAGATCACCTACTGTAAGTGAAATAGGGAAAGAGGTGCTGGAGTTTTGAGGAGATAGCAGTAAATTTGGCAGTCTTCAATGAGAGTTGGAGAGTGAATATCAAGGGAAATGGAGTTGCCAGGCAACTCCAAAGATCTACATGTGGTTAGTGGTCATGAATTTAAAGTGAGACCAGATATCGTGGTTTTGTATTTTTCTTCAGCCATATTTCAGCTGCAGGTGCTGAGCAGGGAGAGAGGTGAATGAACTTAACCAGGTTTGGGGTTTTTCCAAATAAGTACGTGAATGTGAGAAGGGCAACAGGTTGGAGTGCATTCAAGTGAGTGAACACAATGATTGAGTATAGAATTTAAGCTCAGTAAGGAGGGAAGAGAGGAAGGACTTCAACGAGGTGAGAGACAATGAAAAAGTAGTAGGATCAATGGATAAGAAGTCTCATGGGGTCAAAAGATAGTTGGGGTCAATTTGAGGGTGAGCTGGACAGGTAGAAGATACTAGTTCCCTGTCTAGCTTTGCAACGATACATTGAAACTTTTGGTAGAAAAATTGGTAATGACCAGACTAAAGTATGATCATCAAATTGAGGTGGAGCAGGGGACAGCAAGACAGCTTGAAAAAAGGAAACAAAAGGCTAGGGGTGGAAGTTTCTTTCTGTGGGAGCTGAAGTGGCATGGTGGTGTTAGTAGAAGAGGCTGTGGCTGTGGTGGCAGCCTTGGCACATGTTGTTACTCTGTTATGGGGAGGAAGGAGACAGGTGCAGTTCTGTGGAGTTCGAATGTTTCCCCTTCAGAGAACTTTTTTCTGGCCGTCCTGGTTAAGTGAGCCTCACTTATACTCTATCTCCTCCCCTTCCCTTTGCTGTTCATCCCATTACTCTGTGTTATTTTCTTTAATGCACTCATCAATGTCTGAAAATATCATATTTATTTACTTATTTTTTTTTCTTGTTGGCCTCTTCTACTAGAACACAAACCCCATGAATTTGTCTTCTCCAATGCTTTATTCTCAGGGCTCATTCAGTGCACTTAACAATAAGCAGTTAGAAAATGAGGAAAAAATGAATTTAATCATGAATGGGCTCCTTCCTCAATGTACAGAGGGACCCTTTATGAAGCTTTTGGAAAGTTGTGTGAACGGAATGCATTTAGGGAAGTGTGAGCCTGAGTTAACTGGGGATGAGAGGATCTCTGGAGAGACTTTCATAATGTGCAGAAGATCCAGTTATGAATTTTCAGTTTCTGTAAAGTGTGGTCACTTCTTTCCCTTTGGGAGAGTGTTGAGTGTTACATTTTCAGTGAATATAAAAGTTCACCCCAGTGACTTCCCTTGCATAGCCCATTAAGGATTCAGTGTTGGTTCCCAGGCACTGGATGAGTAGCGCAATTTTGGGCTGCCTGCCAACCTGCAAAATGGTACTTTTCTTCTACTGGCTTTATCTTCATCTTTTCACATCCCATTTTTTTCTCCACTGGCTCCAATGAGGCTTCCATACTCCCTCATCTCTACTGAAAGAACTTTGGTCAAGGACACCAGAGATTCAACAGACATTCTATTGTGTCTGACTCAATGATCAGCAGCAGTGTTAAACCCATCAATAGTGCTTTCCTTCCTGAAACAGTTTCTTTTCTAAGATGCTGTGAAGATACTTTAGGTTTTCTCCTATATTACTAGCTACTCCTCTTCTGCTTGACCTCTAAATGTGGCAATTGGGGACTCAGGTTTCAGTCCCTTGTCTTCTTTTCTCTGCCGTAATTCTGCTTTTGCCCATTTCCCTTGGCATTGTCTCTTTGCTCCCATGCTTTCAACTGCTGCAACTCCCATCTATCTAGTGCCAGCTTTTCCTATGCTAGAACTCTTATGTGGGTGCTAGACTCCAATATTTCCATCTACCTACTAATCATCTCCTCAAACTCAAAATGTCCAGAACAGAGATCTTTGTCTTGCCTCCATCCCCTCACCAGATCTCATACTCTGTTTCCTCTGTCTTTTTAAATGTCACAAACATATATCCAGCTATTTTGGCCAAAAACCTAGGTGACATCACTAACTCCTCTCTCTCCTTCACATACCTCCACTTACAAATCCCTCCTCAAGCCCTGTCAGTCTTACATTCTCAATATCTCATGAATCTGTCCACTTAAACTTATCTCCCACTACCACCCTAATCTAGGCCAACATCCTCTGTTATCTGTATGACAACCCATCTTGTACTGATCTTCCTGCCTCTGCTCTTGCTCCACTACCTACAGTCCAATCTTCCCATAGCAGCCAAAACAATGGTCTTTTCAAAACATAAAAAGGATTATGTCTCTTTCCCACACAATACTGTATTGTTTAGTTGTTCTTACAGTATCATCAGACTACAAATCCCAAATCCATAATCTGACATGTCTACCTTTTTAGTCTCCCTTCCCTTTCCTCAAACTCTGTGAACTTTTCTTAGTTCCTTAGATATGGTTATGCTCTGTGAGCACTGGTTCTTTAGGTATGTTGTCCCTTCTCACTTCATCTGCACCTTGTTGACCTAGTTGACTTCTCTTAATCCTTCATGTCACAGTTTAAATACCAATTCCTCAAGTAAGCCTACTCTGACCCTCCCATTCAGCCTTCAGAGCCCTTGCTCTGCTCTGTGTTTCCAGGAGCTTGCTATATACTCTTCCTGTCATGGTACTGATTTAACTGCATTGTAACTCCTTAACTATTTTCTGTCTCTCCATTGAGATTAGAAGCTCTAGAGGGCAGGGACCTCTTCACGTTTCGTACCCTATGCCTGCCACGTGTCTAGCATAGTAGGCTCTTTGCACCAGTTCAGCCTTCCACTGGCATACTTTTTACCTTCATCTTTAAAAGTCTGGATACTCATCCTTCAGATCTCAGGTTAGAGGTCATCTCATGTGTGCTGTCCCTGACCACCTTATTTGAATTAGCCACCCAGCCACTTCATCACATATCCCTACTTTCACCCTTTGTGTTACACTTGCTACTCTTGGATATTTCTCTTATTTGTGTGGCTTTTTAAAATCTCTTTATTGTCTATCTTCCCTAGAAAGAATGTATGCTCCATAAGAACAAGAACTTGTTTGGTTTTGACCCACATTGTAACATGGTCCCTAGGTTAAAGCCCGGCACATGGTAGGATGAATACTGGATAAATACATGTTGGACAGATTGGATAAATGAACCCATGAATGAATGAATCAATGAATGAATGATTCAAACAATCAATCAAATGCAACCCAGAGGAGAGCAGCAGTCCTTGAGTAGAAACAGTAAACTAAGTGAAGAGACTGTGAAGCCTCAGCTGGGGCCTAAGGTGGGCCATCAGTGGTTGCCTAAGGGCCATGGTTTACATTTTCCCAGGATGAATTGCTTCTGGAACTCATGAAAAGAAGACACTGAAGAAGATTCTTTTTTTTAACTCTTTGAGTAGTGAGTGTTTTGTTAACCCTTTGAGGGAGGACATACACAAACGTTGGTATTGTTCAAAGGGTTAAATTTCCAAATGGGACAGATCCTTGAAAAAAAATTGAAAGAAAAAAATTGCACCCCCGTGGCTGAAGGAACAGATGGCAGAGGGTGGCTTCTCAGATCTGTCAGTGGGTGATAGAGACTGGTTAATTGATGACAGGTAAGGTCTGAGACACAGATGTCACATGAACACTCATGAAAACAAGTATAACATTGGCTAGTGATGAGACCCAGGGCAGAAGAACTGAGCTGCCCAGATGTTTAATGACTCTTTTGAACAGTCTCAGCTTTTCGGGAGGACAGTGAAGAGGAATATTGGCTAATAGTCCCTGCATTCCATTGCTGCCCTGCCTCTGACTTCAACCTTCCTACCTCCCCACACATTCCCCTCCCCCATACCATCAACAGCAAAAACAGAAAGCCATCATTCCACCTCTAGAAGCTATGTTCACAAGGACGTGTCCAACCTACTAAATCAAGCTCTTCACTCTTATGAATACTAAGAAGTGAACCTCAATGGAGTTCTTGCCAACAAAACTTCTCCCTTGCTCAGCATAGAAATTAAGATTCTCAGCTTTCCAGCAAACATTTCTGAAGCTACCTTGTTTCTTTTTTTAAATGGCAAACTAAAGAGCTCTCTCTCAAAAAGCCCCTCCTCCACTTCTCACTTTGGTGGAGAGCCATGCCAGTTTGGACATCTCCCAAGAACCAGACTTCTTATGCCAGACATTTTATGAACAACATGCAAGTTCCTTTAAATGCTGCCTGATTGAAGGAAGGTCTGTGGGATTTGAGCTTTAGAGAATTCCCACCCGAAGGCCACTTGATTATTAAGTACTACAAGAATAGACAGTAAGCTCAAAATATAAAACCAAATGCCTTGAAGTCCATTTGCTTTCTATTTCACATATTGTTGCAGACAGTTCAGAGCATTGTGTGTCTTCTGGTTCAAAACACCCTGTGTGGTGCTGCATAAAAGAAAAGAAATCATAATTTGTACTCTTGAAAGAGTCCAGTGGAGCCAGATCACCATATGTGCAAAGAAAATACTTGTTAATGAAGAAACGGGTAGTACAGACACAGATGGTGTGCCCAGCTTTCTTTGTCTGTGCCACTTCTTATAGTGGTCTGAGGCTTTCCGCTTTCCTTGGGGACCCATAACATAAAAGACCTGGATCCAGAATACCAGGATCAGGACTTGCTCCTTACCCAGGGCTCTACATCACAGCTCAAGTTTAAATTCTGGTTTCTGGAGCAAGATAATCTCAAAAGAGCAAAAGCATCTTCTAACCGAAACTACCTCTCAAATTAACCAAGGGTTGATTGAAAAGCAGCGCCCCCGGCCCCAGAGACACAGTGGGATGCCAGCTCGGGCGCACTGGGGATGAATTTATCCTGGTGGCTCCAGTCCTAATCATCCTTCCTTCTTAGTAATCCACTTGATCATGTCCCATCACACAAGCAGTTACTTTACTAGAAAATAAAAATACAAACATGGATCTGATAACTTCCCCCAGAGGCCTGCCTTTGAGACTCTGGCAGAGCAGAAATCAGTGAGGTGACTGAGCTTGTGAAATATAAACATTTCTTGTCGGAGCTGGTAGCTCTTGGAGGAAACAAAAAGTAATAAAGGACAAAAAAAAACCCACCCCAAAACAAATAAAAACCCAACTTGCTTAACTGGTTATCTTTTTGCTTCAGGGCTAGCCACACAATATTGCTATTGCAGAATGAGTTCAAGGAAAATGAGAAAGCAGAAATGTGAAACAATAACTAGGCATTGCATGGTTATCATAAACCACCAAACTCCAGACAGCCTCTACCACAGCAGTCCAGAACACACTGTGGTTCATGAGACAAGAGTGATGACCAAGGTTGACATGTCCACTGCCTCCACACTCTCCCAGCAATCCCAGAGCCCACCCACAGCATACCACATCCCAGCTCCTAAGGGATTCTTTCCCTTCCAGATGTGGCTGTGAGAAAGAGAACTGAGCAAAGGGTTCCTTCATCCCCAACTCACACTGTTTTTACCCAGATGGGTACAACACAGCAAAGCACAGCCAAACCCGCGGCTAGTGGCTGTGAAGAGATGGGGAAATGCGGGGCAGATGGTAATGGCATCAGACTATGGAACCAGTCCCTGAAGAGAGAGAGAAAGCTACACTATGAGTTTCATTCTGTGACAAATCAAATGGCTCAAATGCTGAAAACACCCACCAACATTCCAAAAGGTGTCTCCAAACTATCATCTTGACTCTTGATTCCTTGGGTGAAACAAACTTCTTTTATCTGAAAAAATCATGTGCGGAGTGCCTTTTAGGGAACTACCTTCAGAACCTGCAGGCTACTCCTGAGCGCTAGATGGAAATTTTTTTTAAAAAATTGGCCAACATTTGATCCGTGCCCACTACACAGATGTTCCAACAAGGCTGCCCTACTTCAGATCCAAAAAGAAGGCGAAGGGAACTTCCTCAGGTGTCACATAACTTGCTTCTGAAGAGCAGCTCTGAGATGTCCAGCACACTGGCAGCGACATTGGAATAAGTATACAATCTCCCAAGGGAACTTCTTGGATCGGCAGCACATTGAATAAATGTAAAAGTTCTGATGCAATTTAATAAATATGAAAGTTCTGATATGCCTGTTAGAACTCAATATCTACTTTGTGCTGTACCATGTGTTTGGGAAGAGGGGAAGGGAGTGAGGGACGCCACTGAATTCACATGCTCTCTTCCTAAGTGGAAGAACAAAGGCTTCAGTGCAGGGCTTGGCAAACTTTTCCTGTAAGGGCCAAATATTAGATGTTTTCAGCTTCATGGGCCATATGGACTCTATTACATAGGCTCAAACTTTGCCTTTATAGTGGAAAAGCAACTGTAGACAATATGCAAACAATGAGTATGGCTGTGTGCCAATAAAACTTTATTTGCAAAAACAGCTCAGACTGGATTTTTCTCAGTGGGCGGAATTTGGTCCACAGGCCATAGTTTATGACGCGACGCCTGCTTTCTTCAAAGCGGACATTCATTTGCAGACTTCTTGTTCACTATCTACGAACAACTTGCTGAAAGGTAAAGGGACAAACAGAGGTCTCTAGACTCCCATAATCACTTCTCTTCAACCATTCTCAGTTTAATCCCATGATGTCATTCTGAAATGCAGCGGGTCACTGGCAGGGTCAAATTACTCAGAGAAAAACAGGATGTTTGACACCTAAAATATTCAGAATGAGCCCAGAGCTCATCTCTATAAAAAATGCTTTTATATAGATGGGAAGCAAGGAAAAAAAGAAAGCAGCAATGGGTGGCTGAGTGGGGACAGCCACTAACAGAATGTGCTCAGATGGCAGGCCTGCTGCCCTGGAGAGCACATCTCTGCTTGCAGCTGTCACTGCGGTGGACAGATGACTTCATTTCAGCTCCCCCCTAATAAAGGGACAATAATTTCTCACTTGGGAGAAATATCATATGGCAGATGCTTTGAAAGGTTGTAAGACAAGTATAAAGTACTTGGGGGGGGGGGAAGTTACTTCCAAAAGCATGAAATCTGTCTAGAAAAGGATAAGGCAGTTGCTTTGAAATTACTATAGCTTCTTAGAAAACCAAGTCTGAACCCATGGGATTAGGTAACAAGAGGGGCATTATCAAGGCAAATCAATGGGAAGATCTGTTTCTTGTGTTTACATACCTTTAGTGCAGCTCAAATATGCAACACTTATTCAACAAAGCCCTCTCAAGACCTGCCCCTGATGAAATCTCCAACCTTAATGCCCACTACTCGCTATCTTGTACTCCAGGCTTAAAAATGCATAACATGAGTTTTAATTCTCCAAAGGCCCAGGGACATGTGGTTTCATGCCTCTAGGCCTTTGTTCATTGGAGTTGTTTGTTTTCAGAAGGTCCTTCTAGCCCTGGCTGGTTGGCTCAGCGGTAGAGCGTCGGCCTGGCATGCGGGGGACCCAGGTTCGATTCCCAGCCAGGGCACATAGGAGAAGCGCCCATTTGCTTCTCCCCCCCCTCCTTCCTCTCTGTCTCTCTCTTCCCCTCACGCAGCCGGGGCTCCATTGGAGCAAGGATGGCCCGGGTGCTGGGGATGGCTCCTTGGCCTCTGCCCCAGGCACTGGAGTGGCTCTGGTCACGGCAGAGCGACGCCCCGGAGGGGCAGAGCATCACCCCCTGGTGGGCAGAGTGTCGCCCCTGGTGGGCGTGCCGGGTGGATCCCGGTCGGGCGCATGCGGGAGTCTGTCTGACTGTCTCTCCCCGTTTCCAGCTTCAGAAAAATACAAAAAAAAAAAAAAAAAGAAGGTCCTTCTAGCCCTTCAAAATTCAACTCCTCTTGCCTGTTCCATAGCCCCCGCAAATGTGTTCAGCACCCTCTCTTCTGTGCTACCTTGAGATCTTATACGTATTGTGTTGTACTTACCACGCTGTTGAATTATTTACTTGATAATATAAGTGATTTCCTCCATTAGAGCATGGGCTCTTCGCTGTCTGGCAGAGCCTAGACAGCGCTAAGCTCACGGAGAGAGCTCCATAGACATCTGTGTACTTGGATGTCCAATAGTGAGGCCACCTTACTTGCCTATGGATTCTCTTTTGAACCAGAGCTGAAATTTCCAGGGCCAGTTTAGTTAGGGCTCCAGGTTGAAGTCCCTAGAACATAACCATCTGTAGCTTTGTGTTCCTTAGTGTAAAGTCCTAGTGAATTGAGTCACTGTCATAGTTCTTTCAACAACTTTCTTAACTAAATTCTTACACACTAAGACTTCCAGTCCAAACACTGGGAGTGTGCAGCCAGCTCCTTACTATCCTTCAAGTCTCATCTTCAATGTCTCCTCTTCTGAGATACTTTCTCTGACTTCTTAGTGTTGGTCGTCCCATTATTCTGTCTTGGTGCATCTTTTTTTTTCTGTTTTTGCTTTATATCACTCATTATAATCTGTCATGATATGTAATATTTCTTTACTTGTCTATTGTCTGCCTTTCTCACTAGAGGCTTAGCTCCATGAGGACAGGGACTGTTTATCTCATTCATTGGTATAGCCATGGCTTAGAAAAAGATATGACAGGCAAATATCTGTTGAATAAATCAATGTTGTGAGATTTGAGCAATGTGACACACCTGGAATGCCTCACACAGAACCCCTGCTTATAATCATACTACTGTATAAATGTGTTGTTGTTTTTTTGTCAAAATCTCTTCGAACATACAAATCCCAGGGAGGAAAGAAGCAGGATACTAAATCTACATTTCCTCAAGTCCAGCACTTACAAACATGCTTCCTTCCACCTCCATAGAAATGTAAAGGGAGAAAATGCCAAAACGAAGGCTTTTGTCCTCTTTCAGGTACAAATAAGATATGTGAAGGAGTCGGCAGCCTTCATGTTTTCTTCAAGTAAGGCAGAAGCTAAATTCTTCACAGCTTGAGCAAACAGAAAGACCAAAAATGTTCACACAGAACCTTAAAAGTGGAAGTGACAACACAGCAGAAAGGGAGAGAAGCCTGGATTAGGCGACTGTGCCCATATAAGGCCCTGCAGACAGCTCCCAGCGGAGCCTGAGATAACTTGGCACTTCTCAGCAAAGACCAACAGGACAGGATTCTGTTCACAAATAACCCCAGATCTGCTGTCTACATTTTCATCTAAACATTAGGAAAAACCTAAAACTACCCTAAACATTTCAGGCCTCAAAACTCTTGAAAGAAGTGCCGAAAATAACTCAAAGACGGCCATCATGGAAATGCTTGTTTGAGCCTTACTGAGTTCTTCCTGAGTTGTTGAGGAAGAGGCTGGGGTAGGGGGACAGAGCTCTGTAAGTCAACTGAGGTCACACATGGGCTGAGACCTGCTTGCTTTTCTACCAGTGACCTATGTGGCCAGGGACTTAGCCAAATCTCCATGCAGAGATCTAGATAACATTTTCGACATTGTGGGCCATGAGACCTGTCCCAACTCCTCACTCTGCTGTTACAGTTAAAAAGCCTTAGACCATGTGTAAATGAGTGGGTATGGCTGCATGTCAATAAAACTTTATTGGTGGACACTGAAATTTTAATGTCATATAATCTTTATGTTGTGAAATATTCTTTTTTTGTTTTTTCCAACTATTTCAAAATGTAAGTTATTCTTAGCTCTCAGGCAATATAAAACCAGGCAGTGGGCCAGATTTGGACTGCAGGCTGCAGTGCACTGAGCCCTGCAGTAGGCAGGGGTGCACAAAGACAGAGCATTGGGCCTTCGGCCTCACTTGGATTTTTCAATCTCACTGTTCCATTTTATGACTAGGACCCTGGTCAGCAAACTGTGGCTCGTGAGCCACATGTAGCTCTTTGGCCCCTTGAGTGTGGCTTTTCCACAAAATATCACATGTAGGCGCTACCTCGATAAGGAATGTACCTACCTATATAGTTTAAGTTTAAAAAATTTGGCTGGCCCTGGCCGGTTGGCTCAGCGGCAGAGCGTCGGCCTGGCGTGCGGGGGACCCGGGTTCGATTCCTAGCCAGGGCACATAGGACAAGCGCCCATTTGCTTCTCCACCCCCCCTCCTTCCTCTCTGTCTCTCTCTTCCCCTCCCGCAGCCAAAGCTCCATTGGAGCAAAGATGGCCCGGGCTCTGGGGATGGCTCCTTGGCCTCTGCCCCAGGAGCTGGAGTGGCTCTGGTCGCGGCAGAGCATCACCCCCTGGTGGGCAGAGCCTCGCCCCTGGTGGGTGTACCGGGTGGATCCCGGTCGGGCACATGCGGGAGTCTGTCTGACTGTCTCTCCCCATTTCCAGCTTCAGAAAAATACAAAAAAAAATTTGGCTGTCAAAAGAAATTTCAATTGTTGTACTGTTGATATTTGGATCTGTTGACTAATGAGTTTGCCGACCACTGGACTAGGTGACCTTCCACAAGTCAGTAAACTCTGTGAACCTCAGTTTACCCATCTGTATGGATCTGGAATAAAGATTCAAAAAGAAAAGGCACAAAAACACTCAGCATAGTTCTTGGCACACATAGCCAGTACTCAATAAATGTTAGCTACCGTTATTTGAAATTCCCTTTTATCAGAACTGGGACTTTCCTTTCTGATAACCTTAGTGACTACCACAGTGTCTGGCTCACAATAGACATTCATAAATTCTTTGTTGAATGAATGAAACCCCACTGAAATGCAGCTCCTGATGCCTTTACTCACTCATTGTCCAGGCTGTAGAGTTACAGTCTCCCTCACTTCCAAAACTTTTAGTTTTTGTTCAGTATCCTGGTTGGGTTGCTACTGGGAACAAATGGTCAGGGCTGAACTTTGTGCAATGCCAGGATATACATGTGGTAGTTATTGCTTAACAAATGAATGAATGGATGAGAACCAATTACCTGAGCCAAGCCCTGTGCTGTGGTATTTGAAGTCTAAAAAAAAAGAGATATCCCTCTCCCCCACCCCTAGGGATCATGATTTTATGGGGGGGGTCATTAGGATGAGGGGAACCCCTCTGAAAATTTGCTTGGGGAGGCAGAAGGCCATTGTACAGTACTACCTTAATGCCTTCTTCTCTGTGTTCTTCAGCTGATCCCACAGGGGGCAGCAGGCCTGCTTACCACCTGCCTTCCTAGGAGACACAGCTCACACAAACAAACTGTTGGGGGGGTTGTTTTGAGCCAAATTGCTTTCTACATACACATCCTCACCCAGAGGGCCACTGCTCCAGCTGCTGAGGTAAAAAGGGGGTTGGCCTGGGATTCAGACCCGGGTGCTTCATGGGAGGAATTATATATTTTTATTTAAACAGCATATGGTGTTCATCTACCCCTCATAAGGAGGCTGTGTGGTTTCCTGGCACATGGGTAATTTTAAGTTTCAAAGTTTCTCCTGGGTCGTGGAAAAAAAAAGCTGCAGAAAACATGGAAAGGAAAATTCTCTCGAGCTGTCTGCTGCAGTCCCTAAACCACGAAGAGCATCACTGGCAGAGTAGGGGCTCCAGAAAAGTCCCCTGGGGAAAGGCCACAGCCTTGCTGACAAGGTGTTGGTTTCCCCGCTGGAGAAACAGCCAGGGCTCAATGAGTGCGCTGTACCGGCAGCTGCCTGCTGGGAAAGCCCAGCCTTGGGTGACACTGAGAGGGGACTGTGGGCTACATCAGCACTGGTGAGATCCTTAAAGGCTTCAAGCTTTTCTCTAGAGGCAGGCTTGACTTGGCTTTGACTACAAATACTGTCAACCACATCACAAAAGCGCTCAGAAAATGGAAAATGTTAAGGGCATTTGTGGGAACCAAGAAGGAGCCAAACACAAGCATGGCATCATTTTCCCTATTACCCAAGGAACCACCTTCCCAAGTCTGGAAGAGGCATAAAGTCAGGGGCCTTCATGCTTGTTGAGCAGGCCTTTGGAAGCTCCAGGGAGTCCTACAGGAGTATGCATCTCAGAGCCTGCTTTGACCCTTTGCACCCATAGCATCGTCTGTTTTTTATGATTAATAATAGTGATACTATCCATAACAGCTATTATTGATAGAGTGTTCACTGCGGCCCAGGCACTGTACTAAGTAGCTGTGTGCTCTTGGACATTCAGTGAACCTCTCTGAACCTCAGTTTCTTGCTTACCTGTAAAAGTGATAATAACAGTGGTTAGCTCAGAGGGTTGTTGTAAGGATTCAAGGAGGCGATATATGTGAACTTCTTAACCCTGTCCCTGGCCCGTATTAGGTACTCAGTAAGGGGCAACTGTTATTATTATTTCATGTGAAAAATAGCAAATAAATAGGATCAAAGGGGAAAACGAGAACAGTCTTAACTCTGTTTGACTTCTGCATTCCCTCACCCTCACTCTTTTCACCCAATCTTGGCTCTCAACAAAGACCTTGCAATTCTCTCTCAACCCCCAGAAAAGCAGGCAGGGCAAGAGCTGACCTGGCCATTGAGAATCACAGACCAATTCGTCCCGGGGCTCTGTGCCCATCCACAGCAACTATGAGAAGACTGCCTCTTTCTTCCTCCCTGCTAAGTCCATCTTCTGCATTTTAGATGTCCTTGACAATGTAGCTTTTGCCTGGCTCTGCAGGGCAACGCATGACACACACCAGAGCAATGTGACAAGTAGTTTGTTGGTTCTCCTGCCAGGCTCTGTAGCTGTGAGTCAGAAATGCCAAGGCATTTGAAAGCAAGATCCACCCCTTCTGTGGAGGCCTCCAAAAATAATGCCCCAAAAGAGACTTTCCCCCTTCTGAGTGTGAAGTAGAAAGGAGAAAAAGACGAGTGGCAGCAAAGCAGTCCAGTGAAGGGCAGGTCTCATCTTTTTTCATTTTTTCACTTACTCGTTTGTTCATTACATTCTTAGCAAGCACCTACTCTCTTCTCAGTAGTACGACACAGGCGTGGGTGGAAATGAGACGAACGGGACAAGGGGTTCACCGTGCAGGGGAGCAGAGATGGACAAAATTCACGAGGAATTCTAATATGGTGTGATAAGTTTTCTGCCAGAGAGCAGAACAGGGTGCTGTCGGGCCACTGGAGGAATAGGAATGTGTTGTTTGATTCTGAGAAAACGCCAGCAGTAACAACATTAAATAGGTTTTGATGAAAACGAGTGGAACTCAGCAGCCCAGGAACCAATGCAGAGCACACAGAGCCTGCAAAGGCCACCGTGGAGCTGTTTTGTCTGGGTCATGGTGACTCTGCTTCTATTTTTTGTCCATTCCTGAGCCTGCTAATCAGGTTCTTGCCTCCAGTCCTCAAGACAGAATTAATCCTTAAGAAAATGCATACAATATTAAGTTACAAAATACAAAATAAAAGTACTCAATCCTGTTTACAGTAGGGTTCCAATTTTGTACATTTTGTTCCTCTATGGGGGAGTACATATGCATCTACAGTAAAAAGACTGGAAGGAAACCATCAAAACATGAAAAATGTTTCTTTGGGAAGTATTTTTATATCTCCTTGTTTCTGAGTTAAATATTTTAATTTTTTTACAATGATCATTTGTTAATCTTTATTATCTGAAAAATAATGCTAATTTTAGAAGTCAAAAGCCTGCCAAAGGCTATGTGTTGTATGATTATGTTTATCTGACCTTCCAGAAATGGCAAAGTTATGGGGACAGAAAACAGGTCAACAGTTGCCAGGAGCCTGGGGACAAGAGGGGCGACAAAAGTACACGGGAATTTTTGAAATGATGGAAATGTTCTCTATCTTAATTGTAGTGATGGTGACATGATCATATCTGTTTTTCAAAACTCAGAAATTTACATTACAAAGGACTTTACTTCATAAAATCGTACCTCAGTAAATCAGAGTTTGTTTTAAAGTTAGAATATTAATTATTTCCCCGGCTCTATTACCTCTGGAGAATCTGATGAACCTAGGAAGATAATAAAAATTTTGGAGTATGTGATATCCAAGAGAAATAAAAAAAGCAAATAAAAGAAATTTTAAATTTCTGTCAGTCTCTCCATGTTCAGCCTTAGACAGCTGGGGCTTGAGTTTTGTTTTTTGTTTTTAGCTCCTTTTTGTTAAGTCATTTTGAGACCAGGATTTATGTGTAAGACATAATTTTCCTTGGTATTTAATGAAGTGACTTTAGTATGAATTCAAGTATAGAATTTACAACTGGAGTGATATCTTTATGAAACATTGACATCTCTGAAAACGTTTAAAAAAACTTTTTATTAGAAACATTGTTTGGACGGTTAGAACAGACTGCCAAAATAATCCTCTTTAGACCAGACACTTCACAGATTGATCATTTATTCTGCTTTTTTGACGATATCTTATCTCAATTCAATCTGATGGGGAATCAAGAAGATGTCAAGCCAATGACCTCACTTTATTTTTAAAGATTAGAGTTTTCATTTACTGCCGGGGACAGTAAATAAACAAATAAACAAACTTATTTGGAGTAGAAAACTACATGAACCAGAAGCTGGCAAGAAATTAAGATTATCTGATGAAAGTAAGAGAGCTACTACCCTTGTCTGACCAGGGGCTGGCGCAGTAAATAGAGCATCAAACTGGGACATAGAGGACACAGGTTTGAAACCCCAATGTTGCAGGCTTGAGAGCAGGCTCATCTGGCTAGAGTGTGGGCTCACTAGCTTCAGCACGGGGTCGCTGGCTTGAGCGTGGGATCATGGACAAGACCCTATGGTTGCTGACTTGAGCCTAAGGTCACTGGCTTGAGCCCAAGGTCACTGGATTGAGCAAGGGGATCACTCAGTCTACAGTAGCCCCCCGGTCAAGGCACATATGAGAAAGCAATCAATGAACAACTAAAGTGCCACAATAAAGAATTGATGTTTCTCATCTCTCTCCCTTCCTGTCTGTCTGTCCTTAGCTGTCCCTCTCTCTGTCTCTCTCTGTCTCTGTCAAAAAAAGAGAGAGAGAGAAAGAGAGAGCTACCCTTCATACATAAGGACTTGAGGGTCTACTGTGTTTATAGCATAGAGGTAGGTGCTACAATTCTTATCCAGAATTACCAGGTTAAACACTGGGTTTCAGTTCAGTTATATCATGCAAATATTTAAGACAGTTTTGTGCTTTATTTACTATAGATTGGATCATTATCTGTAAGTACTAATATTAAATACTATATAATTGAGGTAGAAACTGAAGCTACCTCTTTTATTTTTTTCCTTCGGCTACTAATAAGAAGAGAAAATTCTATAATTTATCAGAGCTTTGGAAAGGAAGTGGGGAAGAAACTCAATACAGAGAAGAGCTGTTCCAGTCACTTTTTAATTTACCCATAAGCACTTCTGTTTTTCCTTAGAAGTGGCTCCAAATGCGTGGTACAGAAACTATATGTACAGATTCTCCTGGTAAAAATAAAATCAGTTGAGAAATCACAGAGAAATATCAAAAGTTAGAAAATATTTAAGCGATTGATCCTGATAAAGGGTATCATGAAAAGATGGCATGGAGTTCTCTATGGGGAAAGAAATGGTCTATTTTATTTACAAACAAGGATTTTTTTTTTTAGTGTGAGAGACAGAGACAGAGACAGAGACAGAAAGAGGGACAGATAAGGACAGACAGGCAGGAAGGGAGACAGATGAGAAGCATCAATTCTTTGTTGCGGCACCTTAGTTGTTCATTGATTGCTTTCTCATATGTGCCTTGACCGGGGGGCTCCAGCAGAGCAAGTGACCCCTTGCTTAAACTAGTAACCTTGGGCCTTAAGCCAGCGACCTTTGGGCTCAAGCCAACGACCATGGGGTCATGTCTATGATCCCACACTCAAGCCAGCAACCCCACACTCAAGCTGGTGAGCCTGTGCTCAAGCCGGTGACCTCAAGGGTTCTGAACCTGGGTCTTCTGGATCCTAGTCTGACGCTCTAGCCCAGTGGTAGTCAACCTGGTCCCTACCGCTCACTAGTGGGCATTCTAGCTTTCATGGTGGGTGGTAGTGGAGCAACCAAAGTATAAATAAAAAGGTAGATGTACTATAGTAAGTTGTTTTATAAAGATTTATTCTGCCAAACTTAGCAAAAATCCTACATAAAGTACTTGGTAAGTAATTATTATTATATGCTTTAACTTGCTGTCACACTGCTTTATAAATTTTATAAAGTAAAGTGACTTCCCTACTTTATAAATCACCATTACTGTGGAACCAGTGGGCAGTTAGAAAATATTACTACTAACAGAGATCAAAAGTGGGTGGTACATATAAAAAGGTTGACTACCCCTGCTCTATCCACCGCACCACCGCCTGGTCAGGCAACAAACTGGGAACTTTGAGCTTTAGACCCGTGATGGCGAACCTTTTTATAAAAACTGCCCACTTTTGCAGTGCTGGTCAACCTGGTCCCTCCCGCCCACTAGTGGGCGGTTCCAGCTTTCATGGTGGGCCAATCGCGGTGCCGTTTGGTTGCTCCGCTACCTCCCACTGTGAAAGCTGGGATGCCCACTAGTGGGTGGGAGGGATCAGGTTGACCAGCACTGCAAAGTGGGCGGTTTTTATAAAAAGGTTCGCCATCACAGTTCTAGACCCAACGGCCTAATGGATGTCTCCATTTGACTATCCCACAGGTACTTCATGCTCAATGTGACCAAACCTGAATTCCTTCCCTTTCCCTCTCCCTCTGATCTCTTCCTCTTGGGTTCCACATCTTGAGAATGGAACCACAACTCACCCAGTCCAGAAACCTGGTAGTTATCTGTAACATCCCACTCTCCCTCACTTCTCATATCCAAGGACTTAACAAATATCCCCTAACAGTGCTTTTGTTATTCCTTTACTGTCACTATTGGTCAGTGATGTCTCCATATTCCTGGATTCAATGGATGCTGTTCTGTCTTTGTATTACTTGATCTTTCACTGATTTTGACATTACAGGCCATTCCTTCTTTATTAATATTTTTTTCTTCCCTTGATATCTGTAACACCAGTCTCTTTTGTTTTCCATCAACCTCTCTAGTTATTCCTTGTCTCCTTTTATTACAATTTTCCTTTAAACATCACTGATTTTGCTTGGCTTTTTTTCTAGGACTCTTTCTATTATACATTTTCTCTTGGTGATCTCATCCACTCCCAAAGTCAAGACGTCTCTCCTGTGCTTCAGGCTTATATATATAACTTATCCTTTATGGCTCAATACCACACCAGCTTCTTCAGGCATCATAGAATAATAATTTATCTAATTACAATTCTGTGTCTTCCACTAGACCATGAGTTCCTTGAGGGCAAGTACCACGACTTATTTACCTCTGAATTTTCAGTACCTAGGATAGACACTTAGACAGTTTGTTGAATAAATTATTGATTAGTAGAATCAAGTAACTGGGCTCCTATAAAATGTAGAGGTTCGAATCCCATTGCAGATATTGCTACCAATGGGTCAGAAAGAGTAGAGCTCAGCTAAAGAGAGTACAATATAATGAGAGCAAAGTTGCTGTGAACTCTGAAAAATCATCTTGAAAATGTGATGCTGGTCATCAAGAGGAGCGGGTGCAAACACAGAATCACTAACCCAAATGGTGGTAGGGTCTAGCTTCAGCAAGAAATCTTCCTTTCTTATTACTGTCTCCACCTGAAATACCTTGGTAGAGTTAGACTGATGTGAATTCAAGAAAACCTTGGAGAGATGTAGGAGAGAAATGTCTCTTTCCTTAGTGTTCCTAGAGGCTACACATCTAACATTACCAGCTACTAGGAAAAAACTATGGTGAACCTTTTATTTCTTCTTCTTGTCTGATTGCTGTGGCTAGGACTTCCAGAACTATGTTGAATAAGAGTGGTGAAGGGGGCACCCCTGCCTTGTTCCTGATCTTAAGGGGATTACTTTTAATTTTTGCCCATTGAGTATGATGTTGGCTGTGGGTTTGTCATAGATGGCCTTTATCATGTTGAGGTATGTCCCCTGTATTCCCACTTTGCTGAGAGTTTTGATCATGAATGGGTGCTGGATTTTATCAAATGCTTTTTCTGCATCTATTGAAATTATCATGTGGTTTTTATCCTTTCTTTTGTTTATGTGATGAATCACTTTGATTGATTTGCAAATATTGCACCAGCTTTGCCTCCCCAGAATAAATCCCACTTGACTATGATGTATGATTTTTTTTCATGTATTACTGGATCCAGTTTGCTAATGTTTTGAGGATTTCAGCATCTAAATTCATCAGAGATATTGGCCTATAATTTTCTTTCTTTGTGTTGTCTTTGCCTGGTTTTGGAATCAGAATTATGCTCCCCTCATAAAAGGAGCTTGGAAGTCCTCCCTCATCTTGGATTTTTTGAAATAGTCTGAGAAGGATATGACTTAGTTCTTCTTTGAATATTTGGTAGAATTCACTGTGAAGCAATCTGGCCTAGGGTTTTTGTTCAAATTGGAAAAAAAGAAGTAAAACTATCATTATTTGCAGATGATATAATACTGTATATAGAAAACCCTAAAGTCTCAGTCAAAAAACTACTGGACCTGATAAATGAATTCCAGAAGGTGGCAGGATATAAAATTAATACTCAGAAATCAGAGGCATTTTTATACACTAACAATGAACTGTTAGAAATAAAAATTAAGCAAGCAGTCTCCTTCACTATTGCAACAAAAAAATAAAGCACCTAGGAGTAAATTTAACTAAGGAGATTAAAGACTTGTACTTGGAAAATTATTAAAGAAATTCTATAATTGATAAAAAGAAATCAAGGAAGATACAAAGAAGTGGAAGCATATACCATGTTCATGGATAGGAAAAATAAGCATAATTAAAATGTCGTATTACCCACAGCAATTCATAAATTCAATGCAATACCAATTAAATACCAATGATATACGTCAAAGATATAGAACACATATTCCAAAAATTTATATGGAACCAAAAAAGAACACAAATAGCCTCAGCAATCTTGAAAAGGAAGAATAAAGTGGGTAGTATCACACTTCATGATATCAAGTTATACTACAAGGCCAGTGTACTCAAAACAGCCTGGTACTGGCATAAGAACAGGCATATAGATCAATGGAACAGAACATAGAACCCAGAAATAAACCCACACCTTTATGGCCAATTGATCTTTGACAAAGGAGGTAAGAACATATAATGGAGTGAAGACAGCCTCTTTAACAAATGGTGTTGGGAAAATTGGACAGCTACCTGCAAAAAAATGAAACTAGACCACCAACTTACACCATTCACAAAAATAAACTCAAAATGGATAAAAGACTTAAATGTAAGCCGTGAAACCTTAAGCATCTTGGAAGAAAACATAGGCAGTAAGCTCTCCGACATCTCTTGTAGCAATATATTTGCTGATTTATCTCCATGGGCAAAGGAAATAAAAGACAGGATAAACAAATGAAACTATATCAAAATAAAAAGCTTTTGCATAGCTAAAGACAATATGAACAGAAAAGACAAACCACACAATGGGAGAACATTTTGACAATACATCTTACAAGGGGTTAATAACCAAAAATTATAAAGAACTTGTAAAACTCAAATACCAGGAAGATAAACAATCCAATCAAAAAATGGGCAAAAGAAATGAATAGACTCTTCTCCAAAGAGGACATACAGATGGCCAATAGGCATATGAAAAAATGCTCAACATCACTAATCATTAGAGAAGTGCAAATTAAAACCACAGTGGGATACCACTTCATACCAATCAGAATGGCGCTCATTAACAAAACAACACAGAATAAGTGCTGGCCAGGATGTGGAGAAAAGGGAACCCTCCTGCACTGTTGGTGGGAATGCAGACTGGTGCAGCTACTATGAAAAACAGTATGGAGATTCCTCAAAAAATTAACAATGGAACTGCCTTTTGACCCAGACATCCTACTTCTAGGAATATATTCCAAGAACACCATAGCACTGATTTAAAAGAAGAAATGCACCCCCATGTTTATGGCAGCATTGTTCACAATAGCCAAGATCTGGAAACAGCCCAAGGGTCCATCAGTGGACGAGTGGATTAAAAAGCAGTGGTACATATATACTATGGAATACTATGGGGCTATGAAAAGGAAGAAAATATTACCTTTTGCAACAACATGGATGGACCTGGAAACTATTATGTTGAGTGAAATAAGCCAGGCAGAGAAAGAAAAATATCATATGACTTCACTCATTTGAGGAATCCAATGAACAATTTGAACTGAGGAAGGGAATTGAGACAGAGGAGAGATTAAAGGGACCAGAGGAAAAGAGGACAGAGAGAAAGGGATGATAGGATGGG
Source organism: Saccopteryx leptura (assembly GCF_036850995.1). Taxonomy (NCBI): domain Eukaryota; kingdom Metazoa; phylum Chordata; class Mammalia; order Chiroptera; family Emballonuridae; genus Saccopteryx; species Saccopteryx leptura. Next base: position 132,055,859 of record NC_089516.1, on the reverse strand, counting down.
ATAATCCTTCAGGGAAGGGGAGAGGGTGTTGTGGGGAGGGGGCAAGGGAAATGTTGAGGGGAATATGGGGGGAATGCATTCGGGGTGACACTAGAATCTATGTAAACACAAGAAATGAAAATCAATTAAAAAATCTATGGTGAACCAACAATGTCTTCTTTGTAAGTGAAGGAAATACTTCGTGGTATAAATTCTGAGTTGAATATACATTTCAGATCAACATATGAGCCTTACAATTTCTGGGTGGATAAATAAAATTCTGCTGAGGAATGAATGTAATCATGGATTAATATAAAACAATTTTAGGAAATACCTATCAGGACCAATATTATATTACAGAAAAAATGACACCTTTCTGTGGATCATCTTTCTCTCATGCGAGTTCTGAAGTGGCTTTTCCCAGCAATTCCAGAGGCAAGGAACACTTCATTTTTGAAACATTGGCTGGTGAGCTGGTGACTCACACGTCAGATGAATTAATAAAAGTTAAAAAAACAAAAACAAGATGTTTCTTTCATCTTAATATAGGTGTCTATGGTTTCTTTTTTCAGTTTCTTTCTATTGAGGCAAAAACCAATTTTTAAAAAATTTGACAACAGCTCCGACAAGGGGTTAATGTCACAAAGGTCAGCAACAAACAAGCAAACAATCCAATTAAAAAATGGTGAGAGGATCTGAACAGACACTTCTCCCAAGAAGACATACAAATGGCCAACAGAAACATGAAAAAGTGGTGATCTTCACTAGCTATTTGAAAAATGTAAATCAAAACTACAATGAGATACCACCTCAAACCTGTTCGATCGGCAATTTTCAATTAGAGAGGTAAAAACAAGTGTTGGAGAGGCTGTGGAGAAAAAGGAACCCTCATTTACTGCTGGTGGGAATGTAAATTAGCATAACCATTATAAAAGAAAGTATGTTGGTTCCTCAAAAAATTAAGAATAGAATTACCATATGATCCAGCAATCCCTCTACTGGGTATATACCCCCAAAACTCAAAAACATTGGTACCTAAAGACACATGCACCCCCATGTTCATTGCAGCATTGTTTACAGTGGCCAAGACATGGAAACAACCAAAGTGTCCCTCAATAGAGGATTGGATAAAGAAGATGTGGTACATGTATACAATGGAATACTACTCAGCCATAAGAAATGATGACATATTGCTATTTATGACAACATGGATGAAAATTGAGAGCATTATCCTAAGTGAAATAAGTAAATCAGAAAAAAAATTAATAACTATACGATTTCACACATAGGTGGGATATAAAACTAAGACTCAGCCTGACTTGTGGCAGCACAGTGGATAAAGCGTCGACCTGGAAATGCTGAGGTTGCCGGTTCGAAACCCTGGGCTTGCCTGGTCAAGGCACATATGGGAGTTGATGCTTCCAGCTCCTCCCCCCTGTCTCTCTCTCTTCTCTCTCTGTCTCTCTCTCTCCCTCTCTCTCTCTTCTCTAAAATGAATAAATAAAATTAAAAAAAATTAAAAAAAAACTGAGACTCATAGACATAGATAAAAGTGCAGTGGTTACCGGGGGAGGAGGGACATAAGAGAGGGGGTGGGGGAAAGGGGTAAAGAGGGACAAATATACAGGGATGGAAAATGATTTGAATTTGGGTGATGAGTATGCAATATAATCAACAGTTCAAATGCTAAATAAACTTTTACCTGAAACCTATGTACTCTTATTGATCAATGTCACCCTGTTAAATTTAATTTTCTAAGTAAAATTTTTAAAAGTTTGAATCCCTATATATTCAATGAACTCTGGCTCAGTAGTTGCTATTTGGCTCAAATGTCCACAAAGTGTGCAGTTCAGGCACTGTTTCAGAAATCTAATGGCACACAGTGTTTTGAGAACAGCATACGAGAAGGCTTGGGATGCTAGATTCATTTTGCCAGAGAACTTGCAATAGCCTTTGTGGAAAAGCACATAATGGAACAGTCTCCTTGCTTGCACATATCCTCCACAGAACCAGAAAGGGTCTGCTTAACCAGCTGTGGCTTCCTTTCCAGGTCCAGTATTCATATCTTGGCCCTTTATGCTCCTGAAAAATGCTAAGAACTGCATGTTACAGAACCTACAATATATATATATATATTCATTCTTCCAGCTGGACCAGTAGAAGATACATTGAAATCTAGAGCAGCACACTTTAAAAAGATTCTTGATAATATCACTCACCATTCCCTGAGAACTTTGGAAGATTTCTCTTTTTTGCAAGGAGAAAAAATAATTTATTTTTTCCTCCATCCATTGTACTTTGGTTAAAGCTTTTATTTTCCTCAGATACTACCCATACCAGAAAGCTCCAGAAGTTCCTAGGTAATAACGGAAGAATGAACTACAAGTCCTGGTGTTTTTCAAACTTGCATCCTCTTCCAACTTTCTTGTTTGAGGCATTATTCTCCTTATCCCGCCCCTCTTTTCCTTATTAGGCTCAATCTGCCTTTACCTGTGTGATCCAGAGGCAAATTTAGATTTGTACCTTTACTGCCACATCTCTTAACTTCTTTGTCATAAAAGTTATTCTCTAAAATTGTAGATATGATTCCACTCACCTATTTTCCCAACCCAGATTGCTAGGAATCATTGTAAATGGCCCCTCTCATTCCTTAACTTGATTTAGTCTCCAAGTTCTGTTGAGTTGGGCTAAATAGCTATTGCATATATTCCTTCTTCTCCATTGACATTTTTCTAGTCCAGGCTACCACTCTCTCTCAGGCCAAGTCTTCTAACCATCATCTATGTCCACTCTTGCCCCTATCTAGATAATCCATCTTTCCTACTGCAGCCAAAAAACCAAAAACCAAAAAACAAAACAACAGTCATCTTCTGTTATCTGACAGAAGAATTCTAGATTCTTCAAATGGAAAAAATTAAAACAAAACAAAACAAAACAAACAAAAAACAGCTCACAGCTCACAGGCTTTTTGCCTAGTCCACATGGGAACACAGCTGTATAGGAAATTCAAATGAATAAAAGAGAACAAAATCATGCAATAAAGCCTCGTGACTCCCAAAGCAACCAAGAATTCAATTCTCCTCAAGCAATTTTTGTAGGATTAGTATTTAAACACACAGTGAACCACTTCTGTTCCAACAAATCTGGAGAAATTAGACCCTATTTCCAAAGGCACGCAGAGAATCTTCAAATGCATTTTCTCATTATTGCAAAAGAAATAACATGCACAACTAAGCTGTGTCTCTTCAGTGGGTTCCAGTGCCTCAGACAGCACCGAGTGGAAAGTGAGCAGACCTGGTGTACAGCCAGGACACTAAAAACAGGGCTCTCAAGCTGAAATTGCGGGAGGGGACACAGTAAAGCTGAGGGGCTCTTTCCCTTGACAGACAGAGTTGGCCAGAAACTGTCAGGTCTCCTGGAGTTCGGACCCCAGCCATGACAGCCACAGATAAGCCCGTTCTCAGAGTTCGGTCTTTGCCATAGCAACCACTTGGTATACTTCCAAGTTCCTGAGCTGGAGATTCTGAAGGAAAGCAACCCAGAGCAGAAGCACGGTCTGAAAAGTTTTCCGTGTTTTATTCACATAGCACCTCATCGGCAAGACGTTACAGAGTACTCAGCCTCAGTTTCAAGAGCCTTCTGATTGTGGTCAAATTGCTTCAATATCCATCACTTCATTTGATCCTCCAAACTGGCTTGGCAGCTTCTTGGGGATGCAATCATAATCAAGTACCTCCCACAGTGCTGGCGTATGACAGTAGCTCAGTAAATGTTTACCTAATCAATGAGCTGTCATCATTTTATAAAGGAAGAAACAGGCTTGAAGAGGTTTCCATGGCTTCCTAAGAGTGTGAAGTGGCAGACAGGAGGACTGGGACTCCTCTGGTTTATATCACTTATGTGCTACCATGCTTGCCTTCAAAAGCCAACTCAATAAAAGTCATGACATTTCACTCCTTTCAACAAACATTTGTTGTGTAGCTACCCTAAATCGCAGACTTTCCACCACTCTTCCCCTTTTCTCTGCCTGCCTGGTTCGTTCAAGTCTTGGCTGTAATGTTATCACCTGAGCAAGGCCATGGGACACACCCTCCTACGTGTGCCCTGCCCCCACAGCCCACATCCACTACCCTCTATCACATTTCCCATCTGTCACTTATCCCAATCCCTTATTATGCTGTGCATTTGTTTATTTATGGTTGGCCTTCCCTGACGGGATATAAGTACCATGAGGGCAGGGGCCTGGCCCATCTTCTGGGGACAGCCCACTCTTAGATAAGAAGTATCACTGAAACACAAAGCCAATGTGGTCTCAGGTGTACTCATAAAAATGTCTAGAACTATGGTCTGCTGGTGTGTGTCCAGAGGAAAGGGAGGCAATGAGGTTATAAGGCTGGGAGGTGGAAAGACTCGTGTAAGACGTACCAGTTCCTCTTTTCAAAGTTCTGAAGGATGCTGCCCAGAGGAGGGGTGTGCAGCTGCCCAAGAAGGTGGGAAGCAGACAGATGGCTTTGGGTGGCAGGTGCTTCTCATTGGGTACCACCTCCTGCTTCCCACGCTAATGTGCAAGTGCTGGGGGGAGCAGGCGTCTGTCTATTCCTCAACCCTGTGGATACAGCACACTGCATGTTATGCTGGTCACTCAATAACTATTCAATCGGATGTTGTGTGGAAGATCAACTGCAGGTATACAGCTCTCACTGCTCACTCCGCCCGGCAGGCTCCTCATCTTTACCCCCTTCCCCTGGTTGATGCTATGCTTCCTCTTGAGGGCTAAGATAACCTGTGTAGGGTGTACAAAGAACAGAAAAAGCAGCCTGAGAGCAGTCCCACTTGTGCATGATGGCAACTCAGACTGGACTTCCTCTAGGTTCATTCAGGTGCCTCGCCAAACAGATGTATGAGCAGTTGGTTTTTCCCTTGGTCAGGAAAGTCTTCACTCTTCCCCTACCACCAGATCACAGTCCCCTTCCATGGCTTCCTACAGTTTTCCATCAGAGCCTTATGATGCTTGGATCTGATGTTACTTGCTGATTATTTGAGATAGATTTCCCCTATCAGAAGGCAATTAATCTTTCTTGCATGAATGATCCCTAGCAGCCTGAGATGGCTGTCACCACCTGTAGAATATGCCGAGTGGGCACTGTTGTTCTTCACCACTGTATTCACTGGGGGCAGCGCAAAGTGAGCACTCAACTATTTCTTGAATAAATTAATTTTACTTTCTTGAATAAACAAGTAGCAGAGTCTGGATTTGAACCCAGGTCTGTGTAACTCCAAAACCTGGGTTTTTCTACTATGCCAAACTATGTGGTCACAGAGCCAGTGTTTAGGACCACAAGCTCTGCCATAAGGCATGGGCCCCTTGGTGAAGATGAAGATGTTGAAGGTGGACTGTGAGGCATGCTGCTGACCAGGTTGCCCTGTTTACAGGCTAAGAGACACAGGCACTCTACTAAGAATTTGATAAACTTCCCAACCAGGGAAACTCGTGTCTGCAGTCAACAGTGCAGAGGAGGAACAGAGACGAGACTTCGTGCCGTGCCCTGGCCTGATGGCACAAAGTTGGTGGGAAGCAGGACAGAAATCTGCAGCTAGCTCCCTTCATCGTCCTTCTAGGTGTACTCGAGATGGAGTAGCCCAGACCCCGCCGCGGAAGCCAGTACAGTAGTGGTTAACGGTTTAGACTTGATAAGTCTAGACTAGGTTTGAGTCCTGATTCTTCAAATCACTAGCAGTGTGACTTCTCTGAATCTTTTTCCTAATCTTTGAAATGAAAATAGAATGTATCCTCACAGTATAATTAAGATTAAATATCTAGATTTAAAAATATTTCATATACACGTTGGTTTATCAAACTGGTCTCAAAAAAGGGAATTGTTTTCATTTCCAATTTATTTCCAGCTTCATACTTCATCATGTGTGTGGTACTTTTTACAGAACTTTCTGATTCAGTCAAAACATCTATACCATCACCTCCTTACACTCCTGTATGGAGTCAGGTAACAAATGCATTGTTCAAATCTAATATAGGGTTTGATTTGTGAATTAGAACACAGGAGTTTAGTTAAAAGAGCCTGTGCTGTGTCAGTCCACCACCTGTGTCTCTCACAGGACCATGAGTCGAAGAACTGGAACGGATGGCCACACATAGGAATAGTGTGGTTCGTGCCATTACCAGACATAATCAAAGTTGCTGTCAGCAAACTCTAACCTACAAAACTTCTCACGTACAAAAAGAAATACAGTACCTAGCCTTAACTTGGAAAAAGAAAAATTTGTGTGATCATGCTTTCAGCCAAACTTGGAACTGCCCGTCTACCAAACTGAATACAGAATTTACTCTCTCCATAGAATGGGACAAACATCTTATAACCATATCCATTACTGAGCTAACAGGGTGCAAATCAGAGCCACAGGATTTGACTGCTTTGAGTCACATTTGTTAAATGGTCCAATTGTGACCATAAGGAAATACATCTAGCCTTAAACATAAACACCAGAAATTTGAGGCCCTATAAGTTACACTGTTAGGTTTATGTTTCTTTCTTTTTAAAACATCAGTCTTCCTTCTTTCCCACTGGGTATATAGGTAGAAAAATAAATGAAGTCAGCACTCTTTACTTCTCACTAGAATAAACTGTGACTTAAATATGGTGAGTGGTTATTTTCAAGGCTATACTTTTCTTTTTAATGACAGATTTTCCTAAAAGAAACCACTATAACATTTGTCTAAGTACTCCAAGGGAAGACAGACAGACAAAAAATAAAGATTAAAAGTCTATTACTGTAACATCACATTGCCAAACAGACAACTAGGATAAAATGCCAAGAAACCTTCAAATATAACTTTAAAAGATGTGACGTTCAAGTCATTCAAATGTGTAGCGTTCACAAAGAACAGAAAAAGCAGCCCGAGAGCAGTCCCACTGGTGCATGACAACAACTCAGACCGGCCTTCATCCAGGCTCACTCAGGTGTCTCAGCTGAACAGATGTATGAGCAGTTGGTTTTATCCTTCTTTGCTTGGAGATGTGCAGAGATCAGAGGATAGGAGAATCTTCCAGATGCTGATATAAGCACAGCATGCTTGATTCCCCTTTGATAACGTAGAAAGGCTGAATTAGTTGACTCAAGCATTATCAGTTTCTCTAAGAAAAAGTCTATGCATGCTGAAACAGATGAGTTACTGAATTTGTCATGCTAAGTATTTACAGTCCTTTTCATAAAGTGAGTTCAGTGAACTGACAGAATAAAAAAAGGTAGTTGTTAATTTCTTGTATAACTTTTTTACAACGTGAATAACTTCATGGGTAAATGACGCTGAAGTTCAAAGCCCCCCAAGCATACATTAACAAAAAAGTATTGACTGCATGAAGAGGCACATAATATAAAATGCACACTTCACACGGTTCCTGCATAGCAGGAAAGTCGCTATCACTACATAACAAATGGTTCTGCCAACAGTTAGAGCTGCCACTCAAGTGTACAACAGTAGGATCCCCTGTAACATTTCAAGGACTATTTACAACTGCAAATACACCTTTGAGAGAATAAATACATTTTTTTGGAAAGACATTATTTTGTTGGAAAATTTGAACATAATGTAAATAAATAAATTTTTGAACTGGGTAAAATTTAAGGCAATGCTACTCAGACCCGTGGAGGGGAAAACCCACCAGTTTCTCTTCTGCTTCTGAAACATTAACAGGTCAGAATCAAGGTAAGAAAGTATCCCCGTTCCAAGTATTTAATGACATTTTAGGTATTTTCAGCATCACAAAATAGCATCCACTTTCATACTCGGAATATGAAATGTGAAATTGTTATGTACTCCTCCTTGAAAACTGTAAAGAACAAAAACGCATGGCAGCTTAGATATTTTCTAATAAAAAGTAACAGGAAACTAAAGACAGCTACACCAGCACGCAGAGGGGTCACCCTCCTAAACTCAGCCCTCCTGAGCACGGAATGCCCCTTATGACCCACTTTGGTGTAGCGTGCAACGATCATGGATTCATAAATTGACTTTTAACATCAACTACAGACTAACAAATGACAATTAGACACAGTAAATTCAAAATTTTTACATTTTGCTCCTATCTGGCTGCTAAAGAGCAGTAATTTAAATCGATATAAAAACTTCTGACCTACAGAGCTTAATTATACAGATCAAGTACAGAATCAAAAAGTAAGCAGCAATTGAGTTTCTTATTTAAATGTATCTGGTACAGAATATTTATACATTTGGGATGAGAGATCTCCCAACCACCATCCTCTTTCCCCCCCGCCACCCACGGCCCCCTCTCGGCCGCCCCAGCCCCTCCAGATAGAAGTTAAGTGCCTTGAACTATGTGCAGCTGTACTTTGGCTAAGCTGGCCAGATGTGTCCCCCTCTACGGCCTGGGTCTGGAAGCAAAGAAAGCAAGTCTTGGAAGCCATCTGCAGCGTTCCTTTCCCAACAACAGTGTCCTGCAGTCAAGGAGTCAATTCTTCCATAGCAGGGGAAAGGGTCCACCTCACTGCCCCGCCTGAATGGGGAAGATCAGGCCGCCAGAGAAGAAGGAAAGAGAAAGGTCACACACAACAAAGGCAGCAGCGATCAATGCAAGTTTCCCAGCAAAGGGATCTCTCTGCCCTGGGCTCCCCCAGAAATAACATTCCACTTTCCTCTCCCTCCCCTCCCACAAAACAAAATTAATTCCCATCACAAGAACATGGTACTCTGGTTAAGTGTCAGGTAAATAGAAGAATCAGTACATCTGTCACTTTTTATATTTTAACTGAGACATGAAGCTAACAGAACACACAACATCACTGTGAAAATAAATTGCTAAAACAGTTCCAGTCTACACAGTGCAGCCAATAAAACATAAAGGAAGTATTTGTTCACAGTCTGCCTTGAACATATTTATATTCTTTCGATGCCATATAAATAGCATTTATATACCTTACACATTCAGACATGCACTTGGACTTTTTTGGTAGTACAAATTTCTTCACAATCACATGTGCCAATTTTACAAACCACTAAGTGAGTATTAGTAAGTTTAAGATGGACTGTGTCTCCTATTATCTAACAAATTTAATGGGGGCTCAGAATCGTCCATAGGAAGCACCAGGCGTGTTCCCCGAATGACCAGTTCATGGTCCCCAAATGCAAGCTCCCGATCTAAGGCATCTTCAGAGCTGTTTCCCATAAATCTCCTCGGGACACCGGATGCTGCTGATTCCGTGTTCACAGTAGAATCCCCATAGGTCAAACTAATATCACCATCATTGAGAATAAGATCAGAGTCATCATCTTTTAATTGTTCCTGGTTCTAAAAGCAAATAAAAGAAGTTTTAGGAATTGCTGTGAGATTCAAGAAACATTTCCAATAGCAGAATTTTCAAGGACTCCCTATTTAAACACCTCAGGGGTCGCCTGGTGCCCTTAGGATAAAGCCTCAAGTTCTTATGTTGGCCTAAAACACAGAGCTGTCTTGGGCCTTCAGCTTCGTCTCCCACCACAGTCTATCTACACTTACCCAACCTTGTGTGTCTGCTGGACTGAACTGCTGACAGTTGCTTCAATCTCTCAAGCTTTCTCTTAGCTCTTGTCTCCTATTCCTCTTCCATCCTTCACTGAGGTCTCGGCTTAAAGTCACTTTTTCTCAGAAGTCACCTTAATACTCAAAAACTAGGCGAGGTGCCCTGCTGTGTTCTCCTCCAGCCCCCTGTCCTTAGCCCTCTCCCTAGAGCAGCACTGACCCTCGTGTCATAACCGCGTGGACACTGGGCCATGCTACACTCCCCCCACTGGACCCAGTCCCATCTGTCTAGTCCAACAACCAAAGAGTTTGGAGCACAAAGAAAAAATTGAATAAATTCAATTGATTATTGAATTGATTTCTATAAATGAAGCTTTTACTTCTTGATTAACAATACCTAGAAATACAATATCCCTCAAATAGATTGAACCCTCACTGCATACTTGTCCCCAGGCTTGATAAACTTTAGTTCTAATGAAAAACTTCGTGGCCCAAAGAGTATAATCAAATAAAGTGCTACAAAGGGAAAAAAGTCCAGACTCTGAGTGCCATTTTGGTAAGAAATGTATGGGTGCACAGAGAAGTCAGGAAGGGTGTTCAACCAAACGAGGAGAGTTCGCTCTGCATGACAGGGTTGCTAGTACCTTTCACTGTCTTCTTTATGCTTCTGTACTCTCTCAAGTACTCTCTCAAGTTTCAATGAACATATATTACTTTTAAAAATAAAAAGGCATTTAAATTTTTTTATCATTTTTTATTTTGAAATTACATTTAATGGAGTGACGTTCATGAATAAGAAGAGTACATAGGTGTTGTGGACCATTAATGGCAAAAAAGCCATTATAGATTCGAGGCTTGGCAGGGGGCTAAGTTCTCTCCCCTTCCATCTCTGATGCTGAGTATTTGCACCCACTCCACTTGCTTCCTTGGGTTGCAGGAAGCAATATACATGCCCTTCCTCTGACTCTTTGTTTGTTTCAGATGTTTGTAAATTTCACTAATGTATCCTGTTTTTGCCTTGGGAGAGTTCCTGTCTTAGCCTTTGATGTGCAACTTTGTATCAGGGCCCTTGATTTGCATAGGTCTATATAATAAAGGGAACTGGGGCTATGAGGCACTCAGATACTGCCAGGCAGTTTGAGGAGTCCTCCCGGTCCCATCGGTTTTGTTCTGACAAAGTGTGTTTCCTCAATTCTGCACCGTTATTTGGAGATGCGCTGGTCCACGGCACATAGGTTTTAGGTGAACATCTCTATAGCATTTGAACTGTTGACTGTGCTGTGTGCTCATCACCCAAAGTCAAATCATTTTCCATCACCCTATATTTTAATGTAAAGAGTAATAATCATTCTAACCACTCATTGATCAAGCAAAATCAATGTGGCTAATACTACTTGAGGGAAGTAGAGCTGATAGAAACATCTTACATTCAGCTCTCCAATACTATGTGTGTTTGAAAATTTTAAATTTGTGTAACACAGTCAAATAGATTGAGAAGACTATTAAATAAATGTAATTTCCTTTTGCCTTGCCAGAAATTTGCCTAAATACTCAAAGACAAAGACATGTGAATTAAAAGCCAAACCCGTAATGACCAACCACCCATAATTCCTTCCTGTCTAAACTAGTTAACACTAAGTCTAACCAGTGCGTATCACTTAATCCAGCAAAACTCAGAACAAAGGTCTGTGACACCTTCAAGTGTCGGCAGCAGCTCTTCAGCACCTTCTAATCTAATGTCTTACTAAGTTTGACATTTGAGGAAGGAGCTATCAAATTTTAAAATGCATATGTAGCTTTGGCAGTTGGCTCAGTGGATAAAGCGTCAGCCCAGAGTGCTGATGCCCTGGGTTCAATTCCTGATCAGGGCACACATGAGAAGCAACCATCTGCTTCTCTTCCAAACTTTGCTTTCCCCCTTCTCTCTTTCTTTCCTTCCTGTAGCCAGTGGCTCGATTGCTTCAAGTGCTGGCCCCAGGCACTGAGGATAGCTCGGTTGATTTGAGCATCGGCCCCAGACAGGGGTTACTGGGTGGATCCTGATCGGGGTGCATGCAGGATTCTGTCTCACTATCTCCCCACCTCTCACTTAAAAAGAAATAAAATGCATATATGCCTTTTGACCCAGCAATTTAACATTTGAAATCTATTCTGTATACCTTTATATATATACTTGAGTAAGTTTATATGAAGAAGGGTTTTCACCAAAAACATTGCTTGTAATAACAACAAAGAAAAAGAAGGAGAGGTCTATCCATAGAAGACTGATTACATCAATCTTGGTGTAGTCGCACAATGGAAGCACTGCAGTTATGAATAAAGAAAAGGTAAAGGATCTCATAAATTCATAGAAAGGTATCTATGATGTGCCACTAAGCAAAAAAAAAAAAAAAAAAGTAACAAGACAATACACTGATTATGAACTTATTTGTGCAAAATAATAGCAAACAGCTATATATACACATATAAGTTTGTGAAGATAAACTATCTTAGGCAGTAGCCACAATAAACCCTTAATAGAGAGTTCCTGAGGAATGTAGGTGAGAGGGGGGCAATTTCTATTTCTACCTTGTACATTCCATCCTGTTTGAATATTTGGACAAAGCATATTCCTTTTAATAACTAAAATCAGTAGGTGTTTCTATAAAAAGGGGAAATTTGGACACACACACAGAGAACAGCACATGAAGATGAAGACAGAGATCTGTGAGATGCATCTATAAGCCAAGATATGCAAAAGCTTAGCAGCAAACCAATACAAGCTAGGAAACAATGAGAGGGCACAGAAGAGTCCCCCTCACAGCCCTCAGCAGGAACTAACACTGCCAATACCTTGACCTGGCTTCTAGCCTCCAGAATGCTGAGACAATAAATTCCTGTTGTTAAGCCATTTGGTTGTGCTGCTTTGTTACACCAGCACTAGGAAGCTAATACCATGATGTTGTATTTTGCTTTATTCCACAGGACATACAGTTCTTGTGGAACTCTTCTGGCTGTTGGCGATGGCCGAGTGGGTCTCCAGAATCCAAGAGCTAAGACTCACTGACTTACCAGCAGAGTTGGCTGACCCCTCTGCACAGAGCCACATAGGCTACTAGGGCACAGGGGGAGTGGAGGCTGCTTCTGAGAAGGGGGCTTAGGCAACGTGGGAAGGAGAGAAGAGACAATCTGGATGTTTGCCCAGCCCATCTAACCAGCACGATCTGTCAGAACTGTGCGGGCTCCACTGTAACACAAAGCTGTGAGGGACCCCTCCCTGACCTCGCTGCCAGCCCCCAGAGTCTACCCGTTCTCCACTGTCTGGGGCTGTGCGCTCACACCCCCAGAGAAGGGCGGGGGGGTCTGGGGGCAGTGCATGTCTGGACCCCTTCACCACAGCCTGCCCCTCAGGACACTGTATCAGAGTAGTCAGAATTGGCAGGTTTTGTTAACACTTTATTTGATACCACAGATTATTTCTGAAAGGTTGGGTCAGAAGCAAAGGTTTTTAGAAAATACTTAAATATAACATGCTAACATTTAAAAATAAAAGCTGGTCAGCATCTGCCATTTCTTTCTCTGTTGTAATACTTGTCAAATCGACAATCATATGTCAGTAGCTAAGGAAAAGATACGGCATGATTGTATCTAAACATGCTTGCACCTCCCAGCAATGTGGAACAGAGGCAGAAAAAGCTTTACTAATATCCAAAAGACAGTACATGTGAAATAAAAGGCCATCTGTTGTACTTTAGGGGCATCAAAAATTATTTTATTAATCCTCTCAAAATAATTGTGAAAACCCATATTTACAGATTAAAACACATACACACACACACACACACACACACACACACACACACAATCAGTAAGGTGCTCAGGCCACATATTGCAGATAAATGAACCAGCATGGAAATAGAATTATATGCTAACATCACCAACTTACAGTAAGGTGAGGTACTATTCTAGATCTGTTTTGAATGATGTTACAAAGCCTGTGAATTATATTTATAGATCCCAGTTGATTTTCTGAGCAAAGTATGCTTATATTCCCTCTCATGGATTTTATACTTTAAAGGCAAGCAAAACAAAGCTAGCAACCCAAACACTGAGCAGATCAACTTATTTACATAATAAACAACTTAGGTTTTGAATAAAAGCTCCTTACTTCGTAAGCCTGGGGGCTGGTCAGGCATCTCGCGATGGGTCCACAGCAGGCAGGGAGTGTTGTCGTGAGGGGAGGCCCACTGTGTGTCAGCAGAGGCTTCAAATAGCTGTGCTGGTTAAGGAAGGGCTGCATCCCTGTCTTCACAAATCTAAAAGTACAACTCATTTGCTAACAAGCACCGTTGCTGCACCAACCATTTCAGAGGACAGCAAAGGGACTTGACATGACATCAGTGAGATAGCAAAGGAAGATTTTATCATCTCTACTTCACAGATACGGAAACTGAGGCTCAAAAAGTCTATGACCTACCTAAAGATAAGATGAGGAACATGGAAAGGCGAGCTCCATACTGGAGAAGGTATTCACAAATACATATATCCAACAAAGAACCTCACTCAGTAATCCAGAAATAACTCACAAAGTGGACAAAAGAACTGAGCAGACACACTTCATAGAAGAGGACATGGAAATGGCCAATACGAAAGGATGCTTAACCTCACTGGTTACGAGAGAAATGCAGGCTAGACCACAGGAGAGATCATTACACACCCATCACAATGGCTAAGAACGAGAAGGCTGACAAATACCAGGTTCTGGTGCAGACGTGGGACAACTGGCACTCCCTTCCCTTGCTGGTGGGGGTGTCAGTTACAATCACTCTGGAAACTGGCTGGCAATATCCATTAAAGCTAAACACACACTTGCCCTAAATTGCACTCTTAGGCGTCCAATGCAAGAGAAACGAGTGCCTGTCTATGTTTAGCAAAAGATATACACACAAATGTTTACCTTTATTTGTAATAGCTCAAGGTGTCAGTCAACCAAGTGTTTGTCAACAGTGGATAGTTGGGGGAAAATAGAAGATTCATACTATGGAACACTACGCAGTGATGAAAAATAAATGAATTACCAGGACAGGCAACAACACGGATAAATTATACAATGTTGAGTGAAAGAAGCAAGAGAGAAAATAATACATATGACTCTACCTATCTGATGGAAAAAAAAGCATGTAAAACTAATCCATGTTGCTAGAAATCAGAATACTGGTTGCCTGTTTGGGGGTATGACTACAAGGGAACACAGGGCACCTTCTGGTGTGCTGATAATGTTCTACATACCTTCAAGCGGTGACAGGCATGCAGCTATATGCACAGATCAAAATTCACTGAGCTGTACACTTACGATTTCTATGCATTACAATATTCAGTTGTATTACAATCATAACAAACAATCTGACTACACAAAGGAACTAAAATGATGAATTCTACCTAAAACCTAGGGCACTAGGTTTTAAAATTAGTAGGCATTGACCCTGGCCAGTTTGCTCAGTGGATAGAGTCGGGCTGGAGTGTGGATGTCCTGGGCTTGATCCCTATTTAGTGCACACATGAGAAGCGGCCATCTGCTTCTCTTCCCCTACAGTGCCCTCTTCTCTCTCTTCTCCTCCTGTAGCCAGTGGCTTGATTAGTTTGAGCGTTGGCCCTGTGTGCTGAGGACAGCTCAGTTGATTCAAACACCAGCCCCAGATGGGCATTGCCAGGTAGATCCTGGTCAGAGTGTACATGGGAGTCTGTCTCTCTACCCCCTCTCCTCTCACTTAAAAAAAATTACTAGGTCTTATTCTAGTAGCACTTAGTAGGGTAATATTGAGTCAAACAAGTCCTGGTGTTCTATAAATTCTATAGAAATATACAGAAAAGTAAATTACTATTCTATTGTTTCTATAAATTAGGAGTATTTAATTGTTCTGCACATTATGCAGAAAATGTACAGAATGTTTTATACAGGAAACAACAATTTTTGTTAAATGAGAGGGATGAAAAATCCCTATGACACATGGAAGTGGCTTACACCCAAAATGCTGATAATGGAGCCAAAAGTAATGACATAATCACTAAACAATTTTAGAGTTAGGATCTCTCCCTAATGAGAGTCTTAATACCACAGACATGCATGTACTCTCTTTTCCACACAGTAATTTAATTGTGAGTATTGTGAAAAGGGAACATAAAAATGTAGCCAAGAGAATATAGTAAGCAGTAGATTCTAATAATGTGTCAAATGCATTTTTCTTAAATATACAAGGCTTTGATGAGAAAGACAAAAGCAGGTAAACATTTTTATGTAGTTGTCTCAAATATGCTTTAATGGAACTTAAACCAGGTTTTGATTCATTTAATGGTAAGTCTCAGCCTGAAAGAACTGCATCGTTCCTTTTTGTACTTCAATTTTCAAACAAGGAATTAATCTTAAAAAATAGGGAGTAGGCCCTGGCCGGTTGGCTCAGTGGTAGAGCGTCGGCCTGGCATGCGGGAATCCCAGGTTCGATTCCCGGCCAGGGCACACAGGAGAAGCGCCCATCTGCTTCTCCACCCCTCCCCCTCTCCTTCCTCTCTGTCTCTCTCTTCCCCTCCCACAGCCAAGGCTCCATTGGAGCAAAGTTTGCCCAGGCGCTGAGGATGGCTCTGTGGCCTCTGCCTCAGGCACTAGAATGGCTCTGATTGTGGCAGAGCGATGCCCCAAGATGGGCAGAGCATCGCCCCCTGGTGGGCGTGCCGGGTGGATCCCGGTCAGGTGTACACGGGAGTCTGTCTGACTGCCTCCCCGTTTCCAACTTCAGAAAAATACAAAAAAAAAAAAAAAAAAAAAAAAAAAAAAAAAAGGGAGTAGTACATTGTTTTTTAAGGGCATGATCTAAACAGGTAATAGCCTATAACATGACCCAAAGTATAGCTATGAATGAGACTGTCAAACTAGGACAAGAAAGAAACTTGGCAAACAATTAAACACTGGCATTCTGAATGGAGAGGAGAATTTGCCTGTCTTCGGAAAGGTCAGAGAAAAAAAGCACATCACTGACTATTGTGGTATCTAACCTTTCTAATCTTATTCTCATGCTTTCCTAAGGCAGACTTTCCTCTTTTATTCTAGCAAGTACACAGACAAGAACCAACAAATACCTCTTTCAGGATTCACGAAATTAGCTAAAGGACAATAAATATTCAAATTTGCTCAATAAATAACCCTATACATCAAAGAAAATCTATCCTAAGGGCTCCGGAGCCCCTTCACACAGCCAGCTTCTGCAACAACCAGTCCACTGGTTTCATGGGTTTGCACAGGAATTCATGTGTGTGGGTCTCCTTCAGTAAGCTTCCCACCACCCTGAAAGAGGAAGGACAGACCACAGATTTTACACTCTGACCCAGGAAGAAAAGGATCCAAACAGTGGTTCCGTTAGACTGTAACTGTCCATGTCCACACTAGCATCCTTCTCTCAGTTAAGGATACTTATGGTCGAAGTTGTACCATATCCGGAAGAGCCAGGCGCTCTCTGCTTTGGTAGTTCTTCTTTCATTTTCAGGAATACTCTGCAAACAAATAGTAAGAAATCAATATACACACAAAGATAAAAACACATTTCTTTAGGGTCACTTCTTTATAGAATCAGAAGTATAGCATATTCCATATGAGATACTCTCCAACACGAGGGACAATCCCTAGAAATCTTCGAAGTTGCTACTATGTTCTTAGAATGCTAGCAAAATGACACCAAGTTGGGCAAGTTCGTAGTGGGCCTGACCGGCTCGGAGGGAAACCTCACACAGCTGCCGAGAGGGATGAAACCAGCTTCCAAACACAAACGGAGCTTTTATTCGTAACTCGTAACTTGGTGTGGTCAGTAGTGGAGCAGTTAGGTGATCTGATTCACGGTGGCTCTAACAGGAGCTAGCTGGGCAAGGCCCTTTCCTCAGTGGGCCTGGATTTCTTGATGCATGCAGTGTGAGGGGTAAGGAACACCAAAGGCCCTTTCTAGCAAGAGTGCTCTATGGTTCCATGATTTTCCAAGAGTGGAGTTCAGATTCTGGGCTTTGGGTCCCTTCCTATCCGTCCTGATCCTAGAAATAAATGAATGTTCCTTTTAAAATGTTTGAGAATATTGCATGGGCTTAAAAGAGCTGAAAAAACACCTCTACTTCCTTTGACATCAGTAGGCATAGGTTTGTGTGTCTTGCTTTTTGAAGAGCAATAATCTCTAAATCTCATGATCACCTCAGCACACAAACACCTGGACACCCCCCCCCCACTCCACACTTACTATCCTGTTCCTCAGTGCCTCCCAGTGTACACTCACAACACTGAGTAAACAATGTAACAAACCAAGGTGTCCACGGACTTTTGAAGGCAAGGGAAAAAACGTATTTTTTACAGTATGTCACAAGTGGTACTCACCAACCTGGCTTTCTGCCTGTCACTCCATTTCCATTTCTCCTCTGTGACGACAGAGGTGACAAAGCAGGTGGCGACTCATGAGCTAGTGATCAAGCATTTGTCTGGTGTGCTGTATGACAACTTTATTCTTGTCTGAACACAGCGTGGAAGCATTAAGGAGCTATTATCCCGTTGAAAACTACCCCAGCAGCTCAGAATCATGGAAATTTATCCAGCCTGGTTTGCTCAGGTATTTCAAGCCCATGTAATTATTCTTGAAGTTTCTCACCAAAAGAGAGGCAAATTTTTACTATATCACACACATACTCATCACTCAACAGCTAACAAAATTAGCGTTTAGGAATGTATCTGACAAATGTTGTTGTTGTTGTTTTAAACCACACCCTGATGACAAATAGAGCAAGGCTTGTTTCAGACAAGAAAAAGAATTGTATTTTGAAAGAGATGTTTTCTGTCTTTAAAAGTATTTCTGTGATTTCCCATCTAATGTCTGGGACAGAGCCACACATTCAAGTGGTGCTCAGAAACTATTAGAAAGCGCCTGGAAAATACGAGGAAAGAGCAGTCAGTTTAGAGAAGGCACTGGGTTACGCTGCACTCAGTCTACTAGGTCCAGGTGCAGAGGAACAAGGGAGATAGGAACACAGGGAAACAGGCAAGGAGACGCGGGCAGGGCTGAGGCACGGGGTGAGAAAGGGCCTTCTCCTGAACAGTCAGGGAAGGCTGGCTGAAGATTCCAAAGCTTCTAGGCAGTTCTCAAGGGTAGCTGCTGGTCATCCAATCTGAAAGTTACACAGGAAGAGCAGCTGGAGTGGGGCTGACATTAGAGACAAGCCTTCATGCGCAAACCAAGTGGAAAAAGGCTCCCCGTGCCAGAGCAGTCACTTGAAAACTCGGGAGTGCTATGGCCTGCTTTCCTCTGGAGCCAAAGCCCAGGGTGGCCCAGAGATATGTGAGCTGTCACCTTTGATAAGCACACGGTCTAAAACTCAGTGTTGTTCCTACCACAGAGTGAGAGAACCCAGCAAAGATGCCAGTTAAGAGCTGAGCAAATAGGACAGGATCTAAATAATGGTCATGGCAGATGTTCTTTCCAAACAACTGGACAGTTGACAGAAATGCCACGGACAATACAAAGGCATATTTACCAAATGTTCTTGGTCTGAATCAACACCAACCCTAAAGGAGAAACACAAAAGATATATGAGATTTTGAAGAAAAAAATATATATATACTGTATATATATATATGCCCATTCACACACGCATATTGTCAGGCAACTTCTTTCAACACAAGCTATGGAATGGTTAATGCTTTCTTGCTTTTTTCTGCTTGTTGATTTAAATTTCTGACTTCTGCCACTTTCCTTAGCAACAGCTCAGACCCTTAGGCAAGCAGAGTTTATTAACAATTCTCTTCTGCAATCCCACTTACCAGTTTCAGAAAAATAACCTTTGCTTCTCTGAATGTGAATGCCAGTCCATTATAAGCAGAGTCAGGGGAAGCAGCATTGTCCCACTTACTGAATAAAAACGACTGGCAGTTCCAAAAGCCAGGCAGGCACAATGCAGCCCCAGGAGGGAAGTGCATGCTTCTGGACCTCTCCGCTCTCATGGTAACATTCTCTTGTGATGACTGAACAGAGAGTCCAATTACAGTTGGGTTTTTTTAATAAGCTAATGAATAGACATTAGCCTTGGTTCTTCATAATTCTTTCATCTGCTCAGAACTCCTGCTTTCCACATCCCAGGGAACAGCTTCATTATGAAGAAGTTCTCTTGGACTCTTCCCGATGTCCTCACCACCAGCGGCACTCACCAACTCTGTTCATTCTTCCTAAACCGTCTCTCAGGTCACCTCTCTTTCCCATGCCAACTGCTCACACTCAGGCCTCGTTCTGACTCACGGAGTCAACAGCACTTGGACATATGGTTTTCCAGCTGCCAAGCTCTTCCCTAGATTTCACTGTCTAAAGCCTAGAGCTCACTGGGTTATTCTCTTGACAAATGACTCTGAGAGTGGCTTACAACCCAGAGGGTCAAGTCTAAAGTCTTCGGTGTGGCATCAAGATTCTCTACAAATTAGCAGCCCTGTTCCAACCTAGCGCTTCCCCATTCTATTCTCCATACTTGCCATTAGCCACACCTGCCTACTCCTCTTCCAAATCCCTGTCCTTTCCTGAGCCTACATGACTTTGCTCATGCTGTTCCCACTATCTGAAATGTCGTCTCTCTTTTTTTTCTACTCCTTTTCCGAGTTCCAAATGAACCATTCTATGACCCGTCAAGCAGAATCATTTCCTCTTTTGTGCTTTGACAGCACCTTCTAGATTCTTCTCTAACACTTAGCACAATATAGTTATTTACCTGTCAGTCTCCCCAAATAGACTGTGAACTCCTTAGGGTAAAGGCCATGTCTCAACTCATCTTTGTATCCCGAGTCTAGCACAGTACCTGACATATACAATAGGTACTCAAATGTTTATCAGTTGAGGTCACTACTACAGACAAACACAGAAAACAGCAGCGTGAGAAGCTGAAGCTGTAGCAGTAGCGACCCAGAATAGGAGCGATACTGATGGCAAGGAAATGAGGCAAGACCTCATCTGAAAGGCGAGTGAATCATAGCCAAGTACTTGAAAACAGATGGCGATGACCAGATTCATAATTCCAAGAAAGGTTCATTTCTTCGTTGTTAAAATGGCCAGAAGCTGTTCAGTATCTTTTTAGCCACGTTGAACTCAAACCACATTTGTGCATCTCAAGTGACACCTAGTGGTCGCAGAGAGAACACATCTGTAATATTTGGAACACTATGGGAAGTGTTTTCAATGTACTCAACATTTAGAGAGCACTTACTAGCTTCCAGGCACTGCTCTAGGCACGGGCAAAGGCATGACTGAGACACAGACAGCCCTGCCATCAAGGAGCTCGCAGACTAGTCAGGGACTGACGAGAGCATAATCCCCAAAGGCTCTGCAGTCAGGGAGAGCTGGGCTCTCATGTGACCTCAGCCCCTTTCGTCCAGGGATGTAGCTCAATGAACTGTGATTTTTATCACCTGGAAAGTGGGGATAATATCCAACCACACAGAGTTGCTGCAAGGATCAAATAAGAAAAGTATTATATATCTCAAGATTTTCAAAGAGTGTCCGGCACATCATTAACACAAAGTGGTAGCTCTTCTAACAGTATAATTATTACGAGGCTGACTGAAATACTATACTCAACGTTAAGCAAGTGGAAGAGTGGTTCCAATACAAAAGGAGAGGGCCAAACAAAGCAGGCGCTTGAGCTGTGTCCTTTCCTGGGAGTGAAAAGCAATTCCAGGCAAAGCAACAAACAGGGCAAATGCTTGCAGATGGAGAAGTGCCAAACACGGGTGCTGAGCGACAGGGAACCGAATGTGACCATCACAAACTATGAAAGGGTGCAGGAATAGCTATCTGGCTGGCTCCAACTCACTGAGGATCTGTCGCCCACACAACAGCTGGAGTGATGTTTTTGACCTACAAAATCATGTCTCTCCTGTGCTTTAAAGTCTTATAAGATTTTCAGTTGGATTTTAAAATCCAAGCTCATTACCATGACGTACAACACTCAAAAGCAGGAGTCCACAAACCACTGCCTATAGGCCGCATCCAACGCACCTCCTGTTTTTGTGAATAAAGTCTTGTTGGAACACAACCACACCAACTGATTTATGTACCACCTATGGGGCTTTCACACTAGAGCTGCGTACTGAGACAGAGTCCATACGGCCTGAAAACCCTAAAATATTTACTATCTTCCCCTTACAGAACGAGTTTGCAAACTGCTGCCCCTATAGGGCTATGCTCACCTCATTTCCTACCTACCCTTCGGTCACTATACTCCAGGTATGTGGGCTTTTTTTCTGTTCATTAAAGAGGTCAAGTGAGTTCCTGCCTCAGGGCCTTTGCATTTGCTTTCCCCTCTGCCTGGACTGCTCTTCTTCCTGTTTAACTGGCAATACCCTGTCCTTCAGGCTGACTGAGCTTAAATGTAACTTTAGAGAGAGAGACATTTCCTGATTTCTACCTATGAAATACATTTGATCCCCAGTCACTATCATAGTACCTTGTTTATCATCATAATATTTAGTATTATCTAAAATTGTCATTTTCTGTTGAGTACTAGTTTATTTTCTGTCTTCTCCCACTAAAGTATAGACTTTATGAGACCAAGGGCTTTTTCTATCTTATTAATACCACTGTAACCTCTATAGAGCAGGGTCTCAAACTTCCCATTACTGACATTTTGGCCCAGATAGTAATTCTCTGCTGTGGGGGTTGCTCTGTGCAATGTAGGGAGTTTAGCAGCACCCCTGGCCTCTAGATGCCCACCAGCTAGATGCCCATAGCAGCCTTCTGTCTTCAATTACGACAACAAAAAAAAAGTCTCCAGACATGGCCAAATGTCCCTTGGGGAGTGGGGAAAAATTGCTTCCAACTTAGAACCATTAAGTTAGAGCCTAAAACAGTGTCTGTCACATGGTTGATGCTCAATTTATCAAACGAATAACTAAAAGGCACATTTGCAATGCTATGCTAAGAGCTTTACAGACATTATTAGCTCACTGAATCCTCACAACAACCCTAGGAGGTGGGGACTAACACATATATGCTACAAATGAGGAAACTGAGGCTTAAAAAGGGTGATGGGCTTGCTCAAAATCACAGAATTAATAAAGGAAGGAGCAAGAACTCAAAATTAATGAGCAAGAACTCAAAGCCAAGTCTAAATCTGTACTAATCTTAAACTTCAAGGACTTATTTTCAGTCTCCTCAAAATTATACTAGACAAATTTCAGAGTTGGGAAGTGAATTGAAATTCTAGTCTCTCTTTGAAGAAGCCAAAAACCCAAAAACCAAACCAAACAAAAAAACTAAAACAAGAGTTAACCTGCAACTGACTGCAAGGTAATACATATAATTAAGTACCAAGCTATGCTATATAGGACAGGCAAGATGGGGCCAGAGAGTTTGCAGTGCTGGTTAGGTAGATTTAACGTTGGGTAGATAAGGGATCTGTGTGGGTTTTTCTTTTTTGGGAGGAAAGGGAGTAAGCATGGATATTTTGTTAGGTTTGTGTTCAGGGCTGTTAGGAAAGATAACTGACTACTTAAACTTGAGACTGAATTTAAGAGTATTATTATTCCGCCTGACCAATAGTGGCACAGTAGATAGAGCATCAACCTGAGATGTTGAGGTCGCAGGTTTGAAACCCCGAGGTCCCTGGCTTGAGTGTGGGCTCATCCAGCTTGAGCACAGGCTTGCCAGCTTGAGTGCCGGTCACTGGCTTGAGCACGAGGTGGCCGGTTTAAGTGAGGGATCATCAACATGATCCCAAGGTCATGGGCTTGAGCCCAAAGGTCACTGGCTTGAAGCCCAAGGTCACTGGCTTGAGCAAGAGGTCACTGGCTCAGGTTGAACACCTCCCTCCCCGGTCAAGGCACACGTGAGAAGCATCAGTGAACAAGTAAAGTGACGGGACTGAGTTGATGCTTCTCATCTTCCTTCCTCTTTCTCTCTCTCTCTCTCAAAAAAGTATTATTTTCCCCAAATTCTTACATTTAATCTTGTTTTTCTTAAGAATAAGGAAGAATCTTTATTCCAAAGCTCTTGAGAAAAGGAAGAAATTTAATCTTTCCAAAATTTACCACCCTTTTTTCAAGAGGTTCTTCTGTCCACCAATTGCACCAATTGTCTGTATGACTTGAAACAACTTAGAAATTTTTTAAGCCTCCATTTCCTCACTTGTAAAGTGGACCTGCTGTGATCAGACAAATGTGTGAAATGCACTCAGCACATTGCCCAGCACATTGTAGGTGCTCGACGAATGCCAGGTCCTCCCTGAAGCAATAATCAGGGTTATACAAACCCTATTTCTGTATACTTTTGATTATATACAGTAACAGCACAGAAATTGTGAGAAAAGGATGTGAACAGTAACGTGAGATAAAGACAATAGTAACTACATTCAAAGTGTGATTTAGAGCAGGCTGGTCTTCAGAATGTTAAAAGAGAGGCATAATATAATGAAAAAAATGGAGAACAGATTCTATAAAATGTAACATACTGCTTTCTCTAATGAACCCTACAATACATTTTAGAAGCTCAGTAGCTCTTAAGGTCTGTAAAGTTTCAGCTAAATGCAAAACTAAAATCTACAAAGACTTTAGCAAGAAAGGCTGCTGTAGCCATGGAAACAATGCACAACTCTTGAGATACAAAGGGGCTTTCCAACTGAATGCATTAATGAGTATGCATCTAAGATGAAGACCTCACAATCTCAACCTGGGATTGTCAGGTCAGAAACCGTGCTGCTCATAACGAGAAGAAGTAATGATAATATCTAACACTGATTAGGGTTGGGATAAACAGGCCTGTCTCATAGGCTGCAGAAGAAGAAAAAAAATGATCCAATCTAGTGCTATGGATCAGAAGCTTTAAAAATTTGCATATCCTGTGACCAAGCAATTCCACTTCCAGGGATGCATCCTAAGGAAATTATCAAACAAATGCACAATGGTGTGTGCCTTTCCAAGTGTCTGCAGTTATAATAAACAGTAACAGCAAAATCTTCAAATGCTAACGGTAACAATATCCTACAAACAATACAAGACTCCAACTGTAGAGATTTAGGTGAATAAATTATGATCCATACAGCCATTAAAATAAGGATATTTACTAACATAAATGCCCATGCTATATTACATTTAAAAATCAATTTACAAGAGTAGGTATAGTGTTACCCCTTATTGCTAAAAATATATATATATATAATACATAGCAAGAGGTCTGGAAAGACATCCTTCAAAGTGTTAACAACGGTTTTTATTTTTTTGCATATTTTTCTGTACTACATGTTATTAAATATATTTGTCAAAGTTTAAAATTTTCTCATGATTAAAAGAAAAATAACCTGAATTCTAATTTAAAATTAAGATGTCCCCAATCACTACTGACCTTATATGCAAGCACGACAGCATGGCAGTGGTGCCGCCACCAAACACCCACACGGTGAAGAACACGATCAGCAGCGTCGTGCTGAACATCATCTGCCGAGCGTAAGTAGCAGTGTCCCGAATGGCCAAGGCAAATGCCATCGCACCACGGAGGCCTAAAGGGAATGGAAGAGGAAGTTCTTCAATAACTCATCACCAACGTGAGCTTTGTACATTCAGAGAAATCAGACATTCTGAGAACTCGGAGGGGTGTGCACAGTGCATAATGTATAAGGTCTACCAGAAAGTTTGTCTTTTTTTGTTTTTTTTCAATTTTTTTTTTTTTTGTATTTTTCCAAAGCTGGAAACAGGGAGGCAGTCAGACAGACTCCCGCATGCGCCCGATCGGGATCCACCAGGCATGCCCACTAGGGGGCGATGCTCTGCCCATCTTGGGGCATTGTTCCACCGGAATCAGAGCCATCCTCAGCGCCTGGGCCAACTTTGCTTCAATGGAGCCTTGGTTGTGGGAGAGCAAGAGAGAGACAGAGAGGAAGGAGACGGGGAGGGGTGGAGAAGCAGATGGGTCTTCTCCTGTGTGCCCTGGCCGGGAATCGAACCCGGGACTCCTGCACGCCAGGCTGACACTGTACCAAGTTCTGTCCGTTTTTGGAATAAAACAAAATATAAATTTTGCTTACTGTCAATAAACTTTATTAAATAATATAATTGCCATTATTATTGATTTTTTGCCAGCGTGAGGGCAATTTGTATATCCCATTTTTGAAAAATGTTTTATCTTTTGATGCAAAAAATTGAACCAGTGCTTGTTTGATATCTTCTTCATTTTTGAATTTTTTGCCCTTCAAAAAATTTTGTAAGGACAAAAACAAATGATAGTCGGAGGGTGCTAAGTCTGGGGAATATGGTGGATGCGACAGACATGCTTCTGTAGCATTTCTTCCTTGTTGAAATTCATAAAAATTAGTGTCGTAAATGAACTTTATCAGTAGTCATGGGTACACTATGGCTTCACACATAAGACTAACATGAATCAACTTTGTTTTAGTTAATTTGTTACGTCAGTATGTATACATTAAGTGATAAAAATAGAGAGGCACACATGCGCCAAATAAACATGTGCTTACGTGTCGAAACTTGTTGTGATAGAAACGGACAGAACTTTCCGGTAGACCTTATATATCAATATACATAAGTACATACAAATACATGAAAGAGAGTAACTAGATGATACTGACATGCATTGATCTTTTAATAATTTTTTAAAGTTTTACGATTTTAAAATTTGTTTTAGAGAGGGGGGGAGAGGGAGAGAGGGTGGGTGAGAGAGACAGAGAGAGAGAGAGAGAGAGAGAGAGAGAGAAGGGGTGAGAGCAGGAAGCATCAACTCCCATATGTGCCTTGACCGGGCAAGCCCAGGGTTTCGAACCGGCGACCTCAGACTTCCAGGTCAACACTTTATCCACTGCAACACCGCAGGTCAGGATAATAATTTTTTGAAATTTATTTTTAAACTTACATGCAGTAAAATTCACTCTTTCTGGTGTCCAGTTCCATGATTTCGACAAATGTATAGAGGTGTGTGACCACTAACACAACCGAGACACAGCAGTTTCATTACCTCCCTACATTCCTTTCTTTGACCTCTTTTTCGTCCATCTTCTTCATCCCCGTGCCAAAGCCCTGGCACCCACTCATCTGTTCTCTATCACTCTGTCTTTGTCTTCCTGAGAATGTCATATCAATGGAACCAGACAGCATGTGACCTTTTGAGACTAGCCTCTTTCATTCAGCTTACTGCCTCTGTGGTTCATCCGTGTTGTTCTGTTCTCTCCCTGTTTTAGTGCTGAGAATTAGTCTGGCGTGAATGTAGCACAGTCTGCATATTCAGTCACCCACTGTGACACAGATATTGGGGCTGTTGCCACATTTTAGCACTTAGGAACAGAATTGCCATAGACATTCACAGACAGCTTTTTGTGTGAAAGTGCACAAATCTTTACCTTCTTTACTAAGTGTGACATATTTCTGAATTTGGAATTTGGAACCAGAGCCTGGAAAACAAATTCCAACAGAAGGGAATAGGACACTAGAAGTTTGTTTTTCTATTGGCAGTTGCAATTCCAACGGTTCAGGGAGTCCTATATCACCAGCGTATCATCTGTTTAAAACCCAGCTGGCATGTGCACTGTGAGTGGTTTCCTGGAATGGGCAGAGAAGGAAAGTTATAACTTACCGGCAAACATCATCATATGTTGAAAATTTGATCCAATCTTACTTCTTCTGCCCAAATTAAGTAAGAGGGACAAGGGGTAAATATTGGCAGCTCTTCCCAAGAAAATAGCAAGCTAAAATTATTAATAGGTTAAGGATATTTTCTTTTTGCTATATTAATATTATTTAGGCTCTACATTCAAGACGGTGAAACACTGCCTTAGGAAGCTTTCTAACAGAGTCTTCTGATTCTGCCAACACCGAGCAGTCCAACGGAACTCTCTGCAATGATGGAAACGTTCTTTATCTGCATTGGCCAAATTGCTGAGTGCCTGAAATGTGGCCAGTATGACTCAGGAATTG
Organism: Saccopteryx leptura; assembly: GCF_036850995.1. Taxonomy (NCBI): domain Eukaryota; kingdom Metazoa; phylum Chordata; class Mammalia; order Chiroptera; family Emballonuridae; genus Saccopteryx; species Saccopteryx leptura. The sequence goes on along the minus strand of NC_089516.1, from coordinate 132,028,400 downwards.
AAATTTTATTTCATTTCATTAATTTAAATTTAAATAATTAGAATTGCCTAGTTGCTAACTAAATTGGACAGCGCAGATCTAACACAAAGGAAATTCATGAGATGAACAGAAACATGCTTAAAAGCAGAGTTTCTTTGGTATTATCTTAAGATTATTAATATAATAGGTTAATTCATTTTCATTGTCAGTCTTGGTAGGAGGAAGAGTAATACTAGCTAAACGTGTTCTTGCTTCCTCAGAACAAAGAAAAGAGCAGCCCAAGCACCTTGTACCACTGGAATTTCTGTTATCCCCATGTGTACCTCCAAGTCTATTAACTTCCACCCTGCTTCAAAGGGAAGGCTTCATGGAAATTCAGAAGGGTTTTTTTTTTTTACATTTTTTAAAATTATTTATTTATTTATTTTTTACAGAGAGAGAGAGTAAGTCAGAGAGAGGGACAGATAGGGACAGACAGACAGGAACGGAGATGAGAAGCATCAATCATTAGTTTTTCATTGCACGTTGCAACACCTTAGTTGTTCATTGATTGCTTTCTTATATGTGCCTTAACCGCAGGCCTTCAGCAGACCAAGTAACCCCCTGGTGGAGCCAGCGACCTTGGGTTCAAACCAGATGAGCCCGCACTCAAGCTGGCAACCTCGGGGTCTCGAACCCGAGTCCTCTGCATCCCAGTCCGATGCTCTATCCACTGCGCCACCGCCTGGTCAGGCCAGAAGGGTTTTAACAACCAAAAAATTTAGTGTCTTTTCCTCCAGTTTGTCATCTACAAAGACTCCCGCTTTACAATTACAATTTTTATTTCAGGGGTTACAATATAACTTCTACCCCATTTTCTAAAAGAAAGATAAAGGAAAATCTAAGATTAAAAACAAAAGAAGGCCCTGTCCAGTGGCTCAGTGGATAGAGTGTTGGACTGGCATATGGACGTCCCTGGTTTGATTCCTGGTGAGGGCACACAGGAGAAGCAACCATCTGCTTCCCCCCTGTCCCCTTTACTCCCTCTTCTCCTCTCACAACCCGCAGCTTGACTGATTTGAGCGTGGCCTCTGACACTGAGAATAGCTTGGCTGGTCAGCCTCAGGCACTAAAAATAGCTCTGTACTCAAGCATTGGCCCCAAATGGGTTTGTTGGGTAGATCTTGGTCATGGTGCATGTAGGAATCTGCCTCACTATCTCCCCTCCTCTCACCTAAAAACAAACTAAAAAACCCAAGAAAACAAGATGGGAAAAACAAGTATTGACCTAAATACCTTTGGAAATGTTTAGAGTCTATAAGACTAAAGGCAAAAGGAACTGCACATAAACACTATATGCTCATTGATAAACTTCTATCTTGTTTAAATCTCAGTGAATTTGTGTCTTTGTCACATGAAACCAAACCTAGATCCTAAAATATAGCCAGCAAGAAAACAGCTCTCCCTGGTAAGGGTCAATTTTCATGGCATGATTTTGTATTGAGAAACTTAAACTCCTAACAGACTCAGAAACCTAAGGAGAATATTTAGTGTTGTTTCTGGTTAAATGTAATGGGTCAAGCCACTTGACTGCTCAAAAATTTCACAAACATAGTAGGATATGAAGTTTCTAATCTCATGGGAGTCTTCCAGCTAAGATTCTTCTCTTATTAATAGGACTTTATCTTTTAGCCTGAAGTTTATTCCCAGAAGACTAAGCCTGCAGAATGGCATTTCAGTAGTATCTCACTTTCTTCTTTTTTTTTTTTTTGTAATTTTCTGAAGCTGGAAATGGGTAGAGACAGTCAGACAGACTCCCGCATGCGCCCGACCGGGATCCACCCGGCACGCCCACCAGGGGCGACACTCTTCCCACCAGGGGGCGATGCTCTGCCTCTCCGGGGCGTCGCTCTGCCGCGACCAGAGCCACTCTAGTGCCTGGGGCAGAGGCCAAGGAGCCATCCCCAGCGCCTGGGCCATCTTTGCTCCAATGGAGCCTTGGCTGCGGGAGGGGAAGAGAGAGACAGAGAGGAAGGAGGGGGGGGTGGAGAAGCAAATGGGTGCTTCTCCTATGTGCCCTGGCCGGGAATCAAACCCGGGTCCCCCGCACGCCAGGCCAACGCTCTACCGCTGAGCCAACCGGCCAGGGCCGTATCTCACTTTCTAACAGAGGTCCTGCTTAAGAGTTTTAATTTTTTTGTGACAAAGACAGAGAGAGAGACAGGTAAGGACAGACAGGAAGGGAGAGAGATAAGAAGCATCAGTTCTTCATTGTGGTATGTTAGTTGTTCGTTGATTGCTTTCTCATATGTGTCTTGACCCTGGGGCTATAGCAGAGCGAGTGACCCCTTGCTCAAGCCAGCGACCTTGGGCTTCAAGCCAGTGACTTTTGGGCTCAAGCCAGTGACCATGGGCTCATGTCTATGATCCCACACTCAAGCCAGGGACCCTGTGCTCAAGCTGGTGAGCCCGCGCTCAAGCCAGCAACCTCAGGGTTTTGAACTCGAGTCCTCTGCACCCCAGTCCGATGCTCTATCCACTGTGCCACCCCCTGGCAAGGCTTAATAGTTTTAATTTAAAAATATTTCTTTTAATCTCTTTGGCAGAATCTGTATTCTGACATGTTTCTGAAAATACTTCTGAAAAATCACTCATTCAAACATCCTTTTCTCCAACCACAACTCTTCTTTCTCCCACAATTCGTGTTCATCTATCTCACTCAGATAACCCTCTACCACACTGGGACCTCCAGCCCCAGATTTGGCTGCTTCCCCTGTCAGTCCTTTCCCAGCTTCACTTCTCCTATACATTGTAACAACACTCTCCAAGGCCTGCTGTTCAATTGCCTCTTTTTCTTTTTTTAAGGGAGAGGAGGGGAGACAGAGAGACTCCCACATGCACCCCATCCGGGACCCACTCAGCAATCCCCGTCTGGGGCCTATGCTTGAACCAATTGAGCCACTCGCTGTGGGAGGGGAAGAGGGAGAGAAGGGAGAGAAGGGAGAGAATGGAGGGGAAGAGAAGCAGATGGTCGTTTCTCACGTGTGCCCTGACAGGACTGAACCCAGATATCTGTATGCTGGGCTGACACTCTATCCACTGAGCCAGCTGGCCAGGGCCCATTTGCCTCTTTCTGTGCTTTCTTTGTACCCACTTGACAAAACCTCAAACTTAGATGAACCCAACTATCTCTTTCCTCCATTCTTTCAGTATGAAGTCATACAACAGGCAGACTGAGTACTAACGTCTATTCCTCATACCTGAATGGGTCCCTAATACTGCTCAGCAATTCTACAAAATTTCTTTGGTCAGCTCACTCTTCCATTCTCTGTAACAACCATTTCTAAATCTCCTGAAAACTCCTGTCATCTGTGAAAGCCAGCCTCCAAGATGGTCCCCAATGATGCCTGCCTGCAAGTATTCACAGCTTTGTGAAGTCCCCACTCACACTGCACTAGGTCCACCTGTGTAAGCAACAGGATACGGCAGAAGGGATGATGGTATATCATTTCCAAAATGAGGTTATCAAAGGCACTTTGGCCTTGCTTCCTCCGGGGGAAGCAATGTCATGAGCTGCCCGGACAGAGAGGCCCATGTGGAGCAGAACTGAAGCCTCTAGCTAACTGCCGTAGGAGTGTGGGGTGGATTCTGCAGCCCATCAGGTCTGCAGAGTGTACAGTCCCAGCCCAGAGACTGACTGCAACCTCATGACATATCTTTGAGCCAGAAGCGCCCAGCTAAGCTGTTCCCGGTATGCTGACTCTCAGGAACTGTGTGAGATAATAAATGACTGTTGTTTTAAGCCACTAAATTTTAAGGTGATTTGTTACATAATAGGTAACTGATAGGCCACCTGCTCCTATCTCACTTTTAGCAGATAATCTCACCTCCTACTTGATAGACAGAAACAGAGGTTATCAGTCAGGGACACTGTCTTGCAAATATGCTTCATCCCTACATAACCTCTCCTCTCTGGAGCCACCATGGAGTTCCGCCTCCTCCTGCTGAAGGCCACACGCTCTAGATTTCACCTCCTCCTGCCTCCATGAGGCTGGCAGTATTGATTGCTCCCTCTCATGTACTCAGCTTCTCCCCTTCAACTGGATTTTAAAGACTCAACAAGAGAGAGAGCTTGAGAATGAAAGAGAAAGAGAGAGAGAGAGAGGGAGCGAGAGCATACCTCTTCAGCCTTCCATCAACTGTCAAGTACCGCCCTGTGCACAGACCGCACTGCTCCCCAGGCTCTACCCTCTCCTCCTTCCCTTTCGTAACAGAGGACGGAAAGTTTGTCTGCACATTGGCAGAATTGTAAGAGACCTTTTCTGTCATTTCAATCGATCAGAATTATTTGTGTGATAAACAAAACTGAAAATGGAATAAACAGAGTAGGAAAAACTTAAAATCCTTATTGTACTCAGAGGAAAATTTTACATATTAATTGTATTCTTATTGTACTCAGAAAACACACGTGAATCATAATTAAAAGAAAACATTTTAAAAACAGAACCCATAATAAAGGATACAAATGCTCCTACTACGAATGTGGGGTTAAAGACATGGTTCTGGAATGTGAACAGTGCCAGTCCCATGTAGGAGAAGATGAAATTCTCTGCCAAGAAATTGAGAAGCTCAAACAACTGAAACAAAACATTAAAAGGTTAATCCAGTAAATTTAGTTGTATAATTTGAAAACGTCCATTACTAAGACAGTGAAACAGACACTTCAAATATGTAAAGATCATGTGTATCCCCCAAAACATGTGATTCAGAGGGAAGGAAATGCAGTGATATTTCCACTCCCACAGAAAAAGCCAGAAATCTTGCCCCTCTCCCCAATCAGCTTTCTTTCTCCAGTCCCCATATCCAGTCATTCTTATCCTCCTCTTCCAAACACGAATAATTTTCCTTTTGGAATGTTTCTTGTTGTCTCTGCCACACTACCTTTGTCTACATTTCATCACTTCCCGCCCAAAATGCTGCCAAAGGACCCTAACGGGTATCTGTGTCACCCTTCTACACAGCCCATCCGGAGAATCTCTAAATACGGCAGTTTCCCAGACACTTTCCTCTTCACAGGCTATAAGATCCAGTTCACATTCTTTTTTCTTTTTTTTTAATTTACTGTGTTAACACGGTTTCAGTTCAAATTCCTTTGTGCTGGCATAGGGTGCTTCATGATGATTCTCATACTGCCACCTTGGCATGTGGTTTCACTTCTACAGGCTCTTGGCCTTCACTGAGGGAGTGTGGGCATATGCGCTACTGCCTTGTGCTCTGTGGCCTCTGCAGCTGCCTGTCCACCCCCACCTGTCCACACCACTGCCTTGCCAAGTGTTACTAACAGAGGAGGGACACGAGACTTGCTGAACGATTAAATTCCAGGCTCGGGAACATGAGCCCTCTACCCGACAGAACAAGGTACTGACTAAGTCACAACATGCACTCAGGAGCCCAAATGCCTTTTCCACTTGCTAGCCATGTGGCCTTGGGCAAGTTAGTTCATCTTTCTAAAGTGGTGTTGCCTTATTACTGAAAAGTGAGAATAAAAGTAAAATTAAGTACATATTTATTAATTTACTTCAAATGACAATATAGTAGTTTTATACTTGTTTCATAACAATAGCTAAACTTGATCTAGTTTTTACTGTGTGCCCAATACTATGCTAAGGAATTTCCATGCATTATTTTGTTTCAATCTTGCAACAACTCTGTGAGGTAGGTGCTATTATTCTCCTCATTTTCAAGATGACAGAACTGAAGCACTGAGAAGTTATGTAACCTGGGCCTGGTCACGCAGCCAGCAGGTAACGGAACCAGGATCTAGAACAACACAGTGACTCCTGAGCTTCCGCTTTAGTCTACACCAGAGACTGACAGGCTTTTCCTGTGAAGGGCCAAGAGTAAATATTTGAGGCTTTGTGGGTTTCTTGGTGCCTGTCACAACCACTCAACTCTGCTGACAGAGCACAAGAACAGCCAGACTATATATACATTAGGAGATGGGTATGGCATTGTGTCAATAAAACTGTTGATGGACACTGAAACTGGAATTTCACAGAACTTTCACATGTCACAAATCCTTCTTCTGATTTGTCTGCAACCACTTAGAAATGTGGAGACCTGAGTTTGCAGGCCTCACAGGGAAGCCTGGCTGACGTTTGCCAAGCTCTGCTCTGCAGTTCACTGCCTTCCATTTGAGAACGTTTTATTTCTGCCTTTACTGGCTTTGCTTCCCCAGGTTCCTCTGAATACTTGCCAGCTTTCTAGTCTCACAAGTTCCTCCACGATAGCTTTCTAGCTCCTCAAGCTTCAAACCATCCCCCAAAACTTTAGTATGACATATAATCTGAAATACACAGCTAGAATTTTCAATAGTCTGGTGTTTTTAATATACACAAGCTTCATATTACCAATAAGACATGATACTCTTACCTTGTTTTTCTTTATTCCCCACCCCAGTGCCTAGAAAAATGCCAAGCTGTCCCACCAGCTGATTATCTTCTCTATACTTATTGCACTGAATTGACTTGTGAAAGGGATTTTTAACTCCAATGCATATCCTTGGAGGGGGGCAATTTCTTTTGAGGGGTTGGGAAAAAAGCATATGTCATACTCTAAATTTGTGACTCCAGAAAAAAAGAACTACAGGCGTCCCTCGCCATATTGCAGTTCACTTTTCACAGTCTCACTGCATTGCGGATTTTTAAATTGTATACATCTAATTTTGTCTCGTGGATTTTTCGCTATATTGCGGGATTTTGCGGTATATAGGTATTTTTATATATTTATTATTTTAATTATTTTTGCGGTAAAATAAGCAAAATAAGTGTGGGAAAGGTTTCTAAGAGTGTAGGGGGGGGTTTATAAAGCCCTAAAAATATATGTAAATAATAAAATAAATATATGGTTGTTACTTCACGGATTTTCACCTATTGTGGGGGGTTCTGGAACCTAACCCCATGATAGACGAGGGACCACTGTACCTTTGCTTCTGTTTTGTCATGAGCCCTTTCCAGGCTAAACTCAAGTGTTCTAATCATTTGACAAAACTTAAAGCTGCTATTTCTCCATGTAATCAGAATCAAGTATGCATCTGTATCTGTTCCCGAAATGACATATTGTTCATGTCCTTGCTCCATATGACTCAGAAGACAAGAAATGCTTTGTCTGTATCCTTTACAGTTCCCTTCAGGAACCCTGCATGACTGATCCTTCCACCCCATATGAATCCCAACCACACACTCCTGGATACTCAGCACCTTTGCAGTGCCTGAATGAAGTTAATCTCTGTATCATCCAGCAGTAGATGGAGTCAGATTAGAAGTCAATCTTACCATCATCACACAGTAGTTGTTCTCCTCAGACCTGAGTGAGCTTCTAAAGAAGTAAGCCATTATATTAGGAAAGCAGGAAGGAAGCTAGCTGACACAATAACAAATAGTCCCTGGCTATTCTGCTGACCCACCTCACCCTAAAAGCTGTCACCTTTCAACCTGTGAACTCCAGCTATTTATGGAGTCAAAGGAAGAGGACCCGGGATGAGTAGACATCATTTTGAACAGATCAAGGTTGATTTATTTATTTTTTTCAGTATGCAAACACTTCTGTTTCACTGCAGAGAGGAAGAGTTTATAAAGTTTCTCTTACCTGTTTAGTTCTATGCTGAGACTCCGTGGACAAATTGTTGTATGTATAATGGGCCTGTGTGATGCCACAAAACAACACGGCAACCACGCCTGTAAAGACAGAATTCCAAGTTCCCGTGAGAGGACAGTTCCTGACTTTTCTACCAAGGCTCTTATTTTACAGGAGTAGATTCTACACTTAGTTGACATTTTCAGCTGTGACTTACTTTGTTGGGACTTATCACTTCCATTGAAAATCTTTTTTATGCCCCCAAATGATGTCATAAATCCCAGCCATTACAATGTGCTCAAATACTAGAGGAGCTAGTCTACTAGCAGACAAAAATGACTGGCAAAGTTGCTTTTGGTAAGAGTTTACAATCAAGAGGAGAAAGGAACCTACCTGTGAAACCCCAGGCTTCAGCCAAGAGGAAGGTACTCCAGGACATCAGAAAGAACAAGCCTGTCTCCAACAACTGGAACTCCCGTAATTTGGTGAACTTGGTCACGTAAGACTGTCAAGGTTGGTAATAAGATCTTGTAAGACAAGAGTACAGGAGTGTAAGTAGAAAAAAAATAAGTAAAGCAAGGCAACCATGAAAGTGAGAGAAGGATTCGCCAGCCTCTCTAACACAAAATCCACAGAATAAGGAGGCACCAGAGTGAACAAACTCAAAATGAGCACCCTACTGAGGAGTCAGCAGTCCCCCCTTTCATGACAAAGTCTTATAGCTTAGTCAACCCAGCTGATTTATGGGTGTCACATGCCTTGCCAGCAATCACACAGTAAAGGACAGGCAGAGACAGGAGCAACAGATCAGATGCACAATATGCCAACTCTATCAGTTTGTGACCCAGAGCAAGACAGCTTCCATAATTACAGAAACGTACATCTAGTGAAAATGTCATTTCCGTCTGACCAGTGGTGGCGCAGTGAATAGATCACTGACCTGAGATGTTGAAGTCCCAGGTTCAAAACCCTGAGGTTGTTGGCTTGGGTGTGGGCTCATCAAGCTTGAGCATGGGGTCACTGGCTTGAGCAAGGGGTCACTAGCTCGGCTGGAAACCCCTGGTCAAGGCACATATGAGAAGCATCAATGAACAACTAAAATTGCCATTACTACGAGTTGATGCTTCTCATGTCTCTCCCTCCCTATCTCTTGCAAAAAAAAAAAAATTCATCTCCATGAGATTTCAGATTTATTCAATGTCCTAACACCTCTGTTAGGGTGCAGAGCTTTCCATGATGAAGAAACTAAGGCATGTCATTTATACTAGTCTGAAAAATATTTTTTAGCTAGCAGTGGAAGGGCCCATGTGAAGCTGTGACAAATCTTGGGCTGGAATCTACACTCACTTCAACAAACGTACTACAACGAGATTAATAAGATATACTTCCTATCCTCAAGGAACTTATAATGGGAAAAGAATACTATTGGTCCTGGCTCCTTCAGAATTCTTTTTATGGGCCCTTTGTGCCTCAGTTCACCTATAAAAAGCTACAAGACAAGCCTCTTCCAGCACAAAGCTGAAGTGTAACAAACTTTCAGATTTTTTTTGAGAGAGTGAGAGAAAGAGAGAGAGAGACAGGAAGGGAGAGAAAAGATGAGAGAGAGCAAGAATCATCAACTCATAGTTGCGTTCTCTTTAGTTGTACATTGAGTTTCTCCTATGTGCCTTGACCAGGTCCAACCCAGCGCCCCCTTGCTCAAACCAGAGACCTTGACCTTTACATGTGAGCAACGTTTGGGCTCAAGCTGGGGAGTTTGGGATCATGTGTACAATTCCCAGCTCAGGCCAGTAACCCTGCACTGACGGGCCTGCACTCAAGAGCCAGTGACCTCGGGGTTTCAAACCTGCGACTGGTGACCTCAGTGTTCCAAATTGCTGCTTTATCCACTGTGTCGGTCAGGCAAACTAATAGATTCTTGAAAAAACTATTTGAAGTTTTATAGCTGGAAGTTCTTTAGAGATCATCTAGCCTCACTGATTTCCCCCATGGTTCCAGTCCTCCACCTTCCTCCAAAGAGGCTCCATGAGTGAAGTGTCAGTGTTTCTATACCGAAGCTCCAGGAAGGCAGAGGCCACATCTGTCTTGTTTGTCTTTGATTCCCAGAGCATAGCACCTGGCATGTAGCAGGCAAACAAGAAATGTTTTTAAATGAAAACCAGAATGACTTGCCCAATATTTCAGATAGCAAACTGCTGGCAGTGTCTAGGACGCTGGAGCAGAAGGTTAAAATCGGTGCAGCTGAGATGAATTCCATGAATCCTGGCCCAGGAGCCCTATCTGGTTCCACTGGCATCATGGTTGTAGGGTTCCCATTTTCCCTTTTAAACAAACAGCAAAAGACTGCTAGGCTGCACGGGAACACAGAACACTCAGAGGCTCTCTGGAATATATCTATTTTTACACTGACTTTATACACAACTTTAAAATTCACCCGAAAGGGTCACTGTGTCTAATTAAACGTTTGTAGTGCAAGTTTGAGGGCATGGAGCCCTACACAAAACAATTGAATTCTTTTATTTATTGGTAAACATGATTGTATAATGTTTTCAAACCAAGTGCTTGGTTATAAGATTAATAATTATACCACAATGCTAATCATGGAACTAAGAGAGGCCACAAGACACAGCACTCAATCACGCTGCTGGGTTAGCTAGAACAGATTAATATCATAAAAGGATATTAACGCCGTCACCACCCCAGTAGCGGCGCCCATCGCGAAAGAGCCACTGAAGATCCCAAGGAAGATCCCGATAGACTTGAACATGGCCGTGACATCAAAGGTATGGCTGTTGTCTCCAGCTGGCTGGTACGCCACTATTGAGCTACAAAGAAGAGACTGTTCTTACTTCCAGAAGCAACTTTTACTTTAAAAACAGTATCTAAAAAATCATTACATGAATAAATAAATAAAAACATTATCTAGTGTAGAGCTTAACAGATGAAACCAAAGGGGGAAAAATAAAATCTTTGAATTTGAATTGCCAAAATCAAAGTCAAAAGGTTACCAAAACCCTGCAGCAGCTGAAGCTAACGGAGAAAACAGCTTTGACTTAAATGACAATTCAGGAGGTTCAACACGCTAAGGTCCTGTTTATGAAAGTTGTACTGAACCTTTTCTCCAGCTTCCAGATACTGTGCAGTACTGTTCTTCTGTGACTCTGCTTAAGACATACTAATAATACTGAGTGCCGGAAAGCCCTAACATACTAATGTGAACAAATTGATGAAAAAGTACACTATTTCCCACAGAGAAATAATACTCAACCCGGTCACATTTTGTTTTTTCTATGGGGAAAAAAAAGGTGACTGAAGTCTCCTTTCAACTTTTAGAATACCAGCATGGGCTCAATGCCTAACATCTATTCACTCATTGAAATGGACTTTCACAGGGAAAAGGGCTTGAGAGGCCTTACAAGGAATTAGAACCCACTCAACAGTACTTCTAGCACACCCAGCTGGATCCTCTACCTCAAACTTCTGAAAGAAAGCAACTCTGTAAGAGGCCAGGACAGGCAATCACAGGCGGCACTCTCCATCTTGACTCACAATACAAACCTGGTCTAAAATGCTTCTTTTAAAACAGTCACCCCAGGAATTAGAAGTGGCTGAGAAAAATCACTGTTGCCAGCAGGTCTCTGGCAAGAGTGCCTACCATTACAAAATCAGTCCTCATTTCACTGAATTGAAGTACCAGTATTTCAATAAAAAGTCTACACTCAAAAGACATCATACAAGTCATGTCAAAGAAAAGGAGGAATAAAACTAACATTGCTAATAATATACTGAGTTCTCCCTGTGGTTACTGCAATGTTTTTTTCTCATTCAAGGCTACAAAATGGGCTTGCTGTACCTCATACAGCAAGTTCTTTTCATAGCTCCCCAGTTAAGTTGAAAAAAATTGAAGACCAAATGAAAATTTCCTAATTTTACCTATTTTATTGAAGTATACCACTAATATCAATTTCTGGTAATCGCACCAAGAAATTTCTGAAACTCACAAAGAATTGAAAAATTTAAACATTTGCATTTAAATGTTCAAAGTGACCAGATCTTTTAGGGACCAGTAGATCTGATACTGTTTTACTAAATAAAAAGTGGCCTTTAATGTCATGCTTTCTTACCTACACATCAAGGGCCCCACCACCATAAATGAGATCTGACCACAATGTAATATGGAAATATAGCAGCTGGCTGGCGGAAAGCAAGGATACGGCTACGAAAACCTTCTTTCTCCATTTTTTCAAAATGCTGGCTGGAACAAAATATCTGGTGCCATGCCCTCCTGAGACTGCCTTCCCTAGATTAGTTCAGATAAATACAGGATTCCCGGCCCTGGCCGGTTGGCTCAGTGGTAGAGCGTCGGCCTGGCGTGCAGAAGTCCTGGGTTCGATTCCCGACCAGGGCACACAGGAGAAGCGCCCATCTGCTTCTCCACCCCTCCCCCTCTCCTTCCTCTCTGTCTCTCTCTTCCCCTCCCGCAGCGAGGCTCCATTGGAGCAAAGATGGCCCGGGCGCTGGGGATGGTTCCTTGGCCTCTGCCCCAGGCGCTAGAGTGGCTCTGGTCGCAACAGAGCGACGCCCCGGAGGGGCAAAGCGTCGCCCCCTGGTGGGCGTGCCGGGGGGATCCCGGTCGGACACATGCAGGAGTCTGTCTGACTGTCTCTCGTTTCTAGCTTCAGAAAAATACAAAAATAAATAAATAAATAAATAAATAAATAAATAAATAAATAAATAAATAAATACAGGATTCCCATTATTCACTATTTTATGCTTTAATTGCTAAAAATGCATGAAAACACATGAAAGGCATGATGGGCTGAGAACAAATAACATATTTATTTTCTTCTATTTTAGTCAATTGCTGGCCTCTGGATTGAAATCTTAACTCATTTTTTCCACATTAATCAATATTTTATTTTGAGGCAGTGACATTTTTATGAATAATTTTTAAAAAGCCTGAAAGTAATACAATGTACTATTGGGGGATGGGAAATTAATCCATTGCTCCACTACCCTGACAGATCTTATTCCCCATCTGTATTTCTTTCCCCTTTTTGTTTCATGCATGCTACTTCATGTTTAGTTGTAATCACAGTGAACATGTGGTTCTAAATTCTGCTTCTTCAATTGGCAATGATGTAAGAATTACTATAGTCTCTCAAACCTTGGCTTCTAAAACTTCAAAAATGGTCCAAATGGAAGTATATGTGATTTACTTAACCATTCCTGCACTGTTACACATTTAAAAGTTGCTTCTAGAAGACTCCAAGATGGTGACCGAGTAGGCAGAGGTTCCAACTGCCACCTCCTTGGACCAAATTGGATTACAACTTAATTCAAGAACAATTATCTTGATCAACCAACTTTGGACTAAACCATGAGGAGTCTATAACCAAGGATCACAGAAGCCACACTGAGACTGGTAAGAAGGGCAGAGACACGGAAAGGATTGCCCCGCGCCCAGCAGTGAGCGGTGGCTGTGGGTCCACAGGGACTCTCACTGTGGGGGGGTGCCCTGAGAGGTGTGGGTCCTCAGCCCCAGGCCCAGAGCCCTAGCTTAGAGCCCCAGAGCCTAGAAGCGGCACCCAGACAGCATTTGGTGGGGAAAAGAGCTGAGAGGTTTCTGTCTGCGAGAGGTTTCTTGTCTCTACAAGAGCTCTTGGAGATGGAGATTCTAGCTTAAAGGGCCAGCACAGGAAATCTCGTTCACAGTCACTTATCCAGAACCCTAGAGGAGAGAGAGCTGAGAGGACTAGAATTGCGTGAGGACAGTATGTCAAGTTGGAGGCCCAGGGAGAGATGCTATGGGGGACAGCCACCAGAACCCCTTTATGCTGAGTCATTCTCCAATACTGCAGTTGCCATCTTCCTTGGGTGGAGCATCCCCTTCTGATAGACATCAGCCTGGGGGAAAGCAACTGCTCTGCCCTAGGGAGTCTCTCCTGTCCCACCCTATAGAGACTGGGAAGATCTGAGAAGTCAGGAAGCAGGGGGCATGTCAGTGACTCAGAAATCTGATGTGGGAGGCCGCAGATCCCCCGCATCCCAGCCTATGACTGGTGCTTCTGCCTCACAGGAGACTCAGTAGAAACTGTCTGGGCTGCCAGCAGACAAATCTCTGGGTCTCTGAGACCACACTCACTGGACTGCTGGAAGCCACACCCTACAGAGGTCTGTGAAAAAAGTCTGGACAGACTAATACCTGGAGCCGAGGGGCGGAGCCACATACACCACCCTTCTTAATTCCTGAATTGCTGCAGGTGCTAGACTCTGCCAGAGGTTTTTTTCAGTGGCCAAACCCAACAAGCAGCCAGCAGACAGAGGCTGCAAGAGAAGGGGCTCAGGGGACCTTGGCCTTTTTCTACCCATCCCCCAGCCTAGAGAGGGTAAAAGCCAGACTTGGGTAGGCAGCTTGGTATTTGCATGCGCATCTGGGCCCAGCAGAGGCAGCCACAAACTCTAGATTGCTAGTAGCTCCAAGAATGTTGCTGAGGGCCTGTCACGGGCAGTGTTCTCACTGGTCTGTGCCGGGTTCCCTCCAAGGAGGACCAAGGCTGACAAATGCAGTGGCCAGCTACAGAAAACTTTGGTTTAGGACCTAACGACCCTTGCTGGCAGTGTGTCCTAAGAGAGAGCTCAACCGACCCCAGGCCCAGCTGAAGCGAGTTCCATTCTCTGTGACCCTCACCTGCACAGCAGCTTGTGTGCATTGGATAGGGTGGAGCTTCACAGTCATCTGGCCTGGTGCTGGGTATCCTGCCCCGCTGGGCTAGGTTCCACAGGGGGAAGGGAGAGAGGCTTGCAGCACGGACATTTAAAGTATGGTCCCCATGAGCCTACTGTTTGGTCCACTCGAGGAGCTTAGCCACTCTCTGGGAGGGAGCACAGTCAGCTGAAGGGAAGGACTCTCTCAGTTCTCCTCTCTGAGACCAGGAGCTCACCAGCAGGAAGAACTTCTTTATAGAGGACTGTCAGCCCCACTTCGATCTGAACCTGTTGATCACCTTGCTGCAGAGAAATAAAATTTGACTATCCAGCAGTGGCTGAGGGATTAGGCTCTGGAGTAGGGACCGCTTTCCTAATACTGCGTTCCTGACCAAGAGACCCCTGAAGTAGAAGGTCTCACTAACATTGTATTCACAAATTCTGCTGCACTAACCCTCCAAGCGTGCAACCTGTAGAGGGGTTTGTGGGGTGAGGCCAGTCTGAGCGCACACAACAGTCTTTCTACAGAAGACTCTGTGAGAAGGCCAGGCAGCAGCAAAAAGAGGCAGAGCAGCTGAAAAGTAGAGGCAAGTCTTACGAAGCTTGGGGCTTTTACAGAGCTATAATCATCTCTAAGCAGGAGGAAGATGAGCCTTAAACATGATGGCTCCTCCCACACTACCCAGGCACAGAAAATGCAGACACAAACAGTGAACAGAGCAATAGCTCCAGACAGATAGCCCAGGGCATATTACAAACAACAGCTGATGCCAATCCAAGGAGACTCAGAACCAACACAGGCAGTAGTGGGTGAAAGACAGCACCAACCCTAGACTCAGCTAACTACACAAGCAGCACACACAAAGAACTCTAGCACGCACCAGATACTGAAGAGAATAAATATGCCCAGCAGGACAGACACTGCACACTGTGTAATACACATGACCAAGGTTGACCCTTAGAGCCAAGCCATCCTGAAGGCACGAAAGGACCAACTGCATTCAATACTCTCATACTACAGGAGGGTAAATACTACCCTCAAGAAACATACCTAGAGCAATGAACTGAGGTGGCCTGGAGGCCAGGACCACTGAGCCCATTTTCCTCATAAAGATACCACAACAAATTTCAAAATCAGACAATGCTACCTAATACACAGACAGAGTGGACAGACAAAGAAATATGACCCAAATGAATCAACAAGAGAAATCTTCAGAAAAAAGTAACTAAATGAACTGGAAGTAACCAAACTACAAAACACAGAGTTTAAAATAATGATTTTTAGGATGCTCAAGGATTTTAGAGCAACAATGGATGGTCATAATGAGCACCTAAATAAAGAGATAGCAAGCATCAGAAAGGACAGTGAAATCATAAAAAAGAACCAGTCAGGGCCCTGGCCGGTTGGCTCAGCGGTAGAGCGTCGGCCTGGCGTGCGGGGGACCCGGGTTTGATTCCCGGCCAGGGCACATAGGAGAAGCGCCCATCTGCTTCTCCACCCCCCTCCTTCCTCTCTTTCTCTCTCTTCCCCTCCCGCAGCCAAGGCTCCATTGGAGCAAAGATGGCCCGGGCGCTGGGGATGGCTCCTTGGCCTCTGCCCCAGGCGCTAGAGTGGCTCTGGTCACGGCAGAGCGACGCCCCGGAGGGGCAGAGCATCGCCCCCTGGTGGGCAGAGCGTTGCCCCTGGTGGGCGTGCTGGGTGGATCCCGGTCAGGCGCATACGGGAGTCTGTCTGTCTCTCCCCGTTTCCAGCTTCAGAAAAATACAAAAAAATACAAAAAAAAAAAAAAAAAAAAGAACCAGTCAGAAATGACAAGTACAATATCAGAAATGAAGACTGCGCTAGAAGGAATCAACAGCAGGCTACATGAAGCACAGGATTGAATTAGTGATTTAGAGGACAAGATAAAGAAAAGCACAGAAGCAGAGCAGTGAAATGAAAAGAGGCTCAAAAAGATTGAAGAAACTCTAAGAGACCTCTGCAACAACATGAAGAGAAACAACATCTGCATCATAGGGGTTCCTGAAGGAGAAGAGAATGAACAAGGGATAGAGAACCTGTTTGAAGAAATCATAGCTAAAAATTTCCCTAAATTGATGAAGGAAAGTCACACAAGTTCAAGAAGCACAGAGAGTTCCATTAAAGATGAACCCAGCAAGGCCTACACCAAGATACATCATAATTAAAATGACAAAATTAAGAGACAAAGAAAGAATACTAAAAGCTGCAAGAGAAAAGCAGTTAATTACTACAGAGGAGCCCCCATAAAGATGACTTTGGACATCTCAACAGAAACACTTGAGGTCAGAAGGGATTGGCTAGAAATATTCAAAGTGATGCAAAACAAGAACCTACAACCAAGACTACTTTATCCAGCAAGGCTATTGTTTAAAATTGAAAGAGAAATAAGAAGATTCCCAAAGGAAAAAAAAAGACTCAAGGAATTAATTACAACCAAAGCAGTACTGCAAAAAATGTTATGGTGTCTGCTGTAAAAAGAGCAAAGGAAAAAAGGAATTGAGAGAAAGGACTGTAGGTTTAGAGAATAAGATGGCAATCAATAAGTACACGTCAATAACCTTAAATGTAACCATTTAATGCTCCAATCAAAAGACATAGGGTAGCTTCATGGATAAGAAAACAGGTCCGGTACATATGCTGGCTACAAAAGACACACCTGAAAACAAAATATACACATAGACTGAAAGTAAAGGGATGGAAAAAATATTTCATGAAAATGGAAATGAAAAAAAAGCTGGTGTAGCAATACTTATATCTGACAAAATAGACTTTAAAACAAAGGCTATAAAGTAAGAGATAAAGAAGGTCACTACATAATGATAAAGGGAGCAATCCAACAGGAAGATATAACCATTATAAATATCTATGCGCCTAATAAAGGAGCACTTAAATATATAATGCAGATTTTGATGGGCATAAAGGATGAGATCAACAGTAATATTATAATAGTAGGGGATTTTAATACCCCACTAACATCACTAGATAGATCCTCAAGAAAGAAAATTAACAAAGAAATAGCAGACTTAAAGGACACACTAGATCAAGTGGATTTAATAGATATATTTACAACCTTTCACCCTAAAGCAGCAGAATATACATTCTTTTCAAGTGCTCATGGCACATTTTCTAGGATAGACCACATGTTGGGACACAAAACAACTCTCAATAAATTTAAGAAGATTGAAATCATATCAAGCATCTTCTCTGATCCCAATGCTATGAAACTAGAAATCAACTACAATAGAAAAACTGAATAACATTCAAACACTTGGAGGCTAAAAAGCATATTATTAAATAACAAATGGGTTAACAATGAGGTCAAAGAAAAAAATCAAAATATTTCTTGAAACAAATGAAAGTGAACATAAAACAACCCAAAATCTATCGGACACAGCAATAGCATTTCTGAGAGGGAAGATCATAGCATTACAGGCATACCTTAAGAAGCAAGAAAAAGCTCAAATAAACAACCTAACCCTGCACCTAGAAGAACTAGAAAAACAACAACAAATAAAGACCAGAGAAAGTGGAAGGAAGGAAATAATAAAGATCAGAGCAGAAATAAATGACATAGAGGCTAAGAAAATAATATAATAGAGCAATTAAATCAAGAGCTGGTTCTTTGGAAAGGTAAACAAGATTGAACAAACCTTACACTACTAATCAAGAAAAAAAGAGAACCCAAATAAATAAAATTAGAAATGAAAGTGGAGAAGTATCAACTGACACCACAGAAATACAAAGGATTGTAAGAAAATACTATGAAGATCTATATGCCAAAAAAAATTGGACAACCTAGGTGAAAAGGATAAATTTCTAGAAACATATAATCTTCCAAAACTCAATCAGGAAGAATCAGAAAATGTAAACAAACCTATTACAACAAATGAAACTGAAACAGTTATCATAAAACTCCCAGCAAACAAAAGTCCTGGACCAGATGACTTCATAGGCTAGTTTTACCAACCGTTCAGAGAAGAACTAACATCCATCCTTCTCAAGCTATTTCAAAAAATTCAAGAGGAGGGAAGACTCTCAAACTCATTTTATGAGGCCAAGCATTATCTTCATTCCAATCCAGGTAAAGACACTACAAAGATACAAAACTATAGGCCAATATCCCTGATGAACATAGATGCTAAATTTCCCAACAAAATATTAGCAAACTGGAATCAGCAATACATCAAAAAGATCATGCATCATGATCAAGTGGGATTTATTCTGGAAGGAAAGGCTGGCACAATATTCGCAAATCGATGAACGGTATTCATCACATAAACAAAAGGAAGGATAAAAATCACATGATTATATAACAGATGCAGAAAAAGCATTCAATAAAATCCAGCACCCACTTATGATCAAACCTCTCAGCAAAGTGGGAATACAGGGAACATACCTTAACATAATAAAGGTCATATATGACAAATTGACAGCCAACATCATACTCAATGAGCAAAAATTGAAAGCAATCCTCTTAAGAACAGGAACAGGCAGGGGTGCCCCCTTCAACCACTCTTACTCAACATAGTTTGGAAGTCCTAGCCACAGCAATCAGAGAAGAAGAAGAAATAAAAGGCATCCAAATTGAAAAAGTAGTAAAACTATCATTATTTGCTGATGACATGATACTGCACATAGCAAACACTCTCAGTCAAAAAACTACTAGACCAGATAAATGAATCTGGCAAGGTGGCAGGATATAAAATTAATATTCAAAAATCAGTGACATTTTTATACACCAACAATAAACTGCCAGAAAGAGAAATTAAAAAACAATCCCCTTCACTATTGCAACAACAACAGCAAAAAATAAAGTACCTAGGAGTAAATTTAACCAAGGAGGTAAAAGACTTGTACTCAGAAAATTATTAGACATTGAAAAAAGAAATCAAGGAAGATACAAAGAAGTGTAAGCAAATACCATGTTCATGGATAGGAAGAATAAACATAATTAAAATGTCTATACTATCCAAAGCAATCTAGAAATTCAATGAAATTCCTATGAAAATACCAATGGCACACTTCACAGATCTGGAACCTATATTGCAAAAATTTATATGGAACCAAAAAAGAACCCAAATCTCCTCAGCAATCTTGAAACTGAAGAACAATTTTTATATTGGGTGATGGGTATACAATATAATCAATAGTTCAAATGCTATAGAAATGTTCACCTGAAACCTATGTATTCTTATTGATCAATGTCACCTTGTTAAAGTTAATTCTCTAAATCAAGTTAAAAAAAAATAAAAAATAGAACGAAGAACAAAGAACAAAGTGAGAGGTATCACATTTCCTTACATCAAGTTATACTACAAGGACACTGTAATCAAAACATCTTGGTACTGGCATATGAACAGGCATACAGACCAATGGAACAGAACAGAGAACCCAGAAAGAAGCTCATGCCTTTATGGTCAATTGATATTTGACAAAGGAGGCAAAGGTATACAATGGAATAGACATTCTCTTTAATAAATGGTGCTGGGAAAATTGGACAGGTACATGCAAAAAAATGAAACTGGACCACCAACTTACACTATTCACAAAAATAAACTCAAAGTGGATAAAAGACTTAAATGTAAGTCACAAAACCACAAAAATCTTGGAAGAAAATGGGCAGTAAACTCTCTGATATCTCTTGTGGCAATATTTTTCTGATATATCTCCACAGGCAAGTGAAATAAAGGATAAAATAAACAAATGGGATTATAGCAAACTAAAAAGCTTTTCCACAGCAACAGACACCTTTAACAGAATAAAAAAACAACCCACACAATAGGAGAATATATTTGCTGATATATCTGATGAGGGGTTAATAACCAACATTTATAAAGAACTTCTAAAACTCAACACTAGGAAGGTAAACAACCCAATTAAAAAATGGGCAAAGGAACTGAATAGACACTTCGCCAAAGAGGACATACAGATGGCCAATAGGCATATGAGAAAAAGTTCAACATCACTAATCATCAGAGAAATGAAAATTAAAACCACAATGAGATATCACCTCACACCTGTCAGAATGGCGCTCATTAACAAAACAACACACAATAAGTGCTGGCGAGGGTGTGGAGAAAAGAGAACCCTCCTGCACTGCTGGTGGGAATGCAGACTGGTGCAGCCACTGTGGAAAACAGTATGGTGCTTCCTCAAAAAATTAAAAATGGAACTGCGTTTTGACCCAGCTATTCCACTTTTCGGAATATATCCTAAGAATCCCAAATCACTGATTCAGAAGAAGAAATGCACTCCCATATTTACTGCAGCATTGTTTATAATAGCCAAGGTCTGGAAACAGCCCAAGTGTCTGTCAGCAGATAAGCAGATTAAAAAGCTGTGGTACATATACACAGTGGAATACTATGCAGCCATGAAAAAGAAGGAACTCTTAACCTTTTGTGACAGCATGGATGGACCTGGAGATTACTATGCTAAGTGAAATAAGGCAGGCAGAGAAAGACAAGTATCATATGACCTCACATATATGTGGAATCTAATGAACACAGTGAACTGAGTAATGGAATAGAGGCAGAGGCGGGGTCACAGGGAGCAGAAGGACAGCAGTCAGAGGGAAGGGGGATGAGGGGACGGGATCAGAGAAGGTGAAGGAATTAGTGAAATTATATATATACAAAAGACAGAGATATAGATAACAGGACAGCAAATCCCAGAGGGAAAGGGGGAGGGAGGGAGGAGAAAGGCAGCAAAGGGTGTGTAGTGTGGGCATGTTGTTGAGGGGTGAGGGTGTTATATTGAGTGGGGCACTTGAATCCATGTTAATATAATTTTAAAAATTAATAAAAATAATTTTTAAAATATAAGAAAAATTAAAAAAAGAAAAAATAATAAAATGAATTTTAAATTTAGAAAATGAGCAGAGAACCTGAAGAGAGGACTCAGTGAAAAAGGTGAAGGGATTAAAGAGCAACAAAAACACCAAAAAAACCTGACAGATAAGAACAACAGTCTGGTGATTATCAGAGGAAAAAAGGGAGCAGGGGAGGTAGAAGAGAGAAACGGAGGATAAATGGTGATGGAAGGAAATGTGACTGGGGTGGTGAACACACAATAGATATACAAATGATGTATTACAGAGTTGTACACCTGAAACCTGTCTAATTTTATTAACCAAAAGCCACCCCTAATAAATTTTTAAAAAGCTGCTTAAAAACTTTTTACTCCTATTAATAACAGTGTGAAAAACAAAGTTGTGCTTTTTTTTTTTTTTTTTTTTTTTCATTTTTTTTTTTTTTTTTCATTTTCTTTTCTGAAGCTGGAAACAGGGAGAGACAGTCAGACAGACTCCCGCATGCGCCCGACCGGGATCCACCCGGCACGCCCACCATGGGGCGACGCTCTGCCCACCAGGGGGCGATGCTCTGCCCATCCTGGGCGTCGCCATGTTGCGACCATCCTGGGCGTCGCCATATTGCGACCAGAGCCACTCTAGCGCCTGGGGCAGAGGCCACAGAGCCATCCCCAGCGCCCGGGCCATCTTTGCTCCAATGGAGCCTTGGCTGCGGGAGGGGAAGAGAGAGACAGAGAGGAAGGCGCGGCGGAGGGGTGGAGAAGCAAATGGGCGCTTCTCCTATGTGCCCTGGCCGGGAATCGAACCCGGGGCCTCCACACGCTAGGCCGACGCTCTACCGCTGAGCCAACCGGCCAGGGCCAACAAAGTTGTGCTTTTTAAAGATTTTGGACTATTTCCTTGTGCTATTCCTAGAAATATGGTGTTACTACACCCATGGCTCTTTCTGTACACTGCACGACTGCTTTCACATCCATTGGTCTAGAAACTCTACTTCTAAAAAAAATCATACAGATATAATCTCAAGAATTAACATAGATTTACACAGACATATTGTAAAGCCAGTAGCCACGGCCACCATCACAGCCGCCTGGCCCATGCAGGTTCACATTTGATTCGGACAGACGGTAATGAAACAACGGAGCCAAGAACCGGTGGGCCATCACCTTTAATCGTAGCTTGCACCCGGCAGGCAAGACATACAGTGGGAAAACACTTCCCTTTCCATTCAAGGCTCCCAAAGCCACTGACTTATCCGAGTTTCCTAGAATGAAAGGTTTCTACCTCACCAGCCTTATTCACCTCTGTTCCCCATCTCCTTCTCCTGTACAAACTGATTCTCCTTCAGCACTCTGCCATCTTGGCTGCTTCTCCCCTCCTCCATGTGGCCTTTCTCTGCTCTCCTCCTGCATAGGCTCCTGTGCCCCATTTTATAGTGTAGAAATAAAAACCTTTAATCCCCTTTAATCCAATATACAAACAAGGAAGTCTCTGATATAAAGTCACTTAGGGTAGGAAAGGCTTAGCCTTAAAACTAGGCCTTAGGCTATAACGACCCTGCCTGCTTACAGCCTGTCTCCCACACCCAATACAAACTATAAGTGAGTAAACATATATATCATATTTACAAACTTATTTGACCAACACATATGTTCATGCAGTATTATTCACAATAATACAATATTAGAAAATGCCAAATATTAATTAACAGGGGATTGAAGAGATAAATTTGAGGTGCATTCTTAACAATGGGATAATAGAGGTATTAATATATAGCGCAATGTCCAAGGGAAAAAAACACATTACAGAAAGTATATACACTACTATGTCTTTTCATGTTTAAAATGACTAATATATTTATATGTATGTTAATATCCTAATGGGAAAAGTCTGGATGAAAACCTTAATCATAATTACTTTTGAGAGCTGAAATTTCAAAAATTGCTTATGTTCTAAGTGAAATCCTTTGAATTTTTGTTACAAATGTATTAATTTTGTTATCATAAACAATGAATAAAAATAAAATGCAAAAGAGTAGGTGATACCAATTTCAATGTTAACACCAATGTAGTTTTATGACACCAGG
Source organism: Saccopteryx leptura (assembly GCF_036850995.1). Lineage (NCBI taxonomy): Eukaryota > Metazoa > Chordata > Mammalia > Chiroptera > Emballonuridae > Saccopteryx > Saccopteryx leptura. The sequence continues at coordinate 132,005,180 of NC_089516.1, read as the reverse complement.
GTTTCTCAGTCTGGCATTATTGATATTAGGGCCAGATAGGTATCTATCTGCTGGGTGGTGGGTGCTATCCTATGTACTTACGGGTATTTAGCAGTACCCCTGCCTGGCCTCTACTCACCAGATGTGAGCAGCAAGTTCCTCCCATTCCTGCCAACAAAAAAGTTGACAAATGCTGTCAAATATCCCCCTGGGCAGGGAGACAAAATTGCCTCTAGTTAAGAATGACTGCACTGGACCATTAGCAGCTGTAAGTACTTTCATTAATAAATTCTTCTTGTTAACTGAACAGGTAAAGCTGGTGATATATTTTAACATGTATGAGTTCAACAGTTTGTCATATTTGTTTACTCACTGTACTTCCTTCTTTATAAAATGTACATGACCCTAAAACATATTTTAAACTAGTCTGAATTTAGGTCTTCAGGCTCATTACGATACATCCATCAGAATAGAATGCAACTTAGACTTTATCTCTAACTGGATAAATATACAGTGGTACCTTGAGATAAGAGTTTAATTCATTCTGTAACCGAGCTCATAAGTCAGTCAACTCATATATCAAACAAATTTCTCCCATTTAAAATAACTGAAATAGATTTAATCTGTTCCAGCCCTGTGAAACATCCCCAAACCATCCTAAATTATGAAAAAAGACATTTTTAATTAAGAAACATACATGTATACTTAGTTACCAATGCATAACAAAATATATGAAATAAAAGAAAAAATGTTATTTAGTACTGTATTCTTACCTTGGGTACAGACGAGTGCGGCTAACGGAGGTGAATGGCGGAGGAGGAGGGAGGGAGGAAGGGATGCAGGCACTGTAGACACGTAAACTAAAACTGCACTTTCTTAACCTAAATGTAAACTAAAACTGCACTTTCTTTACTTAAAATGAAACCACAAAAACTTAATTGTAAAAAAATGCACTTTCTTAACTTTAAACTTAACTTAAGCTTAACATTAAGTATTTTTCATTTAATCATCACCTGTTCTTGCCTTTTTGGCTGCACCTTTGGCACTTTCACTTGCAGGACTTGAATAAAAATCTATCCAAAGAGGTTTGCTTTTGCCTGCCTTTTAAAATGTTATGGAAATGTGACGAACAAGTGTCATTAAAAAGTGTTGAAGCACAACCAGTTGAAACTTTTCCTGGGTGTTTCTTTTCAATGAAACTTGAAAGCTTCTCCCACATTGCCAGCATGTCTTTAATTTCACTTGTAGAAATCACTTCCTCCGACTCTACCTCCTCCTCACTACTAATCTCTTGCAGAAGCTCCCTATGTTGCATCATCTGTAGCTCCTTCAACTCCTCAGTTGAGAGTTCCTCCTCATGCTCCTCAACCAGCTCGTTTACGTCACCCTCATCTACCTCCAGACCCATCAACTTTCCGAGGGACACAATCTCCTTCAACACTTCTACTTCGGTCTCAGTCTCTGGTTCGAATCCTTTGAAGACCCTGTCTGCAACATCAGGCAATAACTTTTTCCATGCCGAGTTCAAGGTTCTTCTTGTAACCTCTTGCCATGCCAAGGCAATAATACGTAAACATATCACGATGTTGTAGTGATCTTTCCAAAACTCTTGAAGGGTTAGATTTGTATTCTCAGTCACCTCAAAGCAGCGGCAGAACAAGTGCTTTGTGTAAAGCTCTTTAAAGTTGGAAATTACCTGCTGATCCATAGGTTGCAAGATTGAAGTTGTGTCAGGTGGGAGGTAGAGGACTTTCACAAATTTGAACTCATCGAGAATGTCCTCTTCAAGACCAGGTGGGTGGGCTGGAGCATTATCAAGGACTAGTAATGCTTTCATCGGGAGTTTATTTTCTTGAAGATATTTCTTCACTGCAGGACCAAAGACGAGATTTACCCATTCAATAAAAAACTGCCATGTAACCCATGCCCTAGCATTGGCATGCCACATAACCTGCAGTTTTTCTTTAAGAATCTTGTGAGTCTTAAAGGCTTGGGGATTTTTGGAATGATACACTAGCAGTGGCTTTACTTTACAGTCAACACTAGCATTTGCACACAATGCAAGGGTCAGACAGTCCTTCATGGGATTATGGCCTGGCAGCTTCTTCTCCTCTGCAGTGATGAAAGTCCTCTGGGGCATTTTTTTCCAGAACAATCCTACTTTGTCACAGTTGAACACTTGTTGGGGGATGCAGCCTTCCTTTGCGATAAGTGCAGCAAAACATGCGATGTACTCCTCAGCTGCCTTAACGTCAGCACTCGCAGCTTCACCATGCCTCACCACCAGATCTCTTCTTGAAATTTTCAAACCAGCCATGACTTGCCTTAAATGTATCTTCTGCTGCCTCTTTTGAGGTTGATAGTTCTTTCTTCTTCAAGTCGCCGTAAATAATACGTGCCTTTTTGCATATTACAGTCTCTGTCACTGTATCTCCTGCCAGCTCTTTCTCTTTCACCCACACCAGCAGAAGCTTCTCCATTTCTTCATGGATATTTGTCCTTAATTGGGATCGAATTGTAGTTCCTTTAGCTGGATTTGCGCTTTGATGGCATCCTTTTGTTTAAGGATGGTAGAAACTGTAGATGTATTGCGGTTGTACAGCCTTGCCAGTTCAATCACTCGTACACCACGCTCATGTTTTTCTATTATTTCTTGCTTTACTTCTATCGACATCATTCTCTTCTTTTTCTCAGCACTGTCCTTTACACTCACTTTCTTTGGCCCCACGATAGCACAGAAAAAAAGTTAGTAAAAAATGCAAAAATGATGCAAGAACAAGTACAGCACATGAGATTCGACTTGATTCCACGGGTAACACGTGAGAAAGAACGAGATGCTGGTGTTGTGCTGCTAATACTGGACCTGTGCGCCAACGCACCAACTAGCGGCAACTTCCCAAATCACAACTCATATCTTAGAATTTTGCTCAGATCTTGAACAAAAATACAGACCGAGTTGCAGCTCGTATCTTTAAAAAAAAAAATTGTATGTTGGTCTGCTCGTATCTCAAGGTACCACTGTACTCAACTGTAGGAGTATATACAGATGTGCCTCAGACAGTGATGGACGAGGGAACCAGTTTCACTTCACCCTCACCAGTTTAAAAGTATTAACATTAACAAAAGAAGTACTGCTCATCTAACATGACCAAAAACAACAACAAACAAACAGAAGCAATTTCCAACATCACTTCAAGAATGGTTGCCTTATTAACCTATTCATTGCCAAACAGAAGTCCTTCAGAATGGGGTTCTCCCATTTATGCAAGGTTACTTTACAGAATATACACATAAGAAAATCATTAAACTAACAAGACTCAACACAAAGTAGACTATTTCTATCTAACATACTTTAAAAGGCAAGTGACAGAGATAACCGACATATCGTCAAGCACTGCAGCTAGTTACCTCTCACAGCCAGCAACAGACTGATTTTCCTTCAGCTTTTGGGCAGAAACTCATTTGCTCGCCTCCCCTAAGACACCCACACAGCTGACAGTTTCCTCGACATGATACCCTCTAGATACAGTCCTTCTCCACTAGAGTGCCACCAAACTATGTAATGAGTTAAATCATCTCCTATGGATCTAGAATAGTACTAGCTACGCACCATCCTTAGGAGAACTGAGAAAGGAATCACTCTGATCATTCTCTCTGTAAGGCTTATATTCTCTCCCAGAACCCTGTTTGAGAAAGGCTACAACAGAAGAAGGATCATGGCCCATTGTGAGTTCTTTTCCCTTTAACACTATTCAACTGTTCTTTCTTAAACTCGCGGGAAATAAGTTATTTTACTAATGGAAAAACTAAGGCACAGTGCACATCAGTTTCCGATGGGACCAGAACAGAGATTTTTCTGAGTTTTCATCCATTAGGCAATGAGGAAGGAATACTTATTAGCAAGATGACTAAATAGCAGAATAATTATCTAAGATTGGGGAATTGATGCTAAGTCACTGCCTATACCTTACTCTTTTCATCTGAGGATCTTACATGTTTCTATGTACTAAAAGCTTCAACAATCATTGTAGTTCTATTTATTTTTATAACAATAACCACACTATCCCTTCAAATAATATAAAACTTTTACTTTGTACTTATGGTTATTCAAGGTCCATACGGTCTGTATCAATATTAGTTCTAGCCTTTATGCTTTACTTCTTAAATTTACATCAGCTGCAGAAAGCTGCAAACACGTCTGGCAATAAATATTGGCAGAGCAGGTGGAATTTACACATATCATACTCACCAAAAAAGATTTGATCTTTTGCATATCTTTATATACAACATTTGAGGGCTTAGTAGAAAGGATAATTTTCTACTTTGCAGTAAGACAATTGGGCCACTATAGCTATGCAAACCAGAGTCAGTGACTGATTACTCTTTGATAGTTAATATAGTGTAAATGAAGGAGAGAAATAAAACCAAAGAAAGAATGTGGGCTTTCCCTTTTCTCTCCGAGCAGTCTGGTATGGAGGAAAGGCAAATGTCTGTGGGGTTAGAGATTTGCTTAATAGGAATAGGTGGCAGGACTGAGCTCATGAGATCGAGACCCCTTCTCTTACCTGCAAACACCTTCTAACAACATGTACAGTAAGTTCTAGAATTACATCCTTATTGCTCATTTCAATCACTGTATTTCAAAGGTGTATTAACACTTCTAAAAATAAAAAAACCATGTTTCTGAAATGATTACATTAATAGAAATACAAAGTAAACTACAATGACATATTTCTCAATCATCAAATTAGCAAATACAAATATCTTACAAATAGTCAGTTGGTGAAGGTACAAGGAAAAAGGCACTTCAATAATTTAGTGGTTAAAGTGCAAATTGGCATAATTCATTTGATGGGAAATTTAACCCACTAATCAATCATACTAATGGAAACTTATCCTACCAATACACCTATGCATGTATAAATCAGGTAAGTTCAAGTTTAATCATTGTAACATTACTTGGGATAGCAAAGGATTGAAAACTTTGTTTCCAACAATTGGGGACTGATTAAATAAACTATAGTTCAGTTCACAGTACAGTATATAGAACACTATGTAGCTGAAAACAAAGATTGAGAAAACTCTGTTTTGATATATATAAAGATCTCCAGAATACAGTTATGTAAGAAAAAGCTAGGAATAGAACATCTATAGCATGCTACATTTAAAATAAGAGCATTCACATATGTGCCTGCATATGAATAAAGAAATACTAAAGATACACAAGAAACTAATAAAAATAGTAACATAAAAGGGGCTGGAGGGGTCCAGTGGATGAGAACAGGAGTAAGAGTCTGACATCAACATTTACCTTTATATATCGTTTTGATTTTTTAATCATGTGAATATATTACTTATCAAAAATTTATTTTAATTCAAAAAATAAAATGTGCATATTTTAATGATAGAACAGAAAATAAAATTATGTGTATGTGTGTATGTGTATACTACAATCACAACTATGTAAAAATACCATGCCTAGAAAAAACAATAAAAGGAAATGTCCTAGAATGTTTATAGTAATTGTCTTTAGACGTTAGGAACATGTATTTTTTTCTCCCTTTCTTGTCCCTGTGTTTTCCATGTTCTCTGTAAGCATGCATTTTTGCAAGAGGAAAGAATGCCTCATTTTCTCAAGTGTTTCCATTCATAATGCAGTTCATTCAATAAGTGACTTTCCACAGCTAGTACCCTAACATTCAATATACAGAATATAATAAGAAAACAAACAACTTACGAAGACAGCACTATGGCAACAGCATCATTGAGGACACTTTCACCAAAAAGAAGTGCATAGAGTTCAACATCAACTTGAAGGTCGTGGAATATGGCAAGAACAGTCACTAGCAAGTAGAAAGAGTCAGAGGAATATTTAGACATCACAAATATAACATTCCCCTCCATAGATGATAACAATTGTTATTTAGAAACTCATTTCTTTGTCTTAGAATTCAATCTTAATAAACATTCTCTTACCTTATTAAAGATTCAGTAATTTTATGTCAACATTTTTATTTTTTTATAGTTTTATTTAGACAAATAATTTTAATGGGGTGACATTGGTCAATTAGAGCACATACATTTAGAGAAAACATCTCTACATCATTTTGACATTCGATTATGTTGTATACCCACCACCCAAAGTCAAATCATCCTCCGTCACCTTTCATTTGGTTTTCTTTATGCCCCTCCCCTCCCCTACCCCCTCCCCCTGTCTCCTCCCTTCCCCTCCCCCACCCCTTCCCTCTCTGTCTCCTCCCTTCCCCTCCCCCTGGTAACCACTGCACTCTGATTTATGTCAATATTTTTATTTTCTCTAAATGTGTACCTACAACATCTCCTTCCTCTCTCTTACAAACAGCTACAAATAACCTTGGAAGCCTACATTCTTCATGCAAATGCTAATAATCTTGTTGTGTACATTTCTTTTTCATAAGGAAGATATTCAGAATTTGTTATAGATCAGGTGATCATTATATTTGAAGAATAATGTTATGGAAAACATTTCATGCTGCAAACTTAATTTTTTTTCTTGGAGCCTTACAACTCACTTCTGTTCGACTTGTAAATTTTAAGCACACTGGCTTAGCAAAGACAGTAGGAAATTAAAACACAGGTTTACTTTTTAACCAGAATTACAGCTGCTATATTTAACTTAATAAGAAGCCAGCTATCGTGCTATTACAGCATAAGAAGAAAAAACCTTCCTTCAGGGAACAATTATATGAAAATTCTTAGGAAATAAGATGGGACTGAAGTTGCATTATAACTTTAATTGCTGAGTCCCATATATCTCATTCACTAAATAAACCTAAGTAGACATTAAAGATTATTATAATGACAGACAGGAGAGCCTCTTCGAATGCCAACCAAAAACACAAGAGACTTGCATTGAAAAGATCCAGTTTCCATGGACAAGTGTGTGGTGGTTACCAGGGGTGGGGGGAGGGAGGACAGGGGGAGAGTTAGGGGGAGGGGGAGGGGCACAGAGAACTAGATAGAGGGTGGCGAAGGACAATCTGACTTTGGGCGAGGGCTATGCAACATAATTTAATGACAAGGTAACCTAGACATGTTTTCTTTGAATATATGTACCCTGATTTATTAATGTCATCCCATTACCATTAATAAAAATTTATTTTAAAAAAAAAAAAAAAAAAGAAAAGATCCAGTTTCTACTGCAAAGCATTTCATCTGGAATGTACTGATACCAAAGATTACCAAAAGAAGGAGAGCAGGAGGGCGGGAACAATGCTGCAGAATTTTAAAAAGAGAACCTTCTAGCAAGGGAACAATTGCAAAATAAAAAGAATTGTTACAGGGGCACATGTCTTTATAATTCAGAATAAATAAAACTATCCAATTCTATATAAACAAAAGTTTCACATGGACCATTCAGACAATACTCCCACTAAAACAAAACCAGAAGGTTGAAGCAATGTGGCCAGTCCTATTGACTTAAATTTCTCAGAGGTTTTAAAAAGTCACTGAGGACCTTGCTTCTGGTGAAGACAAAGAAAACAGAGACCACTGGCTACTTAACCATCTTATCTTCATATTGATAATGGAAACAGTTACAAATAATAAGGTGACAGTCTTGATGGTCTTTAAGGAAACATTTTGATTTTCAGTTTTAAAGATTCTAAACTATACAAAATACATCTCTAAAATGTCTTATCTTTTAAAATAATCTCTTACATAGTGTAAAACATATTTTCCTATCTTCTTTTTATTTTTCTTGTGTGACAGAGACAGATATAGAGACAAGAGAGGGACAGAAAGGGACAAACAGAGAAGGGAAAGAGATGAGAGGCATCAATTCTTCATTGTGGCATCTTAGTTGTTCAATGATTGCTTTCTTTTATGTGCCTTGACCAGGGGGGCTGCAGTACAGCGAGTGACCCCTTGCTCAAGCCCGCAACCTTGGGCTCAAGCCAGCGACCTTTGGACTCAAGACAGCAACCCTACACTCAAGCCAGCAACCCCACACTCAAGCCAGATAAACCCGCCCTCAAGCCGGGGACCTCAGGGTTTTGAACCTGGGTCCTCCGCATCCCCGACTGATGCTCTACCCACTGTGCCACCACCTGGTCAGGCTGTTTTCCTACTTTCTCTAATTCTCTGTGTTATCAGGGTTAACACAGAAATTGAGAGATAACCTCAGGACCCTATCTTTAATGGTGCTGGATGGCAAGAGAAGGTGATTAATATACAAAGTCAAAAGGTACAACAGAACAAACCTCTACCAAGGTCCTAAAGTCTAGTAAAACAAAACTTGCACCCTTTGTTCAAAGCCTGCAATATCTGTCCCTATACCTACCTCTTCAGTCTACATATTCTCTAACCGTCTACTTTGTAGCTGTTTGGCCCACCTATACTATATTTGGAAAACTACAACCTATCTCAGTGCAATTAAATTCATTCTTCAGCTGTGCTAATACCAAAACTATTTTAAAATTATGAGGCCAGCCTGGCCAGGTTGTAGTGGCACAGTGGATAGAGCGTCGGACTGGGATGCCGAGAACCCAGGTTCGAGACCCCAAGGTTGCCAGCTTGAGTGCGGGCTCATCTAGTTTGAGTAAAAGCTCACCAGCTTGGACCCAAGGTCTCTGGCTCGAGCAAGGTGTTACTCGGTCTGCTGAAGGCTCCCGGTCAAGGCTTATATGAGAAAGCAATCAATGAACAACTAAGGTGTCCAACGAAAAACTAATGATTGATGCTTCTCATCTCTCTCTGTTCCTATTTGTCTGTCCCTATTTATCCCTCTATCTGATTCTCTCTCTGTCTCTGTAAAAAAAAAAAAAAAATTATGAGGCCAATTTTATAAAAACAATCCTTTAATGTATATTAAAGTGCACCAACAACCCAAAAACCACAACTGTAGTAGCACAATTACCTTCTAAGAATTATTTAAAAACCTTTCATTACCTTAAGTGTAAACTGGTGAATGCAAACAGAAGATTTTTAGGAAACTGGTTCTCTAGAAGCTTAAAAGGAAGTATATAATTAATACCCATTTTAATTAATCTAGTTCATCTCCTATACCTAATTAATAGGAATAGAGACCAACATAGAATTTTTTTTTTTTTTTTTAGTGAGACAGAAAGAGGAACAGAGACAGGAAGGGAGAGAGATGAGAAGCATCAGTTCTTCATTGTGGCACCTTAGTTGTTCATTGATTGCTTTCTCATGTGTGCCTTGATGGGGGGGGTGGCTACAGCAGAGAAAGTGACACCTTGCTCAAGCCAGAGACCTTGGGGTTATGTCTTTGATCCCATGCTCAAGCCAGATGAACTTTTGCTCAAGCCAGAGCCCTCAGGTTTCGAATATGGGTTCTCTGCATCACAGGCTGATGCTCTATCCACTGTGCCACCACCTGGTCAGGTGACCAACGTAGAATTCTGAAGAGAACACCTTGTCTAAACAACATCAGATTGTGGACCAATTACAGGCAAATGTAATAAAGTAAGAAAAAAATGTGTGCATAAACCAAAGGGAACCATGAATTTCATTTTTTTTCTCCACAACTGGAAGGGAGAGTATTACTGGAAGTAGCTAATCATGAAATCTGCACCTCAAAGGAACAATTACTCACATATGTTTGCCAGCAAAACAATGTTTCTTAAGCTTCACTCTCCTGTAAAACATACCTGGGTCAGTTGCTGATACGATGGCCCCAAACAGCAAGCAATCTGTAAAGTAAAAATCTCCCGCAAGTTGGCCCGTCACTTTCATCAGGGTCACACAGCCATATGTTATTGACCTGCACAATAAATATATTTCTACTTTAGAAGAAATATCAACTGTTAAAGAAGTTAGAATACAGTAAAAACAAGAAGATGGGTATGCTGTAGTACTCTGTGACTAACCCTAAATAATTCATGTCTTTAAATATGGCTATACCCTGGCCTTAAGGAAAACTCAAATGACTTACCTATGTGATTGCATTTTACTGAAAAGTCCTTGGATATATTCAGGAATACAATACTGCATAAATCAAATATGCATTATTTTAAAGTTATAATTTGAAAGTTGAAAAGTGTTTTAAACTTCAAGTACTTACCCAATTACGAAACAAGAAATTGCTGTTCCAAGAAAAGCATACGCTAGAATAGACCCAAGATTTCGAAAGAAATGTCTCTGACAAAAGAAAAGGTTATACACCATGTTAGAACACTTACCATTATTTGAAAAAGAAAATATTTTCTGTTCTAGTGTGCTGTGGTAATATTAAATGCCTTCTTCATTAAAGGAAATAAGATAATTTTTGTACAGACATAAATTTCAGCATCTGAAAAGGATAAGGAGCCCTGGCCAGGTGGCTCAGTGGATGAAGTATCACACTGCCTGCCGCACAAGACCAAGGCTTCCATCCCGGCTCAGGCACATATGAGAGACAATCAATGAGGACACAACTGGAGGAAGCAAGGAGGGGGAGCAATGATCTGATGCTTCACTCTCTCTCTCCCTTTCTCCCTTCCCTCTCCCTTCCTCTCTCTCTGTCTGTCTCAATCAATAGAAAAATTAAAAAAAAAAAAAAGATAAGAAGAGAAAAGGGAGGGAAACCTGGAAAGAACTATCTGTTTCTGAAGTGTCAAGAATGGTAAAGCCCATGAAGTTTAAGCTTGTTCAAAATATATGAAATACAAAAGCACTTACTCTTTTCAGACTATATCCTGCATAAAATATGATCGGAGGAAGTAATATGTTGAAAAATACTTCCGGATCAAAAGTAACCTGTTAAAATAAAGAGTTCTTTTAGATGAATTATCTTAGAAAACTTCATAGTACGTTATGACACTATTAAAAGGAAAAAAAGAAATGTTAGACTGGTGAAAGGTAAGAATCTTACTGTGGTAACTGAAAAATATTTCATATAGGACATCTGCTGTTTCACTTCTCAACCAAATGACAAGCACATAGATTTGGATCAACCAGTTAACCCAGATCTGGGAAGAAGTGTGTTAAAATCCTCTATTAAAAAGCTTAGGAATAAGAGAAAGCATGAACATGTCCTTGCTTTAAATAACAGAGACCCGGAACTGGTGACAAAATACAGGGGACGGCATTACAGTTGGCAAGAGGGAAGAGACTTCTTGCCTAGGTAACACCACTAAAAGTATATAACATAATATTATGGTAAAAATTTTCTGCACAAATCATCTCTAGTCCCGACAGTCCATTTCTTTTCATAATTATTGCCTAGAACATTGTTCCTAAGGCTGTAGTAGGATGTGACATAAACACAAAGCACCTACACATATACCCATCCTACAAGTTCCTTTACCCGAACTTTTAAGGAACTGGAGTTTTCCACAGGTGGGAGGAACCCTTGCTGCAAAAGAAAGTTCATACAAAGTTTTAAAAAGCACTCAAGATGGTCAGGAACACAGTCAAGTAGTTATAACAGCCCAGTCCTGCCGATGTGGAAGACAGAAGTGGAGGCAAATGGCGGACACAAAGAGTCTGCGGAGCTTCAGGAATCGGAACTATGAGGGTGACAGGAAAAAGCAGCTCCAAGAATGTCTGGGAGCCAGGTTGGTAAAACTGCAACCCAAGGTCCTCCCATAAAGCTTTATGTACAGCGTGGTACAATGACTGATAATCGGACTGAGGCCCCTGAAGTTGTACCAGATTATGAATCAAAGAAAGATTAACTTGTCCTCAGCATAGAATAACATGAAGGCAAGAAATAATTCAAAGAGACATTAATAGAACATTCTAGGTGTTGTCAACTCAGTGTGCTGAAGTATTATAAACTTTAAGGACCATATGTAAATTGAAAGAAACACTATAAATTCTGTTTAATTCTCTACTGGTCATCATTTATTACAATTGCAAACACCCCAGTGAAATAAAAGGGGTTACAGTACATAACCTCAATCAGAAAATGAAATGTACAGATATGGTCATTACTCTGCATTGCATTACATTCCTTGAGCTTTTACGCCATTTTAAAAGACTATTTTAAATACCATTAACATTCATTATTTATTTTTCTCCTGAGTGACTTTGCTCCTAGTTATACACATTTTAAAAAATAAAAATTCCCTTTAACTGAGAACTTACCTTTCTAAGCATCTCGTTATCTTGAACATTATTGAGTTCATGTGAACTAATTTCTCCTTTTAGTGTATACTCGTAAAACTTTCCACTAACATTGACCAATAAGGTAGCTGGGCTGGACTGCACTTCACAGCTCAGGGTCACATTATTTACATCACTTGGAACATGAATTCCATATCGAAGCACAAGGCCCACAAAGAGACCTGCAAATAATAAAAGAACAATATTAGCTCTTCTTTCAGACAGAGGCTACTTCTTTTGTACTCTACACACATCTTTTGAATAGATAAGAGAAGCTTTCTTATGACAGTCCCCTGTGGTTCAGAACCAATTTTTAGACCAAATGCAGTTACATTTTGAAGTTTTACTAAATTCACAAATCTTTTTTTAAAAGATTTTTTATTTATACATTTTAGAGAAGGGAGAGAGAGGGATAGAGAGGGAGAAGGAAGGAGAGGGAAGAAGGGAGAGAGAGAGGAGAGGGAGGGAGAGGGAGGGAAGGAGAGAGAGAGAGAGGGAGGAAGAGAGAGAGAGAGGGAAAGGAGGGAGGGACGGAGAGAGAGGAACAGAGAGAGAGAGAGAGAGAGCAGGAGAGAGGGAGAGAGAGGAAGGGGAGGAGCAGGAAGCATCAACTTCCATATGTGCCTTGACCGGGCAAGCCCAGGGTTTCGAAACAGCAACCTCAGTGTTGCAGGTCAACACTTTATCCACTGCGCCACCACATGTCAGGCTAAATTCACAAATCTAAGAACCCAACATTCATATAATCCAGTGAGACAGGAGGCAAAAACATTCCCTAAGGTAAGAGCACATATCATTGCATCTCTACATTAAGATGTGAGTAAGTGGTTAGGAAGATAACAAAATGAGAAAATACCTTCAAATAATCTGTACATAGCAAACGCTCCAAGGTAGCCCAACCTGACAGTTTAATTGTATTAGAAATATGTTTACCACCTCCATCTGTCAATTCACAAGACTGTTAAACACACACACATCTCAAGTTACTCCTACAGCACGTGGTTGGCCAAATACTGCACATTTAAAAATTAGAAAGACAATAATATTTGTAGATTGATTGAATTCTCATACTATTACAAGGTCGTATTTTAATTTTAAAATAGATGCTTCAAAATAAAAAAATGGAATAAAAGTCCTGAATCTGGTACTATGATATCAATAGATTGATAATTTTGCCTGGATCATTATAATGATATTCAAATACATGTAATGTTCTAAGTATTATAAACCTATATTGACCAAACAGTTTAATAACGGCTTTATTGATATATAATTCACAAACCATAAAGTCTACCCTTTTAAAGTGTACAACTCAAATGATACAATATGTGACCTTTTGTCTGCCTTCATTCACTTATATGTTTTAAAGGTTTATCCACATTGTAGCATGAATCAGAACTTAATTCCCTTTTATGGTCAAATACTATTTTATTATATAAATATACCTCAACTGAAAATTAACTTCTAGAACTTTCTGTAACTCCAAGATGTACAATATACCCCTATTAGTTACAGTCTACCTTCTTGCCTTGTTTCACTCTAACCAGCCGACCATTTTTTAATACATGTGATCGGAGGACCATGCTAAGCAGGCCGCCAGGGTTCAGAGATGAAAACAACATCTCTCTCCTCCAAGTGGCTCTCAGTTAACTGAGCAAAAACACTGCATGAACAATTATAACATACAGGTATTATAAAAACAGAGAGGAAGTACCTAACGAACCTAAGGGAATGGGACATTAGGGCAGTCTTTCCGGAGGTGTCATCTAAGCGATAACAAAATAAAAGAAAAAGGTTTTCCAGGTAGGTGGTTCACTATGGCCGGGCTAAAATGTGACAGAAGTGGAGGTGCTAAAGATCAGCAGAAGGTGAATCATAAAAGACCTTGCATGTTTAGGGAGTTTGGACTTTATCCTAAAAGCAAAAGAAGTCATAGAAGGGTTATAAGCAGGAGATTGACATCAGATTTCTGTTTTAGAAAGATTGGTCTAGAGGCCCTGGCCAGTTGGCTCAGTGGTAGAGCATCGGCCTGGCGTGCGGGGGGACCCGGATTCGATTCCTGGCCAGGGCACATAGGAGAAGCGCCCATTTGCTTCTCCCCCCCCTCCTTCCTCTCTGTCTCTCTCTTCCCCTCCCGCAGCCGAGGCTCCATTGGAGCAAAGATGGCCCGGGCACTGGGGATGGCTCCTTGGCTTCTGCCCCAGGCGCTGGAGTGGCCCTGGTCCGCAGAGCGACGCCCCGGAGGGGCGTGCCGGGTGGATCCCGGTCGGGCGCATGCAGGAGTCTGTCTGACTGTCTCTCCCCGTTTCCAGCTTCAGAAAAATACAAAAAAAAATAAATAAATAAAAATAAATAAATTTAAAAAAATAAAAATAAATAAAAAAAGAAAGATTGGTCTAGAGACTACAGAGGGTCAAAAAGGCCAGACACAAGGCCACCACGGTTATTCAGGCACTAAGTTTAGAACCTAATTTAAGAGAGCAGAGGCCTGAGCTGTGGTGGCACAGTGGACAAAACATTGACCTGGAACGCTGAGGTCACTGGTTCAAAATCCCAGGCTTGCCTGGTCAAGGCACATATAAGAGTTGATACTTCCCCTTCCAACTCCCCTTTGCTCTCTTTCTCTCTCTCTCCTTTAAAATGAATAAATGAAATCTTTTAAAAAATGTAAAAAAGAAGAGAGTAGAGTGAAGAGACTAGAGATAGGGAGATTTTTAGAAGGTATTGTCTTTCAAAAGGATTTGGTAACTAAGCAGACTGGGAGGATGGAAGATGAATGACTGAAAGTAGTGTAAGCCGACCTGAGCTGGCAATAGGTGGGTAAGCTGGCCTAACAACCTGCTGGGGAGCAGGGCCGTCCACTGAGACCGGGAAAGATTTACAGGGGGCAGTGTGCAGCTTGGTGGGGGTCTCCACTGGAGACACACAGAGGCAGTCAGAGGATGGCTGGGTCAGGAGCAGAGGAGAGAGGTCGGAGCAAATAAAATGGGGAGAGGACTACTATGGTATAGGCCTGGGGCGTTAGTCCAAGATTTCACAGCTAACATAAAAGGGCTGGTAGGAGAGAGGATCTGACAAGAGAATTTAAGAAGGAAAAGCCATAGGAGTAGGGAAAGAAGAGAAAGGAGAAAACCGCAAATGCTGCAGCCAAGTCAAAGAAGGCGGGCATGAGAAAGGGTCCACAGGGTTGGCAACCAGGAGTCACAGGTGACCCTGGGGAGAGCAGTTTCAGTGAAGCCAGACCAGCGTGGGAAATGATGAAGCAGAAATAGGAGGTGTAAGAACAGTAGTTGCTTGGGAAGGGAAGGGTGTGGGGATGACGGACCTTTTAGTCAACTTATAGCCAGCCACACATTTTTTTTTCTTTTTTTCTGAAGCTGGAAACAGGGAGAGACAGTCAGACAGACTCCCGCATGCGCCCGACCGGGATCTACCCGGCACGCCCACCAGGGGGCGATGCTCTGCCCACCAGGGGGTGATGCTCTGCCCATCCTGGGCCTCGCCATGTTCCGACCAGAGCCACTCTAGTGCCTGAGGCAGAGGCCACAGAGCCATCCCCAGCGCCCGGGCCATCTTTGCTCCAATGGAGCCTTGGCTGCGGGAGGGGAAGAGAGAGACAGAGAGGAAAGCGCGGCGGAGGGGTGGAGAAGCAAATGGGCGCTTCTCCTGTGTGCCCTGGCCGGGAATCGAACCCGGGTCCTCCGCACGCTAGGCCGACGCTCTACCGCTGAGCCAACCAGCCAGGGCCCAGCCACACATTTTTTTAAAAGTGAGCAGCAATGATTAAATGGTGAACAGTACAATGACATCAACTTTTAAAAAGTTTGAACAAAGGTTCAGATTTAAAACCAATGAAAGACACACCTCGGAACCATCTTGCCTACAGAAAACAAAATTAAAAACTGACAACTGGGTATCACCTGTGTTTGATACACGTAACTTGGGGGAGAAAATGCTACAGATCTACACTCGATTCTGACTATGTGATATAGTAATAGTTCTTTTCTCTACTGCTCCCCAAAAGCTCCTGAGTAAGAGGCTCAGTAAAGGTTGCTCCTTTATATACTTGCATAAATTACAGTTATACCACTGCAAATACTGTTAACAGCAGCATACACTCTTTCCATATCCTCAAGCTTGACGGTAGAAGGAAAAGTGCCCAACACAGAGCCGTCACTGGGTGCCCCAGAACACTCAGCACCTGGACACATATGAGACATACCCCTTGGCAGTTAAAGCATCAGCAAGGAGAATAATTACTTAGGTTGGAAAAAAATCAAGATCCTTTTATTACAGCATCAGGCATCTGAAAGATTGCAATTTCTTTGAATAAAGTGGACAGATCAAGTTAACCTGGGTTCTGTGGAAGGTCAAATCCTAATCACGCAGTTAAAGCAATTCTCAGAAGCAGAGCCTACACAGAAAAGAGTGCTTTGTTAAGGGGGTAAGGCAGAAATTTCTAGCCTCCTACACAAGCAGAGGCACAAAAATTATGGATATCATGAAATTTAAAATGAGCACTAACAGGCAACAACAAAGAATACTACCCCAAAGAGATATCTTTCACAAAATAGAGAGGTCCCCACCCTCTTGCACACTCCTGACCCACTAATGCTAGAGACTGTCCTAGGGATAAAGAATCCAGCACCACCCAAAGGTCCTACTACTGTATGCAAATACAATGAGTGGAAATTGGGGTTTTTTTTAAATGGATTTCCGCTCATTCTTCCATTTTATCATACCATAAGCCTCTGAAAGTCAAAAATATGCAAGGAACATCACTGGGTTATTAAATGTGGCCAAAATTGATAAAATCTCCACATATTAAGATGTATATGTGTGTATATATGTTTATATTTATATATGCGTACACGTGTATGTATATACATGTATGCCCCGTTATTTTTTTATTAACTTAGAAACATGTATATAATATTTACCTACTTCTTGAAGAATGCTGTTAGATTCTGTCTTAAAAGCTCACTGAACTTCAATATTGACAAAAAATCAAGGCTTTTGCCTACCTCTGGTTAGTTTTATGTGTTTATTTATCTACGTCCTGCAAGTCCTCCAACCTTTATCCTCCTCCTCAAATCCTCAATCTCACTGCCTATGTTTCTGAGAAGCTGTTTGATAGAAACTGCCTCAATTCCAAGCCTCTGCATCTCAGTACGAGCTCATTTCTCTTGAGCTTCCCTCTCAGGAAAGATCAACCTGTTACCTAAGAGAATTCTTTCACCTGGGACCGTCCGAACTGTCACTGCATATATCATTTGATTCTCATAACCTTATGAAATAGATACTATTATAAATCTCTCAATCATCATTTCCTCATCTATAAAATGTGGATAAACTACTTGTCCCAAATTATTTGGCATTAAGTGACAAGGGCAGAATTAAAATCTGGGTTTTCTCTTTCCAAAGATGCTATGATTTTCTAATCATCTCCTCACTGTCACGTCAGCACTAACTGTCCAGGAGTTAGGGCTCCATTCTCTCATAGCCCTCCCCCACAGCCCTCCCTAAATATTATCTCCTTACATATTTGATCTCGTGAAATTTAGTATAGTATGGTGCAGGAGTAAAAGTACAAGTTCGGAATCAGACAGATATATGAGTCCTGGCTCCATCAGGTTCCAGCCTGCAACCTCAGGGTAAATAACCTCTCAGTGAACCTCAGTTTCCTCAAACATGTTGATCATAATACTTACCTGTTTTGTCTTCATAGTTCAGCTTCATTGTTTCAACATGAGGCAGTGTGGCTAGGGGCTAAGAGAAGGAGACTTCTGAGTCCGACTCATGGAGTTTGAATCTTGGCTCAGTACTTGCAAGTTATGTGACTTTAGACAGGTCATTTCTCCTTTCTGCGCCCCAATTTCCTTGTCTGTAAACTGGGGAAGATAATAGTCCCTGCCTCACTGGGCTGTTAGGTTTAAATCAGGGGTCTCAAACTCACGGCCCGCGGGCCGCATGCGGCTCGCCGAACAATTTTGTGTGGCTCGCAGACTAATCCACGAAGTTCAAGAAAAGTGTTGCGTAACAGTTGCCTTTTATAGACCTAGTGCGGCCCGCCAAATGGCTGTGATCTTGCTCTGCGGCCCACATGCTGAGTTGAGTTTGAGACCCCTGCTTTAAATGAAGTGATACTTGTAGAGTGCCTAGCAGTGTCTAACACATTGTAATGCTTGAAAAACATTATATATTAAGTCACTAGATTGTAAGTGCTTTGTGGGCAGGGATGATGCCCCTCATCCATATTTCCTACAGTTCATACATCAAAGGCACTTAATATTTATTAATGAGTAACATTAATTAAGCATAGGACTCTGGATTCTGTTAGTTTAAGGCAAAACAACTATTTCTTCCCTGTCTTGCTTTGTATATAATCTGTAAGCACACTGCAGGGACTGATTACTTTTCAGATTTAATTGACTACCCTGATAATTTTTACTACTTTTAAAGTTCTTAAGCAAACTAGCCCAATGAAGAAAATGCTTGGGTGCTTTGACACTGTAGAAACTAACCACACTGACAACTGAGTAACTTTTACTCTTGCTTCTCAAAAAGATAAAGAGGCTTATTTTAAAAAACATTTCCGCGGGTTTTAGGTAGCTAAATACAGTGGTCCCCAACCCCCAGGCAGTGGACCGGTCCCGGTCCGTGGGCCATTTGGTACTGGTCCACAGAGAAAGAATAAATAACTTACATTATTTCTGTTTTATATATATTTAAGTCTGAACGATGTTTTATTTTTAAAAAATGACCAGATTCCCTCTGTTACATCTATCTAAGACTCACTCTTGACGCTTGTCTTGGTCATGTGATACATTTATCTGCCCCACCCTAAAGGCCGGTCCGTGAAAATATTTTCTGACATTAAACCACTATGTCATACTATCTCTCTATGGCAGGGGTCCCCAAACTACGGTTGGCCCACAGGGCCATATGCGGCCCCCTGAGGCCATTTATCCGGCCTGCAGCACTTCCAAAAAGGGCACCTCTTTCACTGGTGGTCAGTGAGAGGAGCATAGTTCCCATTGAAATACAGGTCAGTTTGTTGATTTAAATTTACTTGTTCTTTATTTTAAATATTGTATTTGTTCCCGTTTTGTGGTTTTTTTTTTTACTTTAAAATAAGATTATGTGCAGTGTGCATAGGGATTTGTTCATAGTTTTTTTTTTTTATAGTCCGGCCCTCCAACGGTCTGAGGGACAGTGAACTGGCCCCCTGTGTAAAAAGTTTGGGGACCCCTGCCTATGGGAAAGAGATTTTTGTTACGGGTTGCTTATTTTGAAACCATAATACTCATTTGGAATTTAACCAAATTTAAGATGCGATTTTTTTCTTTATATTACCTGTCTACCCAAGAAGGATACATTCCTTGGAGGCAGGGATCTTAAATTTCTTTGTATTTTCTGTGCATAAAACATAGTAGGCTGATTAGGCAGCGTTTGTTGAGGATAGTAAATAAATTACACACTGTTTTCCAGAGAAATTATATAGAGATGTACATAGTTTATCTGGCCAATTTAGCTTAAGGGTTGCTACAAATAAAATGCAAAAAGAAAAAGAAAAAAAGAAGTATGAAAATCATCTAAGTTGTATAAAAATTAAGAATCCTAGGAAGCAGAGATATTTTGCACACAGGCTTATACTTGCATTATCCCACAAATAAAAAGTAAGCCTGAGTTCATGCATTTTCCTAATGCACACAACTATCTGTCCTTGCTAACCCTGAGATGCACATTCCAGAAGCCTGTATTTACTGGAAAAGGGTGTGTGGGTGTGTGTAGGGGGTGTCCTTCTGTGCCAAGGCTGCTTCTACCTATCTGCAAGTCTGAGAAACAAAGCTCAACAAGCTCATCAGTTGAAGTCTGCTACAAAAGTATTGCACAGAAAGAATTTATTGTCCTCTGGAACCTCTTCAGCCATATACACCCTCACAGGTATCTTATATTAAGACAGTCAGCAATATGCATCTCCTTCTCTCGTGAGGCCCCAGCACAGGTCAAAATGCCTCTGAGCCCATTGTTTGATTTAGCTGTCTCCCCTCATGACTACAACAAATAAATAAATAAACTAAAAAAAAAAAAAAAGCACACCAAGACTCAAGAACTGAAGCCGTTTACTCAATGATCCGTCAATAACCTTATGGAACTAGCAAGTCATACTACATATGTGTGGAGTTCCTAATGACTGGCTGAACCGTCCTTATCATCGTCGCTAAACTGCTCGAAAATCTTGAACTCTATCTTCTACCCTCCTTGGTACGCTTGAATTGGAAGGGTCAACCATACGTATATGCGTATCACATTTTACAAACACAGTATTATACACCAGAATGTCATTTAAAAAATGCCTAAGTCTTCTTCAGCTTCTTCCGTGTTGGAGTTTTTACTTGGGCTACAGGGGAGTAAGGTCTTCATTCTCCAGCAGGAAAGGGCAGGGCGTTACAAGAACTGGGTGAATGGGTAAAGGTAGACTCCGGCTCCAAAAGAACGCCAGGTTCGGAGCAGTAGAGGTACTAGACGACTGCATCCTCGACGGACCCTAAGTAAACTGACAGCCCACAGAAACGTATCGCTGGGCTGTCTTCCCCTCCCCCAGTACCCAGCCCGATATAAGACACCGCGCCCACTCCCTCCGCGTCCTCAGTCCTGGGTCTCAAGCTTAGAAGGCAGGGGCAGAGGGGTGCAGAAGAGAGGGGGGATGGGGTCGGAGGGAGAAAAAGTGTGGACAGGCAGAGAAACGGTGCGAGGCAGGCGAAATGGGGTGAGAGAGAAACGAGGGGCGTAGCAGAGAAAAGGCGAGGAAGAGAAATGATGTGGGGGGAGAGGCAAGAAATGGAAGGAATCAGACCGCGAGCTGCACGTAGGCCCGACAGGGCCAGGAGAGGAGCCCGGACAGCCGGCGGCCAGAGGAGGGGCAGCGCCAGGGGCGGACGTGGGGGCGAGGCGCTCACCGTAAATCATGGCCAGGCCGGTCTCGTGCAGGAAGCGGACCCGGCGGTGCTTGAAGAGCCAGATCGTGAGGATGGTGAGCGTGAGCAGCAGGATGAAGATGAGGAGGTTGGCACTGTCCTGCCGGTGGCTCTCCTCCGCTTGCTTCTCAGACACGATCTCCTCGTCCATGGCTCTCGCCGCCCCGCCAGCGCCGTCCGAAGCCCCGGCCCAGCCGAAGATGCCCGCGGTGAGGAGCAACCAGAGCGGCCGCGAGAGCTGGTGTCCCCGGGGGCAGCCGCCGTCAGAACCGCGGCGGAGTGGCGAACGCAGCCAGCCCGGCGGAGCCATGACTCCCCCGCCCTCCAACCCGCGGTCCGACCACTCCCCTAGGGCTCACGGGAAGGGGGCGGGGCCCCGGAGAAGCCCGCCGAGCACGCGACGCCGCCGCCGCAGCTGCCACCGCCCCGGCTGCTCTTAAAGGGGCCGCGACACTCACTGCTGGCTTTGCTGGGTCCTTTCGTCCTTCTGTCCCGCTCCGCGCTAGCTTCTTCCACCACCTAACACACACGCTAGGGCGCTGTCGGAGAGTGAAAGGCCATGGAACCTACCCCACTACTTTCTGGAATAGAAACCATGGCTCAGCGTAATCAAAAAGTGGCAGATTGTGCTAGGCCTAGTTTCATCCTATTCTTAGAGCTCTCAGGAGAATTGATCTTTCATAACTCACCTCAGTATTGTCCCCCAGTGTCTCTTAACAGGATAGGAAGTTGTCCCCTTGGGAGTGGCCTAAGTCTCTCCATCTTCGTAATTTAAGTCGGATTCTCCTTGTTCTGTCCTCATTGGAAAAATCAATTCTGTAGCAGTCTATAAAAGAATGGACTCAAAGCCAAGGATTATGCATGTCTGTGTGTTCGTTTTTCTTTACATGTAAACATCTGATATAATTCACCTCTCACACTGGGAACCTGTACAGAGAAATTCATCAATCTTGCATCGAAGTTTCATTCGCTTTGAGCTCAAATTTATCCATCCTCCAAAAACTTCCCTTCCTTCCGCAAGAAACCTGTGGTGTGGCCTTCTCTCTCCCTCTCCTCTTGCTCCTTTTTCTTTTTTCCAGCTGTCTTATTCTTTTTTTTTTAATTTGATTTTAGTTTTTTCAATTAACAGTATACATTCAATATTGTTTTGTATTACTTTCAGGTGTACAGCATAGTGCTTAGACAATCATATACTTTACAAAGGGTCCCACCCAATATTTCCAGTACCACCCTGGCACCATACATAGTTACTACTACTGTATGATTGACTATATTTCCGATGCTGTACTTTACATGCCCATGATTATTTTATAACTACCTATCTGTACTTCTCAATTCCTTCACTTTTTTCACCTCGTCCCCCCATCCTCCTCTCCTCTGGCCACCATTAGTCAGTTATCTATACCTATGAGACTGTTTGTTTGTTTATAATGTTTTTAGATTACATATATAAGTGAGATCCTGTGGTTCTTGTCTTTCACTGTCTGCCTTATTTTATTTGGCATAATATTCTCTAGGTCCATCCATGCTGTTCCAACTGGTAAGATTTAATTCTTTTTATGGCTGAGTAATATTCTATTGCATATATGCACCACTGCTTTTTTTTTTCTTTAATTTATTTGTCTATTGATGGGCACTTGGGCTGCTTCCATAGCTTGGCTATTGTAAATAATGCTGCAATGAACAGAGACGTGCATATATTCTTTTTAATTAGTGTTTTGGGTTTCTCATGATATATTTTTAGAATTAGAATCACTGGGTCATAAAGAGGTCCATTTTTAATTTTTGGAGAATACTCCATATGTTTTCCATAGTGGCTGCACCAATCTGCACTCCCACTGATATTGCACAAATGGAGAAAATGGTTCTATTTTCTCCACATCCTTGCCAACACATGTTGTTTGTTGATTTATTTATTTATTTTAAATTTTATTTATTGATTTTATAGAGAGAGGAGGTAGAGAGAGAGAGAGAGAGAAACATTGATTAAACTAGTAACCTCTGCATACCCAGATGGTGCTCTAACCAACCAAGCTATCTGGCCAAGGCTGTTTGTTGACTTCTTGATACCATATAGCCATTCTGGCAGGTATGGGGTGATAGCTTATTGCGGCTTTAATTTGCATTTCTCTGATTAGCGATGTTGAGCATCTTTTCATATGTCTGTTGGTCATCTGTATGTCCTCTTTGGCAAAAGGTCCTTTGCTCATTTTTCAACTGGACTCTTTTTTTTGGGGGGGGGTGTTGATTTGTATGAATCCTTTATAGATTTTGAATATTAACTCCTTATCAGATGTATCAGCAAATATGTTCTCCTATTCAGTGGGTTGTCTTTTCATTTTATTGATGGTTTCCTTTGCTGTGCAAAACATCTTAGTTTGATGTAGTCTCATTGATATATCTTTTCTTTTGTTTCCCTTGTCTGAGAAGATATATCAGAAATATTGCTATGAGAAATGTCCAAAATTTATTGCCTATGTTTTCCTCTAGGATTTTTATTGTTTTGAGTCTTACATTTAAGTCTTTGATTCATTTTGAGTTATTCTTGTATATGGTGCAAGGTGGTCTTTTTTCATTTTTTTTGCATGGATCTGCCAATTCTCCTAACACCATTTATTGAATAGACTGCCTTTACCCAGTTGTATATTCTTGCTGCCTTTGTCAAATATTAATTAACTCATAAGTGTGGGTTTATTTCGTGGCTCTCTATTCTGTTCCATTGATTTATATATCTGTTTTTATGACAATACCATGCTGTTTTGATTACTATAATCCTGTACTATAGTTTGATATTAGGTAGGGTGATACCTTCAACTTTGTTCTTTTTTTCTCAAGATTGCTGTGACTATTTGGGGTCTTTTATGGTTTCATATAAATTTTTGGATTATTCTAGTTCTGTGAAAAATACTA
This sequence comes from Saccopteryx leptura, assembly GCF_036850995.1. NCBI lineage: Eukaryota > Metazoa > Chordata > Mammalia > Chiroptera > Emballonuridae > Saccopteryx > Saccopteryx leptura. The sequence goes on along the minus strand of NC_089516.1, from coordinate 131,981,223 downwards.
TTGGTATTTTCATAGGGATTCCATAGAATCTTTAGATTGCTTTGTGTAGTATGGGCATTTTAATGATATTAAGTCTTCCTATCCATGAGCATAGTATATGCTTCCATTTATTTGTGTCTTCTTCAGTTTTTTTCTTTAGTGTCTTATAATTTTCAAAGTTCAGGCCTTTTATCTCCTTGGCTAAACTTACTCCTAGTTATTTTTTGATGCAATTATAAATGGGATTGCTGTATTAGTGTCCTTTTTGATAGTTCAGTATTCGTGCATAAAAATGCAACTGATTTCTGGATATTTATTCTGTATCCTGTGACTTTACTAAATTTATTTATCAGTTCTAGTAGTTTTTTTGCTGCAATCATTAGGGTTCCCTATATACAGTTTCATGTCATCTGCAAATAATAACAGTTTTAATTCTTACTTTCCAACTTGGATCTCTTTTATTTCTTCTTCTTGTCTGATTGCTTTGGCTAAGATTTCCAATGCAATGTTGAATAAGAGTGAGTAAGGTGGACATCGCTATCTTATTCCTAATCTTAAGAGAAATGCTTTTAATATTTCCCCATTGAGTATGATGTTATCTGTGGGTTTGCCATGTATGGCCTTTATTAAGTTGAGATGTTTTCCCTCTGTTACCACTTTGCTGAGAGTTTTCATCATAAATGTGCCTCCTTCTGTTTTAAAGCTAACTTCCCTAGCACAGATGTGTTGACCTGGGAAAAGAACATACCTACCAGGAAACACTAACTAGTGGCTAATTGTGTTCAAGTTTAAAAAACAGACCCTAGCAGCTATTTCTAAACATGGGCCTTTGGGAAAAGTCACCTGCCATTTGCACTAAACTGCCTGCCTGCATTGTGTTTTTGCAGGCGGAGCTAACTTTATAAAGGAATTCCTGGAATCATATTTCAACCACAGGACTGAGATGTTCCCTGGTGAATCAGAGCTCTGCAGCTCTATCCTCATTAGAATCTTCACCAGCCAATCACAATGGCTCCACTCTGACTAATCAGGACAGTGCTTCTTGTAAGAATCAAAATGTGAGGATCTGGATCCTAATTTGCATGAGGATAGATCAATCAGGAACCAGGGGTATGGACTTCTTTATAAGACAGCTCCCCTCTGACTCTGAGAGTGCACCTCCCCTTTCCTTTTAAGGCTATTTTTCCCTAGCTGGAGAAGTCCCCTTGCTGGAGGAGCCAGTAGAGGCCCAGGAGAGCAGTCTAGTCAGAGAGGGATCTTACTACATGGCCTGCCTCACAGCCAGCCTCACTTCCATAATTAAGCTGTAACATGATTGTGCCATTCTAAAGCTATGCTTTTATCACATTGAACTGTTTGTACTGAATAGTTTTCTTCTTCAATGCACCCCAAATTGGGCATTCCTATTGGCATTGAATTGGCTCTATCAACCATTAGTGTACAGTAGTCACATTTGACACCAACTTTCATTGCTCTTCCTCAAAGAATGTTTCCTCTGTTCTTAGCCTCTCAACCTCACACACTAGAATGTTAGAATGTGCACAGTTCTTTTTTTTTTTTTTTTTTTTGAACAGACACAGATAGGGACAGACAGGCAGGAAGAGAGAGAGATGAGAAGCATCAATTCTTCGTTGTGGCACCTTAGTTCATTGATTGCTTTCTCATATGTGCCTTGACTATAGCAGAGCAAGTGACCCCTTGCTCAAGCCAGTGACCTTGGGCTTCAAGATAGTGACCATGGGGTCATGTCTATGATCCCATGCTCAAGCCAGTGACCCTGTGCTCAAGCTGGTGAGCCTGTACTCAAGCTGGATGAGTCCGCGCTCAAGACGGCAACTTCAGGGTCTTGAACCTGGGTCCTTTGCATCCCACTGCGCAACCGCCCAATCAGGCAACACACTTCTTATTTCTTTGAGAACAGTGGATCCTTATTTCCCCATACTTCTGAGGTCACTTGTTAGCCTGTGTGGGCTTTTTGTTCTGTCTAGACTTTCATTTTCTACCTCCACATGAATTAACTACAAATCCTAAGCCCTGACCTACCACTCTCCTTTCTGGCCTCTACTGTTTGATACTGGATGCATATCCTGTTCAGTCTCCTATCAATCTAAAAACACTAAAAATATTTGTAAACAAGCTCATTATTTACTTCTAAAAATATGTATTCTTTTCAAAATTTTCATACCACCAATGGTACTACTATCAATCATTCTGCCTAGAATTCATGATACTCAAAAACATTTTCATTTCATGGACATAACAACATCCTGCGTAAAACAAGTAACATTCAGGCAACACCAAGTTTCCCTGGTGTAGATTCACTTCCATTAACCAGCTTTTTATATTCTATGAGAATGCAAAGCTAAAAAAAAAAAAAAAAGTTCCACAACAGTTTTCAAGTTGGGTCAGAAATTGCCCCAGTAACTATGAGTTGATTCTCTCCTCTTAGTTCCAAGGTCTGTCTTTGCTTTGGCAAGAAACCTCAGGGACACCTGTTCCTCTACCCTGACTGCAGTCTAATCACACTGTCCTGTTCACACAGGGCTGGGCTTTGTAGAGGCAAAACCCCATGTGAGGATCCTTCCAGTCCCCAACTCCTCCTCCCCAGATCTATCATGGTCACTTCAGAAGACTAGGGAAGGAGTATACTTGCTTCTTCAGGCCTAACCACCGAAATCAAGGCAGTTTTGCCTCAGCATAAAACCATTTTTCATTCTTTTAGTGTTTGGAACTTGAAAAATACAAGGTCACATATTGCTTGCTTATCCACAGTTAACAAGTCCTCAAGTCCTAGGATCTACCTCTGTTTATACGACACCAGCAACTTAGTGCCCCCCAGCAACCTCTACACCAGAGTTCCACGAGGAATCTTGACATTGCTATAACTCTACCAAGCAGACCAATCGCCATGAGCCTTCAGTTCCCTTCAGAATATATTTACTTCTCTCTCAACCCAGCACTGCTTTATGCTTCTGACTCTCACCTCCCAGTTTCTGCTTTCACTATTTCCCTCCCTGCCAGTCCTTGTCATGTTCTCTCTGGAATGCCCTCTATTATGAACAGACAACCGAACCCTCTTACTTATTGCATGGATGCTCCCTCCACTTCCTCCTTTTACCAGTACATTAATTTTATGCAGGATATCACATGCTCTGAAGCTGTTTCAAGTGGAGGCTGCTCATTTCCTCACCATGCCACTGTCCCCTCCACACACACAAATACACAAAACGCACACCTTGTATCATGTGGCCTGAAGGAATTGGCACTCTATTCACCCTATTGTTCTTCCACACTCATTACCCCTTCACCCTTCACTGAAGCTTGAACAACCTCTCCTGTTCCTGTTGCTGTCATCTAATGACTTCCTGGTCACTGCCACACATTCATGGAGGACATGGGCATCTGATTCACAATTTCCTCTTTTCCCCTGTCATCATTCTGGGTGACTATAATTCTCATATAGACATGTCACCTGGAATTCAAACCTTGTCTCCTTTTTTACTGGGAAAAACAAGATCCTAAAGTAAATTGTCACATTCCTTACTTTGCAACCTACTTAAATATCCCATCAGTGCCTATCCTTTCTTACTCTCCCTCCAGCCTTGGTGTAAGAAGTGTTTCCTACTCCCTTATGAAACATGTCTCAGTCTATACTCTGCATTTCATTACCTCCTTTCTACCTCTTCCAGGATCTACTCAAACATTCTTCTCCCAAACAAGAGACGGTAGAAAGAGAAGGGCAGTAGTATAGTGGATGCCTATATTCAAGAAAGAAAAAGACTAGGTCACAACTATCAGAACCCAGAGTAATTACGCTGGAGTTTTCAGTTTATTTCTTAAACATAGCAGCTCAGTGTGCAAAAAAGAAGAAGAAGAAATAAATAAATAATTGAGATGTTTTATGTCATTTGGTATCAGGACTTTTTTTGTTGTTATTCATCTTCAATTATTTTATTTATTTATTTATTTTTATTTAGACAATTAATTAGAACAGAGTATCATTGATCAATTAGAGTACATAGATTCAGAGAAAATATCTCCAGGTCATTTTGACATTTGATTATGTTGTATACCCATCACCCAAAGTCAAATTGTCTTCCGTCACCTTCTATTTGGTTATCTTTGTGCCCCTCCCCTCCCTACACCCCCTTCCTCTTCTCCTTTCCCCTACCCCTGGTAACCACCACACTCTTGTCCATGTCCCTGAGTCTCAGTTTTGTGTCCCACCTATGTATGAAATCCTATAGTTCTTAGTTTCTTTCTGATTTATTTACATCACCCAGTATAATGTTATCAAGGTCCATCCATGTTGTTGTAAATGATTTGATGTCATCATTTCTTATGGCTGAGTAGAATTCCATAGTATATACAGTGTGTCTGTAAAGTCATGGCGCACTTTTGACTGGTCACAGGAAAGCAACAAAAGATGATAGAAATGTGAAATCTGCACCAAATAAAAGGAAAACCCTCCCAGTTTCTGTAGGATGATGTGGCAGCATGTGAGCATGTGCAGATGATGACGTAACACCGTGTATACAGTGGAGCAGCCCACAGCTATGCCAGTTGAGATGTGGACAGTACAGAGGAAAGTTCAGTGTGTTCTGTGGCTCACTAAATTCGAATCCGTGACCAAAGTGCAACGTGAATATCGGTGCATTTATAATGAAGTGCCACCACATAGAAATAATATTACTCAGTGGGATAAGCAGTTGAAGGAAACCGGCAGTTTGGTGGAGAATCCTCGTTCTGGTAGGCCATCAGTCAGTGACGAGTCTGTAGAGGCTATACGGGATAGCCACCTAAGGAGCCCTAAAAAAGCTGTGTGTGAGCCCACATCGAACTGCACTGAATAGGTATGAAACTGGGAGAGTTTTCCTTTTATTTGGTGCAGATTTCACATTTCTATCGTCTTTTCTTGCTTTCCTGTGACTGGTCAAAAGTGCACCATGACTTTATGGACACACTGTATGTACCACATCTTCTTTATCCAGTCATCTATTGAAGGGCTTTTTGGTTGTTTCCATGTCTTGGCCACTGTGAACGATGCTGCAATGAACATGGGGCTGCATGTGACTTTACATACCAGTGTTTTTGAGTTTCTGGGGTATATACCCAGTAGAGGGATTGCTGAGTCATATGGTAGTTCTCTTCTTAATTTTTTGAGGAACCACCATACTTTCTTCCATAATGATTGTCCTACTTTACATTCCCACCAACAGTGAATGAAGGTTCCTTTTTCTCGACAGCCTCTCCAACACTTGTTATTACCTGTCTTGTTGATAATAGCTAATCTAACAGGTGTGAGGTGGTATCTCATTGTAGTTTTGATTTGCATTTCTCTAATAGTTAGTGAAGATGAGCATCTTTTTATATATTTATTGGCCATTTATATTTCTTCCTAGGAGAAGTGTCTGTTCATGTCCTCTTCCCATTTTTTTTTTTTTCATTTTTCTGAAGCTGGAAACAAGGGAGAGACAGTCAGACAGACTCCCGCATGCGCCCGACCAGGATCCACCCAGCATGCCCACCAGGGGGCGACGCTCTGCCCACCAGGGGGTGATGCTCTGCCCATCATGGGCATCGCCATGTTGCGATCAGAGCCACTCTAGCGCCTGGGGCAGAGGCCAGGAGCCATCCCCAGCGCCCAGGCCATCTTTGCTCCAGTGGAGCCTTGGCTGCGGGAGGGGAAGAGAGAGACAGAGAGGAAAGCGCGGCAGAGGGGTGGAGAAGCAAATGGGCGCTTCTCCTGTGTGCCCTGGCCAGGAATCAAACCCGGGTCCTCCGCACGCTAGGCCGACGCTCTACCGCTGAGCCAACCGGCCAGGGCCTCTTCCCATTTTTTTATTGGATTGTTTGCTTGTTTGTTGTTGAGTTTTATGAGTTCTTTGTATATTTTGGATATTAGGCCCTTATCTGAGCTGTTTGAAAATATTATCTCCTATTTAGTTGTCTGTCTGTTTCTTTTGTTGTCAGTTTCTCTTGCTGGGTAAAAGCTTCTTAGTCTGATGTGGTCCCATTCATTTATCTTTGCCTTCACTTCCCTTGCCTTTGGAGTCAAATTCATAGTGTTCTTTATGGCCAAGGTCCATGAGTTTAGTACTTATGTTTTTTTCTGTGTCATTTATTGTTTCTGGTCTTATATTTAGGTCTTTGATCCATTTTGCATTAATTTTAGTACAAGGGGACAAATTGTAGTCGAGTTTCATTCTTTTGCATGTGGATTTCCAGTTTTCCCAGCACCATTTATTGAAGAGGCTTTCTTTTCTCCCTTGTGTGTTGTTGGCCCCTTTATCAAAAATTATTTGACCATATACATGTGGTTTTATTTCTGGGCTTTCTATTCTGTTCCATTGGTCTGAGTGTCTATTTTTCTGCCAATACCATGGTGTTTTGATTGTCGTGGCCCTATAATATAGTTTGAAGTCAGGTATTGTAATGCCCCAGCTGCATTCTTTTTCCTTAGGATTGGTCTGGCTATTCAGGGGTTTTTATAGTTCCATATAAACCTGATGATTTTTTGTTCCATTTCTTTAAAAAATGACATTGGAATTTTGATGGAAATTGCATTAAATATGTATATCGCTTTAGGTAATATGGTCATTTTGACTATATTTATACTTCCTATCCAAGAACAAGAAATATTTTTTCCATTTCATTGTATCTTTTTCAATTTCCCTTAACAATTTTTTGTAGTTTTCATTATATAGTTCCTTTACATTCTTTGTTATGTTTATTCCTAGGTATTTCTTTTTTTGCAACCATAAAAGGGATTATCTTTTTTAGTTCATTTTCTGATGTTTCATTGTTGGCATATAGGAAGGCAATAGACTTCTGTATATTAATTTTGTATCCTGCGACCTTACTGTATTGGTTTATTGTTTCTAATAATCTTTATGTGGAGTCTTCAGGGTTTTCGATGTACAGAATCATATCATCTGTAAAAAGTGAACCTTTACTTCTTTTTTCCCAATATAAATGCCTTTCATTTCTTTCTCTTGCTCTGGCTAAAACTTCCAGCACTATTTTGAACACGAGTGGAAAAAGTGGGTAATTTTTCTTGTTCCTGACTTTAGAGGAAAAGTCCTCAGTTTTATGTCATTTAATATGATGTTAGCTGATAATTTGTTATAAATGGCCTTTATTATGTTCAGATATTTTCCTTCTATACCCATTTTGAGTGTTTTAAACATAAAATGGTGTTGTATTTTATTGAATGCCTTCTCTGCATCTATTGATAGGATCATATGGTTTTTGTTCTTTGTTTTGTTGATATGGTGTATTACGTTAACATTTTACATATGTTGAACCATCCTTGTGATTCTGTGATGAATCTCACTTGATCATGGTGAATTATTTTTTTAATGTATTGCTGTATTTGATTTGCTAGCATTTTGTTTAGGATTTTAGCATCTGTATTCATTAGAGATATTGGTCTGTAGTTTTCTTTCTTTGTGGTGTCCTTGACAGGTTTTGGTATGAGGATTATATTGGCCTCATAAAATGTGTTTGGAAGTATTTCTTCTTCTTCAATTTTTTGGAAGACTTTGATTAGGATAGGAACCAAGTCTTCTTTGAATGTTTGATAGAATTCACTAGTATAACCATCTGGCTTGGACTTTTATTTTTTGGGAGGTTTTTGATAGTTGTTTCTATTTCCTCTTCTTATGGGACTGTTTAGGCTTTCTACTTCTTCATGACTCAGTCTAGGAAGATTGTATTGTTCTAGGAATTTATCCATTTCTTCTAGATTGTTAAATTTGGTGGCATATAGTTTTTCATCTCTGTTTGATTTGTTTTTATAGTTTCAGTTTCCTTGGAAATATATTCTTTGTGTTCATTGAGTTGTTTTCTGAGTTCTCTAAATTGCCTTTCTGTGTTTTCTTGTATATCTCGGAGGATTTTTAGGATTTCTATCTTAAATTCTCTGTCATTTAGCTCCAAGGTTTCCAATATATTAAATTTTTTCTCCGTAGATTTTTTTCCTCATCTAGCTGTGTTACCTATCTTTCTTTTGTATCCATGATATTCGATTTTCTCTTCCTTAATGGCATCTGAGGGTGGTTTTTTTGATAGTATTAATGAGATTTAATAAAGAATAAAAAGTTAAAAAAAATAAAAAATTGAAAAGAGTTGTTTTTTTTTAAAAAAAATTAATAATGAAATAAAGAAAAATAAAATAAAATAAAAATTAAAAAAAAGGAAATTATCCCCCCCTCCTTTTTTCCTCTCCTCTCCTCTCCCCTCTTTCTTGAGAAAATCTTGTGGTGAACTGTGAATTATATTGTACTAAATAGAACAAACAATGCCTGTAATGGAGGGCCTGAATTGGGGAGAAGTAATAAAGGAGCAAAAAAAAAAAAAAAAAAAAAGAAAAAGAAAAAAAAAGGGGTATGGACCCACAAAAAGCAAATAAGGAAAAAATTTGGGTCAAGAATAAAATGATTTGCTTTTAGGTGTTGGTTGACTAAGAGATATGATGAGAGGAATAAGAGGGAAACAGGAAAATGGGGGGACAAATTAAAAAATTACTATTGTATTTAGTGGAACAAGAACTAGATAAAATGGAGAGCCAAGGATGGGAACACTGCTAGTGTGTTAAAAAGGTGAAGTAAAAACCCCCCAAAATGCCACAAACATAAGTTTGAGTCCCAGATAAGATATTGTTCATTATTGAGATTTGAATGAGAGGAGATGTAAAGGAGAAAGGAAGAAACTAATATAGAGGGGGAAAAGAAAGAGAGAGAGAGAGAGGAAAAAAAAAGAGGGAACCACTAAAAGAAGAAAAAAAAAAAGAGGAGAGAGAGAGAGAGAGTTAAGGGTTTTGGAGTGCAACCCTCATAGAGAGAAAGGAAGAGGAAAGAAAAGATAATGGGAGATGTAACACTTATGGGTAGTGTAGTTCAAGGAGAGGAGAGAGTAAGACCAGCAGAGAGTTAAATGACCAAATTGGAGGAGGAAAAAAAATATATCAAGAATGAAGATAAGAGAAACAAATGAACAAATATAATAAAATGGGATAGGTTATAAAGTCTGCATATTATTCTTGATTTTGAGAGGTTATCTTCTTGCTTTTTCTTTTCTCTCCCTCTTCCTGTTCGGTGACTCTGTACCCCGGGTTCTGCCCCTTTGGCATGCTCAGGTAGAGGTTTGCAGTTGATAAGTCTCTATGGCGATGTCATGTATTGTGCTTTAGTCTCGTTGGCAGTTGAGGCTCATTAGCATTTATAGGCTCTGACAGTGAGAGAGTCTGTGTTCCTGGAGCCTTTCTCCTAGTCTTTCCTTCCTCAATTAGTAGCCTGATAATCCAGCTATGGGGTTGCTGCTGCCTCTGCCTGGATAGTAAGAGGCTCAAAGAGCTGGCAACTCCCCACTCTATTCCCACTCAGCACAGGGCTCTGGGTAAGGCTCAGTCAGTCAGAGCTGCTAGCATAATCAGGTGGGGCTTCTGCCCACTCAAAGACCTCTGGCTCTGCCACTCTGTGGGATAACACGGGCGTGCACTGCCGAGGCACTTGGAGGAACCTCTCGCCCCCTATCTGCGTGCAGACCAGGATATCAGGCCAGCAGTCTCACACTCTGAGTGAAACCCCCACCCGCACGGAAAAGTTCCAGCGTTGGAATTAGTTCTCGCTCCCTCCCCGTGCGCGGCTTTCCCAGGGTGCTGGGGCGGTTCAGAGATTCCGCCTTCGGCCCACACAAAGGCCTCTGGCTCTGCCTCTCTGTGGGATAACACGGGCTCCCACTCCTGAGGTGCTTGGAGGAATCTCTTGCCCACTCTCCTTGCACGCAGACCAGGATATCAGGCCAACCGCCTCACCCTCTGAGTGAATCCCCCTTCTGCACAGAAAAGTTCCAGCGTTGGAATTGGCTCTCACTCCCTCCCCGTGAGCGGCTTTTTCAGGGCGCAGGGGTGGCCCGGAGATTCTGCCTTTGGCCCACACAAAGGCCTCTGACTCTGCCTCTCTGTGGGACAACCCGGGCGCCCACTCCCGGGGCTTTGGAAGGAATCTCTCACCCACTATCTGCGTGCGCCGACCAGAGGATCGGGGAAAATGGCTGCACTTGTCTCTCTTTGTCTGGGTTTGGCACGAGTGTTAGCTTGTATTGCCCGGGTTGCTACAGGAACAGTTTTTTCCTCGGCTTGGATCTCCGTGCCATAGCCTGGTTCAACCGTTTGTGCCGCGGCCTGGATCTATTCACCCCCTTTGCCCGCCTCAGTTTTTATATTCGCAGTTCCCAGTGAAAGCCACCCTGTTTAGGTTAGTGAGGAAGGTGGAGCATTTCTTACTCCCTATTTCCTTCGGGGTTTGATTATATATTTAGCCAATTTTTCTCTCGACCATACTTTCGGGTGTATTGCGAAACATCTGGAGGCTCCAAGGATAGGTTTTTCTGTTTCTGGTTGAAGATCTTGTTGAGTTTTGGGGGATATTTATTGGTATCACTTCCTATCGCACCATTACTCTGACATCATCTCCCATAGTTTTTCATAGTATTCTACAATAATACTTTGTATATCTATGATATCTCTGTGGTGATTTCTCCTCTTTCATTTTGGATTTTGTTTATATGAGTCTTTTCTCTTTTTTCCTTAGTGAGTCTTGCCAAGGGTTTGTCAATTATGTTGATCTTTTCAAAGAACCAGCTCCTTCTTTTATTGATTCATTCTATAGTTTTTCTGTTCTCTATTTCATTTATTTCTGATCTGGTTTTTATTATTTCCTCTCTTCTGCTGGTGTTGGGTTACCTTTGTTTTTCTTTTTCTAGTTCCTTAAGATATGAAGTTAAGTGTTTTACTTGGGTTCTCTCTTGTTTGTTCATATAAGCCTGTAGTGACATGAACTTCCCTCTTATTACTGCTTTTGCTCCATCCCAGAGATTCTGATATGTGGTATTGTCATTTTCGTCTGTCTGTATCTATCTCTGCTTTTATTTCTTCTTTGACCCACTCATATTTTAGAGGTATGTTGTTTAATTTCCATATTTTTGTGGGTTCGTTTACTTCCTTTTTGCAGTTGAATTCTAGTTTCAATGCTTTATGGTCAGAAAATATGCTTGGTATAATGTAAATCTTTCTGAATTTTTATGTTAATTTTCTGACCCAACATATGGTCAATTCTTAAGAATGTTCCATATACACTGGAGAAAAATGTATACTCTGGTGTTTTGGGATAAAATGTCCTGTAAATGTCTATCGTATCCAATTGTTCCAGTGTTGGGTGAGAGGGCGATCTGGCTGCCACATGTCACCCCATTGATTGCCAGGGTTGATTCGGCTGATCTGTCCGGCTAGGCAGGTGTCCCCTTCCTCCCTCACCACTCCACGTGCATCCCTCCCAAAGCTGCATGCTTGGTTGAAGAGGACGACCTTCCTCAATAGAGGAGAGGACCGTCCTTCGGTCAAGGGTATACAAGTAGCTGTGCTCCCTTGCTAGAACCTCCAAACAAGTCTCAAGCTCAATTGTTCCAGTGTTTTGTTTAAGGCTGATATTTTTTTATTGATTTTCTGTTTGAGTGAATGATCTAGAGCTGTCAGCGGTGTATTGATGTCTCCAAGTATGATTGTATTTTTGTCAGTTTTTGTTTTTAGGTCAGTCAGTAGCTGTCTTATATATTTTGGTGCTCCTTGGTTTGGTGCATATATATTAAGAAGTGTTATCTCTTCTTGATTCAATGTCCCCTTTATCATTATGAAATGACCATCTTTGTGATTACCTTTGCTGTGTTGTAGTCAGCACTGTTAGATATGAGTATGGCTACACTTGCTTTTCTTTGGATATTATTTGCTTGGAGAATCGTTTTCCAACCTTTTACTTTAAATTTGTTTTTATCCTTGTAGCTTAGATGTGTTTCTTGAAGGCAGCATACAGTCGGATTTTCTTTTTTAATCCATTCTGCTACTCTGTGTCTTTTTATTGGTGAGTTCAATCCATTTACATTTAGTGTAATTATTGACACTTGAGGGTTTCCTATTGCTATTTTATATATTGCTTTCTGATAGCACTGTATCCTGTTTGGTTCTTCTCTTTTGTTTTTCTGTCATTTGTTTTTGTTTGGTTGTATCTCATAGTTCTTTTCTCTGTTTCTTCTTTTTTTAAGCCATGCGTTTCTGTGGTGGTTTTTTCATGGGTGGTTACCATTGAGTAATAGAAAGTATATATATTATATTTATTGTAGTATATTAATTATCTCATGAGTGCTTCTGCCCTCTGTCCTCCATTGCTACTGTTAATCTTTGTCCTCTCCCCTTTTTTGTTTTTGTTGTCACAGATTAATCTTGTTTTTATTGTGATCTTGATGGAGCTTTTACTCTAATTTTGTTTTGTTTTGTTCTTTGTATCTGGTCGGATAACCCCCTTTAGTATTTCCTGAAGTGAGGTTTTCGGCTGATAAATTCCCTCATCTATTCTGTATCTGTGAATGTTTTTATTTCTCCTTCATATTTTTTTTTGTATTTTTTCTGAAGCTGGAAATGGGGAGAGACAGTCAGACAGACTCCCACATGTGCCCGACCGGGATCCACCCGGCATGCCCACCAGGGGGCGATGCTCTGCCCCTCCTGGGCATCGCCATATTGCGACCAGAGCCACTCTAGCGCCTGAGGCAGAGGCCACAGAGCCATCCCCAGCGCCCGGGCCATCTTCGCTCCAATGGAGCCTCGGCTGCGGGAGGGGAAGAGAGAGACAGAGAGGAAGGAGAGGGGGAGGGGTGGAGAAGCAGATGGGCGCTTCTCCTGTGTGCCCTGGCCGGGAATCGAACCCGGGACTTCTGCACTCCAGGCCGACGCTCTACCACTGAGCCAACCAGCCAGGGCTCTCCTTCATATTTGAAGGATAGCTTTGATGGACATAGTATTCTTGGCTGGAAGTTCCTCTTTTTCAGAACTTTAAATATTGGAGTCCACTCTCTTCTGGCTTGTAGAGTTTCTGCTGAGAAATCTGATGATAACCTAATGGGCCTTCCTTTATATGTTGTATTCTTCTTTTCCCTGGCTGTCTTGAGGACTTTTTCTTTGTCATTGGTTTGTGATAATTTCATTATGATGTGTCTTGGAGTAGGTTTGTTTGGGTTAAGATAACCTGGTGTTCTGTTTGCTTCTTGAATTTGAGGCTCTAATTCATTCCACAGGCTTGGGAAGTTCTCATCTATTACTTGTTTGAATATGTTCTCCATTCTATTTTCTCTCTCTTCTCTTTCTGATATACCCATTATTCTTATGTTGCTCTTTCTGATGGAGTCAGACAATTCCTGTAGGGCTTTCTCATTTTTTAAAATTCATGAGTCTCCTCTTCTGTCTGTAGTATCTCTAGTTGCCTGTCTCTATGTTACTAATTCTCTGCTCTGTATGGCCTGTTCTATTAGCTAAGCTTGTTACCTTGTTTTTCAGTTCATGTATTGAGTTTTTCATCCTTGTTTGGTTCATTTTTATAGTTTCAATTTCCTTGGTGATGTATTCTTTTTGTTCATTGAATTGTTTTTTGAGCACTCTAAATTACATTTCTGTGCTTTCTTGTATTTACCTGAGTATTTTTAGGACTTCAATTTTTAATTCTCTGTCATTTAACTCCAAGGTTTCCAAGCAATTGAAATTTTTTTTCTAGAGATTTTTCCTCATCTATCTGAGCTACATGTCTGTCTTTTGTATCCATGATATTTGATTTCTTTTTCCTTAATGGCATTTGAGAGTGGTATTGTTAGTAACACTAATAAGAGGTGACTAAGAAAAACAATTGAAAAAATACTGTGAAAAATAAAAATTCTATTGTGCTAAGAGGAACAAAAACTACATAGAATGGAGAGCCAGAATTGGCAGGAAATTACAAAGAAATAAGAAATGAAGTAAAAAACACAGAAAATGCCACAAAGAAAAAATATGATTCCAGTAGAAAATAATTTGTAAATGACAATCAAATGAGAGAAAAAGTGAAAGAGAAAAGAAGAAAAAAGAAAAAAAAAGTTAAGGTTTCTTGGATGTAACCCTCATAAAAACCAACAACAACAAAAAAAACCAAACCCCACACAAAACCAGGAATGGAAAATGTAACACCTATGGGTAATGAAGTTCCAAATGAAAAGGAAAGAATAAGACGGAAAGAAGATAAAATGACCACGATGGAAAATAAAGGTGAAAAGTACAAGAAAAAATGGGAAAAAGTTATAGAAAATGTTATTTTTTCCTGGTTTTGAGATATATATATTTCTTTTTTTTTTTTTTTTTTCATTTTTCTGAAGCTGGAAACGGGGAGAGACAGTCAGACAGACTCCCGCATGTGCCCGACCGGGATCCACCCGGCGCGCCCACCATGGGGCGACGCTCTGCCCACCAGGGGGCGATGCTCTGCCCATCCTGGGCATCGCCATATTGCGACCAGAGCCACTCTAGCGCCTGAGGCAGAGGCCACAGAGCCATCCCCAGCGCCCGGGCCATCTTTGCTCCAATGGAGCCTTGGCTGCGGGAGGGGAAGAGAGAGACAGAGAGGAAAGCGCGGCGGAGGGGTGGAGAAGCAAATGGGCGCTTCTCCTGTGTGCCCTGGCCGGGAATCGAACCCGGGTCCTCCGCACGCTAGGCCGACGCTCTACCGCTGAGCCAACCGGCCAGGGCGAGATATATATATTTCTAAGTGATATATATATATATATATATATATATATATATATATATATATAATCAGAAATCGTTTTCTCTTTTTTTTTTATTCTTGGCAGGTGGCACTGTACCACAGGTTTTTCCCTTGTGGCACTCTTGAGTAAAGATTTGCAGTTGATGTGTTGCTATGGTGATGATGTAAGCCAGGCCTCAGTCCTGTTGGTAGGCGGGGCTTGTGAAGGTTTGTAGCTCTGACAATGGCAGAGTCAGTTTTCCTGGTGCCTCTCCCCACGTCTCTCTCTCCTGATCAAGCAGCCTGGGGACCCAGCTGTGAAGTTGCCTCAGCCACTGGTTGCAGAGCAAGAGGCTGTAAGAGCTGCCAAGTTCACCTTCCAGCCCCGCTCAAAGCACAGTTCTGCGTAAGGCTTTGTCAACCAGAGCCACCAGCGTAAGCAGGCAGGGCTGGGAGCCGATTGCTGTTCAGATGCCTTTCTAAGGCATGTATAGTATGCCTCAGTGCTCTGTGGGTCTAATCTCCACAGGCTTTTCCCTTGTGCCCTGTTTGGTAGCCCACAGCAGGCTGCTTGTGTGCCCAGCGCCCAGCCCCCAAAACTTCCACAGTGCTCTCTGAGGTCTGCTCTGCAGGAATACACTTTGTAACCTGTATTGGCTGGCAGACATGCCCCAACCAGACAGGTCCAGGCCTAGGGGTCCCGGCCCTTGTGCACCTCCCGTGCTGTTGGTTGGGGAGCCAGGACCACACAGAAACTCTGGCTACAGCCCATGCAGATGTCCACTGCTGACACTCTTGGGCTTAGCCCCTCTGCCTGTGAATGCACACGCCCATGCCAGGGGCGCCAGGTGGAGCCACTCGCACACCATCCACAATCGCAGACCGGGAGTGAACAAAGCCCAAAGCTGCTCTGGCGCCGGCCTCCATAGGCAACCCACTTGCCCACCTCCACCGGAGTCTGCCACTCACGGTAGCTGCACATCCGCAATCTCAGACTGAGCTGCAGGTGCACTCTCTCCTCCACTTGATTGTTCGCCCTAGCCCAGCTTCTTCCCTCGCCCCTAACCCTCCTTTCCTCTCATTTCCAAGCAAAAGTGGCCCTTCCTCAGGTCAGTGAGGAAAGTGGAATACTCCATTTTCCGTCTTATTTCCTTCAGAGTGGATTATATATTCAGCCACCTTTTCGCCCAGTCATACCTTTGTCTGGTGTGTGTATATTGCAGGTGCTCCTGAGATTGTTTTTCTGTCTCTAGTTGTTGAAACTTTTGAAATTTCAGGGGAAGATATCAGAAGCACCCCTCATGGCGCCATTTCTCTGATGTCACTCTCAAGACTTTTTGAAATGAATAATCATATTAACCTCAGAGAAGTAACCTAGGATACTTTGTGTGAATGTGGTAATGAAACCCCCAGACAGATATTAGTAAATCTGGAAATAGTCCAGAGGAGAGAAAGTAACATAATCAAAGAGAAGAAGCAACTGATGTTTTAAAAAAGACTAAAGGGATAAAGAAACTCTTGTCTGGAAAAAGAGAAGTGTCAAGAGCAGCAGCAATAGCATAATAATGATGGGTAACATTTATTGAGTGCTCACTGTGTGCGAGATTATTCTAAATAGCTTATATGGGCCCTGGCTGCCTGGCTCAGTCGATTGGAGTATTGTCCCTGAAACACCAACATTGCAAATTTTGATCCCTGGTCAAGGCACATACAGGAAGCAATCAATGAATATACAACTGAGTGAATGCTTCCTCCCCATTTCTCTCTCTACCTATCTAGAATCAATGTAGGCATAATAAAAAAGGAAAAACCCCTATTAAACAGCATATCTATCATCTCAATTCTGACAACAATTTTATCAGTAAGTACTTTTATTATCTCCACTTTTCAGATGCGAAAGTGAGGCATAGTGAAGTTAAGTAACTTTCCAATCTCTCAGATGTAATAAAGGAGAAGCCAGTATTCAAACCCAATCTAACTCTAGAGCACATACTTTTAAAAAAAATTGTATTTAGAAAATTAAATTTGCCCTTGCTGGTGGGCTCAGTGGTAGAGCATCAGCCCAGTGTGTGGAAATCCCAGGTTCACTTCCCAGTCCCAGTACACAGGAGCAGTGACCATATGCTTCTCCACCCTTCCCCTTCCCTTCTTTCTTTTTTTCTCTCTTCCCTTCCCGCAGCCATGCTTTATCTCAAGTGCTGAAATAGCTTGGTTGCCAAGCAATGGAGCAGCGGCCCCAGATGGTCAGAGCATCACTCTGTAGGGGGCTTGCCAGGTAGACCCAGATCAGGGCACATGCAGGAATCTGTCTTTCTGCCTCCTTGCCTCCCTGCCTCTCACTTAACAAAAAGAAAAGAAAAAAAGAAAATTAAATTTAATGGGGTGACATTGATCAATAAGGGTACATAGGTTTCAAGTAAACATTTCTATAGCATTTGAACTATTGATTGTGTTGAATACTCATCACCCAAAGTCAAATCATTTTCCATGTAGGTATATTTGTCCCCCTTTTCTCTCCTCCCCCCTTCCACAATCCCCCCCCCCCACACAACCACTTCACTTTTATCTATAGGCAGTTTTAACAATAGTAGTATGGGCCTTCTAGCAAACAAAATTTAAAGATATGTATCAAGTAACCACAGTTTTGTTTACTGAGATTCAAAACTCAAAATACCAAGACACCACTAATGCTTTAAGAATACATTGTTTTGTTGTTAGAATTTCTTACACTGAGCACACATCACTTTTGTAAAGAAAAATGTTAACTGGATGCTATTTCAATATAAATATTGAAAATCTTAGTTTACCCAGAAGGTAATAAATTTTTAGAATTTGTTACCTATAGAGGCCACAATAAATATACACAGTTTGAAGAAACATTTAGTGCCCATGATAGCTATGAACATTTTATAGATACCTATCACAGTCAGGAATGTATTCCTAGGGAAAGTGGAGTTTTTTAGCCACTTAGTAAAGGACAGAGTATATGTGTAGGAAATGAAGACATGGATGAGTGGTGTATGACACATGGTGAACTCATCTACTTGGGTGGCATGCAACAAAGTTAATTAACTTGAAGAAAATTCTAGAATTGCAGTGGTTTCTCTATTCAACAGATTATCCTAGGGAAACAAGATGAGTCTTTCTAAATAGCATCTGGGTATGAAACTCTTTAAAGAATGGATTAGTAAAAAATATACATATTCATAACACATAGACACAGAAAACAAGGTGGCAATAACCAGAGGGAAAAGGGGTGGGGGCAAGGTGAAGGTCGACAAAAACGGAGGGAAATGGGGATGGAAAAAGACTTTGTTGGGGTGAAGGGTGCACAATGTGGTATGCAGATGGTGTTATATTGAGTTGTACACTTGAAACCTGTATGGTTTTTCAAATCAATGTCATCCCAATAAATTCAACTAATAAAAGATAAATAAATTGCAATTTAAATTCACAATCAAAAAATAAAAATTGTGATCCTCACCTTTAATAACATCAACATCATTTATCCACTATGTATATTTGAAATGACTGTTTCTCTGGGAAAACTAAAGGCATTTTGGGGGTCACCTTTCCTGAGGTTTGACTCTTGTTCTAAGAGTCCATGAAAACAATGGTGCCATTAGATGTACATTGCAGCTTTGGGATTAACTTTGACCAATGTATGAGTGGACCCAAGGCACTTACTTGAATGAAACAGTCTGCGGTAACTGTGACAAAAAATACCTTGGCTTCCCATTGGGCTGGAATCTACAGATAAGACAATTAAAATCTCACTCCATGAATAGGAGCTAACCACTTATTTGTAGAAAATTGAAACCAGCCTAGTTTCTTCTAGTTTCTTTTGCCCTCAGTACATGAGTAAGTGATTCAAAGGAAGAGAGTGGGAATGCATTTTAAGAGGGTAATGGAGAAAACAAAATTTAATGGCTGGACACAGGTCACTTCCCTGAAGACTAGGATAATGTATTAGTGGTTTATACAAATACCTGTATCAGATTTCATACTGGCTTTTTTTTTAATCTCGTTCTTTTAAAAGAGAGAAACAAAATCTCAACTCCTTTAAGAAACCTAATCACTTTCTGCTTCAGATAAATTAATATTACAAAAGGCATTTTAATAGTGTGCCTGAAAAGGGTAATTTCAATTTGATCATTATCAAAGCCAAAACAAAATGTTAGGAGGTTTTATTTTTTTTCAACTATCTTTTCTATCTTGTAACCTCCCAGGGGAGAAGAAGGAAGTACTTTTCTGTCCCATACAGAGAGATTATTTCCTGGTTCTCCCTGATTGTGACATTTATAAATAGAAATACATTTGTAAAAAATACACTGTACTTGACATTGATCAAGTACCATGTCAAACCTTGACTTAGAGGTGAAAAAATTGTAGAGTTCTCAGAGAAAAATAGTGACCATAATTTAATGGCTTGGAAAATTAGATCCAGGGCAAAAACTATATTGTCCTGTAGAGTTGAGGAAATCTGATAATTCTTGGAAGCCTTCTTCTATCTTTTAGTTTTTTTATCTTTGAGGAAGCTCAACTATATCAGAAAATGTTAGTTATCTGCTTTACCAGGCGGTGGCACAATGGATAAAGTCTGGGCCTGGCTTCCTTGAGTGTGGGCTTATCCGGCCTGAGTATGGGATTGCTGTGGGATCATAGACATGACCCATGGTCGCTGGCTTGAAGCCCAAGGTCGCTGGCTTGAGCAAGGGGTCACTGGCTTGGCTGGAGTCCCCCAAGTCAAGGCACACATGAAACAGTAATCAATGAACAACTAAGGTGCTGCAATGAGGAATTAATGCTTCTCATCTCTGTCCCTTCCTTTCTGTCTGTCCCTCTCCCTCTGTCTCTTTCTGACAAATAAAAAGTGTTAATTATCGATTGAAGGGTTATCAAAAGTTAAGAGAACATATGGAGAATTTTGAACCCAATTCAAATTCATAGAAATGGTCTCCATAAAGATCCTTTCAAATAAGGGTATATCCTTCCCCATTCTTTCCCATAATTTATTATTTCATTTAGTATTTCTTTGAATGCCTACCATGTGACAGGCAATTTCTAGATATAGACAGAAATATCTGTCCTCTTGGAGCTTACATTCCAGTGGGGTAAGAGGAAAGTAAACAATAACACAACAAATATAATAAATACATAAATCATAGCATTTGATGGGCAATAAAAATAGAGCAGGCTAAGGGGATCAGGAATAGGAAGATTGCAAATTTAGAATATGTGGTCAGGATTGGCAACTTAAAGCAAGTGAGAGTGAGTAAACTGATGCAGCTAAAAGGTAGAATTCTGACTGGGTTGAGGGAAAGAATTTTGACCATACTGTGCATTTACCTTGTGATATGCAGTTTACAACCCTGTGCCAGTCAGTCGGCTCTGGAGGAGTTGGTGCTGAGTCTGGAAAAAAGGGGGGCATATTAAGTCTGAAGTGCCAGAGGATAGAAATAAATGATCAACAAGCAATTGGAAAAACAGGTCTGGAGCTAGGGAGATACAATGAGTTAGAAAGGTCAAGTTGGAATCACAGTAATATCTGTGGTGGCTGAAGCAATGGCAATGAATAGGAAAGCTCGCAAAGAAGAGCCCAGTGAAAGGAGGTCAAGGGGAGCACCTCACTATTGAATGTCTACATATTAGGAGATAAAGACAGAAAAATCATGAAATGAGAGGGTATTTTATTCCAATCACAGAGAGAGTAAGACAGAGACAGGATGAGCCTGTCTTACTAGCATCCTTATATTCCTCCCCCTTCATTTCTACCTAAATGTAAACCGGTTCTCTTCATGACAAAACACTCACGCTGTGCTATACCCCTGTGGGCATGAGTCATTCTTAAAGCCCATTTGAGGGTTAGGCAAGGGAACTAACTGTTGCTGATAATCCCCCTGAGCATGCCAAATACCGTTTTCCTTTGTACCCCATCCGCCTCCTCGCTTTCTCACTTTTGCCTCCTCCCATAGTACCGGTTCCCAAATGGTTGTGTTGAAATTCATGGGAGTCTGAAAGACCAGAGAAACAGGCTTTATTGAAAGGAAGAAAGGAACCCTGCGGGCACTTCTCCCGGGGAGAAGGGTGCTGGTTACAGACTAGGGGCGAGTTATATAGTATTTGGGAGAGCCTGAGGGGATACTGAAGCAAAAGCCCTGATATGTCCAGAATGCTCCTCCTTGGGGGGCTTCGATCATGTGGGTGTTGAATCAAAAGTCTTGGTATGTCCGGAGCCCCTTTTGGAATTCCTCTGTCTCAGGGGCGATAGTCCAGTAAGAGTGAGGTCTGAGATAAGTGGAACATCAAGCGGGCAGTTTGGAATACACATATCTATCATTTCTCAGCTGAAAGGCAGCTATTAATTTTATAATATATGGTGAGGGGTGATGAGAAAGAGGAGAAAAAATTGGAAAATTATTGCTTCTTCTGGAGAGAACTCAAGATGGCAATCTTGCCAAGCCAAGTCCCTCATCCAGTTAAGGAGGTTGTCAATTTCCATGCTGTAAGGTCTGAACCAGGTGATGTCTCCAAAAACCTGAGTGAGGAAGTAAAAAAAAAAATTGCGAGGTAATAATTGTTAGTTGCTTTCTGCAAGTGCCAAGTGTACAGAGTGACATGGTGATAGATACATGGTCTCCTGGTTGAGCCTCATGAGACGTGCTGGTCTGGTTCCTCTTGAATTGGAGGACATGTGGAGATTTTTAGAGACAGGAAACCTGTTGATGTAAGTTTTTAGAAGGACTGAATATGTGTGGTTGAAAAGGAAGGGAGTTTGGAGAACATACAGGAGGGAACTTCTTGGGCTGAGGGGTGGCTTCTTCCTGCTGTCATCCCTACCTATTTGATATTTCCCTCGTGAAGTTCTCCTTGGGGTATTGGGGAATAGGAGTGTAAGAGCATTTGATTGTAGGTAATCCTAGAGATTTCTCTCATCCGGTCCTATAGAAACTTGATAAAGAAAGAGGCAAGTATTTGGAGATTAGGAATGCAGAAATAAGGAGGGTTGTATAGCGGGGGTGAAAGTTCTACCATGGTAAAGTTAGAGATATTCTTTCCTGGCAGCCCTGGAGAGAGCAGTTAGCATTAGCTAAAAGAAATGTTTCATGTCCATTTGTAGGCTCTTCTTCAGCCAAGAAGACCCAGCGGTCTTGTCCTCTTACTATGTGAAGGGTAAAAAGACTGAAAAGCATTAAGAGGTGAATGCTATTCATTCTCCTAGTTCTTCAGGGTTAGGGGACCTGTAAGGGTTAAAAGATAGGATTTAGGAGGTTTGCTGATATAGGGTTTCAGTTTTTTCTGTTTCACGAGGGCAGGTTTCAGGGTTGGTGTGTTGGGTTAGGTAGATTTTTCCAATTTTCTGATTCGCAAAGGTCTGCATGTGGTTCTGTAAGAAACTAGTGAACAAACCTAAGAGGCAGGGTCTAAAAGTTAGGAAAATAAATAGGAGAGTGAGTGGACCAATGAAAGGCAATAGTCAAGACACCCTGTTTGTGTGAAACCACTGATTCCATGTTTATGAATTCGCTGGGCTTGAGAGAGAGAGAGAGAGAGAGAGAGAGAGAGAGAGAGAGCGAGCTAATAGGAATAAGATAGGGAAGTAGCCAGTCCCCCTACCCCTAGACCTACTTTTATAGAAATTTTTAAAGCAACAAGAAGAGAAATTACCTGTATAGCTCGTTTGGTCCTTAAATTGACGGCTAGTGTATTAGGAACTGGAAGAGGCTCAAGGGGTAGGATTAGGTTGATATTTGGGGTGAGACAGATTAGGTACAGGTTTCTGTACAATTAGTAAGGAGATACATATAGGTGTTGGTCTCATACGAGTAGAAAGCCCCTGATTGGGTGAGGTAGGCTGAGAGGTGAATAGAGAATAGAAAGACAAGGGGTTGGTTTCATTTCTCTGTTTCTGAGCTCCAGATGGTCAGGGTAGAGGAGTCGTCCCAATAAGTGGGGAGAGTAGAGGATTGTTAGCTAGGGTGACTGATTAAACATTCTTTGAAAACCAGTTTTCTGTACAAATTCTTTTTTTCTCGGTACAAATCTCTTACAACCTGCACAAACCTTCTACAACTTACATAAACTTTCTTTCATGCACTTTCTTATCCAGAAATAACTGGCCTTCAATAACAACTTGCTTTTCCTTTTTCTTTCAAAAGTATTTCCATACCTTATACCTTCTATTATCAAAACCATACAATTACTTTCTAGTCAGAACTCTTGATTTAAAAATATTTAACCTTAGTGATAATTAAGTTGACTTTCTTTTTATCCTAGTTTTCCTTTTCCCAAAGCCTGATTAAAAGAGTCCTTAGTTTTTTTCATATATTTGCCATACGTAGACCAACCAGCTTCAGGTTTGTGATTGGAGTAAGGCATGCCGTTTTTCTACTTTAGCAGCAGTTGGGAGTTGTCAGGATCACAATGTGTGGACCTGTCCATGTGAAAATCAGTCCTTGGGTGATGTAATGCTGGAAGTGCCTCTTGGACAGTCTTTGAACAGTTTGCTGAGTAACCTATAAATCCTGAAAGTACTTAGGGAAAGGGTGGTTACATTTCTACACTTTGCAGTTAGAGTTTAAGTCCTATTGACCACTGCTTCTAGCTGGAATTAGCAGCAGGTCCCAGCCTATAATAGGCATGGGTCATTGAGATAAGAGGAATAAAGGAGATACTATGCATTAAATAAAGTAACAAAATCAGACTGTCAATACCCACAGTAGAGATCTTTGAGGGATAAATAAAACTTAAATATTCAAGCGAGGCATAGTAGATGGCCTT
This sequence comes from Saccopteryx leptura, assembly GCF_036850995.1. Classification (NCBI taxonomy): domain Eukaryota; kingdom Metazoa; phylum Chordata; class Mammalia; order Chiroptera; family Emballonuridae; genus Saccopteryx; species Saccopteryx leptura. The sequence goes on along the minus strand of NC_089516.1, from coordinate 131,957,863 downwards.
GTGTTTACAAGAAATGAGATTAGCTTATCTGCTACTTGGAAGAAATACCTTAGGCTTGTGAACGATGTCCTTCAGCATGCTGGGCAAGGTCAGGTCACAGGTAGCTGGAGCAGGGCTAGGAGAGACTGAACCCTCCCTCCATGGTGCAAGGGGGCAGCTTACCTTCTCATGTCCCTCTTTCCACAGCAGAGGTGTGTCCCTTGATGGGGCCAGGAAGCCTGGCAGGCTTCAGTTCAATGGCCTTTTTTCCATTCTTGAAGTAGAGCCCTGATGAAATCCTATGAAGCCCCTTAGGGTGCTGGAGCCAAAGGCTGGTATTTCCTGATTTCTTTTGGGCCTTATTTTCCTTTTCTGTTACTTCTTTGGTCATTATATACCTTAAAAGTCATGCTCAGAAGATCTCACTGAGGGGCTTGACTAAGAGAGCAAAATAGGGATTTAGTGTTTAAAGAAGCCTATTAGACTGAGGAAAGAAAAGATTTGATCTGTGGTGGTAGGTGATTGGAGACTGTGGAGGGTCTGAGTTTGATCTAGGGTGAGACTTCAGGTGGTGGGGGTTAAGGCAATGCCTAGATAGACTAGGGACTGAGAATGAAGTTGAGCCTTAGCAGAAAAGACAGGATATCCCTTCATAGTGAGGAAGTTAAGAAGGGTGGTAATGTGTCTCCTTGAGGCAGGCAGGGAGGGGCTGCAGAGGAATAGATTATCTACATATTGTAAGAGCATACTAGTTTTGAGATTGCATGCTGTTAAATCCTGAGCTAGTGCCTGCCCAAAGAGGTGTGGGCTGTTTCTGATCCCCTGGGGTAAAATAGTCCATGTAAGTTGCTGGGCTGCATTAGTGTCTGGGTAAAGGCAAACAGAAAGTAAGAGTCAGGGTGTAGAAGAATGGTAAAGAAGGCATTCTTGAGGTTTAGGATTGTGAATGAATGGTGTTTGAGAAAATGTGTGACAGTAACTTGTAGAGATTAGGGACCACTGGATGGAGGGGAATTACTGCCTCATTGATTAGGTGTGAGTCTTGTATGAGGCGATAAGCCCCTAAAGGTTTTGAATAGGAAGGGTGGGCGTATTGCAGTGAGAGTCCATGGGGATGAGTCAACTTGGTTTAAGAGGTGGGTAATTATTGGTTTAAAACCTTAGAAACAGACACTGTTACACATTAAACAAAGACTTCACATATTATGAATTAAGGAATTTAAATGAGCGCACCTTACTTGTTTCAATTAAAATTAAACTAGAGGTATTTTCTGACAAACAAAGAGACAAGACGGATTACTTACTCACATAGCTTAATATACAATTCTGCTTTTTAAGTTTTTCGAGATGGCAGGGAGTTGCCAGCATAGAGGGGAGGAAGAGAGAAAGCAGACAGATGGACAGTGTGAGCAGCTGGATGGAAAGAAGGAAGGTCAGAATCTGCAAGAGGAGGAGGAGGAGGTTAAAGTATTGGTGTGGTGCCACGTGGTCAGAGGAGTCAAAAGGATTTAGAGCTTTGAGGATAGGGGAGAGGACGAGGAGAAAAGAGGCACAGTGACAGTTTGTAAGGAGGGAAGAGAGGTCAGAGATGAGACAGGCACTGCAGCCAGAGCCTCAGCTTCTAAGGAGGGGGGAGGGGACGAAGAATACAGTGGAGAAGGGAGAGGCCCCGGCCAGCAGGGGAGGAGAAAGAGAGACTGGTGAATGAGAAAACAGGATTTAGTGAAGGGAAGGGTCTTTCTGGAGGGAAGAGACTCCAGCAAAAAAGATTTGCTGAGGGAGTAGAGAGGGGTCCCAAGAGAGGGGTGCCCCAGGGGTCAGGCAGGAGAAGGAGAGAGTTGGGAGTCCACGGAGAAGGAAAGATTAGGAGCAGAGGTTTTAGGTGAGGTTTCTTTGGCCAAAATAGCCTGCATTTTAGACAGAAGGCACAGAAATTAAGGACAGGAGAGAAGGGAGAAGAAAAGCCTGCAAGTAAGGAATCTCTGATGCCCTCCCTGTCTGGTGGAAGAAATTGTCAAGATCTCTTAGGATATTGTAATCAAATGTCCCATTTTCAGGCCAATGGGAGTCATTGTCTAGTCTGTACTGAGGCCATGCCGTGTTACAGAAGAAGATTAATTTCTTCGATTTGAGGTCTGAGAGACCGAGTTTGGTGAGGTTTTTTATGAGACATCCTAGAGGGGTCTGGTCGGAAGGCTTAGACTCTGAAGAGCCCATAGTGGAGACAGGTGAGCAAGAGGGGGCATCCCCGCCTTTTTTCACTGTCCCAAGAGGAGAGAATCTCCGTGTGGGGGAGTCGTCCCTGATAGAGGTCATCACCACCTGTCAGGGAGCTCCAAGGACGAGAAGTCCGAGAGAGTGGAGAGGTTTGGCTAGGCGCCTAGTCTTCCCTGCAGTCCACTGAGACTGAGTCAAACTCCTCAAAACGTGAGGCATGTCAGAGAAAACTGTCTGACCAGGAAGGGCTGTTTTTAGAGAGAAATTTAGAGGCCAACCGGGGAAGGGGAAGGGAGAAACTCTTTACCTTTCTGGTCCAGCAGGGGTTCAGAACAGGGTTAGACTACCGGCCAATCAACCTACAATTACACATCCAAACAGAATCAGGGCGTAAGCCCGGGACGATCTGCCACTGCCCATTTCTTCCCTGGTTGTAAATTTGGACGGCAAAGAGGGATCGTCCAGGCAGTTAGTACCCTGTCCCGGGTTTCGGCACCAAATGTTGGAATCCATGGGAGTCCGAAAGACCAGAGTAACAGGCTTTATTGAAAGGAAGAAAGGAACCCTGCTAGGCACTTCTCCCGGGGAGAAGAGCACCGGTTACAGACTAGGGGCGAGTTATATAGTGTTTGGGAGAGCCTGAGGGGATACTGAGGCAAAAGTCCTGGTATGTCCGGAGCCCCTCCTTGGGGCGGCTTGTCAGCTTTTTGGAATTCCTCTGTCTCAGGGGCGACAGTCCAGTAAGGGTGAGGTCTCACAGATAAGCCGAACATCAAGAGGGCAGTTTGGAATACACATATCTATCAGGTTGAAGCACAGGAAAAGCCAACACAAAACAAAGACATAGCTTGGGGAAAAGCCAAACAAACAAACAAATAAAGGAACGGAAAACCCCCTGCTGGGGCAGTAACCTACACCGAGGGCCTTGCCCCAGGGCTTCCAGACCCCACCCCTCTGCCCTGCCCTCTCACAGGCCCCGCCCCTTGCCCATTCTGATCAGCTTTTCAATGGATCCGCTGTTCCCTTTCTTTCCTGCCCACTCCGTCATCATCCCCCCCCTCCGCCCGCCCCGCGCGCGCAGAGCGGCTACACATTGCCCGCTGCCCCGTGGGCTCTTGCGGACCTTTGCCCGCGTGCTTTCCCTTCCTTCCTGGCATTCCCGCTTCCGCTTTCTGAAGGCTCTTTTGTTTTCCCACCTCTGTGAGGCCCTTGGTGCCCAGCGGTCCAGTGACGTCATCTTTCTGCGCTTCGTGGACACCGGCTGTTGGAAAAGGGAACTGCTGCGCTGCCCTTCTCATTCGTTGGGCTGCCACTCGTGCAGAAGAATGGCGCTGTCACTGTGGAAGGGGCTGGTGGGCGTCGGCCTTTTCGCCCTAGCCCACGCGGCCTTTTCCGCTGCTCAGCGTAAGTGCCCGGGGGACGGGGACTGCTCGGTTGCGGGACTTTGGGGCCGATGTGTGCGCGCACCAGCGAGAGTATCAGACCGAGTGTCCCAGAAAGGGTTATTGGAGACCTTAGAGTTTGGGGTGACTACCAGAAGCGGTGCAGGGCTCCCCAGTGGAGGAGAGAGGTAGCATGAGAAGGGGGTGTCTGGAAGAGGGCTCAAAACGGGATGGGCGCGCTGCGTAGAGGGCCAAGGGGGAGTCTATCCGGGAATCCAGGACAAGTGATGTCAGATCCAGCGCGGTGCTGAGCAGGCAGTGTCAGATTGAGGATCTCAGATGCTCACCGTCCAGTGACAGCCAGGTGGACAGCATTTGGGGCATTCCTGGGCTGTACAGACAGTGACTGAGAAGTTAGGTGACCGGGTGACCGTGTACCTTGGGTAAGAGTTATGGTACAAGGGAAAGAGTGCTGGACTGTGAGTCTGGGGGGCATGTTCTTAAAAATTTGCTTTGCTGCTAAATTTGTAACCTTGGACAAGTCATGTAACAAAGAGTAACATAGAAAGTTTAAGTGGCAAACAGTAGAAGTACTTTATCATACAGGCAAGATTGCATCAAGAAGAAACTTGGAGTCCAGCAGAGGATGCAGTGCATTCTTGAGGCAGCTGATCAGTTTTTGACGTCTTGTCTCCTAGGTCAGGAGTCATTAAATTCTGGCAAGTGGGTCAGATGGAGCACTCCTCCTGTTTACGTAGTGAGCTAATAATGTTTTTACACTTTTAATTCGTTGGAGGGGAAAGCAAAAGAATATCATTTTATGATCCATGACAGTTATATAATGTCAAAGTTCCAACGTCCATCAGTGAAGTTTTATTGGCAGTCAACCACACCCATTCGTTTAGGGTGGCTGCGTTCTAAGGGCAGAGTTGAGTTTGTGATAGAAACAATTGCCTACAAAGCCTAAGATATTTATTATCTAAATTTTATTATCTAAATATTTATTATATGAAATCTAATTAGATATTATCTAATAGCTAAATAATATTTATTATCTAAACTATTTATTATTACAGGTAAAGTTGGCGGACCTCTGTCCTAGCCTAAAGACACCTAGCCCATGAGAGCAGGGAGAATGTATATTTTTTGTTCATTGCTTCAAACTCAATGCCTAGCACAATTTTTCTCATGGTAGGTAATCAATATATTGAATGAAGGAACTTGAACTTTATTCCTTTACCATACTTCCCCGTGTATAACACGCTCCCATGTATAAGACACACCTTAATTTTGGGGTCCAAAATTTGGAAAAAAATGTATTACATAAAGTTATTGAACTTAAGTTTCATTCATCATGAAATTCATACAACTCCTCATCACTGTCAAAACTCCCATTATTAGCTTGTCCTCATCTGTATCTGAGGTCGAATCACTGTCTTCAACGATGAGCTCAAAAACAAGCACAAAAAAGCAGGAAATGCAAGTAAAAAAATCTACAACCACTGTATAAGACACACCCAGTTTTTAGACCCCAAATTTTTCAAAAAGGGTGCATCTTATACATGGGGAAATAGGTATTTGCTGGATTGCTTTCTTTCTTTAGGAATAAATTAGAAAATGAAATGTGGCCTGACCTGTGGTGGCACAGTGGATGGAGCTTCGACCTGGAATGCTGAGGTTGCCGGTTGGAAACCCTGGGCTTGCTTGGTCAGGGCACGTATGGAAGTTGATGCTTCCTGCTCCTCTCCCCCTTATCTCTCTCTCTGTCTTTCCCCTAAAATGAATAAATAGAATATTTTAAAAAGAGAAAATGAAATGTGAATTCCTACAAAGTCCCGATTTTTTCAAGTTAAAACCTTTTGTTGTGTTTATTACACATAATTAAAATGATCCAATTATTTTAACAGTTATTACATGCATGTATTCTGACATTGTCTAAAGGAAATTGAATTTAATTTTTTATTTTTTATTTATAATTTTTTAGATCCACAGAAAAGTTTCAAAGATACTACAGAGAGTGACTGTATACCCCTCAACCAGGTCCCACTATTGGTAACATCTTACCTTACCATGGTATATCGTCTCAACTAAGAAACTGACATTGGTATATTACTATTAAGAAGTATAGCTTTTATTTGGATCTTGCCATTTTTTCCATTAATGTCTTCTTTCAGTTCTAGGACCAATCCAGGGTATCACATGACATCTAGTTGTCATGTTTCCCCAGTCTCCTCTGTTCTGTGCTCCAAGCTTTAATGATAATAATCGCTCACATAATTAAGTGCTTACCAAGTGCCAGGAACTGAACTAAGCACTTCACTTGTATTATATAATTCCATTCTATGGAAAACCCTGTGGTGTGGCTGTTGTTATTACTCTTGTCTTTGAAAGATGAAGACGTTGAGACATACAGTTAGGAAACTTACACAGAGGTACAGAGACGCGAAACGGTGGGGCCAGCATTTAAAGACAAGGCATTCAACTTGAGCTGATGTGCTACACTTTTATGAAATTCAGTGTCAGGAAATTGGCTGAAATTTTACTGTGCTTAGGTGCTGCTAGAGGTACAGTGCATAATGCCCTGACGGAGCTCATTGTCGAGTGCAGAAACAAATGGATCAAGAAATAATCACAATAAAGTGATATAAACACTGCACTAAAAGTGTGTAAAGATGTATGGAGACAGGGACAGCTCTAGAGCCTTGCTGCTCAAGTGTGGTCAACAGACCAGCATGTTTGTGATCACTTGGCACCTTACTAGAAATGCCCACTCCATATCTGTAGAATTGGAATCTGGACTTCGGTCAGATCACCAGTGATTTGTATGCACATTCCTTTGAGTAGCCCTGCCACAGGTGGATTAATATCGGTGGAGGCCCTGGGCACAGAAGAAAATATCGGGCCCCTCAAAAAAGAAAGAGGGGCGCCTGACCAGGCGGTGGCGCAGTGGATAGAGCATTGGACTGGGATGCGGAGGACCCAGGTTTGAAACCCTGAGGTCGCCAGCTTGAGTGTGGGCTCATCTGGTTTGAGCAAAAGCTCACCAACTTGGACCCAAGGTCGCTGGCTCAAGCAAGGGGTTATTCAGTCTGCTGAAGGCCCACAGTCAAGGCACATATGAGAAAGCAATCAATGAACAACTAAGGTGTCTCAATGTGCAATGAAAAACTAATGATTGATGCTTCTCATCTCTCCGTTCCTGTCTGTCTGTCCCTGTCTATCCCTCACTCTGATTCTGTCTCTGTCTCTGTAAAAAAAAATAATAATAATAAATTTTAAAAATTAAAAAAGAGAGAGAGGGACAGGGAAAATAAAAATACATGTTAAGCATATTTTTAAATAAATAAAAAATATTATATACTGTTAATGTTAAAATTGCTTGTGTGAAACCAAACCTGGTGTCATTAGGAAAAAGTGTAACGTTGGGGCCCAGGGCGCACACCTGGTGCGCCCACAGTTAAATCCACCTCCAAGCACTGCCCTGGGGGAGGGGAGAGTTTTGTGAGGTACTGTAGCGTTTTCTACCACATGCTTTAGCTGTAAACATTTAAGGTCCTAGAGCAGGGGTCTCAAACTCAACTCAGCATGTGGGCTGCAGAGCAAGATCACAGCCGTTCGGCGGGCCGCACTAGGTCTACAAAAGGCAACTGTTACGCAACACTTTTCTCACTGCAGTTGAAAACAAAAAAAAATCAGTACAACAAGCACAATCGTACATGCAGTTTACTCAGTGTCACAAAACGACCAGAAACTGTAGTTCACATCACAACTGCTGTTAACTAAGTTAATATCTAGCTAGGATGCTAGAGAAAGGAAAAATACAAGTAGGCCCCTAGGCTTACTTAATTTTATCCAAAATATTTTGAACTTCGTGGATTAGTCTGCGGGCCACACAAAATTGTTCGGCGGGCCGCGAGTTTGAGACCCCTGTCCTAGAGCAAACCCTTTGTTTTATAAAGGAGGAAATGCCTGCTAAAAGGTAGTGTTACAGAGTCAGGTTAGACTTCAGCTAAATAAAGTTAGCTGGGATCTGAACTGACAGTAGGGACTTAGGCAAAAGCTGTTTTTGTTATTGGTTTGATTTTACTTTTCCATTTGTCCTTACGATAAACCCTGTAAGAAAAAGAACCTTGGAAATGTCTAAACAAATTCTCTTTTAAGAGTCAGTACACATGTAGTCACAACAATTTGCCTTTTTAAGTTCACAATACACTGTTAACTAAATGGGATTGCGCAAGGTTCATCTAGATTTAGGATTTTGTGTTTTTATGTTTCCAGTGAGATGAAAGTTCCTTACGGCATCTGTCACATCAACGGGACCTCTTTATAATGCTCTGTTGGAAAGAGACTAATACTTACTCTTGAGGCTAATTTGGTCATGTCAGGTTGTGGCAGCAGATAGCCTACTGTGGTGCCCTGGCATGTGCAGCTTTGCCACAACGAACTTTGTTATGGCAGAGAACCTATCACATATCTCATTGAGTCCTCGCGTTATTTCCAGTTTACTCTTGCAGAAGCTTTGACAGTGAAAAGATAGGTACTGTATTCCTTTGAGTCTAAGACACACTTACCCTCCCACATCTCCGTTTTAAAACTCTGAAATTTCCATGTCCTGATAGCTCCATTTGTTAGAGCACTGGCTCGAAGCGCAGAGGTAGCCGGTGCAATCCCTGGTCAGGGCACATTCAGGAATGGATTGATGTTCCTGTCGCTCTCTCTCCCCCCTTCCTCTCTTGCTAAATCAATAAAAAAAATTTTTTTAATAAAACCGAAATTGAGATAAGTATTACATGAAAGTATCTTACGTTGAATGAGATAATATCGGTTTACAGTAAGTTCAAGAGCTGGTTTTATGATCCAGGCTTATCAGCTTCATGATCCTGATTCTTTTTCTTAGTTCTTTGCTGCTTCCTGAAGCTAAGGCAGCCGCATAATTAGAATTTAATCATGCAGGCAGAAATTGATGTCCTGAAATATTTCCTCCTCCACCACTGTCCCAGAATATTCTCTCAGGAAAAAACATTTCCATACCATTTCTGTGATGGTCGTGCTATTTCAAGAGTGGAGAGTTCCTGTAGGCTTCCTAATTTTAAAATAATTGTGATTTCTTTGACCAGTTAGTGAAAGAAATGATTCATTCAGAGGATTCTGATTTTCCTATAGCAATGAAAGAAAAAATATGTATAGATATTTCTTCCTCATACTTACTCATCTTTCACTCTTACCATTTTATAAGGTGACAAAGCAGGTCACGATGAGAATAAAATAGTTCAAGATCAGGCTGATTGCCTTAGAAGAGATTTTTGAGGAATACAGGATTAGCATTACTTTATGTAGAATATAAGTCAGCTGCTTCTTTGGTATTTAGATTTGCTTACATTTTAAGGGAGAAAAATGAGCTAGGATTTCCTTAATGGTATGCTTCTGGTTTATAGATCGTTCTTATATGCGATTAACAGAAAAGGAAGATGAATCACTGCCAATAGATGTAAGTTGGTCATTTTTATTCTATTAACATATACTTTAAGAATTAGCCATATACTTACTTTATAATAATATTTTAACTGGTTTTTATTCTCAATATTTTTCAGACATGAAATTATATCTGTTCTCTACTGTTTGTCATTCATTGTAAAACCCAAACATTTGGAAACAAAATATTTCTGTTTGGTTTCTAGAACTATAGTTTAAATAGTCTTTCTAGAACTTGCTCTTCCATAGTCTGATATGCACTTAAAATTTTGATAATTTGAGTCTGACCAGGTGGTGGCAGAGTGAATAGAGCATCAGAGTGGGATGCTGAGGACCCAGGTTCGAGACCTTGAGGTCGCCAGCTTGAGCACAGGCTCATCTGGTTTGAGCAAAGCTCACCAGCTAGGACCCAAGGTTGCTGGCTTGAGCAAGGGGTTACTCGCTCTGCTGTAGCCCCCAGGTCAAGGCACATATGAGAAATTAATCAATGAACAGCTAAGGTGTTGCAATGAAGAATTGATGCTTCTCATCCCTCTCCCTTTCTGCCTGCCCCTATCTGTCCCTCTCTTTTATCACAAGAAAAATTTTATAATTTGACTTCATTTTTTTGGGAAAAGTTATTTTTTATATAAAATTTAAGAACAAATAAAACCAAGAAACTGTTGTTTAGGAACATATACATAGGAGGTAAAATTAAAGAAAAACAAGGAAGTGTACTTTAAGCTAAAATGATAGTGAGCTTCACTCACAATTTTTATTTTTACTGGATTTTAAATTACAAAATAGTAGATTCTTTGTAAGAGAATTAAACAGTAATATAAAAAATAAAACTGACCACATTAAAAGAAAAGAGATAAAAGAAGAAAACCTGACTCTGTTGCTCAGCAATTGTACTTCTGTTCTGAACAGTTTGGAGTGTACTGGCAGGTCAGTTTTGTTCCTGTGCATAAACAACATTATCTTTATTTATGTCTATATAGGTTTACCTAATCAAAACACAGGGTTTTTAAAAAATTATTATACATGTGTATATATGGATAGTTTTATAATGAGATTTTTATCGCTTAATGTATCTTAACATATCTTCATGACTACTTATAGATTTAGCACATTCTTGTTAATGGTGCCTGTGATTGCACTGTATGAAATAGGTAACGGCAAACTAGTGGTGGGAGTGTAAACTGGTATAACTGTACATTAGGTTTTAATTTAGGAAGAGAAATAGCTTGCGGCTAATTTTGACTTTAGTTGTCTATCAAGGACATGGCTGGTGTGGCTATTAACTCATTCCCCCTTCACATTTGCTTTGTGGTAGATGCACACACATTCATTTATAGCTATTTAAGATAACTTCCTTCTGTTTACAAATGGGAAAATTTTAAAATTAGAGACAATAACAATCAAGAAAATAAAATACGCTTGTACTCCCATGTCAGTTAATGTCAAGCATGCAAATTTCTCCTTGCACAATCTTTTTCAAAAGCAGTTTGGTATTACCTAATACAGCTGAGTGTGCATACACTCTTCACCAGTGTTTCTACTCCCATGCACCAGGAGATATACACAAGGTTATCCATATTGATGTTGTAAAAGTAACATAGAAGAAACAGCCCACACAACCATCAAAAGGAGAATGTATAAATTGTGATATTTTTATATACTGGAATATAAAACAACGAAAGTGAATGGACTACAACTACATACTATAAAAGAGATCAATCTCACAAAATAATTTCAAAATGTGGAAAAGTAAGCAATATTTGTTTTAGAGGTGCATACACAGCTGGTAAAATTATAAAGAAAAGCAAAAAACTAATTAATACGCAATTTGGGACAATAGTTAACTGAGAGAAAGGGTGAAGAATATTGCAGAGGGACATAAGGAACTTGAAAGGTACTGGTAATATTCTGTTTCTTATGATGAGTGGTGGGTAAGAGGTGTTCCTTTTTTTTAAATAAACATTTGTTTATTTATTTATTTATTTTTGTGTCAGAGAGAGGGACAGATAGGGACAGACAGACAGGAAGGGAGAGAGATGAGAAACATCAATTCTTCGTTGTGGTTCCTTAGTTGTACACTGATTATTTTCTCATATGTGCCTTGACAGGGGGGCTATAGCAAACCGAGTGACCCCTTGCTTGAGCCAGCAACCTTGGGTCCAAGCTGGTGAGCCTTGCTCAAACCAGATGAGCCCTCGCTTAAGCTGGCAACCTCGAGGTCTCGAACCTGGGTCCTCCACATCCCAGTCTGACGCTCTATCCACTGCGCCACCGCCTGTCAGGCCAAGAGGGGTTCTTTTTATACTCTATGATATTTAACAAGAATACATTAAAAAAGTCTTAGTTGTTCTTGGAAGAAAATAGTAGTTGATAACTGATTTTTGAATGGCTTATTTTATGTTTTCATTATTTTAGCAAAACCCACATATATTTTTGAAGGCAATCCATAGAATTTATAGATTTTATTGTGTTTAAGACCAAATCCTTTAACTGAGAATTGAGTCTTTGATAGGATCTAGGAGAAACACCTCTTAGAGGCTAAAAAGAGATGGAAAGAAAATTGTAAATTTTTATAATAATATCTCTGTGTTATTTAGTAATATTACTTTTTATACTCACAGATAGTTCTTCAGACACTTCTCGCCTTTGCAGTTACCTGTTATGGTATAGTTCATGTTGCAGGGGAGTTTAAAGACATGGATGCCACTTCTGAACTAAAAAATAAGTAAGTTTTCCCCTTTTCATAGGCATTTCATTTCTTGGGGGTTTTGCTTCATTCATGTATTTTTAAATGTATGAGCTATGGTACATAAAAGTTGGTTTTTACATTTTGATTATATAATCTGTATGAGTAATGAAGTAAAAATATTGAGGCAATATTTGATATTATAGGAGAAATGGAAGTGGAATGACAGATTATTGACATTAGAATATGATATTATATTATGATTACTTAAAATTACTTATTTGTTTGTTGGGTGGATGGGTAGACAGAAATAGACATATAGGAAGATATTCTCTCAGATATCCTTCCCTCCCTCTCTGTTCCTCTCTTTGTTTTCTTCCCCTTCCCACCTTCCTTCCTTCTTTCCTTCCTTCCTTCCTTCCTTCCTTCCTTCCTTCCTTCCTTCCTTCCTTCCTTCCTTCCTTCCTTATTTCCTTCCTTTCTTCCTTCCTTCCTTATTTCCTTCCTTCCTTCCTTCCTTTCTCCCTCCCTCCCTCCCTCCCTCCTCTCTCCTTCTCTTCTTCCCTCTTTCTCTCCTTCCCTCCTTCCCCCTTCCTCCCCTCCTTCTCCCCTTCCTTCCTTCCTTCCTTCCTTCCTTCCTTCCTTCCTTCCTTCCTTCCTTCCTTCCTTCTTCCCTCTTTCCCTCCTCCCTCCCCTCCCTCCTTCCCTCCTTCCCTCTTTCTCTCCTTCCCTCCTTCTACCCTTCCTCCCCTCCTTCTCTCCTTCCCACCTTCCTTCCTTCCTCCCTCCCTCCTCCCTCCTCTCCTTCCCTTTCTCTCCTTCCCTCCTTCCCCCCTTCCTCCCCTCCTTCTCCCCTTCCTTCCTTTCTTCCTTCCTTCCTTCTTCCCTCTTTCCCTCCTCCCTCCCCCTCCCTCCTTCCCTCTTTCCCTCTTTCTCTCCTTCCCTCCTTCTACCCTTCCTCCCCTCCTTCTCTCCTTCCTTCCTTCCTTATTCCCTCCCTCCCTCCTTCCTCCTTCCATCCTTCCCTCTTTCTCTCCTTCCCTCCTTCTCCTCTTCCTCCCCTCCTTCTCCCCTTCCTCCCTCCCTCCCTCCCTCCCTCCCTTCCTTCCTTTCTTCCTTACTTCCTTCCTCCCTCCCTCCCTCCCTCCCTCCCTCCCTCCTCCCTCCTTCCATCCTTCCCTCTTTCTCTCCTTCCCTCCTTCTCCCCTTCCTCCCCTCCTTCTCCCCTTCCTTCCTTCCTTCCTTCCTTCCTTCCTTCCTTCCTTCCTTCCTCCCTCCCTCTCTCCTTCCCTCCCTTCCTTCCTTCCTTCTTCCCTCCTTCCATCCTTCCCTCTTTCTCTCCTTTCCTCCCTCCCTTTTTTCTTTCCTCCCTTCCTCCTCCCTCCCTCCTTCCCTCTTTCCCTCTTTCTCTCCTTCCCTCCTTCCCCCCTTCCTCCCCTCCTTCTCCCCTTCCTTTCTCCCTCCCTCCCTTCCTTCCTTCCTTCCTTCCTTCCTTCCTTCCTTCTTCCCTCCCTTCCTTCCTTATTTCCTTCCTTCCTTCCTCCCTCCCTCCCTCCCTCCCTTTTTCCTCCTTTTCCTCTTCCCTCCCTCCCTCCCTCCCTCCCTCCTTCCTTCCTTCCTTCCTTCCTTCCTTCCTTCCTTCCTTCCTTCCTTCCTTCCTTCCTTCCTTCCTTCCTTCCTTCCTTTCTCCTCCCTCCCTCCCTCCCTACCTCCCTCTCTCCCTCCGTCCCTCCCTCCCTTCCTTTCTTCTGTCCCAGCTGTCCCAGCTTAGTCTTGGAAAGAATAAGGTGTTTTCTGTTTTTCCATTACACTTGAACCTAGTTTGTAACACACTCTGTTCTCATGCCCTTTTCTGTTCCTGGATTGAACTATGTTTGTTATTCTGCTTTCTTTTTTATCCTGTACTTCTTCTACGCTGTTTTCATGAGCTTTGCTTGCTTTTCTTTTCAAAATTTCTTACTTTTATAAAATCATCCATTAGCTTTGGTCAATTCCATCTCTGGGCTTGACCCACTTTCTCAATCCTGAAAAATTTAACCCTTTAAAATATTTCCTTAGGGAGATTTACAATAAACATTTATGTGTTAGAGGGAGCTTACCCTCTTTTTACTTTACATCTTAAATAGTCACATCTGTTTCATGTGGGATATGTTTGGATTTTTAGGTGGGCTGACTTTGAGACTTGAGATTTATCAAAGGAAGAATTACATTTTTCCAGGAAAATAATACTGAAAAGCAAACCAACACTAAAAGCCATACACTTAGGTGTTTGTGAACTTTTTTTACACCACATATCTCTCACTGGAAAAGAAGAAAGAATACTCTATTATCATCACCCACTACTGTTCTTACAAAGAGTCTATTAAGAATCATAGGCAAGGGACCAGGAAAGAGAGAAGTAAAATAGAATGGCATTAAGTAGGCGGTAGCAAAATATGAATTTAGTAGGTTGTTGTTAAATATATGGTTTGAAAAACAGCAGGTACAGAGGGACCAAAGGAATTTAAGGAAATTTTTGCTATACTTGAAAGATTCTTAGAAAATAGATCTGTGAAATGATCACAGAGTTTGAACAGTGAGGGCCAAAGGAGAGTATTCAAAGGTACAATCTCTGTACTGGTATTTTTTTAAAAACGACTATTTGGCATGGGCTAATCTTAGATCTACAGATGTGATTCAAGTTGACCAATTACTTATATTATTCACAGGCATATTGGAAGGACTAGCTGAATAAAAACATTCTATGACAGTATGTTGCTTTTCCAGATTTCTTATTTTCTTTATACAGGAAAACCAATGAGCTACAGTATGATTACCATTTATGGTCTGATTTCATGGGTTTAAACATAGTTTAAAATAAAACCCATAGCAAATTCATAATTTAGCAGAAGCCTCCTTATTTTCACATAGGCTTTTATAAGGCTTTATCTAAAATTGATGTCTTTTTCTTTTAAGGACATTTGACACATTAAGAAATCACCCTTCCTTTTATGTATTTAATCATCGTGGTAGAGTATTGTTCCAGCCTTCAGATACAACAAATTCTTCAAACGAAGATGCATTGTCCTCTAACACATCATTAAAATTACGAAAACTGGAATCACTGCGTCGTTAAGATTTTTACAAATTATAACAACAGTAGAGGACACAGAGCAGGAATATTGAAGTTTGGGGTATAGAGCCCTCCCCTCATCAATATTTATAGTGATCTTTTAGAACTAACTAAAAAAGTCTGTGGTCCTTGTTTGTATACTGTAATCAAATTATTATTTTTTTTGGAGAGTTTGAATATTTATTTTTTTTATTGAATTGATTGGAGTGACATTGGCTGATGACATTATATAGGTTTCAGGTGTACAAATCTGTAACACATCATCTGTATGTTGTATTGTGTGTTCACTACCCCAAGTCAGGTCTCCTTCCATCACTGCTTACACCCTCTTTCACTCTGGTAATCACTGTAATGTGGACTGTGTCTGTGGTGTTTTTTTTCTTAATTCTTTCACCATTTTTTTTTTTTTTTTTTTTTTTTTTTTTTTTAGTATTTTTCCGAAGTTAGAAGCGGGGAGGCAGTCAGACAGACTCCCGCATGTACCCAACCGGGATCCACCTGGCAAGCCCACTAGGGTGTTGCTCCACTGTAATCATAGCCACTCTAGTGCCTGAGGCAGAGGCCATGGAACCGCCCTCAGCGCCTGGGCCAACTTTGCTCCAATGGAGCCTTGGCTGCGGGAGGGGAAGAGAGAGACAGAGAGGAAGGAGAAGGGGAGGGGTGGAGAAGCAGATGGGCGCTTCTCCTGTGTGCCCTGGCCGGGAATTGAACCCGGGACTTCCGCATGCCAGGCCAATGCTCTACCACTGAGCCAACCGGCCAGGGCCTCTTTTACCTTTTCATGCAGCCTCCCAACCCTACTCCCCTCTGACAGCTGTCAGTCTGTTCTCTGTATTTATAAGTCTGTTACTATTTTGTTGATTTTGTTCATTAGATTTCACAAAGAAGTGAAATCATATGGTACTTGTCTTTCTTTGACTAGCTTATTTCACTTAGCATAATACTCTCCAAGTCCATCCATGATGTTGCAAAAGGTAAGATTGCCTTCTTTTTTACGGCAGTGTAGTATTCCATTGTGTGAATGTACCACAGCTTTTTTATCTATTCACCTACTGGTGGGCACTTAGGCTGCTTCCAGATCGTGGCTATTGTAAATAATGCTACCATGAACATCAAATTATTGATGCAGTATAAATTATCTGTGAAATTAATCTTTTATCTGTCATAGGGAATTCTTTTTTCATTTAAAACAAATTTACATCTTTTGTAAGTCACTGTTTTAAAAACATTCCTTTGGGAAAAAAATGTTATTTTGTAATTATGTAATATCTTAGATTTCTTTTCTTTTGCAGTACAGTTTTTAGGA
Source organism: Saccopteryx leptura (assembly GCF_036850995.1). Classification (NCBI taxonomy): domain Eukaryota; kingdom Metazoa; phylum Chordata; class Mammalia; order Chiroptera; family Emballonuridae; genus Saccopteryx; species Saccopteryx leptura. The sequence continues at coordinate 131,941,709 of NC_089516.1, read as the reverse complement.
TCCTTTTGGAAACAGTGTGAGTACTGCATTTTGCAGCATGAATGTATCTTAACAACAAATAGACTTCTCTAAAGAGTTATTAAAAGGTTACAAGTTTTTCTTATGCTCCCTAAAAAGTGGCTCTATTTCACAGGAGACTTGCCAGTTTTTAATTTATCCATGACTTCTTGCCCCACCTGACTCCCATGTACATTCTAACATCAACTGTCTTGTTTCATCACTTCTCTGGGGTTCTGTGTGCAGTGAGCAATTTTTGTGTCTGAAGTTCTTTGTCATAAAAAATATATTAAACAAACTTAACTTACCGTAAAGCTACTTGTGTTTTCTTCATTTAACTGTAAAAAAATCCCTAAATGTTTATATTGTATAAGAATAGTTGAAGATATACCAAGAAGACCAGTGGTGGGATTCAAATAATTTAACAACCAGTTCTCTGCCCTAATGACCATTTTAAGTATAAGGAAATGATATACCAAAAGGTAGTTTATTATTTCATACATTTAGTACTTAAATAAGAACAAAAAAAGAGGTACACAAATCTAGATTGTGTTATAAGGAAGATTTTTAAAATATTAATGAAAATATGAAATGATACCTGACAAAAAAACAAAACTGTTATTTAAGATATTTTCTTACTGCTTCTCGATTAGAGTCCTCACTTGCAATTTTTTTCACCTCTGGACAGAATGAACATAACTATAGGTACTTACAATACGTTGTTGTGCAGATGAACGTTAAAAAGAGTAAGGAGGCCCTGGCCAATTGGCTCAGTGGTAGAGTGTCGGCCTGGCGTGCAGGAGTCCCGGGTTCGATTCCCAGCCAGGGCACACAGGAGAAGTGCCCATCTGCTTCTCCACCCCTCCCCCTCTCCTTCCTCTCTGTCTCTCTCTTCCCCTCCTGCAGCTGAGGCTCCATTGGAGCAAAGATGGCCCAGGCGCTGAGGATGGCTCTGTGGCCTCTGCCTCAGGCTCTAGGATGGCTCTGGATGCAACAGAGCGACACCCCAGAGGGGCAGAGCATCGCCCCCTGGTGGGCATGCCGGGTGGATCCCGGTCGGGCGCATGCGGGAGTCTGACTGCCTCCCCGTTTCCAGCTTTGGAAAAATGCAAAAAATAAAATAAAATAAGAGTAAGGAATGTAAATTTGTGATTTTCACATTGGGCAGCTGCCCAGGCGCCCACCTTAGAGAGAACCCTGATTACAAGTGCCACTTGAACAACTGGTTTGCTGAACTGAACCGAAAATTAGGTATCAGTTCTGCTGAACCAGTAAAAACTGGCTGAATCCCACCAGTGAAAAAGACCCTTTCCGATTCTGTCACCCTGCTTATGTAGAAGAATAGTAACCACTGAGGAAAACTGATTGCTTGTCATTTATTACACACTCTAATAGTGAATTAGTAAAAATAAACTTCCCTTTAAAAGAAGACCTCAAAGGAATTGGCCCAATATGTTCTAAATATTTGGAACTAATATCTTGATTAAAACAAAATTCAGGTCATTTAAGAAATTGTCCTGTAGCTTCTGACTTGTCACAGGCTTAGTTTTCCCTCTTCATGGCGTGTCACTGAAGGTGAGGACGGGATACAGAGTACAACTTTCATAGAAACACGGATTTTCGTTTTAAGGACATTTGGCTAGCTCTTTGCTCTACAGAAAGCTTAACATTTTTCTGTAGAGGTGAGCTGATTCAGCCTTCAGGTAGCTATGATTTCAGTGATATTCAGAAGTTTGAACTATTGAAAACTGTCTAGAATATGGGAAGACTCACTTCTTAATAACCAGGGAACCAGCCAAATGCTATGGGCTAGCAGGCATCCCCAAACTACGGCCCATGGGCCGCATGCGGCCACCTGAGGCCATTTATCCGGCCCCCCACCGCACTTCCAGAAGAAGCACTTCTTTCATTGGTGGTCAGTGAGAGGAGCACTGTATGTGGCAGCCCTCCAACCATCTGAGGGACAGTGAACTGACCCCCTGTGTAAAAAGTTTGGGGACCCCTGGAATGACTCAGCTGCAGAAAATATAGATTGGTGAATTGGAGACTGATGCTCTGTAACACTCCCTAATGCAGGGGTCGGGAACTTTTTTGGCTGAGAGAGCCATGAACGCCACATATTTTAAAATGTAATTCCATGAGACCCATATAATATGTTTAACACTAAATACAAGTAAATATGTGCATTTTTATGTAAGGCCAACACTTTTAAAGTATAATAAAATAAGTCTCTGAATTCTTTTTAATAACATTGTTATACTGTTGCTAACCAATGATGAATAAAGTACTTCTTACCATTAATGCGACTTCTGGTGCTGCATGGTTTTGCTGATGGCTTTGTAGTTTGGTTGATACGTGGTGAGGTTAAGCTTCATGCAGGTGTTGAGACTTCCATCTGTTAAACGTGATCGTAGGCTGGTAAACGTTCTTTAGATGTGAGAAAGACTGCTCACATGCATATGTAGAGACAAACATTGTCAGTACAGCAATACGCGTTCCAAGTTTTGACAATCAGCTGATCTGCGGGTTGAAGGTTTTTCGTTTCTCCCCACTTGTGTTTGCTTGCCAACTCTGCTTGCTGTCGTGCAAGTCTTTCCAAATCTTCATTATGAGACTTGAATTTATTCACCCACATGTCTGAGGCCTTCAGGTCATCAGCTTGTAGCTCAAAATCTCTGACAGAGACACCAGGGATGTAACTCAGGTTGGTGCTGTCCACTGTCCACTCGTGTGGATGGGTGGTGAACGAGTGCACTCACGAAATTCTCCAAAGTGCGCTTTGAATGACTGCAGAAGATTAGATGTGAATCCTGCTAGCTGCTGGAGATCAGGATGTTGAGCAGGGTCACTTGCTGTGCATGCATCTTTAATCTCTCTCAGTTTTTCAAAGTGTAGTAAACGACCTGTTTCAATATCAGTGATGAAGAGTTCCAGCTTGTTTTCAAGTGCAAACACTGCTTGTTGAAGGGATAAGACTGTATTTCCAATGCTTTGCATTTTCACATTGAGCTGATTCAGATGTTCATTCATGTCCACGAGATAGTAGAACTTCAGGAGCCACTCAGTGTTAGCTAACTCAGGATGCTTGACGTTTTTCATTTCAAGAAAAGTCCGGATTTTGCTCAGACAAGCCACGAAATGGCTGAGCACCTTCCCTCTTGACAACCAACGCACATTGTTCTGCAGAAGCAGACCAGAATAATTATTTCCAACTTCATCCAGCAGTGTTTTAAACTGGCGATCATTTAAAGCTCGGGCAACAATAAAGTTGACCACCCGAATGACCAGCAACATCACCTCACCAAACTGCTCGCCACACATCTGAGCACAAAGCGCCTCCTGATGTAGGATGCAGTGAAAACTTAGGATGGGTCTCTTTTCATGTTCATGAAGAAGTGCTATGAATCCTCTGTTTTTCCCCACCATGCACGGAGCACCATCAGTACAAACCGAAATCAGTTTATCCATCGGTAGATTTTTTTTCTTTAGCGAACTCAGTGAAAGATTTGAATAAATCCTCCCCTCTTATTGTCTCTTTCATAGGCAAAACAGCAAGACTTTCCTCACGTAGTGTGTCACCCATCAACAGCATACCTTGCAATCATGCTGAACTGGGATAAATGGCTTACATCTGTTGACTCATCCAAAGTGAGAAAAAAGAATGGTGCTGCATTGATGTCCTTCACTTGTGTTGCCTCAATTTGATTTGCCATCATGATGGTACGACTGTGAACAGTTCTTGCCAACAGAGGCATGTCTTTTATTCATTTGATTATCTTATCTTTATTCGAAAAGTTGTCAAAAAGTTCATTGGCAACATTAAGCATGAATGTTTTGGCATACTCCCCATCTGTGAATGGCTTTCCATTTCTCACAATTGCTAAAGAACCAGCAAAGCTAGCCGAATTCCAGTCACCTTGTTGGGTCCAAACATGGAGTTGCTGCTGACTAGCTTGCACTCTGCACAGTAGCTCTTGACATGCTTTCTTCCTGCTGTCCCCCGCTGGATATCTTGATGCAAATGTAGTATGGTGTGGTCGAAGTGCTGCTTTATATTTGACCATTTCATCGATGCAATTTTATCATTGCATATTAGACACACTGCAGAACCTGCTCTCTCCACAAAGGCAAATTCCTCTGTCCATTCCTGCTGAAAAGTATGATACTCCTCATCTTTTTTTCTTTTAGCCATCTTCTTCGTCAAAAGGGTTTCTGCGGCCCTGGCCGGTTGGCTCAGCAGTAGAGCGTTGGCCTAGCGTGCGGAGGACCCGGGTTCAATTCCCGGCCAGGGCACACGGGGGAGGGCGCCCATTTGCTTCTCCACCCTTCCGCCGCGCTTTCCTCTCTGTCTCTCTCTTCCCCTACCGCAGCCAAGGCTTCATTGGAGCAAAGATGGCCCGGGCGCTGGGGATGACTCTGTGGCCTCTGCCTCAGGCGATAGAGTGGCTCTGGTCACAACATGGCGATGCCCAGGATGGGCAGAGCATCGCCCCCTGGTGGGCAGAGCGTCGCCCCATGGTGGGAGTGCGGGGTGGATCCCGGTTGGGCGCATGTGGGAGTCTGTCTGACTGTCTCTCCCTGTTTCCAGCTTCAGAAAAATAAAAAAAAAAAAAAAAAAAAAGGGTTTCTGCAATTAGCTAGCTGACTACTTGATTAAAAGGAGGGAAGTTTACTTCCTGACCTCACAATGACCCGTGTATGTTATGCATTATCCAATAAAAATTTGGTGTTGTCCCGGAGAACAGCTGTGATTGTCAAAAAGACACAAGATAACAGTGTTGGCTAGGATGTGGAGAAAAGGGAACCCTCCTGCACTGCTGGTGGGAATGCAGACTGGTGCAGCCACTGTGAAAAACAGTATGGAGATTCCTCAAAAAATTAAAAATGGAACTGCGTTTTGACCCAGCTATTCCACTTTTAGGAATATGTCACCCCATTAACATTAATAAAAATTTATTTATAAAAAAAGAATCGGTGAATCATTACCAGCTAGAAGCAGCGGTCATTGGGACTTGGACATGAGCTGCAAAGTATAGAATGGTGACAACAATTCCAGTGCCATGCGGACTTTTCCTGTGGGGAACTTTCCTGGACTCCTGCTCCCTGTGACAGCTCCTAACAGACTGAACTGTGGTTGGGTTGCATTTTTCAGGGATTTGGCATGGTGATGGGGCCAACTTGGACTTGGGGAACATGTTAAGGACACTACTCTTTTAGGGATTCTTCCTGTATTGGCCAAGAGTTTGCTTAAAGGCTTTTAATCACTGTAAAAAAAAAAAATAGAGGACTGGATGAAGAAGATGGGGCACATATACACCATGGTATATTATTCAGCTAGGAGAAATGGTGACATCGGATCACTTACAGCGGAATGGTGGAGTCTTGGTAGCATTGTGCTGGGTGAAATAAGCGAATCAGAAAAAAACGGGAACTGCAGGATTCCATACATGGGTGGGACATAAAAGCGAGACTAAGAGGCATGGACAGGAGTGTGGTGGCTATGGGGGTGGGGGGGAGGGAAGGAGGGAGAGGGGGAGGGGGAGGGGTACAGAGAGAACTGGATGGAGGGTGGTGGAGGATGATCTCTCTTCGGGTGATGGGTATGCAACAGAACTAAATGACAAGATAACCTGGAAATGTTTTCTTTGAATGTATGTACCCTGATTTATTGATGTCACCCCATTAAAATAAAAATTTATTTATATAAAAATAAATAAATAAATAAATAAAGAAAGAAAGAAAGAAAGAAAGAAAGAAAGAACAAAAAATTAAAAAGGAAAAAAAAAAAAAAAAGAATCAGCCCTGGACAGGGGTTGCTGGGTGGATACTGGTTGGGGCACATGTGGGAGTGTGTCTCTCTATCCCCCTCCTCTCACTTAAAAAAAAGTGTTCTTTAGCCATAGCACTGTTTCAAAAGGAGAAATGTACCCCCATGTTTCTTAAGCACTGGGCCTTCTTTTTCAGTGGCATAACAGCATCTTCCTGGTTGTATGTGGCCTGTTTCCATGTTGTATTGAGTGGTGTTGTTGTTATGAGTGAGCATCAATGCCTGTAACACCAAGAAAAACACATTCTTTTGAATATGTTTCCTCTCTTTTAATGACAAATAGGCATATGAAAAAATGTTCAAAGTCATTAATCATCAGAGAAATGCAAATTAAAACCACAATGAAGTACCACCTCACACCTGTCAGAATGGTGCTCATCAACAAAACAACACAGAATAAGTGCTGGTGAGGGTGTGGAGAAAAGGGAACCCTCCTACACTGCTGGTGGGAATGCACATTGCTGCAGCCACTGTGGAAAACAGTATGCAGTTTCCTCAAGAGATTAAAAATGGAACTACCGTATGACCAAGCAATTCTATTTCTGGAAATATATTCAAAGACATTCAAAACACTGATTCAAAAGAATTATATGCACCACTATGTTCACGGCAATGTAATTTACAACAGCCAAGATTTGGAAGCATCCCAAGTGCCCATCAGTAGATGAGTGGATAAAAAGCTATGGTATACTTACACAATAGAATACTACCTGGCCATAAGAAATATGGAAATCTTACCTTTTGCGACAGCATGGAGAAACCTGGAGGGTATTATGCTAAATGAAATAAACCAGTCAGAGAAAGACGAATACTATGATTTCACCATAAGTGAATCTAAAGGACAATATAAGCAAACAAACAACATAGAAATGGACTCATAAATATAGAGAACCAACTGATTGTGGCCAAAGGGGAGGGGATTGGGGGACTGGGTGAAAACCGTGAAGGGATTGAGAAGTACAGATTGGTAGTTACAAGGTAGTCAAGGGGGTGTAAAGTACAGCATAGGGAATAAGTAATAGAAGACATTGTAATAACTGCATAGTACCAGTTGGGTACTGGAAATATCAGGGGGAACACTTTTTTTTAAGTGAGAGGAGGGGGATAGAGAGACAGACTCCCACGTGTGCCCCAACCAGTATCCACCCAGCAACCCCTGTTCAGGGCCAATTCTTTTTTTATAAATAAATTTTTATTAATGTTAATGGGGTGACATCAATAAACCAGGGTACATATATTCAAAGAAAACATGTCCAGGTTATCTTGTCATTCAATTATGTTGCATACCCATCACCCAAAGTCAGATTGTCCTCTGTCACCTTCTATCTAGTTTTCTTTGTGCCCCTCCCCCTCCCCCCCACCCCTGGTAACCACCACCTCACACCTGTTAAATTAGCTATTATCAACAAGACAGGTAATAGCAAATGTTGGAGAGGCTGTGGAGAAAAAGGAACCCTCATACACTGTTGGTGGGAATGTAAAGGAGTTCAACCATTATGGAAGAAAGTATAGTGGGTCCTCAAAAAGCTGAAAATAGAACTACCTTATGACCCAGCAATCCCTCTACTGGGTATATACACCCCCAAAACTCAGAAACATTGATACGTAAAGACACATGGGGCCGATTCTTGAATCAACTGAGCTATTTTTAGCACCTGAAGTTGACGTGCTTGGACCAATGGAGCTATCGTCAGCACCTGGGGCTATGCTCAAGCCACTGGCTGTGAGAGGGGAAGAAGGAAAGAAGAGGGACAGGGAGAAGAGAGAAGCAGATAATCAATTATCTTGTGTGCGCTGACCAGAAATCAAACCCAGGACATCCATATGCTGTGACAACACTCTACCACTGAGCCAACCAGCCAGAGCTGTGGGAACACTTTGTAAAGTATATGATTGTCTAGCCACTATGCCTTACACCTGCAACTAATACAAAATAATTATTAATGTAAACTGTAATTAAAAACATTTAAAGAAAAGCAATGAGAACACTGGAAAATGTCAAAATTAACATTTTCAGAACTCTGTAATTAACCAAAGTGTTGCAAAAAATCCTAACAGGGTTTTTCAAGAAAATTGGCTAAATCACAATAACAGCAAACTGTTTTTTAATTGCCCTCTTGTCATCCTTCTCTTCTTATTTTCAGCAAATATCTTCCTAAAGATGCTTTTAGTTATTCCTCATGAGTACTGGCTACGTTTTATCACATGAGTTTTCTGTATTGATTATGATGATTCTGTAATCTTCCTTTCCCATTGATACAGTGTGTTGGTCTTTGATTTATTTCCTCTACGCTCCAAAATCACTCTTTTGGTCTGCTCTGTGAAAATGGTTATGAATCCTTTAATTTTTTTTTCTTATGAAAGTTGACACAAAAGGTTATCTATAGAAAGTACCAGAGGCATTCATTACAGGGAGAAAGTTTTCTTCCTTGTTTTGGGAGTTGCTGGCAAAGCTGGCTCTGGCTGGGCATTGGGGTCCAGCACCAGGCTCTGTATCTCTCATGGCTTCTCCAGAGCCCAGCTGGTGCAGGGCAGTGCGACCAGCAGCACTCCATGGTCGCTCGCTTCCCTGAACTCCTTTTAGGCGGAAGTATATATATCTGAGTGTGCCCGGTAAGACACTTCCTCATGCACGTCATCACTCTCAAACATCCTAGAGGTAGTATTTCCAGCAACTCCCAGAAAGGGAGTCGTTTCTAGACAGGCACCACAATTTTACTGCCTTTTTTTGAATTTCTTCCAAGGATTCTCCAACAAAGTCAGGATTTTAACACTCAGCATCTGGATTTTTTGACCTGGTGCTTTATCAATGCCCTAGAAAATGTCTCTTCCTTGGGTGTCCTCAGCCTAGTTTGTAGTACTCTTCCTGGGTGACCCTCAGCTCTGTAGAGAAACTTCCTTAGCTGCTGATCTCACCAATGGGGAGGCATTTTCCTTGGGCACATTATCTCAGCCACAGTTGGGTAGAGGACTGTCCGTGTCATTTTATCTCAGTTCTATGAAGAATTTTCCCTTGTGTAATTCAGTGCTCCTGAGGGGACTCTTCCTTGGGTGGTTGTCTCAGCACTAGGTGGTGGGAGTTTTCCTGGCTTTCTATCCAAGCCCTGGGGCCAGGGGGGGGGCGGGGGGAACTTTCCTTTGGGAGCTCTATATCTGCCTTGGGGTTGTGGCTCTTCCCTGGGTGCATTACCTCAGTCCTTGGGTTCCTCTCCCTTGGGAGCTCTCTCTCTCAGCCTGTAAGGGATTCATTCTCCTTGGAGCCTAGCTCAGCACTAGGGGAGCACTTGACCTGAGCGCTCTATTTCAGCTATGATGGGGGCAGGTTTTTTTTTGTGTCCTGCTCATCCCTAATGGGAACTCTTAGTGGGTGTACTATCCCAGTCCTGAGGAGACATCATTTGGTGCTCTGTCACAGTCCTGTAGGGCTGATCTTCCTTGGATTCTTGAAGACTAAGCTGTAGCTCTCCCTTAGGAGCTCTGTGTCGGCCACAGGTAAGGTGGACCTTTAATTTGATTTCTTGCTCAGCGCTGGGGGGTTTGGACTCTTTTTCAGAGTTCCTTCTGAGATCTGAGGAGGCTAAGACTATTCCTTGGAAAGTTGGTCTCTGCACAAGAGGATATTCTCTCTCAGCCCTAATTGAGGACATTTCCTTGGGCACTTCGTCCCACTTGTGTAGGGGTGGCTGCTCTTCCGTGGGTCTGCTATCTCGGCCACAGCAGGGGACTCTTCTTTGGGGCTCCCTCTCAGCCCAGGGGTGGGATACTTTTCTTTGATTTTTATATCTCAGCCTTGAGGGAGTTCTTTCTAACCATTCGTTAACTATGTCCTTGGGCATTTATGTGGGAACCTTGATTCAGCAACATATGAGAGTTCCTACTGTACCATATTCTCACAAACACTTGCTATATAGTCAGTCTGTAATTTCAACCACTCTGGCGGGCTTGCAGTGATCTCTCATTATGTCTAAATTTGCATTTTGTTCTAATTAATGAGGTTTGCTTACCATTCACATATGTCCTTTATGAAGTGATTTTTTCAGATCTTTTATTCATATTTTATTGAGATACTTCTATTTTTAAAATTAGCTTATAGTTTTATATATATATTCTGGAGTTCATTCATTTTATATGTATATGTATTTAGATATATAATTTTGAATACCTTCTATAAATATGTTTTGGTTTTTCACTCTCTTAATGCAGTAGTGTTTTCCTGATAAACAGGAAACTTAATATAAATCTAATGAATTAATTTATTCTTTATGGTTAGTACTTTTCTTTTTAAAAAAACTTTGCCTACCCAAGTTTTCTTCTAGATCTCCTATTTATCTCACATATTTTTTTTTTTTACAGAATGGGGTTAAAGTAAGAATTAAGGTTTATTTTTCCCCTTTAGTTATAAAGTGGACTTATTAAAAGGACAGTCATTTCCACAATGATTTGGTTGCCCTATTTTCATAAATCCAACATTTGAATATTTCTAGATTGATTTCTAGACACTCTGTTATCTTCCATTGTTGTATTTGCCTACCTTTGTTCCAATGCACATATTTTTCATTGTTTTACCTTTACAGTAAGTGTTATATTTGGTAGGGTGTGTCTTCCAACTTTTTCTTCTTACAGTTTGTCTTGGTTATTTTAAGCCTTTTTGATAGCCATTTACTCTATTATTATCAGCTTGAAATTTTCCCCAAAATTAACATGGTGGAATTTAAATGAGATTGCTATACTTATCCTGAGGATAAATGACAATAATGACTTAAAAATGAGATTTCCAATTCATGCAAAAAGTATTTTACTTCATTTATTGGGGTCTTTAATTTCTCTCAAGTGATGTTTTACATGTAGTGTTCTAACATTTTTTTCATTAGATTTTTCAGTATTTGATGTTCTTGATACTATTTTCAATTGTATTTAAAATACCTTTTTCTAACTGTTTCTGTTATTACGTAGAAATACATGTGTTTTTTTTTATTATTGCCCTATACCAAGTAACTTGATTACATTCATTTGTGAACTCTAATCATTTTCTGTACATATTCTACATACAGAGAAATGTCATCTGTGAATAATGACAATTTTATATCTTCCTTTTCAAATTTTATACTTATTTTATTTTCCTGATTGCACCTCTATAATATTTGAAACATAGTGGGCATTCTTGTCTTGTTTACAAACTCAGGGAGAAATTTATGTCATCATTAAGTATGACAGAGAAATTTTGGGGGTAGATACTCTATTAGGTTGAGAAGATTGCTTTCTATTCTAAATTGGTGATAACTTTTAATCATGAGTGGTGTTGAACTTAGTCCCATCTATAAAATGATCATGTATTTTTTTTTAGGAATTAAATTTAATGGGATGACATTGCTCAATAAAAGTACAGAGATTTCAGGTAAACATTTATATAGCATTTTAACTGTTGATTGTATTGTGTGCCCATCATCCAAAGTCAAATCATTTTCCAACACTGTAGATTTGTCCCTCTTTATTCCTCTCTTCCCGTAACCACTTCACTTTTATCTATGTCCGTGGGTCTCAATTTTATATTCCACCTATTTTTTAAAATGTGGTTAACACTGACTGATTTTTAAATTTAAACCAATCTTTCCTTGTTGAAGTATACTACATCATGACATGACGTGTATCTTTAATATATATACACACAGACATACGTTTTATATATATGAGATATATATATATATATCTATATATATATATCTATATCTATCTATATATATATATCTATATATATATATATATATATATATATATATATATCTTTGTCTTTTTGGTTACTCATCTTTTGTTTTTTATGTGTTTATTTTCAGGAAAGAGATCTTGGCTTATAGTTTTCTTCTTTTGTGCTTGTTAGATGTTTGTGTCAGGTTTATGTGCCTCACAAAATGAATTGGGAACTAGTCCCCTGTTTACTATTTTCCAAAAGAGTTTGTGTTATTGCCCCCTAAATGTTTGGAGGGCTTATCAGGGAAGGCTTGGGGTTAGGAAGGTTATTAATCTTTTGTTAATCATTTTAACCAAATACAAGAATACGTAGATTTTTTCTTTTGTCTTTGGTAAACTTTAGTAAGTTTTATTTTTTCTATAAATGTGTCTATTTCCTCTCAATTTTCATATCTGAAATAAAGTCTTTCATAGTATTCCCTCCATTTTTAAAACCTCTCTGGCTCTGTGGTTATGCAACCTTTTTATTCTTAATATTGTTTATTTGTGGATAAACTTTACCTTGCGTAACTGCACCTGCAATTTGTCTGTGTTGTTATTAGTGTTTTCAAATGACCTACTTCTGCTTTTGTTGATCATCTCCATTGTCGTTTTATTTTTCCATTATTAGTATTGCTTCGCTTTAAAATAAAGCTCCTTGTTTCTACTTTCTTTGTACTTGTACTCTTCTTCTTAAGTTGACACAGATAATTAATTTTCAGACTCTATTTCTTGTCTAATATAAGCTTGCAAAGCTATACCTCTCCCTCTATGTGCCACTTGAACTTCATTCTACAGGTTTTGCTATGCAGTTTTCTCCTCATGGTTCACTTATAAATATTAAGAAGTATGTTTAAATTTTCAGATTGCTTTTTATTGTTGCTATTGACTTCTAGTTTAATTTCTCTTTAGAGAACATTGTTGGCATGAAACTAAACATTCCAAATATTTTTAGAATGTGGCCATTTTTGCATGTATGCTTGAGAAGTGTTTTATTCTGATTATTGGATACAGATTTCTATTTATGGTAAAAAATGAAGCTTATTATTTGTATCTTTCAATCTATAAATTTACTGTTTTAGACAAATCAGCACATTCTAGTGTCCCCTTTACCACAATGATTTGTTCAGGTATGAGAATATGAACTAGAGTCCAATTACAGCCTGACCATGTGGTGGCGCAGTGGATAGAGAGTTGACCTGAGATGCTTAGGACCCAGGTTCAAAACTCTGAGGTTGGCAGCTTGAGTGTGGGCTCACCAGATTTAGTGCGGGGTCACTGGCTTGAGTGTGGGATCATAGACATGACCCCATGGTCGCTGTCTTGAAGCCCAAAGTCACTGGCTTGAGCAAGGGGTCCCTGGCTTCACTGGAGGCCCCCAGTCAAGGCACATATGAGAAGCAATCAATGAACGACTAAAGGGCTGCGACTATAAGTTAATACTTGTTATCTCTCTCCCTTTCTCTCTCTCTCTCTTGCTAAAAAAAAAAAAAGAAAGAAAAAAAGTCCAATTACAGTAAATCTTAGGACTTCTTCTTCGAATACTAGGACAAAGATATAACCACTTTTCCTGCTAAATATTACCTAAGTAGCTGGTAAGTCAGGAACTCTGACAGCCACCATGAAATCCTGCAGAGGAGCTAGGACAGGAATGAAAGTGCCATCAAAGAAAGTAGAAGAGAATAGAGACTAGGTTCTTGGTGATTTTATTATTCCACTGCATTAAGCCTCACCTAAAGCTCATTTTCAGTTGTGTGTTGACTTCTTGTAGCATTTGACCAAAAATGAGTTGAGTTTTTTGTTTCTACAATTGAAAGCACCCTGTGCAAAACAGTGTTCATTTCAGAAAGTAAAAAGAAAAAAAAAAGATACATTTGAAAATTACCAGTCACTCTACAGCTCAGCAAAAATCACTTTTTACATTTAATGTTACAAAAACCTGGACACAATTTTTTTTTTAAATACTTTTATCTTAGTGTGAAGAAATTCTATGAGTTTCGCTCCTGTGATGAAACTCCACTTTGTAGTAGTCCAGAGACTGGACTGTGGCTCTCTAAGGGCGACGAGTTCCTCGATCCAGTGTAGGCTGGGGCAGGGGGAGCACTAAGAAACAGAGGAGTTCTTCTGCTGTGCTGTAGTCATGTTTGAGTGTGGTAACCTTGCTATGCGGCTCAAACTTCAAATGGTCACTTTTGTCCAGGCCCTGATCTTCAACATTCTGGGTTCAAAATGCAATTTGAGTAGTTTCCTAAAGAATGCTAATTTTCTGAAGGATGAATTCACACAATGGATTGACTAATAAATGTATCAATTTTGGAGTAAGAAATGTAGTGCTAAGCAAACTGAAATGTGTTTTCACTATTCATTCCTGTTTTCCTAGGTTTTATTTATTTATTTATTTATTTATACTTTTTAAAAGCTGGATTTTTTAAATTATAAAATTAGTGAATGTTGGTTAAATGTTTTAGAAACTCCAGAAAAATTCCATCGTTCAATCTCATTCATAGTTACTTTACGCCTTTGGTGCATTACTGCCTTTGCTTTATTTACTTATTTATTTATTTATTTATTTATTTATTTATTTATTTATTTATTTTCTGTGTAGTATTTATTTTGTTTTAACCAATTCTTAGTTATCTGCCATGGACTAACTAATTTGTGGATTGACTATCACTAGACCTAAGACAAATAATTTGTCAGAAAATATTAAAGCTATCACAAGCCAATAAAAAACTTTATTCAACAAATATCCGTTGCATGTCTACTCTGTGCCAAGCACCTGGCTGCAGAATAAACAGTTGGCACACGTGGAGCTGACTGCCTCAGGGGAAATTCCTATCTCCTACTTCACGGGGTCCTTTGTCAAACAGAGGGTCTGACTTCTACAATCCTTCCCATGGAAGGATTAGGTGAACAAGAGGAAGAAGGAGAGGAAGCACACCTGAATTCCACTACAATATTTGAAGATTTCTTAGGTTCCTTTTAAACATTGTTGAACACGACACATGGGCCCTCATTCTTCAGATTTCTGTTACATTCAGGTTTTCTTTCTTGCTGGTCTTAATGCTGACCACTTACTTTACATGTCTCTATGCTTTCATAAAATATGACTCTTCCAAATTGAGAGATTGTGATTAACAGGTTATATTTAAAGTTGACTGCTTTTGACCTGGCAGAAGAGACCCCTACTGCCAAAGCATCCTATTGATTATGGGGATCTTTGCAAATGCTGATTCCTCTTAGTCCCCCATCTTTTCTTCCCAATCTTATCCCTGAGTTTTTGCAAGCATTATGGCTGTGTGAAAAATTAAGTGTGAGTACATGTAAAGCATTTGGAAGAAGACTTGGCTGGTATTTTTTTTTTAATTTTATTTTTTTAATGGGGTGACATCAATAAATCAGGATACATATATTCAAAGATAACAAGTCCAGGTTATCTTGTCGTTCAATTATGTTGCATACCCATCACCCAAAGTCAGATTGTCCTCTGTCACCTTCTATCTTGTTTTCTTTGTGCTCCTCCCCCTCCCCCCTTTCCCTCTCCCATTCCCCCCCCCCCCCCCCCCCCCCCCGTAACCACCACACTCTTATCAATGTCTCTTAGTTTCACTTTTATGTCCCACCTACATATGGAATAATGCAATTCCTGTTTTTTTCTGATTTACTTATTTCGCTTCGTATAATGTTATCAAGATCCCACCATTTTGCTGTAAATGTTCCGATGTCATCATTTCTTATGGCTGAGTAGTATTCCATAGTGTATATGTGCCACATCTTCTTTATCCAGTCATCTATTGACGGGCTTTTTGGTTGTTTCCATGTCCTGGCCACTGTGAACAATGCTGCAATAAACATGGGGCTGCATGTGTCTTTACGTATCAACGTTTCTGAGTTTTTGGGGTATATACCCAGTAGAGGGATTGCTGGGTCATAAGGTAGTTCTATTTTCAGTTTTTTGAGGAACCACCATACTTTCTTCCATAATGGTTGTACTACTTTACATTCCCACCAACAGTGTATGAGGGTTCCTTTTTCTCCACAGCCTCTCCAACATTTGCTATTACCTGTCTTGCTAATAATAGCTAATCGAACAGGTGTGAGGTGGTATCTCATTGCAGTTTTGATTTGCATTTCTCTAATAGCTAAAGAAGATGAGCATCTTTTCATATATCTGTTGGCCATTTGTATTTCTTCCTGGGAGAAGTGTCTGTTCATATCCTCTTCCCATTTTTATATTGGATTGTTTGTTTGTTTGTTGTTGAGTTTTATGAGTTCTTTGTATATTTTGGATATTAGGCCCTTATCTGAGCTGTTGTTTGAAAATATCATTTCCCATTTAGTTGGCTTTCTGTTTATTTTGCTATCAGTTTCTCTTGCTGAGAAAAAACTCCTTAGTCTGATGTAGTCCCATTCATTAATTTTTGCTTTCACTTCTCTTGCCTGTGGAGTCAAATTCATAAAATGCTCTTTAAAACCCAGGTCCATGAGTTGAGTACCTATGTCTTCTTCTATGTACTTAATTGTTTCAGGTCTTATGTTTAGATCTTTGATCCATTTTGAGTTAATTTTTGTACAGGGGGAGAGACTGTAGTCCAGTTTCATTCTTTTGCATGTGGTTTTCCAGTTTTCCCAGCACCATTTATTGAAGAGGCTTTCTTTTCTCCATTGTGTGTTGTTGGCCCCTTTATCAAAAATTATTTGACTATATATATGTGGTTTTATTTCTGGACTTTCTATTCTGTTCCATTGGTCTGAGTGTCTATTTTTCTGCCAATACCATGCTGTTTTGATTGTCGTGGCCCTATAATATAGTTTGAAGTCAGGTATTGTAATGCCCCCAGCTTCATTGTTTTTCTTTAGGATTGCTTTGGCTATTCGGGGTTTTTTATAGTTCCATATAAATCTGATGATTTTTTCTCTATTTCTTTAAAAAACGTCATTGGAAGTTTGAAGGGAATTGCATTAAATTTGTATATTGCTTTGGGTAATATAGCCATCTTGATTATATTTATTCTTCCTAGCCAAGAACAAGGTATATTCTTCCATCTCATTATATCTTTTTCGATTTCCCTTAACAATGGTTTATAGTTTTCATTATATAAGTCCTTTACATTCTTTGTTATGTTTATTCCTAAGTATTTTATTTTTTTGTTGCAATCGTGAAGGGGATTATTCTTTTGAGTTCATTCTCAATTGTTTCATTGTTGGCATATAGAAAGGCTATTGACTTCTGTATGTTAATTTTGTATCCTGCAACCTTACTGTATTGGCTTATTGTTTCTAGTAGTCTTTTTGTGGATTCTTTGGGGTTTTCGATGTATAGGATCATATCATCTGCAAAAAGTGATACCTTTACTTCTTCTTTTCCAATATGGATGCCTTTTATTTCTTTGTCTTGTCTGATTGCTCTGGCTAGAACCTCTAGTACCACATTTAAATAATAGTGGAGAGAGTGGACAACCCTGTCTTGTTCCTGATTTAAGGGGGAAAGCCTTCAGTTTAGTGCCATTTAATATGATGTTAGCTGATGGTTTATCATATATGGCCTTTATCATGTTGAGATATTTTCCTTCTATACCCATTTTGTTGAGAGTCTTAAACATAAAATTGTGTTGTATTTTATCAAAAGCCTTTTCTGCGTCTATTGATAAGATCATGTGGTTTTTGTTCTTTGTTTTGTTGATATGGTGTATTATGTTAACCGTTTTACGTATGTTGAACCATCTTTGAGATTCTGGGATGAATCCCACTTGATCATGATGTATTATTTTTTTAATATGTTGTTGTATTCGATTTGCTAGTATTTTGTTTAGTATTTTAGCATCTGTATTCATTAGAGATATTGGTCTGTAGTTTTCTTTTTTTGTGCCATCCGTGCCTGGTTTTGGTATGAGGGTTATGATGGCCTCATAAAATGTGTTTGGAAGTATTGCTTCTTCTTCAATTTTTTGGAAGACTTTGAGTAGAATAGGAACCAAGTCTTCTTTGAATGTTTGATAAAATTCGCTGGTATAGCCGTCAGGGCCTGGACTTTTATTTTGGGGGAGGTTTTTAATGGTTTTTTCTATTTCTTCTCTACTGATAGGTCTGTTTAGGCTTTCTGCTTCTTCTTGACTCAGTCTAGGAAGGTTGTATTGTTCTAGGAATTTATCCATTTCTTCTAGGTTGTTGAATTTAGTGGCATAAAGTTTTTCATAGTATTCTACAATAATTCTTTGTATATCTACGGTGTCCGTGGTGATTTCTCCTCTTTCATTTTGGATTTTGTTTATATGAGTTCTTTCTCTTTTTTCCTTGGTAAGTCTTGCCAAGGGTTTGTCAATTTTGTTGATCTTTTCAAAGAACCAGCTCCTTGTTCTATTAATTTTTTCTATAGTTTTTCTGTTCTCTAATTCATTTATTTCTGCTCTGATTTTTATTATCTCCTTTCTTTGGCTGGTTTTGGGTTTTCTTTGTTCTTCTTTTTCTAGTTCCTTAAGGTGGGAAGTTAAGTGGTTCAGTTGGGCTCTCTCTTGTTTGTTCATATATGCCTGAAGTGATATGAACTTCCCTCTTATCACTGCTTTTGCTGCATCCCATAGATTCTGATATGTCGTATTGTCATTTTCAGTAGTCTGTATATATCTTTTGATCTCTGCACTTATTTCTTCTTTGACCCATTCATTTTTTAAAAGTATGTTGTTTAGTTTCCACATTTTTGTGGGATTTTTTCCCTCTTTTTTGCAGTTGAATTCTAGTTTCAAGGCTTTATGATCAGAAAATATGCTTGGTACAACTTCAATTTTTCTGAATTTGCTGATGTTGTTTTTGTGGCCCAACATATGGTCAATTCTTGAGAATGATCCATGTACACTGGAGAAAAATGTATACTCAGTCACTTTGGGATGAAATGTCCTGTAGATGTGTATCATATCCAGGTGCTCTAGTGTTTTGTTTAAGGCCACTATGTCTTTGTTGATTCTCTGTTTGGATGACCGATCTAGAGCCGTCAGCAGTGTATTGAGGTCTCCAAGTATGATTGTATTTTTCTCAGTTTTTGTTTTAAGATCAATAAGTAGCTGTCTTATATATTTTGGTGCGCCTTGGTTTGGTGCATATATATTAAGAATTGTTATGTCTTCTTGATTCAGTGTCCCCTTAGCCATTATGAAATGGCCATTTTTGTCTCTGAGTACTTTTCCTGTCTTGTAGTCAGCATTATCCGATATGAGTATTGCTACACCTGCTTTTTTTTGGATGTTATTTGCTTGGAGTATTGTTTTCCAGCCTTTCACTTTGAATTTGTTTTTAGCCTTGTTACTTAGATGAGTTTCCTGTAGGCAGCATACAGTTGGATTTTCTTTTTTAATCCATTCTGCTACTCTGTGCCTTTTTATTGGTGAGTTTAATCCGTTTACATTTAGTGTAATTATTGACACTTGTGAGTTCCCTATTGCCATTTTATATCTTGCTTTCTGTTAGTTTTGTGTCTTGTTTGATCCTTCTCTTTCGTTTTTCTATCTTTTGTTTTTATTTGGTTGTATTCCATACATCTTTCCTCTGTTGCTATCTCTTTTATCTCATGTGCTTCTGTGGTGGTTTTTTCAATGGTGGTTACCTTTGAGTAATGAAAAAGGTCCCTTCCCTGTTCATTGTAGCGAACTATTTTGTGAGTACTTTTACACTCCATCGTCCTTTGCTACTGTTAATCTCCATCTTCTCCCCCCACCCCTTTCTTTTTTTTGTTGTCACAGTTTAAATTTGGTTTTATTGTGTTTTTCTTGGAGCTTTTACTTGTGGCTTTGTTTTTTTTTTTGTTCTTTGTATCTGATTGGAGAACCCCCTTTAGTAATTCCTGGAGTGGGGGTTTTCTGATGATAAATTCCCTCATCTTTTCTGTATCTGTGAATGTTTTTATTTCTCCTTCATATTTGAAGGATAGCTTTGACCGGTATAGTATTCGTGGCTGAAAGTTCCTCTCTTTCAGGACTTTAAATATTGGGGTCCACTCTCTTCTAGCTTGTAGAGTTTCTGCTGAGAAATCTGATGATAATCTAATGGGCCTTCCTTTATATGTTGTATTCTTCTTTTCCCTGGCTGCCTTGAGAATTTTTTCTTTGCTGTTGGTTTGTGTCAATTTCATTATGATATGCCTTGGAGTAGGTTTGTTGGGGTTAAGAAAAATCGGAGTTCTGTTTGCTTCTTGAACTTGAGGCTTTAGTTCTTTCCACAGGCTTGGGAAGTTCTCATCTATTATTTGTTTGGGTATGTTCTCCTTTCCATTTTCTCTCTCTTCTCCCTCTGATATACCTATTATTCTTATGTTATTCTTTTTGATGGAGTCAGATAATTCTTGTAGGGCTATCTCATTTTTTTTTTTATTTTTGAGTCTCTTTCTTCTTCTCTCTGTTGTGCCTCAAGTTCCTTGTCTTCTATTTCACTAATCCTCTCTTCTATCTGACCTGTTCTATTAGCTAAGCTTCTTACTTCGTTTTTCAGCTCGTGAATTGAGTTTTTCATCTCTGTTTGATTTGTTTTTAAAGTTTCAATTTCCTTGGACATATATTCTTTGTGTTCATTGAGTTGTTTTCTGAGCTCCCTAAATTGCCTTTCTGTGTTTTCTTGTATATCTCGGAGGATTTTTAGGATTTCTATCTTGAATTCTCTGTCATTTAGCTCCAAGGTTTCCAATATATTAAATTTTTTCTCCATAAATTTTTCCTCATCTAGCTGTGTTACCTCTCTTTCTTTTGTATCCATGATATTTGATTTTCTCTTCCTTAATGGCATCTGAGGGTGGTTTTGTTGATAGTATTAATGAGATTTAATAAAGAATAAAAAGTTAAAAAAATAAAAAAATAAAAAATCGAAAAGAGTTGTTTTTTTTAAAGAAAATTAATAATGAAATAAAGAAAAATAAAATAAAATAAAAATTTTAAAAATAGGAAATTATTCCCCCCCTCCTTTTTTCCTCTCCTCTCCTCTCCCCTCTTTCTTGAGAAAATCTTGTGGTGAACTGTGAATTATAACAAACAATGCCTGTGATGGAGGGCCTGAATTGGGGAAAAGTAATAAAGGGGCAAAAAAAAGAAAAAAAAAGAAAAAAAAGGGGGTATGGACCCACAAAAAGCAAATAAGGAAAAAATTTGGGTCAAAAATAAAATGATTTGCTTTTAGGTGTTGGTTGTCTAAGAGTTATGATGAGAGGAATAAGAGGAAAACAGAAAAATTTGGCTGGTATTAAATGCTCCATGAACATAATTCCCCCCTCTGGACTCCTCTTTAGTGGGAAATACAAATTATTCATACCAAGTGTTTAATTCCATTTATTCAAGTAATAGTAGGGTAAGTTCTGGGCTTATTTTTGGATGATAAGAACTTTAAGCTAGTCTTTCATACTGATACATCTCACCTTCATCTACCATCAACTTTAAATAGTGGCCATTGCATGGCTCTTAGAGTGACATAATTGAATTTCTTTGTGATTGGAAGCAGGTGGATTAAAGATTTATTTTATTTTATTTTTTATTAATTTTAATGCAGTGACATTGATAAATCAGGGTATCAGAGAAAACATCTCCAGATTATTTTGACATTTGATTATGTTGCATACCCCTCACCCAAAGTCAAATTGTCTTCCGTCACCTTCTATCTGGTTTTCTTTGTGCCCCTCCCCTCCCCCCACCCCCTGTCTCCCCTTCCTCGACCCCTCCCCACCCCACCCCCTTTACCATCACATTCTTGTCCATGTCTCTTAGTCTCATTTTTATGTTCCATTTATGTACGGATTCATATAGTTCTTAGTTTTTTCTGATTTACTTATTTCACTCAGTATGTTATTAAGGTCCATCCATGTTATTATAAATGATCTGATGGCATCATTTCTTATGGCTGAGTAGTATTCCATAGTATATATGTACCAAAGCTTTTTAATCCACTCATGTGCAAAGCTTTTGCACAACTAAAGACAATAAGAACAGAATAAAAAGACAAACTACACAATGGGAGAACATATTTGACAATATGTCTGATAAAGGGTTAATAACCAAAATTTATAAAGAACTTGTAAATCTCAACACCAGGAAGACAAACAATCCAATCAAAAAATGGGAAAAAGAAATGAATAGCCACTTCTCCAAAGAGGACATACAGATGGCCAATAGGCATATGAAAAAATGCTCAACATCACTAATCATTAGAGAAATGCAAATTAAAACCACAATGAGATATCACCTCACACCAGTCAGAATGGCGCTCATCAACAAAACAACACAGAATAAGTGCTGGTGAGGATGTGGAGAAAAGGGATCCTTCCTGCACTACAATGCAGACTGGTGCAGCCACTGTGGAAAACAGTATGGAGATTCCTCAAAAAATTAAAAATCGAACTGCCTTTTGATTCAGCTATCCCATTTTTAGGAATATACCCCAAGAACACCATAGCACTGCTTGAAAAGAAGAAATGCACCCCCATGTTTGTGGCAGCATTGTTCACAATAGCGAAGATCTGGAAACAGCCCAAGTGTCCGTCAGTGGACGAGTGGATTAAAGATTTCTAAATACTCTGCTCTTTACCATTTACAAGTAGCATTCTGTGAAGTCTCAGTGAATATTTGTTAATGATAATCTTAAATTAAATAATCCTGAGAAAAGGGGTTGTTTCTCTTAATAAGGATTGGCCACAAGCTCTGGCTTGGGTAGTTCAGTTGGTTAGAGCATCATCCCACCATGCCAACGTTGTGGGTTTGATCCCCAGTCAGAGCACATACAAAAATCAACCAGTGAATGCCTACAGAAGTGGAACAACAAATCAATGTTTCTCTCTCTAAAATCAATTAAAATTTTTTAAAAAAGGGATTGGCACAGAATGGTTTATACTTCCTCAAAGAGGTAGTCATGTTTAGTAATTTTGGGCTGATTTAATTCACTAATTCTGCAAGGATTTTGAATAATCATGTACTATTTTTGGCTTTGGACTACACTTCTATGTTACCTTTCTTCTTTTTTCACTTCTACTGGATTAAAATTTGTTTGTTTTTGTTTTTCTCTGAAAACAGTGTTTGTTGGGGCATGGTGAACTTTGGCTCATAATTAAAACTCATATAAATGGTGCAAATGCATGCTATACATGCATATGTAGAATATAATTTTGTAATGATCATATTTTGTCATGAAAGGAATTTGTTTTTTGATGTTTTTCAAGAAATTATGACTGATAAAGAAGAGGAATTTGCTATAGCACTTGAAAAAAAAATTAAATGCCATAGAGAACAGAACAGTCCACTTTAATCTAAAACAAGCCAGAATATGATTCTTCTGTCAATGAAAGAGGAAGAGGGAGAATGCCATTTTAGGACCTCAGCCATATCTCTGGAAGATGGTAAGAATGTTTGTCCTGGCCTCCTGATATTTCCCAGTTAAAGTCTGGCTTCTGCCTCCTTCATTCCACTGGAGCTGTTCCCATCAAAGTCACTAGTTTTGTCTGATGCTAACCTTAATTTCTCAGTCACATTTGACAGTTGTTCCCACTCTCCCTCATCGAAACTTTCTTGGATTCCCATACTGCACAATCTACTGGTATTCTTCTATTTATGGGTGACATTTTATTCTTTTTTTCCTGTTTCTTCCCCCTCTCCTCTAAATATTATAATTTCTGAATCCTACGATTACTCTGTCCCTTTAATCTACACTGATGAATTATTCACCAAGCTACTATAATAGTTTTTTAGCTTATATCCCTTCTTTCAAACTTGTCCCTTTCTAACTCATTTTTCTGCCCTGTATCCAGAGTGATCATATCAAAATGGAAATTAGATCATGTCATGTACATCCTGAAAACTCATTATCAGCTTTCTTATGCACTCACAACAGAATCTAAACTTCCAACTCTAGTACACAAGCTCTACATGACTTGGCCATGCCATCCTCTCGTGACACCTATCCTGTCTGTCTCTTTGTTCTTTTTTGCCTCTGTCCTGTGCTTTATGGTTCTGGCTTGAAAGCTCCTAAGGACCTGTACTTGCCCTCACCACAGCCTGGAACTTCCTCTGCATGTGCACAGGGCGGGCTGTTTTTCTTCCTCCAGGCTCTGCCCAAAGGACACCTCCTCAGAAGGCCTTGCCCAACCACCCTACCCATTGAGGCTTCCCCTGCCCATCTCTGTCACATCCTTTCTTACTTCTTTTTCTGCAATGAATTGAAATCATCATTATATTGTTTGTTCATTTTGCACTTACCATCTGACTTCCCCATGAGAATTGTTCAGGTCTAGGATTTCTCCCTGATGTACCCTCTTACTATGAAATTAATAAAAATGTGACTCTGAGGAGCACATTCATGTTCATGTGGGGTTGATGTAGCACACATTGCAGCCCAATCTCTCAGTTGTTTTCTAGATGCTCCCATCATTTATGAGGAGGTGAGAGAAAGTGGTTAAACTCCACTTGATGGCTTTTTATCAAAATCTGTTCCACTGGAACTTATGAATATGGCAGGAGATGGTATTCTACTCAAATTTTCTGTCTGATGACTTGAGCAGTCCAGCAAATGTGGACTGATTCACAAACCTGGTATTAATACATTTGGAGGAGGAATCATTGCCAGCTATGTCTTTGTAGATAACCCAAAAGTGTCGCGAGCCAGTGTGACTCGTAATTATGCAGGTCTCAAGTGGGAAAGGTGGAGGATTAGAAAATAAACACAGAGAGAAAAAGGATGGGATCAAGAGGTCTCATTGCTAAGACTGATGGTCTGCAAGAGCAAGCCTGCACCCCCAAAACATTTTATTTATAGTGCAGAGAACAAAGCCATTTGCAGAACAAAGAGATCTCTGATACAAAGTCACATTTCTGAGGCAAACCAAGAATTCTCCCAAGTGCAGAAAACCCCCCACCATGCATAACATCTTAACTTCAGGAAACAAAAGGTAAAAAAAAAAACTGCCTCCAGTATCTTCAGGGGACATGGGGGATGTAAGAAGTAGAAACATCAACTTCACAGCTAACATAGAGGTGTGGGGAAGAGCATGTAAATTGCCTTTACCAACTTAATCAAACAATCAAAGGCTGTGGGGAAGAGCTTAGCCCTTGGCTTAACCCTTGTTAAGCCAAAGATCCTTGTTTTACTGCAAGGATCTTTGTCAGCTTACAGTCTACCACAGCCTCTAGCAACTTAATCAAGCAAGTGAGGTGGGGGAATGGGCAGCAAGGACCCTGGCAGCTCGCAGCCTGTTTGCCACACAGAAGTCATAGCAATGTCTGAGGTGGGAATGATGTCATGTAAATTGCTATTACGTCCAGAGCAAATCACTGCTGATATAAAACGTCAGTTAATGAAGAAAATTCGACAGTTTGGATGAAGTAAGTTATAGTACTTTTTATCAGTTAAACCATGGGAAGTCTCTCTCATTCGATGATTTAGAATAGATTCAACTTACCTAGCTGTTGAAGCTCATCTGCTGCCAGAAACAGGTTCTCATATAATTTAGGATAGTTTTTCTTTACTTGGACTAAAATGTCACAATTATACACTTTCCCTTTTTTTTTCTTACTTGGTTATTGTTTACAAGAATTCCATTGGTAGATATGTTCAGATGCCTTGATTTAAGCGTTTAAAACACTTATGCTATGTAACATTCTAGCCCTTGAGCGATTACTGAGATAGTGGATACACCACATTGAGCTTTATTGTCTCTTTATATCTGAGAAATACTGAAGGTTTATTTTAAAACACATCTTCAGAATATGAAGGAATCTTCAAATTTCTTGAAGGAGTACAAGGACCTCTAGAAGTGAGGAAACAATTGGTTGACCTTTCCATCAAGGAAGCAGCAAGGTGGTTGTAAAAGAGGAATGCTCCAATTTTTTAACAGATGGGCCCAATGTAGTGCTGTGGGTGAGTGGTGAGTACAGGCCCTAACTTGCTTTTCTCAAACCCTGGTCTTTTTTCTGAGTTAAGGTTGTTGCCATAGTTGTTTAAGTTGATATTATCTGAATCTGTCACATTCTTCCAAGCTCAAGGAGATTTCTATTCACATCAGAGTTTGAGGTGGGTGTTTGTCCTGAATTGACACACTGTATTTACTAGATTGTCTTTTACATTGAAAATACATTTTCTATTCTCACGTAAATTGTAAGCATTTCTTCACATTCCCTACAGTGCTTTCTGCATCACAGGTTCATTGCATATCTTTTGGCTAATGGCTTGTCTTTTTATTTTTAGATTTAAAAGAAGATACTTAATTCAGTACTTTCAGACATTAGTGGAAAAAATACACTCTGGCCATTTTCAAAGCAAAGATATTTATACCCTAAACATGTAATCTTGTTATCAAAATGATCCATGAGAGAAAAGAACCAGGTTGTTGTGGTCTGGAATGAAACATGACATTGTTAGATCCTCCTAGCTTGTGTTACTTAAGAAAATTGTCTTCCAGAGGCTAAGAAAAACCTTGAAACTTTACTGTTATAAATTTATGTTCATAAAAACAGGGCAGTTGCCTTAATAATGCATTAAAAGGATTGTTTGTTTGCTTCTTTGTTTTCCCACCTGAAGTGGGGAATATTATTAACTCATCAGGTTACACTGTAGCCTTAGTTTTGCAGAAGGCTACATGTTGTAGCTATATTTATAACTGTCTTCTACACTACCCATTTCTTACTGTTTTTGCCTGAGATAGCTCCTAAGCTGCGGGATGGCTTGGCCTGGGGAATGATTCAAACCTTAATTACCAATGGATCTGGATCATTAGATGTCCTGCCTGAATTGAGTTGTTAAAATTTGAATTTTGATTTTAATCGCAAAACATGAGAATACTAGAAGAGCTCCAAACGCTCCACACATTTTCTTATTGGTATCTTGTGCTGTTGCAACCCAATTTCCTTAGATAGTTAAGATCCATCTCCCCAGACTGCACAGGAACCCCAGTTTTGCCTGCTGATTGAGAGAGATAAAGAATCCAACATGTTCAGCTGACAGTGTTTATTTTTTTTCAGTCATTGGTAGGTTTCCTGTTGAACATATTTCTCCTTTGAAATGAAGACCCCAAGTATAGTCGAGTCTGAAGTTGTGGGGCCTTGAAGCAAAATTTTGCTACTGGATATATAGGAGTAATAGTGAGAGGAAGCCCTCAGATTCATTAATAAAGATGTGAATTGTGGCTGTAGGAGAAAGAGTTCTATATACTGGATGCTGAGATAGAGAATTGCTACCTCCTAAATTATATGGTCCCAGCCCCACATGGTACTGCTACCAACTTAGAACTAAAACCATGGCTTCAAAAAAATCTTTCCATTGTTTCATTGAAACTGCCACTTCAGGATGATAAGGTAGATAAAACCAGTGAATTCTGTGAGCATGTGCCCTTAGGAGTAAGTTCCTTGTTTACAAGTGATGCTGTGTGGAATACCATGATGGTAGATATGGAATTTTCTAGTTTCACAAATATTGGTTTTCTCTAAGTACATACTATGGATGGGGAGTAAAATCAATATCCAGAATAAATGTTTATTTGAGTACAAACAAAAACCGCTTTCTCTGATGGAAGCCGACCAAAATATTCAACTGGCCTTTTGGTAGCTGACAGACCACTCTGGAATATAGCACCATATCAGGTGCTTGCTGTTGGTCTGTTCTGCTGGCCGATTGAGCTGTCATAAGTGTGTGTAACAAGATTAGTCTTGGTGAGTGGAAGTTCATGTTTGTGGCCCACTCATAATCTGCATCCCTGTCTTTGTGCCCATGATGCACCATTACTACTTGGAAGATGGAGGGGTATAATTAAGGAGGTATGGTGGTTGTTCTAGGAACTCCGAGTGGCTTCAGCTGGAACAGCAATAAAATGGGGAAGTCAGATCTATAGACTTAAGAAACTAGACCTGCCAATAACCTGGAAGAGCTCAGAAGCAGTTTTTCTCTCTGAGACTCCACTTAATGACTGACACCTTGGCTTTGATATTGTAAGACCTTAAGCAGAGAAACCAATAAAAGCAGCTTGGACTTTGTTGTGTTTGTGTGAAGAGAGAAAGAGAGAGAGAGAGACAGATAGACAGACAAGAAGGGAGAGAGATGAGAAGCATCGATTCTTTGTTGTGGCTCCTCAGTTGTTCAGTGATTGCTTTCTCATATGTGCCTTGACTGGGGGATTCCAGCAAAGCCAGCGACCTTGGGCTCAAGCCAGCAACTACAAGGTCATGTCTATGATTCCATGCTCAAGCTGGTGACCTCATGTTCAAGCTGGTGAGCTGTGCTCAAGCTGGATGTGCCTGCACTCAAGCTGGCAACCTCAGGGTTCCAAACCTGGGTCCTCAGTGTCCTAGGTTGATGCTCTATCCACTGTGTCACCACATGATCAGGCCATCCTGGCCTTCCAACCTACAGAGTTACTTGATAATATATTTGTATTGTTTTAAGCTGCTAAATTTGTGTTGATTGGTATGCAGCATTGGAACGCTAATGCAGGTGGTGCCTACATACTGTGAAATAACAACTGAAAATCAGGCATGACTTTTTTTTTTTTCCAGTCAGTTGGTCACAGAGATATCCCCATGAGGCCATTGGTATAGGGTTGAAGAAATTTCTCTTTTCCTGGCTAGCAGGCTTTTCATGTTGCTTGTCAGTGGGTACCACATGACAATGAGTTATGTTATGATTAACACCTAGGAGGTCAACTTGTTGTTTTGACCCTTTTTTTAGTAACAAAGTCCTGATGTTGGAACTTGCTGTTGTTCACTTATTAGTACTATCTTGGCATTTCACAGACTACTAGATCACTAAAAATTTCACTAAGTTGGAAGGTCCCTAATTTTGTATGGAAATTATTTAACATGTCTGTCTTTCAAATGTGTTATCAATATGTCTATATTAGTTGCTACTTCTTTCTCAAACAGAATAATGCCATCAATGCAAAAAATAGTGCCATATCTAGTATAAGGGAAAGGTGGTAAAAGTCTCCAAGGACTGGAAAATGACATAAGTCTAAGAGAGTTGATATAAGTCTCAGGTAGGCAGTGATAAGTATTGTTGACCTTTTTAGCTGAAACCAAATTTTTTATGGTGATATTTACTGATAGGAAAGAAAGCATTTTCCCAATCAATAGTGTACACCAGTTGATGTGTTAATTGCTAAAACAACAAAACCACACGTAGAACAGCAGCTGAAATTGGAATAATCATATGGTTAGGATTATTATAATCAGCTGTCATTCTCCAAGGTCTGTCTCTTTCTGAGTAGGAAAAATAGGTAAGTTAAAAGGGACATCATAAAATAACCACCTTGCACCTTGCATTCTTGATGCTGCCCCAATTGCTCCAGTCTCTCCAGGATGAAATGTTGTTTTTGGCTTACTTTCTTTATAGGTAGGTGGTTCTAGTGGCTTCCACTTGGCCTTTCCTATCATATTAGCCCTCACTTGATAGGTCAGAGAACCAAAGTGGACTTCTGTCATTTAAAAAATATGTCTATTCTAATTATACATTGTGAATATGAGGAAATAACCAGAAGCTAACTAAATTCAGGGACCAACTACTGAGATGGACATGAAGTAAGATCACATTGGTTATATGACTTCCATAAGCCACTTCTTTGGCCTGTGAATCACAGTGAAGTTTTATTTCTCCAAACACTAATGTCAGTTCAGAGCTAGTATCAAATAATATCTTAGAATTCAGATTACTTAACTTTTCACCATTGCGTGTCAACCTAGTAATTGACCACAGGTTAGGATAATGATTAACAGCATACATACTTGCAGTGTAGCATGGCCCTTACACAGTGACTTTTTTTTTTTTGTATTTTTCTGAAGTTGGAAATGGGGAGGCAGTCAGACAGACTCCCGCATGTGCCCGACTGGGATCCACCTGGCATGCCCACCAGGGGGTGATGCTCTGTTGCAACCAGAGCCATTCTAGTGCCTGAGGCAGAGGCCATGGAGCCATCCTCAGTGCCCGGGCCAACTTTGCTCCAATGGAGCCTCGGCTGCGGGAGGGGAAGCTAGAGACAGAGAGGAAGGAGAAGGGGAGGGGTGGAGAAGCAAATGGGCGCTTCTCCTGTGTGCCCTGGCCGGGAATCGAACCTGGGACTCCTGCATGCCAGGCCGACTCTCTACCACTGAACCAACTGGCCAGGGCTACACAGTGATTTTTATTATTTTTTAAATTTAAATAATTTTTATTTTTCAATTACATTTGACATACAATATTAGCTTCAGATGTACACCCCAAGGATTAGATGTTATATAAATTACAAAGTGAGCATTCCAATAAATCTCATACCCATCTGACACCATACATATTATTAGAATATTAGTGACTATATACTTTACATCTCCATGACTATTCTGTAACAACAATTTGTATTTCTTAACCCTTTCACCTTTTTTACCCATCCCCTCAACCCCCTCCCATGTGATAACCATCAAAATGTTCTCTGTATCTATGAATCTGTTTATGCTCTGCTTGTTTATTTTGTTTTTAAGATTAAATTGTTGATAGATATGTATTTATTGCCATTATTCATATTTTTTTATCTCTTTCTTCTTCTTCTTAAAGAAGACCCTTTAACATATAACATAATACTGGTTTGGTGGTGATGAACTTCATTAGCTTTTCTTCTCTGGGAAGTTCTTTATATATCCTTTGATTCTAAATGATAGCTTTGCTGAGTAATCTTGGTTGTACAGTGGTACCTTGAGATACGAACAGATCAACATACAAATTTTTTTTAAGATACGAGCTGTGACTCGGTCCGTATTTTTGTTTGAGATCCAAGCGAAATTCCAAGATACGAGTCGTAATTAGGGAAGCTGCCGCTAGTTGGCACGTAGGCACACAGGTCCAGAATCGGCAGTTTGATATACGAGTTGACTGACTTATGAGCTTGGTTACAGAACAAATTAAATTTGTATCTCAAGGTACCACTGTATGTCCTTGCTTTTCATCACTTTGAATATTTCTTGCCAATTTCTTCTGGTCTGAAAAGTTTCTGTTGAGAAATCAGCAGACAGTCTTACAGCAGCTCCCTTGTAGCTAGCTGTTTTTCTCTTCCTGCTTTTAAGATTCTCTCTTTGTCTTTAACATTTTGTATTTTAATTATGATATTATGTCTTGGTCTGGGCCTTTTGGGGTTCATCTTGTTTGGGACTCTCTGCACTTCTGGACTTGTAGGTCTATTTCCTTCACTAGGTTAAGGAAGTTTTCTGCTATTATTTTTTCAAATAAGTTTTCTATTTTTTGCTCTCTCTCTTCTCTTTCTGGTACTCTCATGATACAAATGTTGATATGCTTGAAGTTGTTCTAGAGATTCCTTACCCCATTCTGTTTTTTTAATTCTTTTTTTTCCTGTTATCATTAGGTGTTTTTTCTTTATATTCCAAATCTTTGATTTGATTTTCAGTTTTATCTACTGTTGATACCTTGTATATTATTTTTCATTTCAGCTAATGTATCCTTCATTTCTGACTTGTTCCTTTTTTATGGTTTTCATGTCCTTTTTTTGTGTGTGTGTATTTTTCTGAAGTTGGAAACAGGGAGGCAGTCAGACAGACTCCCACATGCGCCCGACCAAGATCCACCCGGCATGCCCACCAGGGGGCGATGCTCTGCCCATCTGGGGCGTTGCTCTGTTGCAACCAGAGCCATTCTAGTGCCTGAGGCAGAGGCCATGGAGCCATCCTCAGTGCCCGGGCCAACTTTGCTCCAATGGAGCCTTGGCTGCAAGAGGGGGAGACAGAGAGGAAGGAGAGGGGGAGGGGTGGAGAAGCAGATGGGCGCTTCTCCTGTGTGCCCTGGCTGGGAATCAAACCCGGGACTCCTGCACACCAGGCTGATGCTCTACCACTGAGCCAACTGTCCAAGGGCTTCATGTCCTTTTTTATGCTGTTGAAGTTCTCACTAAGTTCATTGAGCATCCTTATAACCACTATTTTGAAATCTGCATCTAGTAGATTGCTTATCTCCATTTTGTTTAGGTTTTCTTTTCCCTGAAATCTTGTTATGTTCTTTCATTTGTGACATGCTTCTTTGTCTCCTCACTTTGGCAGCTTACTTGTGTTTGTTTCTAGGTATAAGGTAGAGCTGCTATATCGTCCGGGCTTGGTAGAGTGCCCTTATATATATGGTAGGTGATTGTAGGGTTCAGGGGCACAACCTCAACTACCACCCAACTTGGATACTAGGTGAACCCCAGATGTGGGCTGTGTGTACTCTCTTGTTGTGCTCTTTGATTGATGTTGGCCCATCAATGGGAGCGATTTACCCCCAGGTCAATCAGCTTCAAAGACTAGCTGTGACCACCAAAAACCATGGAAGATCAGCTGTGCAGGGGCCCACCCCATAAGGCAATACTTACTTCAGCGGCATTCAGGTGCCCACTGAGTCTGCCCATTTAGTGTGTTGCCTGTGGAGGTGGTTGGGTGGTGCTTCAATGTAGTGTGAAGCTATCCACCCTATGTGCTGGCTCTGGGGTCTTCTTGGAGGTACAGGCCAAAGTCAGCCACCACCTGTGTTCTGCCATGGGCCACCTGACATGAGCTTAAAAGCAAGCTGGAGATGGCTGCTAGTTACGTTGAAGCCCACAGTAATTTCTAAGCAATACAGAAGAGAAGAGCCAACACACACCTCTTCAAAGATGCCTGGACTCCTCCTAGAAAGCAATTTACCACAGTCTTGGTGAAAATTGTATCCTCTGAATCCCCTGAGGTAAGTTAACACATCTTACATGATAAATTCACTCTAATGTTCCAATCTCCTTAAGCCTTTGGATTTCTTCCTTTGTAGTGCACCAAGGAAGTTCTTGCATTTCTTCTTAATTAAGTTCTTTGGGACTTTTTAAAATTAACCAACTGCAGTGGACTAAAATAACGTCTCTTCCGAATTCAGTGATTAAGATGTGAAACTGGAGCCCTCGTGAGTGGTTTTAGTGACATTGCACACACACATACACACAACAACAACAATAGTCCAGAAAGCTCCCTTCTTCCTTCCACCATGTGAAGACACAGCAAGAAGATGGATATCTATGAACCAGGAAGCAGGCCCTTACCAGACACCAAATCTATTGCCAGCCTCTAGAACAGCGAGAAATAAATGTCTGTTGTTTAAACCATCTAGTCTATGGCACATTTGTTAGGGCAGCCTGAACGAACTAAGACACAGACCAAGCACCTATGAGAGGCTTCCTTAACCCTTGAAACAAAAATGTTGTATGCAGAGTCTCAGTTTAATAACCCATATCAACAAATTTACTTTGATTCAACTGTATTTTCTTTCTACCTTCAGACCTCATCCTAAAGAACTATTTCTTCATGAATTCCCCAAGATTTGGTGTATATAGATTTAAAAATTATATAGTTATTTCTGGTGAATTTTGTATGTCTGCAAGGATCACATTTTATCACTTACATTTTTGGCTTGTAGGAACTTGAAGCTTGTTATAAGATTTGAAAGAAAGAGGGGGGGTGGATGTATCTTTGAGGAAGATGGTCTGTTCCATGTAAGGTTGCTACTTCAGGTGCGACTATTACAGATTCTTCAGGCAAAGAGGAAATAACCCCCTCAGACAGGGGGTAACTGATTCTACTGGAAAATTATTTCACAGAATTTAGGAGTTCCAAGTACCCACTTCATCAGATTATTATTATTATTACTTCTTCTTCTTCTTCTTCTTATTATTATTATTATTATTATTATTATTATTCATCTTATTATTATTTTAAGCAAGAGAGACAGATAAGGACAGACAGAGAGAGATGAGAAGCATCAATTCTTCCTGTAGCACATTAGTTATTCATTGATTTCTTTCTCATACAGTGGTACCTTGAGATACGAATTTAATTCATTCTGTAACCGAGCTCATAAGTCAGTCAACTCATACATCAAACTGCTGATACTGGACCCATGTGCCAACGCACCAACTAGCGACAGCTTCCCAAATCACAACTCGTATCTTGGAATTTCGCTTAGATCTTGAACAAAAATATGGACCTAGTCACAGCTCATATCTTAAAAAATTGTATGTTGGTCTGTTCATATCTCAAGGTACCACTGTATGTGCCTTGACCTGGGAGTAAGAGCAGAGTGAGTGACCCCTTGCTCAAACCAGTGACCTTGGGCTTCAAGCCAGCAAACCTTGGGCTCAAGCCAGTAACCACCAGGCATGTCTATGATCCCACATTCAAGCTGGTGAGCCCACACTCAAGCCAGATGAGCCCATGCTCAACCCAGTGTGACCTTGGGGTTTCGAACTTGGGTGCTCTGTATACCAGGGCAACACTCTATCCACTGTGCCACTGCCTGGTCAGGCTCTAGCTTCATCAGATTCTGCATCTATGTCCCATTGCAATTTTCAGGATCCCGTTCATTTCTAATCAGTGCCTTAATAATAACTGAAGAGACTGCAAGATTTTGGCAATTCAACTTGTGCTGTAATTTATATTGGTTTCTCCAAATCTTGTTTCTGCGGCCACAGAAGATAACTATAGCCAGTTCATAGAAGCTTTCAGGTCCTTTGTGTGGACATTGAGATTGGACTTTAAGGATCTGAGTACCTTATTTTCTTTCATAACTTGTTCAGCACATTTAAAGGCAATCAATCATCTATATTATACTCCTTTTGAGTGAAATGTTCACAGGTAGCATGCACTCACTTACATTTGCCTTTGATAGTGACTTGGTCTATAAGTATCCAAACATGATAATTTGAGACACTTCTTTGTT
Source organism: Saccopteryx leptura (assembly GCF_036850995.1). Taxonomy (NCBI): domain Eukaryota; kingdom Metazoa; phylum Chordata; class Mammalia; order Chiroptera; family Emballonuridae; genus Saccopteryx; species Saccopteryx leptura. The sequence continues at coordinate 131,907,472 of NC_089516.1, read as the reverse complement.
ACTTTTTGCAAAGGACATATACAGGTTCCCTTTAAAGATTGGAATAAATGTGTCTGGCCTTTAATGGCACAGTGGATAAAGCATGGGCCTGGAAAGCTGAGGTTGCCAGTTCCAAGCCTTGGGCTTCCCTGGTCAAGGCACATACAACAAGCAAGCAATGAACAACTAAAGAAAAGTAGCTATGAGTTGATACTTCTTGCTCCTCTTCCCCTCTCTCTCCTCTATAAGATCAATAAATAGAATCATTTTTAAAAATTGGAATAAATGTTACTAATGGCTTTAACTTTAATCAGATTAAAGAAGAAATTCCAAAAACTCAGAACAATCTCAGATAACCATCTTTAATATTTGTTCTCTACAATCTCTCTCAGTACCAAAATATTTATTATGTATTTTGACAATGTGTGTTCTTAGAAATTTTATCTAAAATAATCAGTTTAAGGCAGAGGCAATATCAATATTTTGTAACACATCAGAATTCTGTTTGAATCTCTTAAAACTGAGTCACAGATTTTTCTCTATTCAGCCTTATCCAAATTTAGAAGTAGCTTTGTGAGTTTTTATTGAACAACAGTCACAGTGGCATACCACCCACACACAAAAACCACTTTCAGTAAGCTTAAGTTAAATAAAATTATTATAGATCATCATTGGCAAGAGAAATTGTTGCCCATGGCAATTCTCTACTTAAAATTGAGATCGGCATAGAAATATAATTTGAAAATATGATTGGTGAGTTTGCTCTATTAAAGCCAGAAAGTAAAATTACAGTTCTGCTTGGCGTATAGAAATATTCAAATTGAAAATAATGTCGTCGGTTTTGGCACAATTATTTTTCAATTTTTAAATATCTTTACAATGATTTTGATGTTCTGGGAAAAATTGATTATATAATTTCATAAAACACATATAGAGGGCATACAGGCTCTAGCATGACGTGACACAGCACTAGTGCAGAGGGTTCAGGCTCTCCAGTTTGAGGTGTTGTCACTACTAGGGGAATAAAATATGGACAGAAAAGTGGAAATAGGAAAAAGTAGCTCTGAAAACAAAGTTCCCAGACATTCTCATCTGCCATCTTACTGTCAAGATCTGTGTCAAGGAACTATCCCTCACTGAAAAGGAAGGTAATATTTTATAAAGGATACATAGCCACCCAAGGCAAAATCAGGGTTCCAATAGTGAGGAAAGAAGGGGAATGAATATTGGGTAGACAAGTAGCATTACCTGCTCACACAGAACAGACACTTAGCCATGAAACAGACCAATTATCTGCAAGTTGTAGTGCTATGATGGAAACAAGGGGATGAAAGAGAAAATTACTGAGGGTCTCACTTTAGATGAGGTGACAAAAGGCTTCTCTGAGGAGGTGACATTTCAAGACAGAGGAGAATGAAAAGACATGGGAAGCAGTGATTACTGCAGAAGAAATAACTAGTGCAAACCCAGCAGGTGTATAAATGCCTTGTCATATTAGAAGAACAACAAAGAAGCAGTGTGTTCATCACATAGGGATGGATGGATGGGAAAGGTAGGTGGAATCAAGTGTGCTTGGAGATATCAACGGATGTTTGTTTTTCAACTGTCTTTTCTATGATCATATTGTCAGTCTTTCATGGCTGAATGGTTCAAGGATATCTTTTAAATGATCTAAAATAGGTTTGTTGACTGTATAATGGACTTTTGGTAGAGGTAAATAATTCATTTTTTATTTTTTCATGACTTTAACAATCACTTTTAGTGATTACATAATTTGATAACGAACTTGTGAAACGTCAGCTTTAAACAGAATATCAGGTATAAGAAGAGACCTGCTGTACATCTATGGGCAAAATTAAACGGAACCCTGATTTTTAATCTTTGGAGAAAATCTACATTTTATGTAAAAGTTCTTTTGATAATCATTAGGTTTTGCTTGTCATGGAAGCAAGATGAGGCCTTTCGCACTCAGATTAATTTCACCACTCCCCATCAAAATTTCTTAGTGTATTTGGCTCAAGTGGCTCTGCTGGTTGTCTCCAGATAATAAGAGTTGGCTTTACCACTCACTAAGAGTACCAGCTTTGTCTTCACCTGCATTGGCCTGAATTTCCTCACAGTTAAATGGGGTAAGTAATTTACACTTCATGGGTCCTCAAAAGGAGTGGAGGAAGTCAGACATTCCCAGTGTATACACAATACTTGGACAGTGTTGCCACACAGAAATTTGTAAGTTAATGATAAGGATGATGATGAGTGATGGCTAGGCTCCTTAGTGCTGTGTGAAAGTTACATAGCTATGGATTCTGGTGAACCCAAACACACAAGGAGACACTACAGGTACAAAGAGCTCTGCCACATGTCAACATGCACTTGAGGCAGGCAGACTATCCAGAATGAGATGCCAGTGTTAGCTTTAAGCAGACTACCTGTTATCTATATGAATTGGTTTTCTGAGTCACTCCCCTGGAGAAGAGACTTCATTGTTCTAGCTGCCGGCTACCAGAAGTGAGACCATCCTTTCTTCCTTGACTCATCCCATGTAGAAATCACATGTGCCTGCTTAGGAGCACTTAGACTTATGTTGTGATCTTTTAGACTACAGAAAATCACATTGTACTTTGCGATGAATGAGACTCTAGGCATACACTTCTTCACTAGGCAGGAAAAGACCTCGTACTTTTTAGTCTTCAGGTCTCAATTTAGAAAGGAATGCATTTTTTTTTTGTGGAGTACACTCACAGTGGTGTTTAAGTTCTTAAAAGCATGGGTAATGGAGTACAGGACACCTGATGTTAAGTCTGATTTCAACTGTGAGCCAGTAGTCTTACTTTGGGCAATAACATGACATCTGGAAGCTCAGTTTTCTCAGGCATTAACTAGAAATCCTAGCTCTGCCTCATGAGGTAATTGTGTGGTTGAGGTGAGCATGAAGTTAGAAGCCATAGCCAAATCTGACCCATTTTACATGCTCAGTAATGTTCTCCCCGGCTTGGTGATACATGCATGGCCCAGTACTTAGGAAAGGGACAAGCTCTAGGGCAGAGAGAAGTTCAAGGTTTTTCATTTACTTTCTGCAGTGATCTACTTTGGGAAACACATATACAGCAGACTCTCCCCCCCCACACCCACACAATGGGGCACAGATTAGCTGAGGGAAATAGTTTCAGCACTGTTTGACAAGATAACACTACCTGAGAGTCCTCAGAGCTGACAGGCTGAGGCAGAGGCAGATGAGAATTAGGCATTCCCTCCTCTGGGAGTTCCTGTCAGGAAGGAAGAGTGATCAGAGATCCAGAGATTCTGTATCCAGGGTCACATGGTAAATGAGATTCAGTGGGGGACTATGAGCCAGGGAGAGCCTAAAGCTGTGGACTCTGGGGATAGCACTGAAGGAATGGAAAGAACTCGGAGGTCACAACAAATCTACTTACTTAACCTCTTTATGTTTGCACATACTCTTTGTAAACTGAGGGTCTTCAGAGCATTGATCTCTTAGGTTTGCTTAGAAAATTTAAAAATTATTCATTTGGGTAGAACCAAGATGGTGGAGAGTAGGTAGAAGTTATACTCACCTCCTACTAAGACCAAATAGAAATCACAACTAAATTAGAGAAAAATCAACCTGAATAATCAACTATAGACTGGCTGAACAAAAGTCTTTTATGTTATTTTTTTTTTATAATAATTTTATTTTTTTAATGGGGTGACATCAATAAATCAGGATACATATATTCAAAGATAACAAGTCCAGGTTATCTTGTCGTTCAATTATGTTGCATACCCATCACCCAAAGTCAGATTGTCCTCTGTCACCTTCTATCTTGTTTTCTTTGTGCCCCTCCCCACCCCCTTTCCCTCTCCCATTCCCCCCTACCCCCCGTAACCACCACACTCTTATCAATGTCTCTTAGTTTCACTATTATGTCCCACCTACGTATGGAATAATACAGTTCCTGGTTTTTTCTGATTTACTTATTTCGCTTCGTATCATGTTATCAAGATCCCACCATTTTGCTGTAAATGTTCCGATGTCATCATTTCTTATGGCTGAGTACTATTCCATAGTGTATATGTGCCACATCTTCTTTCTCCAGTCATCTATTGATGGGCTTTTTGGTTGTTTCCATGTCCTGGCCACTGTGAACAATGCTGCAATAAACATGGGGCTGCATGTGTCTTTACGTATCAATGTTTCTGAGTTTTTGGGATATATACCCAGTAGAGGGATTGCTGGGTCATAAGGTAGTTCTATTTTCAGTTTTTTGAGGAACCACCATACTTTCTTCCATAATGGTTGTACTACTTTACATTCCCACCAACAGTGTATGAGGGTTCCTTTTTCTCCACAGCCTCTCCAACATTTGCTATTACCTGTCTTGCTAATAACAGCTAATCGAACAGGTGTGAGGTGGTATCTCATTGCCGTTTAGATTTGCATTTCTCTAATAGCTAAAGAAGATGAGCATCTTTTCATATATCTGTTGGCCATTTGTATTTCTTCCTGGGAGAAGTGTCTATTCATATCCTCTTCCCATTTTTTTATTGGATTGTTTGTTTGTTTGTTGTTGAGTTTTATGAGTTCTTTGTATATTTTGGATATTAGGCCCTTATCTGAGCTGTTGTTTGAAAATATCATTTCCCATTTAGTTGGCTTTCTGTTTATTTTGTTATCAGTTTCTCTTGCTGAGCAAAAACTTCTTAGTCTGATGTAGTCCCATTCATTAATTTTTGCCTTCCCTTCTCTTGCCTGTGGAGTCAAATTCATAAAATGCTCTTTAAAACCCAGGTCCATGAGTTGAGTACCTATGTCTTCTTCTATGTACTTAATTGTTTCAGGTCTTATGTTTAGATCTTTGATCCATTTTGAGTTAATTTTTGTACAGGGGGAGAGACTGTAGTCCAGTTTCATTCTTTTGCATGTGGCTTTCCAGTTTTCCCAGCACCATTTATTGAAGAGGCTTTCTTTTCTCCATTGTGTGTTGTTGGCCCCTTTATCAAAAATTATTTGACTATATATATGTGGTTTTATTTCTGGACTTTCTATTCTGTTCCATTGGTCTGAGTGTCTATTTTTCTGCCAATACCATGCTGTTTTGATTGTTGTGGCCCTATAATATAGTTTGAAGTCAGGTATTGTAATGCCCCCAGCTTCATTCTTTTTCTTTAGGATTGCTTTGGCTATTCAGGGTTTTTTATAGTTCCATATAAATCTGATGATTTTTTGCTCTATTTCTTTAAAAAACGTCATTGGAAGTTTGATGGGAATTGCATTAAATTTGTATATTGCTTTGGGTAATATAGCCATCTTGATTATATTTATTCTTCCTAGCCAAGAACAAGGTATATTCTTCCATCTCATTATATCTTTTTCGATTTCTCTTAACAATGGTTTATAGTTTTCATTATATAAATCCTTTACATTCTTTGTTATGTTTATTCCTAAGTATTTTATTTTTTTTGTTGCAATGGTGAAGGGGATTATTCTTTTGAGTTCCTTCTCAGTTGTTTCATTGTTGGCATATAGGAAGGCTATTGACTTCTGTATGTTAATTTTGTATCCTGCGACCTTACTGTATTGGCTTATTGTTTCTAGTAGTCTTTTTGTGGATTCTTTGGGGTTTTCGATGTATAGGATCATATCATCTGCAAAAAGTGATACCTTTACTTCTTCTTTTCCAATATGGATGCCTTTTATTTCTTTGTCTTGTCTGATTGCTCTGGCTAGAACTTCTAGTACCACATTAAATAAGAGTGGAGAGAGTGGACAACCCTGTCTTGTTCCTGATTTAAGGGGGAAAGCCTTCAGTTTAGTGCCATTTAATATGATGTTAGCTGATGGTTTATCATATATGGCCTTTATCATGTTGAGATATTTTCCTTCTATACCCATTTTGTTGAGAGTCTTAAACATAAAATTGTGTTGTATTTTATCGAAAGCCTTTTCTGCGTCTATTGATAAGATCATGTGGTTTTTGTTCTTTGTTTTGTTGATATGGTGTATTACGTTAACCGTTTTACGTATGTTGAACCATCCTTGAGATTCTGGGATGAATCCCACTTGATCATGATGTATTATTTTTTTAATATGTTGTTGTATTTGATTTGCTAGTATTTTGTTTAGTATTTTAGCATCTGTATTCATTAGAGATATTGGTCTGTAGTTTTCTTTTTTTGTGCCGTCCTTGCCTGGTTTTGGTATGAGGGTTATGTTGGCTTCATAAAATGTGTTTGGAAGTATTGCTTCTTCTTCAATTTTTTGGAAGACTTTGAGTAGAATAGGAACCAAGTCTTCTTTGAATGTTTGATAAAATTTGCTTGTATAGCCGTCAGGAACTGGACTTTTATTTTTGGGGAGGTTTTTAATGGTTTTTTCTATTTCTTCTTTACTGATAGGTCTGTTTAGGCTTTCTGCTTCTTCTTGACTCAGTCTAGGAAGGTTGTATTGTTCTAGGAATTTATCCATTTCTTCTAGGTTGTTGAATTTAGTGGCATAAAGTTTTTCATAGTATTCTACAATAATTCTTTGTATATCTACGGTGTCCGTGGTGACTTCTCCTCTTTCATTTTGGATTTTGTTTATATGAGTTCTTTCTCTTTTTTCCTTGGTAAGTCTTGCCAAGGGTTTGTCAATTTTGTTGATCTTTTCAAAGAACCAGCTCCTTGTTCTATTAATTTTTTCTATAGCTTTTCTGTTCTCTAATTCATTTATTTCTGCTCTGATTTTTATTATCTCCTTTCTTCGGCTGGTTTTGGGTTGTCTTTGTTCTTCTTTTTCTAGTTCCTTAAGGTGGGAAGTTAAGTGGTTCACTTGGGCTCTCTCTTGTTTGTTCATATATGCCTGAAGTGATATGAACTTCCCTCTTATTACTGCTTTTGCTGCATCCCATAGATTCTGATATGTCGTATTGTCATTTTCATTAGTCTGTATATATCTTTTGATCTCTGCACTTATTTCTTCTTTGACCCATTCATTTTTTAAAAGTATGTTGTTTAGTTTCCACATTTTTGTGGGATTTTTTTCCTCTTTTTTGCAGTTGAATTCTAGTTTCAAGGCTTTATGATCAGAAAATATGCTTGGTACAACTTCAATTTTTCTGAATTTGCTGATGTTGTTTTGGTGTCCCAACTTATGGTCAATTCTTGAGAATGATCCATGTACACTGGAGAAAAATGTATACTCAGTCACTTTGGGATGAAATGTCCTGTAGATGTGTATCATATCCAGGTGCTCTAGTGTTTTGTTTAAGGCCACTATGTCTTTGTTGATTCTCTGTTTGGATGACCGATCTAGAGCCGTCAGCGGTGTATTGAGGTCTCCAAGTATGATTGTATTTTTCTCAGTTTTTGTTTTAAGATCAATAAGTAGCTGTCTTATATATTTTGGTGCGCCTTGGTTTGGTGCATATATATTAAGAATTGTTATGTCTTCTTGATTCAGTGTCCCCTTAGCCATTATGAAATGGCCATTTTTGTCTCTGAGTACTTTTCCTGTCTTGTAGTCAGCATTATCCGATATGAGTATTGCTACACCTGCTTTTTTTTGGATGTTATTTTCTTGGAGTATTGTTTTCCAGCCTTTCACTTTGAATTTGTTTTTATCCTTGTTACTTAGATGAGTTTCCTGTAGGCAGCATACAGTTGGATTTTCTTTTTTAATCCATTCTGCTACTCTGTGCCTTTTTATTGGTGAGTTTAATCCGTTTACATTTAGTGTAATTATTTAGTTACAATTAGTGGGAACTTGTGAGTTCCCTATTGCCATTTTATATCTTGCTTTCTGTTAGTTTTGTGTCTTGTTTGATCCTTCTCTTTCGTTTTTCTATCTTTTGTTTTTATTTGGTTGTATTCCATACATCTTTCCTCTGTTGCTATCTTTTTTATCTCATGTTCTTCTGTGGTGGTTTTTTCAATGGTGGTTACCTTTGAGTAATGAAAAGTGTCCCTACCCTGTTCATTGTAGCAAACTATTTTGTGAGTACTTTTGCACTCCATCGTCCTTTGCTACTGTTAATCTCCATCTTCTCCCCCTCTTTCTTTTTGTTGTTGTCACAGGTTAAATATTGTTTTATTGTGTTCTTCTTGGAGCTTTTACTTGTGGCTTTTTTTTTTTTTGTTCTTTGTATCTGATTGGAGAACCCCCTTTAGTAATTCCTGGAGTGGGGGTTTTCTGATGATAAATTCCCTCATCTTTTCTGTATCTGTGAATGTTTTTATTTCTCCTTCATATTTGAAGGATAGCTTTGACCGGTATAGTATTCGTGGCTGAAAGTTCCTCTCTTTCAGGACTTTAAATATTGGGGTCCACTCTCTTCTAGCTTGTAGAGTTTCTGCTGAGAAATCTGATGATAATCTAATGGGCCTTCCTTTATATGTTGTATTCTTCTTTTCCCTGGCTGCCTTGAGAATTTTTTCTTTGCTGTTGGTTTGTGTCAATTTCATTATGATATGCCTTGGAGTAGGTTTGTTGGGGTTAAGAAAAATCGGAGTTCTGTTTGCTTCTTGAACTTGAGGCTTTAGTTCTTTCCACAGGCTTGGGAAGTTCTCATCTATTATTTGTTTGAGTATGTTCTCCATTCCATTTTCTCTCTCTTCTCCCTCTGTTATACCTATTATTCTTATGTTATTCTTTTTGATGGAGTCAGATAATTCTTGTAGGGCTATCTCATTTTTTTTAATTTTTGAGTCTCTTTCTTCTTCTCTCTGCTGTGCCTCAAGTTGCTTGTCTTCTATTTCACTAATCCTCTCTTCTATCTGACCTGTTCTATTAGCTAAGCTTGTTACTTCGTTTTTCAGCTCGTGAATTGAGTTTTTCATATCTGTTTGATTTGTTTTTATAGTTTCAATTTCCTTGGACATATATTCTTTGTGTTCATTGAGTTGTTTTCTGAGCTCCCTAAATTGTCTTTCTGTGTTTTCTTGTATATCTCGGAGGATTTTTAGGATTTCTATCTTGAATTCTCTGTCATTTAGCTCCAAGGTTTCCAATATATTAAATTTTTTCTCCATAGATTTTTCCTCATCTAGCTGTGTTACCTCTCTTTCTTTTGTATCCATGATATTCGATTTTCTCTTCCTTAATGGCATCTGAGGATGGTTTTGTTCATAGTATTAATGAGATTTAATAAAGAATAAAAAGTTAAAAAAATAATAAAAAAAATAAAAAATCGAAAATAGTTGTTATTTTTTTTAAAAAAGTAATAATGAAATAAAGAAAAATAAAATAAAATAAAAATTTTTTAAAAAAGGAAATTATTCCCCCCCTCCTTTTTTCCTCTCCTCTCCTCTCCCCTCTTTCTTGACAAAATCTTGTGGTGAACTGTGAATTATAACAAAAAATGCCTGTGATGGAGGGCCTGAATTGGGGAAAAGTAATAAAGGGACAAAAAAAAAAAAAAAAAAAAATAAAAGAAAAAAAAGAAAAACTAGAAAAAGAAAAAAAGAAAAAAAAAGAAAAAAAAAGAGCGTATGGACCCACAAAAAGCAAATAAGGAAAAAATTTGGGTCAAGAATAAAATGATTTCTTTTAGGTGTTGGTTGTCTAAGAGTTATGATGAGAGGAATAAGAGGAAAATGGAAAAATGGGGAGACAAATTAAAAAAATTACTATTGTATTTAGTGGATCAAGAACTAGATAAAATGGAGAGCCAGGGATGGGAGCACTGCTAGTGAGTTAAAAAGGTGAAGTAAAACCCCCCCAAAATGCCACAAACATAAGTTTGAGTCCCAGATAAGATAATTTGTTTGTTATTGAGGTTTGAATGAGAGGAGATGTAAAGGAGAAAGGAAGAAACTAATATAGAGGGAGAAAAGAAAGAGAGAGAGAGAAAAAAAGAGGGAACCACTATTAGAAGAAAAAAGAAAGGAGAGAGAGAGAGAGAGAGTTAAGGGTTTTGGAGTGCAACCCTCATAGAGAGAAAGGAAGAGAAGAGAAAAGATAATGGGAGATGTAACACTTATGGGTAGTGTAGTTCAAGGAGAGGAGAGAGTAAGATCGGCAGAGAGTTAATCGGCCAAATTGGAGGAGGAAAAAAAGTATTAAGAATGAAGATAAGAGAAACAAACGAACAAATATAATAAAATGGGATAGGTTATAAAGTCTGCAGATTATTCTTGATTTTGAGAGGTTATCTTCTTGCTTTTTCTTTTCTCTCCCTCTTCCTGGTCGGTGACTCTGTACCCCGGGTTCTGCCCCTTTGGCACGCTCAGGTAGAGGTTTGCAGTTGATAAGTCTCTATGGCAATGTCATGTATTGTGCTTTAGTCTCCTTGGCAGTCGAGGCTATTAGCATTTATAGGCTCTGACAGTGAGAGAGTCCGTGTTCCTGGAGCCTTTCTCCTAGTCTTTCCTTCCTCAATTAGTAGCCTGATAATCCAGCTATGGGGTTGCTGCTGCCTCTGCCTGGATAGTAAGAGGCTCAAAGAGCTGGCAACTCCCCACTCTATTTCCACTCAGCACAGGGCTCTGGGTAAGGCTTAGTCAGTCAGAGCTGCTAGCATAATCAGGTGGGCTTTCCACCCACTCAAAGACCTCTGGTTCTGTCTGCCACTCTGTCCGGTAACACAGGCGGGCGCCCACTTCCGGGGCGCTTGGAGGAAACTCTCACTCACTGGCTGCGCGCGCAGACCAGGATATCCGGCCAGCAGTCTCACGCTCTGAGTGAAACCCCCAACCGCAGGGAAAAGTTGCAGCGTTGGAATTGAGTCACGCTCCGTCCCCGTGTGCGGCTTTTGCAAGGCGCTGGGGCGGCCCGAGATTCCGCTTTGGCCCACACAAAGGCCCCTGACTCTGCCCCTCTGTGCGATAACACGGGCGTGCACTGCCGAGGCACTCGGAGGAATCTCTCATTCACTATCTGTGCGTGCAAACCCGGATATGAGGCCGGCCGCGTTTCCCTCTGAGTGAAACCCCCAGCAGCACGGAAAATCTCCACCGTTGGAATTAGTTCTCACTCCCTCCCATGCGTGGCTTTCCCAGGGTGCTGGGGCTGCCCAGAGACTCTGCCCTCGGCCCACAGAAAGGCCTCTGAACCTGCCTCTCCGTGGGGCAACACGGGCACCCACTCTCGGGGCCTAGGAAGAAATCTCTCGCCCACTAACTGCGCACCAACCAGGAGACCGGGTAAAATGGCCGCCCCGCTTGTCTTTCTTTGTTTGGGTTTGGCGCGAGTGTTAGCTTGTATTGCCCGGGTTGCCACAGGATCAGTTTTTCCTCCGCTTGGATCTCCGTGCCACAGCCTGGTTCAGCCGTTTGGGCCGTGGCCTGAATCTATTCACCCCCTTTGCCCGCCTCAGTTTCTATATTTACAGTTACCAGAGAAAGCCGCCCTGTTTAGGTTAGTGAGGAAGGCGGAGCATTTCTTACTCCCTATTTCCTTCGGGGTTTGGTTATATATTTAGCCAATTTTTCACTCGACCATACCTTTGGGTGTATTGCAAAGCATCTGGAGGCTCCAAGTATAGGTTTTTCTGTTTCTGGTTGAAGATCTTGTTGAGTTTTGGGGGATATTTATCGGAATCGCTTCCTATCCTGCCATTACTCTGACGTCATCTCCAAAAGTCTTTTAACTAAGGATTTACAGAAAAAGCCATGCTGAGCTGGAAAGAAGGGTAGAGACATGAAAAGGGCTGGCCCCGCACAGCTGTAGCAGTTGAGAATCCAGAGGGTTGCAAAGGTCCCCATGAGGAGTGAAGGGTCTCAGTCCCATGCCTGACTCCAGCCCAGAGCACCAGAGCAGGGAGGAGAAGCCCATAGAACATCTGGCAGTGAAAGCCAGTGAGGATTCTGTCCGTCAGGAAGAGATGAGCCTCTGCTAAAAACCCAGGCACCCCCTTTCAAAAAAATTTGTGAATAAATACAGTATATTATTTATGAAAATGCCCAAACAATGTATATTTCTGAGACATGAAACAAAACATATAAGATGAATATTCCACTAATTTTAATTGGTGTCTCTTGATAAACTATACGTGTTATTCATTGCTTTTGGCAGCATAAAGAGCTCAAGGTTGTATAAAGATACTTGCTTTTGTCTTGCTACAGCCATTTTTTTTTATTCAGAAGGCAATAAAACCCTTCAGTCAGTCGCAAGATCTGGAATTTTGTCACCTGGGTTTTTTTAATAATGTAGATCTCTGATTATTATGGATAATATGTTTGTTCACAGTTAGTGTTGAAAAAGAATATAGGAAACAAACACAGTAAATTGTCTTTATCTATACAATTGCAGTGACAGTCCTGAAAAACTAATAGGATTTCAAATTTCAAAATTAATTTGTGTTCTTTTGTTAATAGGGTGGTGGAAATGTAACCTGAAGCAAATACAGGTAGGGCTGGTTTTTAGTTAAACCAAATTATCTGGGGATTTTACTCACCAAGTTGTGTCTATTCTGATATGAGAATCTAGATGATCTTAATATGTTACTTCACAGCTATCCATTAGGTTACAATAACACCTGAAAGACTTCTGCACAAACACAATAAAAATTAGTTGGAGAGCATACTACCTGCTAGTTTACATATTACTGTTTCAGAACTACGGATGCTATACAGGAGTTACGGTATGAAGTTTTATATTGACATTTGGTGGTTTGGTAGAAACTTTTGGCCAAGAGTGGCTATGAAAATGTCTTTATCTCATCCCAGAGCAGATTTTTCTTCTACCATGCAGTAGTAACCTGTGTCCATCAATAGATGATTGAATAAAGAAGTGGTATATATACACAATGGAATATTATTTGGCCATAAAAAAGAATGAAATTTTATCTTTTTTGCAACAATATGGATAGATCTAGAGGGTATTGTACTAAGTGAAATTAGGAAGACAGAGAAAAACAAATGCCATATGATTTCACTTACATGTGGAATCTATAAAACAAAATAAGTTAATAAACAAAACAGAAACAAAATTATAGTTACAGATTGAAGAAAGGTTGGAGGGCTAGGTGAAAAAGATAAAGGAATTAAGAAATACAAATTGGCAGTTACAAAATAGTCACATGGGTTTAAATTATAGCATTAAGAAATATGTATAATATATAATATGGACAGTGTCAGGTGGGTACCAGGCTTATCAGGGAACACTTTTGAGAGTTTTATAAATGTCTAACCACTATGCTGTACACCTAAACTTAATATAATGTTGAATGTCAACTTTAATTGAAAAAAAAATATTTTAAAAGGAACATCTGAGCTAGACATCCCTCCAGGGCTGAAATTGTGCAGTCAAGGAAAAGATCCCTCCCCAGGGCTGAGATCAAGTACCCAAGATAGCAGCATCTTTTAGAACTGAAAGACACCGTTTACGGGAAGTTCCTTTCCCAGGCTGAGATGGAACACCTCAGAAATAGTTCCACCTCACAGGGAGAAGACAGAGCCCCTGAGAAACCACCAACAACAGGGTTGAGGTATTGCACCTTTCTGAGATCCCTCTCCCAGGAAGAGTCACCACACTCAGATTGAGCTCAATGACCACTGCAAGTTCTCTGTGTGCCTTAGAGCAAGCAAGCGTTGAGGTCTAGATCTTGCTGGAGAGGCCCAGGTGTGATTCAATGGGTTATAGAGAATTTTTGAGGTGCCACAGCAGCAGAACTTGCTGGAAATCTATCATCTGGAATTAGAGATATATCATGCCAGGAAGAATCCCTTTGCCCAGGGCAGAGGGAGTTCGCCCAAGGAAAAGTCCCTTCCAAAACATGGCTGAAATACGTGCCCTGGAAAGAGGTCCTCACCACAAGACTGAAATAATGTACCTAGGTAACCAACACAAGAGATAGGGGACTCAAAGTAATGTATCCCCACCTCCAGTATTGAAATTTTCACTTTGCTGAAGGAGGCTGGCAGAAATTTTCAGAATGTCAATAAGGTTGCTATTGTGCCACACTAGTGGAACCTTCTGGAAATCTGCCTCTAAAGCATCTGGGAATGTTGTACATAAGAAGGTGCCTCAACAGAAAGAAGCACTTGGATACTTTACTGCCCAAGGATGGTGTAAGTGAAGTTGCTGGCCTAGAAATGATGCTGGTCACCATGCCCTGCACCAGCCAGGGTCTGGAGAAGCCATGGGAAATGCAGATTCTGGTGCTGGACAAGCTTGGTACCTAGCAGGAATTAGCTGTACCAGCATACCTTAACTAGGAAGCAAAGTTTTTCCCTTTCACTGTTCCTGCCGCCCTCTAGTGAAAAATCTCAGTAATCATTGCCACAAGAAAAATTAACAGATCCAGAACATTTTCAGAGTAGGAAAAAAGAGTAAATTTGGAGCTTACAAGCAATATAACCAACATGCTTTCTAAAAGAGATAAAATAGGAAAGTCATGTGATCATCCATATGAGTGCAGCAAACACATGGGATAAAAAGCAACAACTATTTATGAAAAAAAATCTAAAAGCATTTGTTAAAAAGAGTATATACCTACTCTTATTGATCAATGTCACCCCATTAAATTTAATTTCTAAATTAAAGAAAACAAGAAATTATAATGAAATAGTATGTGGCCAGTTAAAATAATATAGTAGAAGAACATGAAAAGATATTCCCACTATACTGTTAAAGCATACATGTTGCAAAAATGTAACAGTTAAATATGCCATTAAAAAATACAAGTTGCAAAAAAAAGTATATACCAGAAATCTATAGCATACAGCATTTCTAGTTGAGAAACTAGAAATATTGCCTGTAAGATGAAAAAACAAAACAAAACAAGACAAGGATGTCCACTGTCATCCCTTCGTTTCAATACAGCATTACAGGAATTCCTACCTTGTACCCTCAGGTGGTGAATAGGGCTGTCCACACAGAGTGACCTCTCAGATTTTAAATTATGGAGAAATCCCAAGAGTGGTGCTTTTCAGGGAGTCACCAGGCACGTCAAGTAGTGACAGTTGTCTGGGAATATAGATGCTGGGAAGCTCCAATTTTGTCCTCTCCAGTGGCTGGTAAGTTGCTGGGGTTCAGAGCTACTACAGAATAGAAGTAATTGGTTTAAAGGCTACCACGGAGCTGAGGAGAGTAGAATAGGAGCAGTACAAGTTACAACATCCCAATGTTCATTGTTTGTATTGTTATCTAGCCATTTTTCTTGGATAAATGCTCTTCAAGTTATTGTAAACCTTTGGTTAATTTCCAGAGTGCTGAAAATATTTATTTTGACAATATTTTCCAACGTTCTTGTTGCTTTCATGGCAGAGTGGATTTTCACAGGCTCTTACTACACCAATCCAGAAGTGCTTCTTCATATATACTACAAGTATAAATCCAATGAATCAGACTGTAAATTACTTATAGTTTTTTTGTTTTGTTTTGTTTTGGAAAGAAACTAACATAGGCGATATCTGCATATTAATAACAAAATATCTAAAAAAAAGACCTCACATATTGCTTTTCTAGCCAACGAGTTCTAATGAAATCCACATGAGGATATGGGTACAAATTCAGAGAGTGTATTAGTTTTTTTTATTTTATGTAACACATTGCCCAAATTTAGTGGCTTAAAAAATTACCCCTAACTTAGTAGCTTAAAACATTATCCATTTCTTCTTTCACAGTTCTATAGTTCAGAAGTCTGAACAGTCTTCATTTGATCTCTCTGCTTCAGGTATTAAAAGGCCAAAACCAAGATTTTAGCCAAGCTGTTCTCATCTGGAAGATGTAGGGTGAAGTGTGCTTCCAAATTCATTCAAATTATTGGCAGTATTCAGTTCCTTACCTAGTGAAACTGAAGTTTTTTGGTTTCCTGTTGGTTGTTCACACAGACAGTGAATGAGAGTTCTTGTTGCTCTACATCCTCACCAGTACTTGATGTTATCATTCTACTGGATTTTGTCCATTCTAATAGGAATTTAGTGGTATTTCACTGTTGTTTAAATTTGCCTTGATGACATATGATGTGTAGCATCTTTTCATTCTTCTTTGCTTTCTGTGTATCATCTTTGGTGAGATGTCTGTTATCTTTGACCCATTTGTTTTTTAAAATATTTATTAATTTTAATTTATTGTGCTAACATGGATTCAAGTGTCCCACTCAATATAACATTCTCATCCCCACCCCTTGCCCTCATTACCCCCCCTTGCTATGCCTCCCCCTACCTCCCACCCCCCTTCCCTTTCAGATTTGCTGTCCTGTAATCTGTATCTATGTGCTATGTATATATAATTTCACTAATCCCTTCACCTTCTCTGATCCCATCCCCTCCACCCCCTTCCCTCTGACAGCTGTCCCTCTGCTCCCTGTGACCCCGCCTCTGCCTCTATTCTGTTCCTCAGTTCACCGTGTTCATTAGATTCCACATATAAGTGAGATCATATGATATTTGTCTTTCTCTGCCTGGCTTATTTCACTTAGCATAATAATCTCCAAGACCATCCATGCTGTTTGCAAAGGTAAGATTTCCTTATATTTCACAGCCACGTAGTATCTCATTGTGTACATGTACCACTGCTTTTTAATCCACTCGTCCACTGACGGACACTTGGAGCTGTTTCCAGATCCCGGCTACTGTAAACAATGCTGATATTAACATGGGAATGCATATCTTCTTTTGAATTTGTGATTTGGTATTCTTAGGATATATTCCTAAAAGTGGGATAGCTGGGTCAAAAGGCAGTTCCATTTTTAATTTTTTGAAGAATCTCCATACTGTTTTCCACAGTGGCTGCACCAGTCTGCATTCCCACCAGCAGTGCAGGAGGGTTCCCTTTTCTCCACACCCTCGCCAGCACTTGTTAGTGTTGTTTTGTTGATGAGCGCCATTCTGACAGGTGTGAGGTAGTATCTCATTGTGGTTTTAATATGCATTTCTCTAATGATTAATGATGTTGAACATTTTTTCATATGCCTATTGGCCATCTGTATGTCCTCTTTGGAGAGGTGTCTATTCAGTTCTTTGACCCACTTTTTAATTGGAATGTTTACTATCCTGGTGTTGAGTTTTAGAAGTACTTTATAATTTTGGTTATTAACCCTTATCAGACATATTGGTGAATATGTTCTCCCATTGTGTGGGTTGTCTTTTTATTTTATTAATGTTGTCTTCTGCTGTGCAAAAACTTTTTAGTTTGATATAGTCCCATTTGTTTATTTTTTCCTTTATTTCATTTCCCCTGGAGATAAATTGGCAAATATATTGCTATGAGAGATATCAAAGAATTTACTGCCTATGTTTTCTTCCAGGATGTTTATGGTTTCACGGCGCACATTTAAGTCTTTTATCCATTTTGAGTTTATTTTTGTGAATGGTGTAAGTTGGTGGTCTAGTTTCATTTTTTTTTTTTTTGCATATATCTGTCCAATTTTCCCAACACCATTTGTTGATGAGGTTGTTGTATGCTTTTACCTCCTTTGTCAAATATCAGTTGTCCATAAAGGTGTGGGTTTATTTCTGGGTTCTCTTTTCTGTTCCATTGATCTATATGCCTGTTCTTATGCCAGCACCAGGCTGTTTTCATTACAGTGGCCTTGTAGTATAGCTTGATATCAGGAAATGTGATACCTCCCATTTTAGTCTTCATTTTCAAGATTGCTGAGGCTATTCATGTTCTTTTTCAGTTCCATATAAATTTTTAGAATATTTGTTCTATATCTTTGAAGTATGCCATTGGTATTTGAATAGGAATGCATTGAATCTATAGATTGCTTTGGGTAATATAGACATTTTAAGGATGTTTATTCTTCCTATCCATGAAGACAGTATATGCTTTCACTTGTTTGTATCTTCCTTGATTTCTTTTATCAATGTGTTATAATTTTCTGAGTACAAGTCTTGTATCTCCTTGGCTAAATTTACTCCTAGGTACTTCATTTTTTTTGTTGCAATAGTGAAGGGGTTGTTTCATTAATTTCTCTTTCAAGCAGTTTATTGTTGGTGTATAAAAATGCCTCTGATTTCAAAATATTAATTTTATATCCTACCACTTTGCTGAATTCATTTATCAAGTCTAGTAGTTTTTGTTTGTTTGTTTGTTTTTTGTATTTTTCTGAAGCTGGAAACGGGGAGAGACAGTCAGACAGACTCCCACATGCGCCTGACTGGGATCCACCCAGCACGCCCACCAGGGGGCGATGCTCTGCCCACCAGGGGGTGATGCTCTGCCCCTCCGGGGCGTCGCTTTGTTGTGACCAGAGCCACTCTAGTGCCTGGGGCAGAGGCCAAGGAGCCATCCCTAGCGCCCGGGCCATCTTTGCTCCAGTGGAGCCTCGCTGCGGGAGGGGAAGAGAGAGACAGAGAGGAAGGAGAGGGGGAGGGGTGGAGAAGCAGATGGGCGCTTCTCCTGTGTGCCCTGGCCAGGAATCGAACCCAGGACTTCTGCACACCAGGCCGACGCTCTACCACTGAGCCAACCGGCCAGGACTTCAAGTCTAGTAGTTTTTTGACTGAGACTTTAGGGTTTTCTATATACAGTATCATGTCATCATCAAATAGTGATAAGTTTTACTTTTTCTTTTCCAGTTTGGATGCCTTTTATTCCTTTTTCTTGTCTGATTGCTGTGGCTAGAACTTCCAGAACTATGTTGAATAAGAGTGGTGAAAGTGGACACCCCTGCCTTGTTCCTGATTTCAAAGGGATTGCTTTTAATTTTTGTCCATGGAGTATGATGTTGGCTGTGGGTTTGTCATAGATGGCCTTTGTTATGTTAGGTTCCCTGTATTCCCACTTTGCTGAGAGTTTTAATCATAAATGGGTGCTGTATTTAATCAAATACTTCTTCTGCATCTACTGATATTATCATGTGATTTTTATTTTTCCTTTTGTTTATGTGATGAATCACATTGATTGATTTGCAAATATTGTACCAGCCTTGCCTCCCCAGAATAAATCCCACTTGATTATGATGTATGATTTTTTTCATGTATTGCTGGATGCAATATGCTAATATATTGTTGAAAATCTTATCATCTCTGTTCATCAGAGATATTGGTCTATAGCAATGGTCAGCAAACTCATTAGTAAACAGAGCGAAATATCAACAGTACAACGATTGAAATTTCTTTTGAGAGCCAAATTTTTTAAACTTAAATATATAGGTAGATACATTGTTATTAACTTAATTAGGGTACTCCTAAGCTGGCCTTTGTGCCTGCACATGGTATTTTGTGGAGGAGCCACACTCAAGGGGCCAAAGAGCCGCATGTGGCTTGCGAGACACGTTTTGCTGACCACTGGTCTACAGCTTTCTTTCTTTGTAGTGTCTTTACCTGGGTCTGGAATGAGAATAATGCTTGCCTATAAAAGAAGCTTGGAAATCTTCCCTCTTCTTGAATTTTTTGAAATAGCTTGAGAAGGATAGGTGATAGTTTTTTGAATATTTGGTAAAATTCACCTGTGAATCCATCTGCTGCAGGACTTGTTTGTTGGGAGTTTTTTGATAAGAGTTTCAATTTCATTTTTTTGTAATCAGTCTGTTTTGGTTTTCTGATTCTCCCAGATTGAATCTTGGAAGATTGTATGTCTCTAGGAATTTATCCATTTCATCAAGATTGTCCAAGTTTTTAGCATATAGATCTTAACAGTATTTTTTTACAATCCTTTTTTATTTCTGTGATGTCAGTTCTTCCTTCTCCATTTTTATTCTAATATTATTTATTTGAGTCTTCCCTCTTTTTTTCTTGATGAGTCTGGTTAAAGGTTCATCAATCTTGGTTATTTTTTCAAAGAACCGGCTGCTGGTTTCTTTTATCTTAATATTATTTTTTTAGCCTCTATGTCATTTATTTCCACTCTGATTTTTATTATTTCCTTTCTCTTACTTCCTCTGGGCTTTATTTGTTGTTGTTTTTTTCTAGTTCTTTTAGATGCAGGGTTAAGTTGTTTATTTGTGCTTTTTCTTGCTTCTTAAGGTATGCCTATAATGCTTTGAAATTCCCTCTCAGGACTACTTTTGCTGTGTCCCATAAATTTTGAGTTGTTGTATGTTCATTTTCATTTGTCTCAAGGAAAATTTTGATTTCTTCCTTGATCTCGTTGTTAACCCATTTGTTATTTAATAACATGGTATTTAACCTCCAAGTATTTGAATGTTTTTCATATTTTCTGTTATAATTGATTTCTAGTTTCATGCCATTGTGATCAGAGAAGAGGCTTGATATTATTTCAATCTTTTTAATTTCTTGAGAGTTGTTTTGTGTCCTAACATGTGGTCTATCCTAGAAAATGTACCATGAGCACTTGAAAAGAAGGTATATTCTGCTGCTTTGGGGTGAAATATTCTGCAGATATCTATTAAATCCAGTTGACCTAGTGTGTCATTTAAGGCCACTGTTTTTTTTTTAAATATATTCTTTTTTAAAAAAATTTTTTTTATTTGTTTATTCATTTTAGAGGAGAGAGAGAGAGAGAGAGAGAGAGAGAGAGAGAGAGAGAGAGAGAGAAAGGGGAAGAGCAGGAAGCATCAACTTCCATATGTGCCTTGACCGGGCAAGCCCAGGGTTTTGAACCGGCGACCTCAGCATTCCAAGTCGACACTTGATCCACTGCGCCACCACAGGTCAGGCCACAAAGGCTGCTGTTTCTTTGTTAATTTTCTGTCTGGAGGATCTATCCATTGATGTTAGTGGGGTATAAAAATCCCCTACTAGTATAGCATTGCTGATCTCACCCTTTATGTCCATCAAAATCTGCTTTATATATTTAGGTGCTCCTATATTAGGCACATAAATATTTACAATGGTTATCTCTTCATGTTGGATTGCTCCCTTTATCATTATGTAGTAACCTTCTTTATCCCTTACTCTAGTCTTTGTTTTAAAGTCTATTTTGTCAGATATAAGCATTGCTACGTCAGCTTTTTTTTTTCATTTCCATTTGCATGAAATACTATTTTCTATCCCTTCATTTACAGTCTATATGTATGTTTTGTTTTAAGGTGGGTCTCTTGTACACAGCATTTGTATGGGTCCTGTTTTCTTATCCATGTAGCTACCCTACGTCTTTTGATTGAAGCATTTAATACATTTAAATTTAAGGTTATTATTGGTATTTATTTATTGCCATTTTATTCTTTAAATCTACAATCTTCTTTTCTAGATTATTTTTCTTCCTTTGCTCTTTTTACAGCAGGTCACTTAACATTTCTTGCAGTACTGTTTTGGTTGTAATAAATTATTTGAGTTTATTTTTTGTGTAGGAAGATTTTTATTTCTCCTTCAATTTTGAAATGATAGCCTTACTGTATAAAGAAGTCTTGGTTGTAGGTTCTTGTTCTGCATCACTTTGAATATTTATTGCCATTCCCTTCTGGCCCCAAGTGTTTCTGTTGAGAAGTCAGATGTCATCCTTATTGGGGCTGCTCTGTAGATGATTGCTTTTCTCTTGCAGCTTTTAGTATTCTTTCTTTATCTCTCGACTTTGGCACTTTAATATGATGTGTCTTGGTATAGGCCTCCTTGGGTTCCTCCTTAATGGAACTCTCTGTGCTTCTTGAACTTGTGTGATGTTTTCCTTCATCAGTTTAGGAAAGTTTTCTAGAATGATTTTTTCAAACAAGTTCTCTATACCTTTTTTATTCTCTTCTCCTTCAGGAACTCCTATGATGCAGATGTTGTTTCTCTTCATGTTGTCACTGAGCTCTCTTAGAGTTTCCTCAGTCCTTTTGAGCCTCTTTTCTTTTTGCTGATTTGCTTCCATCCTTTTGTTTATCTTGTCCTTTAAATCTCTGATTTGATCCTCTCCTTCGTCCAGCCTGCTGTTGATTCCTTCTGGTGCAGTCTTCATTTCTGATATTGTATTTGTCATTTCTGACTGGTTCTTTTTTATAATTTCTACGTTTTTGTTTTTTTTTTTTTGATGCTCCTATCTCTTTATTTAGGTATTTGTTATGTCCATCTATTGTTGCCCTAAGATCCTTGAGCATCCTAAAAATCATTGTTTTATAGTCTGCTTCTGGCAGTTTGGTTACTTCCATCTCATTTAGTTCTTATTCTGGGGTTATCTCTTGTTAATTCCTTTGGGTCACATTTCTTTGCCCATTTTCTCTGTGTATTAGGTAGTGCTGTCTGACTTTAAAATTCTGTGGTGTCTTTATGAAGAAGATGGGCTTGGTGGTACTGACCTCCAGGCCACCTGTTTTCCTTGTTCTAGGAATGCTTCGTGGAGGTTACTATCTTCCCTCTTGTTGTATGTGAGTATTAGATGCAGTTGGTCCTTTTGTGGGTATGGTTATCCCTTCAAACTGGCTGGCTCAAAGGGTCCACCTTGATTATGTGTATTACACACAGTGCAATGTCTGTCCTGTTGGACGTATTTATTCTCCACAGTGTCTGGTGCCTACTAGACTTTACCTTTGGGTGTGCTGCTTGTGTATATAGCTGAGTGTAGGGTTAGTGCTGTCTTCTATCCACTACCAGTTTTGTTGGCTCTAGTTCTTCTTGGGTTGGTGTCAGCTGTTGTTTGTAACCTGCTATGAGCTACCTGTGTACAGCTACTGTACTTTTCACTGTTTGTGTCTGCATTTCCTGTGCCTGAGTAGTGTGGGAGTAGCCAACCTTTGTATAAGGATCAGCTTCCTCCTGCTTAGAGATGAGAGCAGCTCAGTAAAAGCCCCAAGCTCTGTAAGATTTGTCTCCACTTTTCAGCTGCTTCTTCATCCACTTGCAGCTGCCTATTCTTTCCACAGAGTCTTCTGTAGTAAGTCTGTAGTGTGGACTCAGATTGGCCTCACCCAACCAACCCTTTCTCAGGTTGCATGCTTGGTGTGTTAGGGTAGCTGAGGTTATGAATACAATGTTAGTGGGACCCACCTATTTCAAGGTTTTTTTGGTTAGGAGCTCAGTACAGGGAATGTGGCCCCTACTCCAGAGTTTAATTCCTTACCACTGCTGAATACTCAAATTTTATTTCTCCCCAACAAGGTGAGCAGCAGGTTCAGATAGAGCGGGGCCAACAGTTCCCTCTGCAGAAGTTCTTACAACTGGTGAGATCCCAGTCTCAGGGAGGATGACTGAGAGACTCCCCTCCTGGGGTTGACTGTGCTCTCCTCTCCGGAAGGTGGCTAAGACCCTCAACCACATCCAACAATAGACTCACAGGGACCCACACTTTAAATGTCCATGCTCCAAGCCTTTCTTCCTTCCCTCTGTGGAATCTAGCCCAGCAGGACAGGATACCCAGTACCCAGGCCGGCTGACTGTGAAGCTCCACCCTATCCAATGCACATGAGCCACTGTGCTGGTGCTGCTTACAGAGAGTGGAACTCGCCTCAGCTGGGCCAAATGTGAGGAGATTTTCCTTAGGATACCACTCTAGGAAGGGTTGTTAGGTCCTCAAACAATGCTTTCTGCAGCTTGCCCCTGGATGTGCCAGCCATGGCCCTCCTTGCCTGGAACCTGGTGTTGACCAGTGGGAGACACTGCCCATGATTGGCCTTCACCAACCTTCTTGGAGCTGCAAGCAATCCATAGTTTTTGGCTGCCTCTTCTGGGCCCAGGTGTACATGGAAATAGCAAGCTGCACACCTTGGTTGTCTTTTGCCCACACTGGGCCTGGGGAAAGTCTGCTTAAAAGGCCATGGTTCCTTGAGTCCCTCCTCCTGCAGCCTCTGTCTGCTGGCTGCTTGTTGGGCTCAGGCACTGAAAAAATCCTCTGCTAGAGTCTATCCCGTGCAGCAATGCAGGGATTAGGAAGGGTGGTAGGTTTGGCTTTGCCATTCCACCCCAGGTGTCAGTTTATGCAGATTTTTTTACAGACCTCAGTAGGGTGTGGCCCCAGCAATACAGTGGGTGTGGCCTCTGAGACCCAGAGGTGTGATCTGCCTGCAGTTTGGAGTTTCTACTGAGTCTCCCATGAGATGGAAGCACCAGTCATAGACTCAGGAGAGTTTGGGGGGGGGGGAGCTCCTGTCTCAAAACCACAAACCTGAGTCATTGACATGCCCCCTGCTTCCTGCCTCTCAGAATGATCCAGTTTCCATGACTGGAGTAGAAGAGACTCCCAAAGGTGGAGCAGTTACTTTTCCCCAGGCTGATGCCACTCAGAGGGGACACTCTTCCCAAGTGTTGCAAACCAGCGCAACTAGTATTTTCAGGTCCCAAGTGAGAATGGTGCAGAATTAAGAAAATAGACTTAAAGAAATAAAGAATTAAAGAATGGGTTCAGAAGGGCTCTGCAATTACTGCTATCAGAAACAGACTGCCCTAGCAGAAAACAGACCACACCCCAAAACCACATCTTTCTTTTTAGGGCAAAGTGGGCTATTAGCAAATCAATGACTTTTTTGATTACATTTTCCAAGATAACCCTAAACTTCTACCAAGTGTAGAAAACCCCCACCATACATAAACATCCCAACCTTACACAAAGAAACCAGTGTTTCTGGGGAACATGGGGGACAGGACAGGACAAGCATCACAGCTAACATGGAGGTGTGGGGAAGGACTTAGCCTTTTGCAACTTAATCAGGCAAGTGAGGTGGGGAGGTTGGGCAGCAGCCAGTTCCCAACACCTCTGTTCCCCAAAATCCAAACTACAAAACCTTGTTGATTATTCAGTCCCCGATACCCAAGAAAGATGGCAACTGCAGTACTGGAGAATAACTTAGCACAGGGCTTTTACTGGCTGTCCCCCATAGTGTCTCTTACTGGGCCTCCAACTTACACTCTTCTAAAGCAACTCCAGTTCTCTCAGCTCTCCCTCCACCAGAGCCCCGAGTAAGTGGCTGTGAATGAGATTTTCTGCACGGGCCTTTTAAGATAGAGCCTGTGTCTCCAAGAGCTCTGTCTCCTTCCTGCATACATAAATACTGCTCTTTTCATTGCCAAATGCTGTGTGAGTACCCCTTCTAGGCTCTGGGGCTCTGAGGTGGGGCTCTGGGCCTGGGGTTGAGCTTCCACACCTCTCAGGGAGCCCCCCACAGTGAGAATCCCTTTGGACCCTCACCTGCTGCTTAGTCTTGGGAGCGGGACAGCCCTTGCTGTGTGTTTACCCTTCCTACCAGTCTCAGTGTGGCTTCTTCTGCGATCCTTGGTTATAGAGTCCTCTTTGTTTAGTCCAAAGTTGGTTTTTCCAGATGATTGTTCTTAAAGTAAATTGTAATCCAATTTGGTCCTGCGAGGTGGCAGTTGGAACGTCTGCCTACTCTGTCACCATCTTGGAATCTCTTTGGTCCATTTATTTTTAAGCCAGGTTATTTGCTTTCTTTTTGTGTGTGTGACAGAGAGAGAGAGACAGACAGACAGACAGGAGGGAGAGAGATGAGAAGCATCAATACTTCCATGCGGCACCTTAGTTGTTCACTGATTGCTTTCTCATATGTGCCTTGAAGGGGGGCTACAGCAGACTGAGTGACCCCTTGCTCAAACCAGCCACCTAGGGCTCAGGCCAGTAACCTTAGGCTTCCAGCCAGTGACCTTTGGGCTCAAGCTAGCAACCATGGTATCATATCTATGATCTCATACTCAAGCCAGCAACCCTGCACTCAAGCCCCGGCTCATGCCAGAAGAAACCACACTCCAAGCTAGTGACCTAGGGGTTTTGAACCTGGGTCCTTCACATCCCAGTCCAATGCTCTATCCACTGTGCCACCATCTGATCAGGCTATTTGCTTTTTTATTGTTGAGTTTTGAAAGTTCTTTGAGACCACTTCTGGTCAAGATGACAGTGTAGGTGAATGAAAATCTTCCCACAACCAAATCAAAATTACAACTAAACTACAGAACTGTCATCATTCAAAGCCACCTGAAATCTAGTTGAATGGAAGTCCTACAACTAGGGGTTTAAAAAAGTCACATGGAGATTGGTTGGAGGGGTGGAGACATGGGATGTGCTGGTCCCATACCCATGTGTGGCAGGTAAAAATCAGTAGGAATAGCTCGGCTGCAGATGTTCCCCCTGAGGGGTAAGGGGTTTTGGTCCCACTCTAAGCCCCATCCCAGGGTTCCAGAGCCAGGAAGAGAAGCCTGCATAACTTCTGGCTGTAAAAACCAGTGGAGATTGTAGCTGAGTGACATGGAAGGCTGTGGGAGTCTCAGGCAGCTCCTCTTATAGAACCCACAAATAGACTCACTCCCTCTGAACTCCAGCACTGAGGCAGCAGCATGAAAGGCACCAGAGACATATGGGGAGGAAATGAATTGTCTGGCATTGGAGCAAAAGCTTGGGGGGGTGCAGCTTTCTGCTTGACATAAGTGCTGGCAGAGGCCAGCACTTCCTGAGATACCCCCCCCCAACAGAACTGGTAGATGAGGGCCATATCTGAGTTTCCATCAACCTGGCTCACACTGTTTGCCCCATTCAGGTGATTCATTGATACCATGCCCCACCCAACGTGCAGGCCCACCAAAGCTATTTCCAGTGGCTTTTCCATACAAATGACCTTTCTTACTTCATGCTTTAGACTTTCTTAAAATCCCTCACATAAGCAGCATCTGGCCTCTGCGTACCCCATACTTCTTTCTAAGTGGCCCCAGGCTTGACACTAGTGGCAGCCAGCCTGGGTTCATAGCTTGGCTTCTTCTGGGCACCTTCAAGCCAAGCACAAGTATCAGCCATCTGCACATTAATCTTTAGCTTGGGCTGAGTGGCAGCAGGCAGGGCACAGGTGATGGCTGATCTTGAATTTCCAGGGAGGCCCCAGAGCCAGTGCACCTGGTGGATAGCTTCAGACAACACTGAATTACAACCCTAACATCTCTACGGGCAACACACTCAAGGGGTAGACTTGGTGAGCACTGTAGTTGCAGCCAGTCCTTGTGGTTGATTAACTTGGAGGTCAATCCCTTCCAGTGATACCAACAACAATCAAGGCACAAATACAGCAAGACAGTGTACAACAGCTCACACAAGAGAATGCATACCTGGAATGCCTAGCTGAGGAGGTTGTGCCACTGGGCCTTACAGGACACTTATAACACAAGACCACTCTACCAAATCTGGAAGACAAAACAGCTCTACTTTAACACGTGGAAACAAACAAAGGGAAGCAGCCAAAATGTGGAGACAAAGAAACGTCCCAAATGAAAGAACAGGAAAAATCTCCAGAAAAATAACTAAATGGAATGGAGGCAAGAAAACTACCAGATACAGAGTTTAAAACAATAGTTAAAAGGATGCTCAAGCAACTTATGAGAACTTCAACAGCATGAAAAAAGACAGAAATTATAGAAAAGAACCAGTCAGAAATTAAAGATACACTAACTGAAATGAAGAATTAATTTACAGGGAATCAACAGTAGAATACATGAAGCCAAGGGTAAAATCAACAATTTGGATTATAAGGAAGCAAAAAGCACCCAATCAGAACAGAACAAAGAACAAAGAATCCAAAAGAATGAAAATTATATAAAGCCTCTGGGACAATTTCAAGTGTACCAACATTCACATCATTGAGGTACCAGAAAGAGAAGAAAGCAAGAAATTGAAAGCCTATTTAAAAAAAAATAATGACAGAAATCTACCCTAACCTGGTAAAGGAAATAGACATACAACTTCAGGAAGTGCACTTTGGGAAGTGCAGAGAGTTCCAAACAAATGAACCCAAAAAGGACCACACCAAGACACATCATAATTAAAATGCAAAAGGTTAAAGACAAAGAGAGAATCTTAAAAGCAGCAAGAAAAATACAGTTACCTAAAAGGGAACTCCCATAAGACTGTCAGCTGATATCTCAATGGAAACTTTACAGACCAGAAGGAGTTGGCAAGATTTACTCAATGTGATGAAAAGCAAGGATCTACAACCAAGATTATTGTACCACCAATAAACTATCATTTAGAATCAAAGGACATATAGAGAGCTTCCCAGACAAAAGAAAGCTAATGCAGTTCATCACCACAAAACCAATATTACATGGAATGTTGAAAGGTCTTGAAGAAGAAGAAAGAGGAGGAGGAAGAGGAAGAGGAGGAGGAGGAGGAGGAGGAGGAGGAGGAGGAGGAGAAGAAGAAGAAGAAGAAGAAGAAGAAGAAGAAGAAGAAGAAGAAGAAGAAGAAGAAGAAGAAAGATCAAATATATGAACAATTAAATGGCAATAAACACAAAGTAAAAAAGTAAGAAAGAAACATATCTACCAAGTACAAAACAAAGTTATTTGAATATTTTGAGGAATAGTCTTTTAGCACATATGTATATTGCAAATACTTTTCCCAGTCTGTGGCTTGATTTCCCATTCTCTTGATATTGTCAAAAAAAAAAAAATGGCCTGACCTGTGGTGGCGCAGTGGATAAAGCGTCGATCTGGAAATGCTGAGGTCGCTGGTTCGAAACCCTGGGCTTGCCTGGTCAAGGCACATATGGGAGTTGATGCTTCCAGCTCCTCCCCCCCTTCTCTCTCTCTGTCTCTCCTCTCTCTCTCTCTGTCCCTCCCTCTCCTCTCTAAAAAAATGAATAAAATAAAAAATAATTAAAAAAAAAGATATTGTCTTTGCATAATGTGTGTGTGTGTGTGTGTGTGTGTGTGTGTGTATATATATATATATATATATATAATAAATTGTGTAAATTTATTATGGTAACATGGATTCAAATGTCCCACTCAAAATAACACCCTAACCCCAAAACCACATGCCCCCCATTACACCCCCTTTGCTCTCCTCCTCCTGACTCCCCCCCTTCTCTCTGGAATTTGCTGTACTATCTGTATCTATGTGTTATGTATATATAATTTCACTAATTACATCACTTTCTCTGATCCTGTCCCCTCATTGCCCTTCCGTCTGGCAGCTGTCCTTCTGATCCCCGTGACCCCCACCTCTGCCTGTATAACACTCCTTAATTCATCATGCTCATTACATTCCATATATAATTGAGATAATGATATTTATCTTTCTCTACCTGGCTTATTTCACTTAGTATAATAATCTCCAGGTCCATTCATGCCATTGTAAATGGTTAATTTCCTTCTTTTTCATGGCCACATAGTATTCCATTGTTAAGAGCTGTAAAGCCCTCACAACACACCCTACCTACCAACGTGACTGCAGCCCTGCTTATATCATTTTGACAACAACATCTCAGCAGACAGCCCAGGAACTTCACAGAGCTAAAAGTTGTAATACAGCAACAACTACTGGAAGAAACCTCTCAGAACTGAAATTTATTTTTCCTTTTTTTCTTTTTCTATTCTTCATTTCTGAATTTCTTTTTAATATTTTATTCTTATTTTTCTGTGCATATTTTTTATTTTCCCCTTGCTTTTGATCTTCTTTCCTGTGATTTTTCTTGTCAAAATTTTTAAAATTTTTATAACTATATATTGTAAATTTTATTGATTTTTCTATAATATATTTTAAGTTTTATTATTACTTTTTTGGTTAGCGTTCTTAACAATAAGACTCTCAAATGCTATCATTTTCAGGGAGGAGACCCAGTAACTCTGAGTTTCCCTTTCCACACCTCATCAGACAAAATCGAGATCCCGAGCTTTCTCCCTCCCCATGGTCCAGCAGAGAGAGAAAAAAATCTAGTCTCTTCAGGTTTGTCTCCTCTCTTCTCCAAAGCCCACCATGATTGTGTTTTATCTTCAGCCCCACTTTTCACCCTGTCCCACCTTTAGTCCATTTATTGTGTGAATCCTTTAGGTGCTCTTGCAAGCCCAGTTCAGGTTCCTTTGCTACATTATAGTTGTTCAATTTGTTGAAATTTCAAGGGGAAAGATCAGGAGTATCTCTCACACCACCATTACTTTGACCAGCATGATACTTTTGTTGTTCATCCATGTCATAGCAAGTGTCAGTACTTCATTCTCAACAATGTATGAGGTTTCCAATTTCTCTACATCTCAACACTAGTTCTTTTTCTTCCAATCTATTACCATCCTGGTAGGTGTGAAGTGGTATCTTTTTGTGAGTTTGAGTGACACGTCCCCGATGACTACTGCTGTTGAGCATTTTTTCATGTACTTTTTAGCCATTTGTATATGTTCTTTGGTGATATGCCCTTTCAAATTATTTTCCTATTATGGACACTGGACTCTAATCAGAAGTATGCTTTGCAAATCTTTTCTCCCATCCTATGGGCTATTTTTCATTCTCTGAAAGTGTTCTTTGATGATTCATAAAATCTTTTAACTTTGATGAAGCAAAATTATGGGGTTTTTTTGTTGCTTGTGATTTTGTAACATGTTTAACAATCTATTGCCAAGTACAAGGTAATGAAGGTTTACTCTAAAGTTTCCTTCTAAGGTTTTATGAGTTTAGCTCATATATATAATATTTAAGGTATTGGGTCATTTTAAGTTAATTTTTGTATATAGTATGAAGTGAGGGTCCCATTTCTGATATGGATTTCTAGTTTGACTCCACTACAGTAAATAAATTACTTTGCATGGTTACAATCTTTAGAAATTTATTAAGACTGTTTTATTGCTTCAGGTATGGTCAATTATTGAGACTATGCCATGAAACACTCTGTGAGAAGAATGTATTCTGCTATTGTTGGATGGGCTGTTCTGTAGGTGTCTATTAGATGTAATTGGTTGATAGTGTTGTACAAGTCTAGTTGTTCTGTCCATTATTATGCTATGCCTAAAGATGAGCCAGAGGTGAAACCTTTGGTTTTTTCAGTCTCTTCTGACTGTCAGTCTTACCCAGGGTATGCACATATTTTTCTATTTACCCAGGTACACATAAGAATATTTCAAAGACCTTCTTTTCCAAAGTGTCTCACTCCCCAGTTTTTCATCCCAGAATTTTTGCATGTCTACTGTTTTTCATACACAGCAGCAACTTGTTTACTTGTTTTTCAATATTTTTAAGGGCCATTCTCCACTTAGCCAATTTTCTACTCTAAAAGAATTTGGAGTTAGGTGAAACAAAAGCAATTAATCCCCTTGTGTCAGTCTTCAAGGAGCCCCCAGACAGGTTCAAACAGACAGACACAATTTCTTGGGAATAAGATCTGCTTTCCTCACTCCAGAACGAGGAACCCACACTTGGAATGCAGGCTGCATCTTCAACACTCCTTCTATGCCAGGGAAGAGAATGGGGCAAGAATAAGTTGAAATGCCACAAAACTCTCCTATCATGTTTCAATGGCTTCTCTCCTGATTCAGCATTTGCTTGATTGCTATGAACTTTTGACTATCATCTTGAATTCCAATAAACTTGATTCTGACAATTTTTTTTTCACAGTGTTTTCAATGTTTCTGGGGAACGATTGACCTCCAAAGTACCTTGCCCTGCCATTTTCACCAACATCACTCAGTTCTGTGAGTGACATTTTGAAGTTTAAATCCTTATGTTCACATCTTAATTGAACAGTGTACTTTTTTTCTGAAAAGAATAACAAATCACAAGAAAGACACAACTTGAAATTTCTCTAGCTTGTGAAAATCAATAAAATGATTTATTTTATATATTCAAAGTCAAAATCTCTTGTATGCATACTTTTTTTTGCAAATTAATACAAACATAACAATACTGCTCCATATAAACCTTTGTATAAACATTAAAGGAAATATATACATCATTTTTTCCTTTAGTGCTTTCAAAGCACAAAGTGTACAAGTTCACCTGAAGACTTTCTGTCATCACATGCAAGAACAAATGTCAGGGGTTGGGCAGCCTCAGGTGCACTTTGTAATGTCTCTAGGCAAAATAGAGAGTAGGAGGTAGACTGTTTGGTGACTCTCCTTTCCCCCTACCATGGAGAAATAAGTTACCCATATAGCAGCTTTCTTGATCTTTGATTCAAACTGTCCTGAATCTGTCATGGCTTAAAAGGCACAGCTGGAAATTGTTGAAAATTTTGTTCAGCACACACAAAATTACTAGTTGAATTCTGAGCATCTATTCTAATTCTAAAGGACATAGTAAGAACACCAAGTAGTGTTCCACTTGCAGGTGGGGCCTAGTCACTCTGAAAAAGTCTAGAACTGCAAAGTTCAAGTGAGCAAACCATTATCACCTGCAGTAGGGGTGACAGTGTTTACTGAAGTTAACCTGTCACATTAATAGCATTTCCTTACTCAATTAGGAAAAGAAAAAACAAAATAAGTTAATACTTTCACAGAAAATTCTTATGGCAAAAGCCAGCTTTTACTGCCAGAGAATCATTAAATAAAAAATCTCCACTGCTTTTTCTTAGCTTTTGGAAGGCCTTTTCCTTGACTAACACATTCTAGGGATCTTCAACAATATCCTGTTCCATCCTACAACACAGAAAACTTGTCCTTTTGTTTTCTCCTTGCTCTTTGCATTAATACGATGATCTGCTGTTGATGTGATTAATATTGTTGAGAAGGTGGTAGGAATCTATATTTTCCAATACCTTCTCAAGGTACTGAATTAAGACTCGCCTTTTAAACCTAAAAATAAGGAGAAATTTTATTAACCAAATGATACTTAAAGTACTATGCTATGTAAGACTGTGCAGGGTACAAATGGAACTGAAAATCGACATAGAATAGAAATGTATCCTCGTGCAGAGATAGGTTTTAGCAAAAACTAACAGTGCCCCTTCAGGACCCAATCCTACCTCAGACTGTGATGATCTTACAAGGCTCCAGAGTGTTGGAAGAGTAAACTGGATTCAGATAATATCTAAATGCCTCTGGAGACAGCTTTACCTATGCATGAGGGCCAGGTTTTGAGAAAAACGTGGCAAAGTCTATTCCTCCCACTATCCAACATTGGGCCCTATGATTTCAAAAAGAACAAAAAGTTTCTCCTTACACCCACCTTGCAGCTTCCTTGATGGTAAATTCAACAAATTGTTTCTTGACTGCAAGTGGTCCTTGCACTCCTTCGAGCAAAGTGAAAATTCTTTCATACTCTGAAGATATTTTAAAAATTCAGCATTTCAAAAATATAAATGGAAAATAAAATTCAATCTTTACACATTCTCAGTAATCATTCTTCATCGGTGGAAAGTTAGATAGAATTTGTATTTTAAATACTCAAATCAAAACATCTGCTCATATCTACTAAGGAAACACCTGCAAACACTCATCAAGTGTGGTAGGCTGAATAATGGTCCCCAACACTGTCCATGTCTTAATATCCAAACCTGTAAATATGTTACCTTATATGACAAAAGGGATTTTACCTTGCAGACGTAATCAAGTTATGGATCTTGAGATGGGGAGATTACCCAGGTTTGTGCATGTAGGCCCAAATAATCACAAACATCCTTCTAAAAGGAAGGCAGTAGAGTTGGAGTCAGAGAGAAAAGATGCAAAGCTGGGAGCAGAGGACATAAAGGAGAAAGTTCTAACATTGGTTGTTTGAAGGCAGATAAAGGGGCCATGCTCTATGGAACACAGGCAGCCAGTAAGCAAGACAAGCTCTCCAGATTCTCCCCAGGCCCTCCAGCAGGAATGATGGCCTTTGAACAACTTCATGTTAGTCCAGGGAAAATCATTTCAGAATTCTGAGTTTCACAACTTGAAGATAATATGCTTTTGAGCAACGAAGTTTTGGTAACTTGTTATAGCAGCAAAAGGAAATTATTATAAGCAGCAAGGAGGAAAAGAAAGAAAGGTATATTGGATCTTTTCAGTTAAAGCAAGAAGGATCACTTTATTTTTTTAATTATTGATTTTAAAGAGAGAAAGTGGGAGGGAGAGAGGTGGGGGAGAAAGAAACGATTTGTTGTTCCACTTATTTATGCATTCATTGGTTGATTCTTGTATGTGCCTGACTGGGGATTGAACCTACAATCTTGGCATATCACAATGATGCTTTTACCAACTGAACTATCAGCCAGAACAGGAATCACTTTAAATTACTTGAAAACCCAATGCTTCCTCAAAATGCACCTTGAGAGAACTTGAATCTATTCTGAAATATTCAATAAGAGAGACCTCCCATCACGATTCATAGATTATTTCACTACTTACTTCGTCCAAATTTTCGAACTTCCTTCATTAACTGATGTTTTATGTCAGCATTAATTCCTTGTGCCATAGCAGGAGTTATTTGCAATGCATTTGGCACAGTTGCAAAAGTAGATGTTACTGAGACTTTTCGATCATCTGCAGGGACACTGCAGTATTTGGTTCCTCCAACAAGTGCATTTCTACCAGGTTTGTGAGTCAGGCCATCTTTCCTTAGACTAGTCAAGTCATCAGACAGAGAATCCAATTGGTTGGGTGGAATACCATCTCCTGACATATTCATAATCTCTGGCGCAGCAGATTTTGACAAGCAGCCATCAGGTGGGATTTGACCATTTTCCATCTTCTCTTCATGGACATCGTGAGTGACAGTATAATCTGGAAACCAAAGTAAGAAACTGAGCTGTTAAATAGGTGCATTATATCAGCTGTGCAGGTGGATCCCAGTGCTCCTCAGTTTGGAGGAAATCAGTTGTTTCATAAAGCAAGAAGATGTTGTTGATGGAGTCTGAGACCCCTCAAATTGAACTCAGGAAGATAATACAACTAAACCCTTTCTTTCATTCATGGTACTAATAATATATATGGAAAGTAAGTAAGACAGTGCAAATAGTAAACATTCTCAGATCCTTGGCATTCATGGTTTAGTGGCAGCTTGTGCCTTCCTTACAAGCTGAAATGCAGCAAGTCTCACTTGGTGTCTGGAGTTCTATAATTTACCTATAAAATGCCATGCTTTACTAAGCCTGACACCAGACTATGTAAGTCCCCTTCACCTGATTCCTCTCGACCTCAAAAGTTCTGAGAAAACAGAGGTGCTCATTAGGTGTGAAGGCTTTATATGCACTCCATAACCACAAATCCCAGTCAGCATATGATCCTCTTCATCTATCTTCTTTGTCTCAGAAAAGTGAATTTCTTTTTACTCCAAGTCTGACACCCTCACTTTATTTTCTCATCCTTCTTTGTGCCTGGCACTGTGCCAGATGGGGCTCAGCAATGAACAAAACAAAAACAATCCCTTACCTTTATAGGATTTACATTCTCATGGGGAAGTCAGACATGAAGGGCACAATGAGCAAATGAAAGCATGAATCTGAATTTGTGTTCAGGAAAAGTAAGCAGGGATGTGACAGAAGCAGAAAGGGGTCCACAATGGAAGGGGTGGTTGGGCAAGGTCGTCTGAGAATGTGTCCTTTGGGCAGAGCCTGGAAGAAGACAAAGAGCCCGTCCTGTGCACATGCAGAGGAAGAATTCCAGGCTGTAGTAACAGCAAGTGCAGGGTTCCTAGGAAGGTTCAAGCCAGAACCATAAAGGAAAGGCAGACAGAGCAAAGAGGAGACAGATAAGACACATGTTAAGAGAGGATGGCAGAAAGAGGTTATTGGGGGATAAATGGTGATGGAAGGAGACCTGACTTAGGGTAAACACACAATACAATATACAGATGATGTATTATAGAATTATACACTTGAAACATATAATTTTATTAACCAATGTCACCCCAATACATTCAATTAAAAAAGAGAGAGGATGGTAGGGCCTGGTCATGCAGATCTTACAGACTAGAATTGGGAATTCAGATTGTGCTGGGTGTATAAGAAAGATGAGTTTTCAGCATGGACATGGCAGGATCTGATTTCCATGTTGACATTATCATTCTGGCTGCAGGGAAGAAATAAGTTAGACCAGTTGAAGAGGACAGCCTGGTAATAAAATAAAAAAAACTATTGTAGTACCTTGGTGATGGACAGATAATGGCATCCTAGACTGAGGGATAGAGAGAAATGGGGGATGCAATACTCTTATTGTTCATTGAGTTGCCTAGGCTTGCTCGTGGTTGGAAAATGAGAGAAGAATAAAAGAGAAATCCTGGTGAATTTATGGTTTTTCACCTGAACCACTGAATAAATAGTGCCAAGGTGTGCAGGTATTGGCACACAACTGCTCGCCAGTGTAAACGGTGTGCAGCTGTTCCTGATCTGGTTCAGTGTCCTCACATTGGTAGCTTGACATTGATAATGTTGGCATTATTTACACCATGGAGATCTGCAGACACTATGATCTAGAGCTTCTCCACCATCCCAACCCCTGCACTCATGGACAGCTAGCTGGCTGTCACAGCTTTACCAACACACTGCTGGAAATTGTCGTTAACTGCACTGGGTAAGGCTGCAATTAAAGCAGTTTCAGAGGGAGGGAAGGTCAGTTCAGTTGAAACAAGCAAAACGTACTGAATTCTAGATGTCTATTAGTCATCTAAATGGAGATACTGTGTCCACAGTTAAATTTGAGCCTGGAGTTTGGAGCAAGTTGTAGTCTGGAGGTATCTGAGTTGTTGAAATGCAAATCCTTTTTAAGCCTCAAGGCTGCATGGGGTCACCTAGAGAGTGCAGTGAAGAGAACATCCAAAATTGAGCCTTTGGTTCCTACACTATGTAAAGGTGAGAAAGAAGGGAAGAAACCAGGAAAGAGGATGAAAAGGGGAAAAACACAGGAGTTTGTGCTGTCTGAGAACCCGAGAAAGTGTCCATGGAGGAGAGGGTCAACAGTTGTGTCAATGACACCAAGAAGTGATGGCAACGTGCAGCAGAGCCTTGGGTCCAGATGAGCCCTGTTTCAGCGGAGGGAGGAGGTGGAGCCCGACTTCACCGAGTTAGAGCATGAAGAGGAGCTGAGGACATAGAGAGCAAGTGGAGATACATTTTTTTCTTGAGCCCATCTTCCTAATGAATCAGGAACCTGCTCTATCACTCTGGCTTGAGCAGCAACTCCAAATGTCTGCACCTCCTTATGCTTTACCTTCGAAAGGGAAACACGCTCATATCTCTCCACCTCTCTACATCTTGTTAGTTATTATGTAAGTGTGGGTCTTCTCCCCTTCATAGAAATTGAGGTCTTTGAAACAGTGTCTCTGCTCTCCCCGGGCCCTCCATCTCTACCACCTTGGTATCACTTAATGAACTAAACTGAAAACAGAATAAATGAATACAAAGGAAGATCAAATTGTTTAGTGTCTTAGTCCTCTAGGAGCCATGAGGAAATCACAACCACTACTCTATACCTGTGTATACAAGGGTGGGTTTTATGAGGTTTGGATAAGATGGGAACCACAAGGCTGAGGGTGGTCCCTTTCCGCCCACATGGTTAGTTACAGTAGGTGGTGTTTGTGCTTTCCTCAACAGCAGGGACATACTCCGCCTTCTCTTAGATGATAGAGGGTTGTTGGGTTCTCCAGGACGTTTCAATTTGTTTTGTGGCCCTGTTACAAACTCATCTGCTTCATCAATCATCATTCCCTAAAAAAAAAAAAAAAAAAAAAAAAAAAAAAAAAAAAAAAAAAAGAACATGCTGTATTAACATTAGAAGCACTCTTCATATGCATATATAATCATGTATTAATCATCAATATTGGTCTTAATCATGGGCCAAAGATTTATCATGCCCCGTACAGACTGTTCTCAGAGAATAGTACTTAATTTTAATATAGTCTAAGGAAAAAAAGAGGAAAACTAAAATATAAAGTGTTGCCCAAAATCAAGCAAAATACAATCATAATTAACCAGCTAACTTGAAGTATGAGCAACTCTCAGCAACTAAAATGAGAATAAACACACAGTGACCTTTATGAAGTACAAACCATTTTGAATCAACCCTTAATAAGGGAAATTACTCCCCTTTTTGTGTACTTTGGTGCCTTACACTTATCATTAAGAAATACTGATTTACACTGTACAGAATGCTGCATATAGATGGTGAAGGATAGGTAGACAAAAATTGTAACTCCCCCAACAGCTACTACCTCACAGAGATTAAAATATATCCACGTTGGTGCTGGACAGAGATTAGGGGCTTTTCTCTCTTGGGGGTAGAAAAAAGATTACAGTCAGAAATATAGAAGATTATCTAAAAGCTGCTTTCATCCAAGGTTAGCCCAAAAATATATCCTACCATCATCTGAATAAAATCACGATAAATGACTTTTCCAAAGCAAAACAGTACGGAAAGGGGAAAACATTCACTGGCATTTAATACACGTCAAGTAATGTTCCAAATGGTATAGATGTACTAATTGAATATTCCACAGAGCTCTACGAGTTAGGTGTAATAATTATCCCTAGTGCCACAAATGAAGAAACTAAAACACAGAAAGACTAAGCAAAAATCCAATTAATTGAGAATTGGGATGAAGTGGAATACCTTTCGGTCTAGTTTTGTTCCAGAGGAGATTATTGCATAGTCTGCACCTTGTCTTCTCTGTGAGTGCAGATATAATCCCCTTTGTCTTCATGCTTAAATGGTGAAGACAATCTCTCTCTGTCATGCACATGCACACACACACACACACACACACACACACACACACACACACACACCTCACATTTAGATCTCTAGTAGGACAATCCAAATAAAGCAACATCACTTTGTACTTCATATTTCAAGAGGAACATTTCACCACTACCAGATAGAACACTAGACATCTGAATAGTGGAAACAGAGGAAATAAATAGTGACCTCAATATTAAATTACTTAGGATGTGGAGGTGGGAATGGATACAGACTCTGGAGCTGGAGAGATATGGGTTTAAACCCTGGCTCTTATCAGCTGTGTCACTTAGGGGAAACCATTTTACCACTATGAACTTTGATTTCTTATTAAAGGGCAGATGGTAATACTCATCTGCAGAGTAGTTGTGAACATGAAATGTGATTATTTCAAACACTAACTCCTACTAGGTACTCCATAAATGTCAGCTATTATTTTCTTCAACCAAGACAATCTTGCATCAGGAGGCTCCCAGTTTTCATTGACAAAGAGCTCTGGAGTCATACTTCCATCTTTTACATAAACAGGAAAATCTCTGATCTGGCCAAGGAGAGATGAATTATAGTAAGACTAGCACCATTTAGGCAGACATAGAAATAGGCATCCTACCTTCTTATCTTGTTTGAATGGATTGCCGAAAGTATGCAGTCTTTTGGGTTGATCTGAATCAACCTCTCGAAGTGGAGAAGCCAACGTCTTTAGATATTCCTGGTAGTTACCCATTTGTGCGACTGGAACACTATGAAGGGAATCTGCAAAGTCATCAGAAAAGAAACAGATGCTATATAGCTTAAGTGTAGGGTCCTTCTGAGAGGACATGATGATAGACTGATTAGCAATATGTATATTGGCATCTCAGAGTCTAAAAGCTTACATTTAGCACTCTGGGCACTAAAATCATCTCTCTTTATTCCACTCTCTACCAGTCTATCATCACTACTGCCTATGAGCTCAAGTCATTAGTTCAAGAACAACTCCCTTACCCTTCAAACCAGGTTTGACAGTGGATTGACATCTCTTATACCACCATCTCAACTCAAAACACCATATTTTCTCTGTGTTTTGAAGAGCCTAGGCTCCGTGGTATTGTCTTATTATCCAGAGAACCTTGGCTAATGGGCCTCAACCTCTTGGAGAGTTTGATTAGATCTACAGGCTCTTTTCCGGGAAAAGTCCTCCCCTCCCCACAAAATTCGCTGTATTGAAAAAAATAAAAATAAAAAAGAATGCAAGCATATCAAATATATTTAAAAATCCCATCTTC
Organism: Saccopteryx leptura; assembly: GCF_036850995.1. Lineage (NCBI taxonomy): Eukaryota > Metazoa > Chordata > Mammalia > Chiroptera > Emballonuridae > Saccopteryx > Saccopteryx leptura. The sequence continues at coordinate 131,868,140 of NC_089516.1, read as the reverse complement.
ATTTAGGGTTTTAGCTTTAATCATTTACTTTTTTTCTTTCACTCTTTTTTCAATCACTCTTAGCTTTTTTTTTATGTGCTTTTTTTTTTTTTGTATTTTTCTGAAGCTGGAAACGGGGAGAGACAGTCGGACAGGCTCCCGCATGCACGCGACCGGGATCCACCCGGCACGCCCACCAGGGGCGACGCTCTGCCCACCAGGGGGCGATGATCTGCCCCTCCAGGGCGTCGCTCTGCCGTGACCAGAGCCACTCTAGCGCCTGGGGCAGAGGCCAAGGAGCCATCCCCAGTGCCCGGGCCATCCCTGCTCCAATGGAGCCTTGGCTGCGGGAGGGGAAGAGAGAGACAGAGAGGAAGGAGGGGTTGGGTGGAGAAGCAAACGGGCGCTTCTCCTATGTGCCCTGGCCGGGAATCGATCCCGGGTCCCCTGCACGCCAGGCCGATGATCTACCGCTGAGCCAACTGGCCAGGGCCACTCTAAGCCTTTTTTATGCTTCCTTATTATGCCTTACCGATTAAAATATATCTTACTGATAAAAATATATCTCCTTTGATAAGGTTCTATTTCCCTGTTAGACTTCTTTTCTTTCTTTCTTTCTTTCTTTCTTTCTTTCTTTCTTTCTTTCTTTCTTTCTTTCTTTCTTTCTTTCTTTCTTTCTTTCTTTTTGTGTGTGTGACACACAGAGAGAGAGAGAGAGACAGATAGGGACAGACAGACAGGAAGGAGAGAGATGAGAAGCATCAATTCTTTGTTGTGGCTCCTTAGTCTCCTTAGCTATTCATTGATTGCTTTTTCATATGTGCCTTGACCAGGGGGCTACAGCAGAGCAAATGACCCCTTGCTCAAGCTAGTGACCTTGGGCTCAAGCAGCGACCTTGAGCTTCAAGTCATTGACCATGTGGTCATATCTATGATCCCACACTCAAGCCAGTGACCCTGTGCTCAAGGTGATGAGCCTGCACTCAAGCTGGTGACCTTGGGGTTTAAAAGGTGGGTCCTCCGTGTCCCAGTCCGACACTCTATCCACTGCACCAGCACCTGGTCAGGCCCTGTTAAGCTTCTTAAAAATAAAAATGAGTGTTTGAAAAGGGGGGGAAAACTTGGTGCATAATTTTGGTAGGTTGGTTAGGCTAAGATTTGCACATTATAATGCAAAAATAACACTGTTTAAAATGAATAAAATGGACTATAGGGAAATTGTACACTCTCACCAATTATCCTGGAAACTACCTGGTTAATTTTTCTTTTTCATGTAACTGAAGATTTATGGATTGAATTTTTCACAATAGGCTGAGTGATCTAGTTAGAGTTGAGGCATGTAGTTTCTGAAATCTGTCTGAGGTTCTGCCACCTTCCAGCTCATAAACCCTGGGCAAACTGCCAAAATGCTCACTCTCAGCCCTGGCTGGCTGGCTCAGTGGCAGAGTGTTGGCTTGGTGTGTGGAAGTCCTGGGTTTGATTCCTGGTCAGGGTACACAATCCACCCCTCCCCCTTCTCTCTCTCTCTTCCCCTCCAGCAGCCATGGCTCAAAGTGTTTGAGGGAGTTGGCCCTGGGCACTGCAAACATCTTCATGTCCTCGCCTTAGGCATTAAAATGGCTTGGTTGCCAAGCAATGGAGCAATGAGCCCAGATGGGCAGTGCATTGCCCAGTAGAAGGCTTGCCAGGTGGATTCCGGTTGGGGTGCATGCAGGAGTCTGTCTCTGCCTCCCTGCCTCTCAGTTAATAATAATAATAATAATAATAATAATAAAAAATGCTCACTCTTAGTTCTCATACCCATAAAATGGACATAAAATACTGTATTTCATGGGATTTTTTTGAGGCTTATAGGAGCTAAATTATGGGTAGTGTAAAATATGCACTGATTAATGTACACTTTTCTTCAAACCTGAAAACAATAAACTTGTGCCCAGATAGATAAAGGGATTTAGTAAATATAGTCATTCTAAACATTAAAATATCACAAAATAACCTCATCATGTAATAAACATCTTCATTTACATCAGCCTTCACATTTTCCTAATCAACAAAAACAACTTTTGTGTTCATTTACCTTCATCTTGTCCAACAATAAACTTGTGTGTTTTCAGCAGGTTGGATCTCATTCTGGTTAACTGGTCTAAAAGATCTCTACGTGAAATATCATAAGCATTTCTATATGTCTGAGGTTTCAAATCCTATTTTAAATGAAACAAACATAGGCTTTTAGTATAGAAAAACAGATCTTAACCCTCTTAGAAATGTTAGTAAAAGACTCTGGAATTTTCATTCAATACAATTGTCTATAGCAGAATTTTCCTGGTGGAAGATTTACACTTGCTGGCTTTGTTCTGAACACATTCACGGAGCATTAAAAGCCACCAGGAACATTCTTTTTTAAGTAAGTAATTTAACACATCAAATGCTGAGATTTATGCCTGCGGTGGCTTTGCAGACCCACCACTTATAATCTAGATGTGCTTCTTTGGCACCCTGGAGGTGAACTGCTGGGATCTCTATGCAGGAAGCAGCGGATGATCCCGAGGGGAATGCAGTTAGCCCAGCACCTGCAGCTGCACTGCCTTAGGGATTTGCTGCAGCATGAGCTGAGGCTATGCTCTTCCCAGGATGCCCCCTGCCAGCGACTGAGAATGATGGGGGTGGTAGGACCTGGCCACTTCCGCTCAACGTCCACTTCCTCTGTGGGAAACCTTGATGCCAGAGGTCTGCTGAGCTGGTCAAGACTCTGTCCTAGCTACACCAATGTCTGAGGCTCTTCATAACCGTTCCTCTCCCAGTGCTAGATCAGCAGTGTAATCTGAAGGCTCTCCCTGCTTACTCCTTTTCACTAGCCCCTTTATCTTTAACAGACATTGCCCCTAAACATACCTTGTAAATTTATTTCCATATTGGCATCTGCTGGCAGGATAATTCCTACACTGGTTCATCTATAACTATATGGTCCAAAACAGGATTAAATAATTTCAAAACTAAAGTAATGTGAGAAGCATAAATGTATCAGACAAGTTCAAACAAATACAAACTATTTATATCATAATTTACCTTGTTTAAGAGCCCTACTTGAAAGCCAGCAAATTCTTTGTTATTCAATTCTGTCAGTCGTGGTGAAGTTTCCCCTATGATTTCTTTCAATAGTTTTCTAAAATTTTTACTGTGAGTCAAGGACACAACACCTCCAGAATGATTTTTCACTTTAATTCCAATTTCCTGGGGAGGTTTCTTCCCCACTGATGCTAGAATTCGTTCTGACTCTAGTTTGGTCTAAAATGAAAGTACACAGTATATTATAAAAAAAATCTATACTATCACTATCATTTTTACTAATTAAGAAAGATAATACTTTAAAAACCCCACAGAACAATTTTCAATTGCAAATCACAGAAAAATGGGTAATTAAACATTTTCCCGTGCTTCTCTGTACTACCACAGCAAATGGGCAGGGGGCTAGGAAGACAAATAACTTAATACATTTAAAAAAAAATCTTGTCTTGTTTCAAAATTATGATTGGATGGTGGAAGGAATGAAAACCATAGATAACAGTTACATTCATAGACAATTAAAATCACATTTTGTTACTGTAAAATCTAGTCTACATATTCATTTTGGACCCAGACATAAAAGTGTATGTAAGACTCCATATATATAAATGTAAACTAGGGCTAAAATTCAGACTACATAGATTGGTATTATATCTGAAAAAAATAAAAGTGTTTATTTCTAACTTTGAACCATCTCGAAAATTAATGCTTAATTTAACAAATATTACTAATTAATAATTAATAATTTGTAAAATGCTCAATGTTTATTACTGATCTACAACAACAAAAACGTCTTCTTACTAAACACTAGTATAACATTTTGATAAATAATGCTTGCAAATATATTGTAACATATATGGGGCATATTTTGTGATTTACATACATCTGAGATAATTCAAGAAACACTGGTGACATAGTTATTAAATTAGTAATTATAACTATTTAAAATTAGAAATGATATTTTCTTTTTCTAGAAAAGATAAAATTCCACCAATGTCCAGAAACCTCAAAATAATTTTGAATTTCTTTGTGGTTTGGTTAGAGATATTCATTAATTTTCCTTACTTACTGGAATTAAGTTTATTTTTTTAAAAAAAAATTAAGTCGTAAAATAAGGGATGAAAGCAAATGAAGGGTCTGTTTCTATAAATTGTCCTGAAAGCTCATATTTATAAAACTATACAAGCAATGCATCACAGAAGGTCCCAGAACTTGTATGAGTTTCAAATCTGTTCACTATTCTTCCTTGTGGCCACACCCCGCTGACACAGCCTTAAAGGCTTAAGGTAAACATCAAATAAAAATATATGAATCAGTAGATCACTAATAAATAAATAACCAAAAAAACTTTAATGACAAAAAGATGTCAGCAGAGAGGAAAAGAGGTTAAGGGGACACTTGACAGACCAGAATATGGGTTGGCCTTTCCTTTCTTTGCATTTCTGGCCACACTGGACTGGTGGGAGCTGGCAAACTGCAGGGCACACTTAAGTTTTGTTTGCCAGTTCTTAACAAGGCTGTCAGCATACCAAAGTGCGAAGGCGTTGGGGTCTTTATAAAACCTGTCACTTTTTTGCATATTACTCTCTGATTTTGAAAGGCCTAATTTCTAGACATATCCAACTTGAAGCACTGTAAATCACGGCAAATGCTACTATTGTTCCCTACCTGGGAGTACTTCTGCGTATAGGAAAGTAAAGCTGCTGCATGATTCTGTCATATAACATAATACATTTGTATGGCAGTAAAGCTCTAAGTCAGTAGTTCTTAAACATTTCCACCCTGCAAGAATGGGCTAGGTAAAGGTGAGAAGTATGGTAAGTAGGGGTGAGTGGAGGATGAGGTACTAATAGAGAGGGGCAGGCAAGGGACAAGGTGGAAAATGGTAAATGAGGTGTGGGTATAAAGGAACAGATGGAGAGCATGAAGAGAGGAGACTTAACTCCACTCCTCAGGTCCCCTTAGGGCCTATCACCCTCTGGTATGAGGAATGCTGGTTTTATCTCCCCCTCTTCCAGAAAAAGCATAGGGATATTTATTGCCTAAAACTAATTTCAGGAAAGTCATTTAATCACACCATGCCTCAATGTTCTGACCTAATAAAGGGGTGCTCTAGCCCAATGTGATTTGAGGAAAAACTAGGTTGAGGACAAACAAAATGTGACCCATAAAATAATTCTGTTCAGCCTCTGCCCCTCTTAGGCCACAAAATATCAGCCAGGTTGGGGGTAGGACAAACTGGCAAGCAAAAAGAGAAATGGCACAGCCTCAGATGATGCTGAAAGACCCTTAACTGCAGTTTGATGGTGAAGCCAAAAGCCATAGAGAATCACATTAGTAGTAATCCATAAAGTGTAGAAATATACACACATTTAATCTGAAAAATTACAATTACACTGGAGAATAAGGAAATGCACTTCTGAGGGCAAAGGATTTTTGTTTTTTGTTTGTTTGTTTTTACCAATACTACCTGTTGGCTGAGTTTTTTAAGGTAAGAGATAACACTGTAACTAAGTCCACAATCTAAATTATCTGATATCAGATTTGGAGCTCCCATCATCCTTAGTGCTTTCTTTAATGGCTATAAGGAAACAAAATACACAACAGTAAGAATAGAATAAATCTTAAAATACTCAAAGTTCAGTTATAAGGGGCAAAAGGACATGATTCATTTCTTAGAAGTCAAGATGCTGCACATAAAACCAAACATGGAACATTAAAAAGTGGCAATGAAAATAGCAGAGAAGTAAAGAGCAGAAAGTAAAAAAAAATAAAAATCAGAACAGAGTGGGATAAGAAGAGCAAGTAACAACATATTCAAACAGGTAAATTGCTTTCAGTCTTAATTCCGAAGTCATAAAATTATTTCATATTGCAATTTATTGTACACCCCACTCCTGCCATGGGATATATACTGCCATGGTATTTACAAGCACACCCCCATTTCTCTTCCCAGTGACACCAGACACCATGGTTCTGCCTTTTCACCTCTAGAAACGTTAGTTAAAATTTACCACATCCACCTCTGAAATGATTTTGATAACTCTTGATTTAGATTATGTGACCAGTTCAAAATCATCATGAATATGTATCTCAAATTTTAAGATCCAAATGAGGCCAACTGATCTTTTCCTCCATTTGGATCTGGCCCTTGCACCAATGCCTCTACTTCATGCTGTGTCTAAGACACATTTACAAGGCAATAAATAAATATGTCTTCAGAAGGAAACTCTATATTGAGAATTTCTAGAGTTAAAAAGGGAAGTTGATATAACATATGAATCTAGACCTATTCTTCTTAAGTTCCAAAATTTCAATTTCACAAGATTAATTTTAATAAAAGAAATACAGATGTGTTTTATAAAAATAACCATGGCAGTTAAAGGAAATTAAAGAAACAAAACAGTTCTTTTTGTGCCACTATGATATCTCCAAGTTCTTATACATAATTTGAGAAGACAATGGTGACACAAATATTTGTAAATAAAAAAACAATATTTCAGGGGTAAAGTTTTTGTTTCCTTGACATTTCTTGTGACAAGAATCATCATTGATACAGTTAATACAAATATACAGATAAATACATACTAATAGGTAATATGGAGGCAGAGTTTTTAAGTAGCTGTCAAAAGCCTGTCGCCACTTCAGATTTGGCTTAAGCTTGTGAATTTTAAACAAGTCATCTGTAAGAGAAAATAAAAATAAAATATTATATTATTCCAATCTCAAAGACTAAGATCTAAATCAAGCAATCCACACCTGTGATATCATTTCTGAGAAATCTCAAGTTTTAATTATATTAGATTAATTTTTCAATGGAATTTATTTATCTTTTGGGGGGGTACTATTTGCCAAAATTATATATAGTAATTTTCTAGAAAATAAAATAAATTCTCAAGTTATAAATTCTCTTTTGTCTATGAAACTACATAAAATATATTACATATTGGTAACTCTACTGAAGCAATTTCCACCTGACAGAGAATCCATAGGCATTGCTTGATGGAATATTCCATTTAAAATAGAGGATGTGAGAAACAAGAACCAAACTGAACTCATAGATACAGAGAACAGATTGCTGGTTGCCAGAGGTGGGGGTGGGATGGGGCAGTGGGCAAGATAAGTGAAGGTGGTCAAATCGTGCAAACTCCCAGTTACAAATAAGTCATGCAGGTCTCATGTACTGCACAGTGACAACAATTAATAATACCGTATTGCATATCTGAAAATATACATATCAAAGAGACTACATCTTAAAAGTTCTCATCTTTAAGAAACAAATTTATAACTATGTAGGGTGATTGATGTTAACTAAACTTATACTGGTGGTCATTTCACAATATATACAAATAACATCATTTTGTTGTACACTTGAAACTAATGCAATGTTGTATATCAATTATATTTTATTCATTAATAAATAAATAGTGTTATGCTTTTTTGCTGAAAGGATAAGGTAAGAGACTTTAGAATGCATATGAGAACAAAAGCTAAACCTCTAATTTCTAGGTAATGATGGCAACTTCTAAATTATGTTCTGGATTCTTTACAATCAGATTATACTTTGTTAGCCATATTTTTCCCCTTTTCATTTCTTTGATTTCAGTGGTCAGGCATTTTAGGCCCAAAATTGACTTTCTCACATATTAGTTCACAAGTGGGTGTCAAATGGGAGGGGTGGTAGAGGTGGGCAAAAAAGGTGAAAGGAATAAGAAGTACAAAGTGGTAGTTCCAGAGTACACACAGGGATGTAAAGTACAGAGCATGGGGAGTATATTGAAGTATATTATAATAATAATATATGTATATATATAATATATGGTGTCAGATGGATACTAGATTTATCAGGATGATCAGTTAGTAAGTTATATAGTGTCTAATCACTGGGCTGTACACTTGAAGCTAATATAATATTTTATGTCAGCTGTAATTGAAAAATAAAAAATGAGTTATAAGAATGGGTGATGATACTAGTAAAAGCAAATAGAGATGCTACGTTGAAGTCTAAGTTCTGCACAACTAAACATGTTTCTTGAATACTATGTTCATTAATACAACTAAAGGTATTTTCCTTTAACAACCAAATACCCAAACTTTTCACACTTAAATGTAATTATTTTAATAATCTAAATGCATTATATATATATATATCACATAAAAATTTCCAAAGCCTCTCATTATTTTCTTCCAAGGGCAAACTTTTTTTTCTAATATAATAATTCAAAATTGGTATCCCCAGACAGCAACATGAACCTGCTACTCTTACTATATACCAAAGACATTATAAATGCATCTTCTATTTTGTTTCTTCAGGTTTTATTGTCTCTTATTCAAAAATAAATGCTTTTACTTCCAATGATAAGACCATTCTTAGGGTATATGCATAATTTCTTTAAAAATAGGGTTGTTCTTTGAAATTCAGAATTACTTCAAGTTAAGAAGAGCAACTGCATGTTTTCTTCCTTTTACAGCTATAATAAATTATTTACTTCTGCTGAATTTAACTTAAATGAATTAACAAAGTCATAAAATGTAAGCTTTTTCTTCTTTTGGAACAGGGTAGAAAGAATAAAGAAAAAAGGTCGGAAAAGACTGCTGGCTCATTGTAGCACACATGTCTTTAAGACCATTCATATCTTGCCTGACCAGGCGGTGGCGCGGTGGATGAAGCATCGGACTAGGATGTGGAGGACCCAGGTTCGAGACCCCAAGGTTGCCAGCTTGAGCCCAAGGTCGCTGGCTTGAGCAAGTGGTCACTGGGTCTGCTGTAGCCCCCCCATCCCAGTCAAGGCACATATGAGAAATCAATCAATGAACACCTAAGGAACCGCAATGAAGAATTGCTGTCTCTCATCTCTCTCCCTTCCTGTCTGTCTGTCCTTATCTGTCCCTCTCACTGACTACTCTCTGTCTCTCCCACAAGAAAAAAACAAAAACAAACAAAAACAACTCCCAGAAAACTATTCATATCTTGACAGAAATGAATGAGAAAGAGACCATGTAATATAATGTTATACTGTGTCTTTATGTGAAGTCTTGTTGGGAATTAGGCAGATTTTGGAAACTAACAAATTTAAATACCATAGACTGGAGAGACATTTGGATATAAATAAGTTTGATAATGAAAGTCAATAATAGTCTTAATATTTCTAACAATGCTGTTTGCAATGAGTCTACCCAGGAGCCAATTTAGTCTAATTACTTCTTGTCAGATTTTTTTGAAACAGATGGGAGGAAGAAAAAATTTTTGACAGTCTAAATTAAGGGTAGAGAACTATTAGGGTGACAGTGCTTTAGTCACTATCTCTGTAGCTCAGAAAATGATTTCCATGGTAGTAAATTTCCATTCACATGGAGTATCTAGAAGGGAATAGTAAAGATGTCATAAACAGCTACTCAACATTTGAAAGACAAGAAAGTGAGTGTAGAACAAGATAAAAATGATATCGCCATCACCTCAAAAACTACTGACATTTCCTCTTTCAGCTCCTTTCTCCCCATTCACTGCTTCAAAAGGGAGGAAGACATGGGTTTGAGTCCAAACTCAGCCACATAATTAGCTGAGTGAGCTTGGAGAAATTCACATTTTGTGTCTCCATTGCATCTATAAAATCGGTTTAATGATAACTGCCTTACCACACAAGATTGTTCCAGAACTAGATTGTGTACATGAAAACACTTGTGTAAAATTTAAAAAAATGGTAAAAGTTGTAAAGGACTAAATATATAGTGATTAACACACATCAAAGTATCTTCCCTCTGTTATTATTCTCCTTTGCTCCTTCTGGTCTCAATTTGGAACTCTAGTTCTTGATGTAAAACAAACAAACTAACTAAAAACAGGTGAGGCCCTGTCCCAGTTGCTCAGTGGATAGAGCATTGTCCCAGCGTGCTGAGGTCACAGGTTCAGTCCCTGGTCAGGGTACCAACGAAAAGCAATCAGTAAGTGCACAACTAAATGGAACAACTCAGTGGAACAGTGAGTTGATGTTCCCCCCCTTCCTGCCCTCCCTTCCTCTCTCTCTCAAATCAATAAAAAAATTTTAAAAAGAGCAAATTGAATGCATATATTTAAGAAAAGTTGCCATAAATGCCTTAAGTTCTTTAGATATTGATCCTGAACAACAACAAACAAATAATTTCCTAAATGAGAGTCTTCTTGCCAACTATGATAATCTGGTTACTGCTCTACTACCATGATTCTTGTGATAATTCATCGAGCCAGTTAAGCATCATATGTCTAATCAGGTAAGTTTCAGTGTGTCAATAATGAACCCTTTAACTACCTTTGATGAAAATGTGGAACTGATAACGAAGCAAGGTTCACTTTCATGTACAGCTATTGTGCTATATATATACAGTAACACAGTTCCCAGCCATTATGAAGTGTATGTGACTTAATTTGCCTTTTTACCAAGTGCCCTGCCCACTAACACTGCAAAATCATCCTATGCCTTTACATTATACCTTTAGTATGAACTAGTGCTTTCAGGAACTACTAAGATAACATAGTTATTAATAATAACAACAATAATAATAACACTAATTGCATTATTGAGCACTTACTATTTGCCAGGTGAGTTCTGTGCAATTCACTGTATTCTTTTATCCCAACTAAACTCAAGGTAGGACTATCACTATTCTCATTTTACAGATGAAATAATAGAGAGATTAATATCTTTTTTTTTTCTGAGTGGGGTATGGAGAAGGAACAAAAATGAGAAGTATCAACTCGCAGTTGCGGCACTTCAGTTGTTCATTGACTGCTTCTCATACATTGCTTGACCAGAGGGCTCCAGCCAAGCCAGTGACCCTTTGTTCAAGCCAGCGAACTTTGGGCTCAAGCCAGTGACCACAGAATCATGTCTCTGATCCCACGCTCAAGCTGGTGGCCCTGCACTCAAGCTGCTGAGCCCACGCTCAAGCCAGTGACCTCGGAGTTTTGTACCTGGGACCTCAGGGTCCCAAGTTGATGCTCTAATCACTGCGCCACCACCAGTCAGGCGAGGTTACATATCTTATCCAAGGTCATAAAGCTGGCAAACAGCAGAACCAGGATTCATACAGGGTAGCTATGCTGTTCCATACTCTTAAGCACTATGGAAGAAGCTACACAACCCAGAAAGTGAAGTAACAGTGGAAATGTAAGGAGTGTCTTCAGAACCTCACTGTGAAACCCAAGTTTGGGATTTATGGGCATAAGAATCTCCAGCCTCAGAAGTGTGAAGAACACTATGCTTCTTAGAAGATACAGGTTATAGAATGCCTAAAAATAGATATTTGAAGCCAAAGGGCAGAATGGGAACTGAGTCAAGGATGGAATGACCCTGAAATGAATATGAAGGGTTAGTGAAGTAGGAAGAATCAAAGATGCCTCTGGGGCTTCTGGTTTGGAATATTTGTAAAGGGATTATAACCCAGGCAGGGTTGTATTCTCAGTGTTGTAGGTTAAAGAGTACCAGGAACAAATGCCACACATGTCTCTCTGGTGTTAGAAGGCAAATCAAAGAGATGGGGAAGTTGGCATTTTGAGAATAGAGTGATACAGACTAATAGGTAACCAGGAAGACAGTGTCAAGATTTGATCTTACACAGTATTAGGAAGTCTGGGAATGTGGCAACTTAGGCATAGAAGGTTTGAGGCAAAAAAAGAACTGAATGCTTTCTCTTGACCATTATGCCATGGTCACATCTGACTTCTATTGTCTGTAAGACCAGCAAAGATCAATTTTAGAGGATGGGTCTTGCTATTATAAAGTGCTATATATCTCAATTTCTGATGGGAGACCAACTACTCTAGTTAGGGGAATTTTTATATACTAATTTTGAAGGCAGGTTGACTTTATCAAAGATGGTTATAAAGAAATTTCCCATTTCCTTGCAGTATTGAGGTCACCTCCACCCCTATGGGGTCAGTGGAGACCGTATGGGAAAAAATAACGAGTGGCTCTTACTTCTCTCAGCCATGGAAGTATCATTCTAGTGAGAATCCAGAACTCTTATCCCCACACAGTGATAATAAGGAGCTATTTCTTTTTTGGGGTGTCAACAGAGGCTATGTGGTGATACTGGACTTCTACCCCTGGGCACTAATAAGGTAGTACCTCAAAATCTCTGACAGAAGGGTGTGAGAGGAAGCAAGCTAAAACAGAAGGTTTAAATAATATCCAGAGACTCATAAAACTGAAAATGTTCAGATTTCAACTGAAAATCACTCATCATACCAGGAACCAGGAAGATCTCAAAACAAATTCAAAATAACAATCAAGAGACACCAATACCAAAATGACAAAGATGTTAAAAATTTCAATAAAGGTTTAAAGGACCCATGATAATAAAACATATTTCAATAACCAATTAGAGACATACTTGAAACAAACGAAAAAATAGCTTCAGCAAAGAAATAGAAAGTGAGAAGTAGAAGCTATAAAGAAGAAATAAATAGAAATCTTAGAACTGAAAAACACAGTAACCCAAATAAAAAGCTCAATGGGTGGGCTCAAAAGAAGAATGGAGGGAACTAGAAAACAGAACAATAGAAATCACCCAATATGAATAACAGAAAATAGGCCTCCCTAAAAAATGACCAGATGTACGATTTGCAAAATTTCCCCATTCCATTGGTTGCCTTGTCATTCTATTGATTATACCCTTTGATGTACAAAAGTTTTTAAATTTGATGTTTTGCTTCTGTTGTCTGTGCTTTTGGTGTCATGTCTATCTTTTTTTTTTAAGTGAGAGAGACAAAGACAGAGTGAGAGACATAAAAGGACAGATAGGAACGGAGAGAGATGAGAAGCAACAATTCTTCGTTGCAGCACCTTAATTGTTCATTGACTGCTTTCTCATATGTGCTTTGACTGGGGGACTGCAGCCGAGCCAGTGACCCTTTGCTCAAGCCAGTGACCTTGGGCTCAAGCCAGTGACTTTGAGCTTCAAGCCAGCGACCTTTGGGCTCAAGCAGGTGACTTTGTGCTCAAGCTGGTCAGCCCAAGCTCAAGCCAGATGAGCCCATGCTCAAGCCAGCAATCTTGGGGCTTTGATTCTGGGTTCTCAGCACCCAGGCCGATGCTCCGTCTACTGTGCCACTGCTTGGTCAGGCTCTATCTTTATTTATTACAACTGCATGTGAATATACAATTATCTCAAAATAAAATGTGTACTTAAAATAGAAAAATAATATACTTAAAATAGAAAAATAATATACTATTTACAGTCTAAGTAAAGATGATCTAATCTAATATTTCACTGTATAATTGTGAAAACTGAGGTCAAAAGGTATATTTAAGAGAAAAGAGTAAGTAAATCCACAAAATACAGGTAGTTTTTGTTGTCAGTCTTATTAATCTCAGAGACATAACCTATATTTCGTTTCAGTGATAATCCTTTTAGAGGATACTGTTAGATTAGTCTAAGAACTAAAGTAGATAGGCTATACAGAACAATCATGCTTATTTATTTACTTATTTATTTTTAAGTGAGAAGAGGAGAGATAGTGAGACAGACTCCTGCATGTGCCCTGACCCAACCAGGATCCACCTGGCAATCTGTCTAGGGCCTGACGCTCAAATCAATCAAGCTATTTTTAGCACCTGAGGCTGACACTCGGACCAACCGAGCTATCCTCAGTGCTTGGGACCTATAATTGAACCCAGGATGTCCATATGCTGGTCTGACACTCCATCCACTGAGCCAACTGGCCAAGGCCTGCTAATATATTTATGATGACCCACTCTTAGCCTTAACTTGAAACATTTAAATGGATTTTTCAGTACATTTAACACATAGTATTTATAGCACTAAAAATATTGTTTTTTTAATAATTTTTATTTTTCAATTACAATTGACATTATAATATTATATTAGTTTCAGGTTTACAACATAGTCATTAGAAATTTATAAACTTATAAAGTGATCACCCCGATAAGTCTAGTACTCTTACAATATTACTGACTAGATTCCCTATGCTCTACTTTACATCGAATCTGTACTTCCTGATTCTTCTACTTTTTTCATCCAGTCCTCTGAAAACCATCAAAAAGTTCTCCATATCTGTGAGTTTGCTTCTTTTTTGCTTATTTTGTGAAATTATATATCTGTCTATCTCTGACTTATTTTACTAATAATAGAAAATATTATACTTTTAATGACTACATTAAAACTCAGTAAAGTTTTGGTTTTTTGCAAAAGTTAAGAAACTCCACTAAATAAAAATACTTACAACTTTACAAGTCGAAGAATACCATGTGGTATTATATTACTCTAAACAGATGTGGCTCTTTAAATGAGAAAAAAATCTCAGCTTCTGGAGTTGTTTCTTTTAGAATATTGCCATGGAAACCATAGCTTCTACAACTACAGTTATTGCAGAATTTACTCTCATATCTATTACCATAACTCACTACCCTGCCTAAAACAGATGCTCAGGAGCATTGAATCTTCATTTATTGAGGAACAAGTGTGAGCCAATACCTCATAGAAGCCCTGTTTTCTGAAGAAAATGATCAGATCTTTGGAGCATTAATCCCAATCAATGATATTTTTTTTGGCCCAAACTAGTCTATGTAAAAGGCAAGTGCACTTAAAACTGGGGGTTGGGGAGAAGAGGTGACAGCATTGAATCTTGCAACCTAAAGAACAGCAAAAGGATCACACACCAGGGGTTAACTGTCTCTTCTATTTGATGTAAAACAATAAGAAGAAAACAAAACAGAAAACAGTATGCAAATTCTACCCATTCAAATCAGTTTTTGGACTTCTATAAATCCAGACATCAATTACTCTAACTATACTTAAAGTGCTTAGCCCATCATGTATTTTGTTTGGTTGTTTTTGTAGTATTTTAAAGGTTAAATAGGACATACTTTACCTACCTAGAAGAGGGAGTAAAACTGGGTAGTTGTACGGCATCACAAAGAGGTTTACACAAGTTAAAGTTGTACTGGCTTTTAAATAACCAAATGGACATCCAAGTTCATTGTACTTTCCACTGCTTGTAACAAACACCTGAGAATAACATGAAGTGATATACAGTTATGACAATAAGGATTTTATATAAAACCAAACTCACAGCAACATTCCATAGCCATATCTATGGTAAAATTTAATTATAATTTAAAAATAAAAACAGTGCTTCTAGACTATGGCTATGTCAAATATATCATATCAAATAAAATGTTCAGACTGCAATTCTTTTATAACTCATATAAAGAAATGAAACTGTACTTATGCAATAACCATTCAGCATGCAGTCTACATCAACAATACTCAAATATTTACTTGGTTAGCACAATGGAAAATAAAGCTGAAATACCATTAAGTGATACCAGTCATTAAAACAAATTGACTTCTCAAAAGAAGTGATGAGCAGAGTAAAGACTTTTAGAAAAATGGAACATGGCCCCTTGCTTAAAGCAGGCAATTATAAAAACACAACCTTTTTAAAGGAGTATGCTAACATTCTTCATGTGTGCTACTAGTAAATCTTGCTCTACTTCCCTTTGATGCCTCATTCCCTTACTCACTACTCATTTTTCATCCTATAAGTATTTCTTTTATTTTTATTTTTTTAGATTTTATTTATTCATTTTTAGACAGAGGGAGAGTGAGAGAGGAAAGAGATAAAACAGGGGGAGGAGCAGGAAGCATCAATTCCCATATGTGCCCTGGCCAGGCAAGCCCGGGGTTTCAAACCGGTGACCTCAGCATTCCAGGTCGACAGTTTATCCATTGCGCCACCACAGATCAGGCTCATCCTGTAAGTATTGAATAGCCAGGCACTGGTGCTAATTATTTGAGGCAGCAAGGAGATACTTTGGTTCATTTGAAAGTCATTTATATGTAAATTACACTGGTAGAGCAAGCACTCAATAATGATTAAAACATTAGTCCTTATTCCATATGACTATCATCTTATTCCTTATTGATATTCTTGATTTGACATATAGTATATTTCCAGATCCTGTATACTCGATCTTCTGTGCTGGAACCCTCTAGCTACCATGTTTTTTCTCTGTGTTCCAGCCCTTCAACAGGACCATTTAAGACAAGTTAAACCCTGATGGAGAACAGGATCCATTTACCTTTCTAATTCTTGGTACTAGCAATATCACCTATCAGTTTACTAAATTCTTGCTACATTTAGTTATAGATAAGTATAAATCCTTCCTAAGTGATTTATAATTCCACAAAACAATGAGTTGTGCTAAAACATGACTCATATAAAATTCATGTCTTTGTTCTTCTTTCACTTCCTTTTCCTCTCTTCCCTCACTTCCTTCTTACCTTCCTTATTTTCCATAATCCCCTGAGCCCTTTGAGTTTTTCCAAATTCCTTATCAACTGCAGATTCATAAAATTTAGTGGTTTGAAGCATTCATCAGAGACCATTTAGTTTAGAAAAATTAAGTGTCTGGTTCAAGACCACATAGTTGGTGGCAGAACTAGGATTCAAATTCAGTCTCCATTTCAATTTTGTCAAATTTCTTGGCTCCTCATTCATCTTATCCTTTTCCACACCCACTAATTAGTAACATTAAGACTACTCTAAACCAAAGTAACATAGGTCAGGAGAAAGGCATATGACACATTTGAAAGGTGGTGCAGGGGGCAAGGGCAGGATTTAAATTTTTTGGAGAAGATTTACAAGGAATGTGCTACATAGAGAAGAAGGCTTTTTTAAAGGAAAAGGTATAATTTGCAATTTTTTTATTTAAGTGAGAGGCAAGGAGGCAGACAGACAGACTCCCACATGTGCCCTGACTGGGATCGCAAGCCCCCTAATGGATGATTCTCTGCCTATTTAGGGTTGCTGCTCCGTTGCTTGGCAACTGAGCTATTTTATCAACTGAGGTGAAGTCATGGAGCCATCTTCAGTGCCCAGGGCCAACTCCCTCAAACCATTTGAGGGGGGAGAGAGAGAGAGAGAGAGAGAGAGAGAGAGAGAGAAGAGGGGAAGGGTAGAGATGCAGATGGTCTTTTCTCCTGTGTGCCCTAAGCAGGAATTGAACCCGGGACTCCCACATGCTGGGCTGATGCTCTACTGCTGAGCCAACGGGCCAGGGTCCAATTTATAATTTTGTTTGTTTTGAAAAAAATTTTAAACCTATAAATTCTAGACTTTAAGTTAGCATTCCATTACCCATATCTCTATTATTCTAGTACATTTTGGGTATATTTTATTGAAATATCAAAATACATTCAAAAAGGTACATCAATTATAAGTTCACAAAGTGAATGCATGTGTGTAATCAACACCCAAATCAAGAAGTAGAACACAACCAGAAACCCTCCTGTCCTTTCTTGGTCACTGCTCTGCACCCATGAGAGAAACCACTATCCTGACTTCTAACAGAGTAAATCAGTTTGACCTCTTTTTGAACATATAAAGTCATGTGATATGTGATCTTTTATGTCTGCTGTCTTTGTTCAATATTATATTTAGGAGATTGTTCTGTTTCTTGCACTTTTATATTCTTGCTGTAAGCCATTTCTTTTTTTCCTATCCAGTTTTAGCATCATTGGAGAATTTAAGTATCTTAAAGACAAGTAGTAGCAATTTAGCATGGAACAGATTTTAGGATGAAACAGATGGTAGTGTGAAACTGTTCCTTGCATAAATAGAAACTAACAATTGCTGATTGTTATGTGGTCCTAAATAGTTTAGAAATAGAACACACTTCCTTACAGTGTAGGACTTCCTTATTATATCCAATAAAAAGGTTGTGACTGCCATGTCTAGATTTTTATGAATTAAAATCCAAAGGTGAATCTAGTAACAAATCAGCAAGCATCTCTGCTGAGGGATCACACCTGGAGGAGCCAGCGGATGTGCATTTGCTTTTTGTCCATGTGAAATCCACACCACATACACCAATATGCTTGGTATCACAAAAACAGTTTGATTATGTTACCCTAATACAGAAAGTAGTTTCAGAGCTTATGACTTTTTGTCAAAAATATCTTATACTTCCAATCTGTCAAATTCACACTAAGGGCTGAAAACCTTGTTTCAGCTGCAGAAGCCAGAGCTAGATAGAATTACATCCCTTAGGTTAAGAATACTTAACTTGCCTGATCTGTGGTGATTCAGTGGATAGAGCATCAACCTGGAATGCTGAGGTCACTGATTCAAAACCCTGGGCTTGAGCAGTTAAGTCGCATATGAGAAGCAACTACTATGAGTTCATGCTTCCTGCTCCTCGCCCCCCTGCCTTTTCTCTTTCTTCTTTCTCTAAAATCAATAAATAAAATCTTAAAAAAAGAATACTTAATCTGGGGTCCCTTGATAGGCTTCAGGGGAATCCTCCAAATCCTCAAATATACAGACTTCATCAGTTTGACCGCTGTAAATGGCAATGTAGGATATGCTAATGATTCATATCAGTGTGCAATTACTTGCTTGTCTCTGGTTATTTTTTAGCATTTTTGAGAAATATTACTAATGGACTCAGTCTAATTATTCCCAGATTAACCTTTGAAATTTCTTAAAGCAATTTCCAGATCTGAGAGTGATTATAGATATTTGTCTAACAGGTAAGGATAAGTACCTGCCAGCAAGTATGGGGTGACTTTCTTTCCAGGATGTACTGAGTTAAAGGTGAAGGTTCAAGTTCGTATTTGTCAAAGGGAAATTTGTCTATTACCATTGGTTCACAATCTATACAGGAGAACCTTACAACAGGATGAGATGTTCGTGGAGGCTAAAAGACAAGAAGGGAAAATATGGTCCATTACAAGTGAGCTTACATTTCTAACAATTCTGCAACCCTTTTTATAAACCATCACTGATATACAGACTAGTGTTTTGAGAAACAGGGCTGTTGATCTCTAGGTATCACCAATAGCTTCAGTGGGGGGAGGGCACTCAGATTCTTTATCTCTACCATCTATTTGGCAATGGGAAAAGGAAAGGTAAATGAAAATGCTCATAACGACCATTTCAGTGAAATAAAAATAAAACTGTTTTGAATACGTTCAAGATGTCATTACGATCTGCAGAATGAATCCTGGATTTCAGATATATTTTATGACCTCTAAGCATTACCTGCTCTTCATTCCTTTGTACCGTGAGCTTACAGATAGTCCAGGTACTGCTAGGGAAGAAGAAATCCATGAAGCTTTCTAGGGAGGTAATGAGAGAGCTAGAGCCACTAAACAAGTAAGATGAAAAATTGTAAAGGCATAGAAAGGGCAAAATAGAGACCAAAAAATGAGCCAGTCACAACTGTAGAGTCCAGAATAATTTTTTCCAGTTGAATTTCTATAGCATTTCTCACACCCACACCCTTGCCTTGATTAGTTAGAGCTCGGAGTGCTTTTGGGGTGCAAAGGCCTATGTGCCTGGGGTGCCAGAGCAGATTGATGGAACATCCATTTTACCAACAGATTCAGCTAGTGAGAATGAAGAGCACCAGAGAGAGAAAAATGGTGGCAACAAACGCAATATGGAGAGATAAGGAGATAGGACAAGTCCCAGGGACAAGGTGAAACAGGGCTCCACGTATGCTTGCTGAGAACTATAAGGCTAATATGAATATAACAAATCATCTCTGTTTCCTTTATAAAAGGGAGAAATGTGCTCACTTGCTTCTAGGACTTACAAACCTACAAAATGTTTTGGGAGCTGAGAAAAATAGCTCTCACACGTGCTTTTAAAGCTGAAGGCATGGTAATATAAACTGTGCGTGAGTTACTTGGAATTTCTTTATTCCTGTTTTTCCTGGTTTTAATTTAAATTAAACTTGAGAAATTTTTTTGGCTTATTGATTTAAACGTATAAGAAAGCAATAAAGACATGAGTGGAGCCCTGTAATTGGTTATAATGAAGTAACCTTGTACCTACAACATTCATTCTGGGGTTTGAAGGTGCTAAGAGTTAACTGGATATTGAGATTTGACCAGGGCACTACCTTGAAGCCCTGAGGGAAGGAGGAAAAGATTTACCCTTTCCCACAGCAGGGGCTGAAATGGTTCTTCAATCAAACATTCAGGCCTTCTGTGGCCTTCTTGAAAAAAAATACAGGAGCCTAAAGATAGTGATCTAGGAATAAATGCAGGTCATGTCAGAAATTTCTAACACTTAGGCAGACTACAGATCAGCTAAACCAGAAAGGTGCTAAACTAGAGTAGTGATCCTTTTGTGCACCTCACATTCCTCCTGAGGGAAGGAAGGAAGATGAAAGGGAGAATTAAATTCATATAAATTTCCTTTTAAATAGACATCACCCCTATTTCCAAAGCCAATTCATCTGGTACTAGAACTACAAAATCAAACCCCTTTCTACCAAATGTAGTGAACAAAAAAGCAAGTCCTTGCTTAGAGATCATCCTTAAAATATTGCTTATTTACCTATCATTGGAAGGTATGTTGCCAAGGGACACAAGTTCATTGCTTACAAAAAGATAAAAAATATGTCTCCAAAGTTCCACTAGTTGTCTAATGACTGCCTAGGAAGAAGTAAAATTACCTCTACATTGAATATGTTTCTTTATTTTCATTTAATTTATTGGGGTGATACTGGATAATACAATTATATAGGTTTCAGGTGTATACTTCTATGATGCATCATCTGTATATTGTATTGTGTGCTCACCACCCCAATTTGATTTGAATATGTTTTTAGAACCTATACAATGTTTAGACCAAGTCACATTTTCCTAAGGATATACATGAAAATCAATGCCAGCACTTTTTAGACATTGTGTATACTATGTAAATCAAGTCAGTTGCTCTGAAATAAAAAACCAAGTCACAGGTTGCAACAGCATTAAAAATAATATTGATTTAACATCCAAAGAGGGCAACTCAAGTGGTAAAGACAGCTGAAAGAAAAAATACCTAGGAATAAACATAATAAAGAACGCAAAGGACCCATATACTGAAAACTACAAAGCATTATTAAAGGAAATTGAAAAAGACACAATAAAATGGAAAACTATTTCTTATTCTTGGATAAGAAGAATAAATATAGTTAAAATGGCCATGTTATCCAAAGCAATATACAAATTTAATGCAATTCCATTCAAAATTCCAATGTTTTTTTTAAAGAAATGGAACAAAAAATCATCAGGTTTATATGGAACCATAAAAAACCCTGAATAACCAAAGTAATCCTAAGGAAAACAAAAGAAAACAAACAAAAAACCGAAGCTGAGGGCATGACAATACCCAACTGCAAATTATACTACAGGGCCACGATAATCAACACAGCATGGTATTGGCAGAAAAATAGACACACAAACCAATGGAACAGAATAGAAAGTCCAGAAATAAAACCACATATATATGGTCAAATCATCTTTGATAAAGAAGCCAAAAACACACAATGGAGAAAAGCCTCTTCAATAAATGGTGCTGGGAGAACTGGAAAGCCACATGCAAAAGAATGAAACTTGACAAAACTACTATTTGTCCCTCTGCACAAAAATTAACTCAAAATGGATCAAAGACTTAAATATAAGATATAAAACAATAAATTACATAGAAGAAAACATAGGTACTAAACACATGGATCTTGGCTGTAGAGAACATTTTATGAATTTGACTCCAAAGGCAAGGGAAGTGAAGGCAAAGATAAATGAATGGGACTACATTCAAACTAAGAAGCTTCTGCACAGCAAAAGAAACTGACAACAAAACAAACAGCCAACTAAATGGGAGATTATATTTTCAAACAATAGCTCACATAGGGGCTAATATCCAAAATATATAAAGAACTCACAAAACTCAACAACAAACAAGCAAACAATCCAATAAAAAAATGGGAAGAGGACATGAATAGACACTTCTCCCAAGAAGAAATACAAATGCCAAAAAGATATATGAAAAAATGCTCATCTTCACTAGCTATTAGAGAAATGCAAATCAATACTACAATGAGATATCACCTCACACCTGTTAGATTAGCTATTATCAACAAGACAGGCAATAACAAGTGTTAGAGAGGCTGTGGAGAAAAAGGAACCCTCATTCACTGCTGGTGGGAATGTAAAGTAGTACAACCATTATGGAAGAAAGTATGGTGGTTCCTCAAAAAATTAAGAAGAGAACTACCTTATGACCCAGCAATCCCTCTACTGGGTATATACCCCAAAAACTTGAAAACATGGGTACGTAAAGACACATGCACCCCCATGTTTATTGCAGCATCGTTCACAGTGGCCAAGACATACATGGACACAACAAAAAAGCCCTTCAATAGAAGACTGGATAAAGAAGATGTGGCACATATACACTCAGCCACAAGAAATAATGACATCGGATCATTTATAACAACATGGATGGAGCTTGATAACATTATACTGGGTGAAATAAGTAAATAAGAAAAAGCTAAGAACTATATGATTCCATAAATATGTGAGACACAAAATTGAGATTCATGAACATAGATAAAAGTACAGTGGTTACCAGGGAGAGGGGAAGGGAAGAAAGGGAAGGGCATAAAGAGAAACAAATATAAGGTGACAGAAGATGATTTGACTTTGGGCGATGGGTATACAGCATAATCAACTGTCTGAATGATGTGGAGATGTTTTCTCTAAATTTGTGTACTCTGGTTGACCAATGTCACCCTGTTAAATTTAATTGTCTAAATAAAAAGAAAGAAAGAAAGAATGCCAGAATAGAAAGTCCTTTCTTGCTTTTATGTACAAGCTAGACTTCCGGCAAGAGATAGAAGGCATGACTTAAAAGCGTCAAAGCTATTTTAAAAAGTTCACTGTAATCAGCAAATTGAAAATCCAGAAGGATGTTTATCGTTTGTTTTATACTTACTAGTGAAAGTAAATTCTGATCTGGCCAAAAAGATTCCGGAATTGGCCAATGTCCAACAGGAACACCAGTTTTAGAGTTAGGTCGTACATAAATGAGCTTATGACAACTATGCCATGGTTGAGCAGCAAACGAATTGCTTGACCTAGATGAATCCGTAAGTCCATCTAAAAGTTAAACAAAGACAGAACTAAGGCATTAATTTCTTTTTACAGCTGCTGATCTTCTTGTACAAAATTTCAGCTAAAAGCAAAGTACAAAACAGTGATTCATGAAAAATGGAAGAAAAAAAGTGACTTTACTAGACCCATCGTCATACCTCCTACCCTTATTTTTTTACCAAAACAGGCAGAATAAGGAAAACTATTGTAAAATTATTTTTAAATTTTCTGAGATTTGGGCATATAAACACACCAAACCACTACAGTTATTTTTCCAAAACAGGTAAATGAAATTGTTCATTCCTTGGAATCTGACAAAATGGGTCCATAAATACCATTTAGATTTTCTTTAATCCCAATTAGATGATAAAAGTATTTTTTATTAAAGTTAGACCAAATCACCACAAATGTAAAATAAAACTATCCAATTCACTTAAAGTTAGAAGGAATGCAGACAATAAAGTCTATATTCATAATTGGGGAAGGAGAAACAAAGCAAATGCACTAAGTTTGCTGTGAACTGATTCATTACAGTTTCCTCATCACCATTAAAATTCCAAGGAAAACAGACCTTGTATAATGCTGCATAATGTATCCCGAATGCATTTTATTTAAACTAGCATATTTCATTTGGCCCCAGTGCCAAACACGGCAAGGCAGAGTTACATAAGCTTTAATGTGATCTCCTCAATCTAAATTATATTTGTAAAAGATACATTTTGATTATTTGAGTCTCAATTTTTCTAAACTATGGATCATTTGATTTACTTATTTAAGCATTACTTTAAACAAGTAACTACTTTAGATCAAGAGCTTTATTGGGGTCTATGGAGCACTAGGGAATACATATAATGGCTTCAGGGGAACAAGAGACATCCCCCCGCCAAAGTTGAGCTCACAATTCTGGGGATGTGAATTTTTCTGAGAAGAGAACTCTTAGCTTTCATCAGAATCTCAACAGTTAACAATTCTGGACAAAGGGCAAATGGAGCTAGAAAGAAAGTCCGAGCTATTTATACAACACCTAATCCAATAGGTCCTCAAAATGAAAGTTCCCAGTTCATGTCAAGGTAATGAACACAAAATTGTGGATTGAACAATCACCTGTTAGCAATAAAACATGTCCTTCCTTTATGTTTAACTTAATTAATTTAAAATAGGCTGTGAGGCCGCAGTCTTCTGTAGCAGGTGATCTTAAACTGGAGGCCAAGAAACCACTGACATTAAACATAAAACTGTGTGTGTGGCCCATGTTGACTTTTTCTAGAGAAAAGGATCACTCTTTTTACAACAGTTTCTCAAAGATTTCTAGGAACTAAACAGCAAAAAGTTCAGTAACCACAGGATCCACTGCTTCACACAGAAATATATGCTTTTCTGTCCCTGTGTATTTGTCCCCTTTTCTTCTGTAGCAGTTCCTGCATAAACATTCACCATCTCTTGCTGATGTGTAGTAACAAACAGAAGATTTCATAAAGATAGCTTGGCACATTTGATGCTCACGAGATCAAAACTAATTGATACTCTGTAGTGAATTTCTAGATATTTCATGAATAGGGAAGTAAATAATTCAGTGTCACCCCAACATTGGGACAAGGGAATATGAAATGGGTAGGGCAGGGGTCAGGACCCATTTTGGCCAAGAGAGCCATGAATGCCAGATATTTTAAAATGTAATTCCGTGAGAGCCATACAATGACCTGTGTATGTGACGCATTATCTAATAAAAATTTGGTGGTGTCCCAGAGGACAGCTGTGATTGGCTCCAGCCACCCACAACCATGAACATGAGCGGTAGGAAATGAATGGATTGTAATACATGAGAATGTTTTATATTTTTAACGTTATTATTATTTTTATTAAAGATTTGTCTGCTAGCCAGATGCAGCCATTGAAAGAGCCACATCTGGCTCGTGAGCCATAGGTTCCTGACCCCTGGGGTAGGAGAAAGGAAGAATTTTCCAAGAAAGATTTGACATTCAAGTTGCTAGAATTTGGCTACCTGACATATATATATATATCAGGCAATGAATATATATTCAGGCAACGAGTAAATGATAGTTGTTTAGATGGATGTTTATAAACTCTTGAATGCATATGGACGGTGAAGATTGTCTATTATGATGAGTTTAATGTCTTCCCAATCACAGCTGGGTCTCTCTGATAACACTATAGCATAAAAACAGAGTTATCTACTGTACCTTCTCCAATAAGAAGTGGATCTGGTCCTGTTTTTTCAAAGTTAATAACTACACCACTCTGAACTTTTTGAACTAGAGATTCTAAACACTGATTCAACATTCTCTGTGTTCTAACACAGTAGGAGCGACCTATACCAGAAGGAAAAACAAATAATACAAGTTTAATAAAATAAAATACTATTTCACAACAGAAGCATTTGAAATTCTAAACTATAACTTCAATTAATCATAATAACCACATTGGCAGAAAACATAATACTAACAATGAACTTAAGCAGCAGAGTTAAAAAAAATTCTCAAGGAAAACAAGTAAAGACTGGATATGGCATTTAAGAAAAATTATACCCTGTTGCCCTGACTTCTTCCTTTAGAAATATTAAATATTGTCAGTACCTCCAGTGACTTCACACATCTGTGTGATAGCAGACTCATCAGTTGGGACACTGCCTAGTTGCTCTAGCTCAGTAGAAGCTAATCCAGGCAAACGCAACACCAGAGCAAATAACCTCTGATCCCAACGAAAAGGTTCTTTGGTTAGTTCACTCCCAGGCAGAGGAGAATTCAAAGGAAGATGAAGCTGATAAGGCAAAATTTGAGAAGTTTCATCATAACAACCCATATAAGAAGAAAGAGTTAAAGAATTAAAGGGTTCACTTTTCTTTCATGTACTCAATTAAATGAAGCAATCTTTCAAGGATTACCAAGATAGAAGTTTTCATTAAACTTTTTCTTAACTAGAAACTTATGCCTCCCACAGAAATAGCTGCATGTTCTCTGCCATTTAAACGAAAATTTAATAAAATGAAATCTCTTACCTCTTCTTGAACACCAGCCATACTTGTTAACTTGTTTCCATCTGTGATGGTAATTAAAATAGATGGTTCTAAAAAAAATGGATTTCTCCCCTAAAATACATTATAAAAGTATTAGAGCCATGTGCAGTAATAAAACTGTATTTAAACTTTTACATTTCACTTGCTAGTGATCTCTCAAGAATGTGATAAAATTTGCCTGGATAAATATGAAGAAAATGATTAGGGACTAATTGCGTGGGAATCAAAATGAACAATCTCTGAAGAGATAACGTTCAGAATAAACTGAGGAATTCTTATAATTCAGGAACTGACAAATTATAACATCCAAATATTCCTTTTCCTTTGCTTTTCAAGTAATCATAAAATAAAGATATTACAGAAATTATATTTTATATATATGGGTAGCATCATCCACATCATTCGCCTGACTTAAAATCCTGGCACAGATATGGGGACATTATTGACTTAGGCTCTGCAACCTGGAGAATGAGTCTGGCTATTGTGAGCAGAGATTTTAAAGTAGGGAAGGACAATGCTAGAAGCAGCAAATGCTATTCTTCCTTATACTCATTCTAGAGTTTTATTGAATTGGGAGGGATGAGGGAATTAAGAAAACTAAAAGTTTCTCTTTAATTATCTTGTCCCAGTATTTCTCAGCAATTTATTCATCCCATTCTCAGATATCTAATGATCTGATAGGTGGGCAAATTTAATTATTTTATGATCAAGCCACAAACAGGACCCCCAAAAGAGAGAATCTATACATATACATATATATGATATATAGACTTCTTTTTGGAAGTTATGAAAAGTAGCAGAAAACTTGGGAACCATGCCCAATCTTAAATTCTTACCCCAAGGCACCAAAATAAATTAGCTGTACTCACTCAAAATTTTTTTTTACCTGTCCATAATTGTCTATTCCAGATATTAGTCTATTGAGATTTAACAAATCAAATGAGGATCTTAGAGCCTGACCAAGAGTAGTCAATCCAGAAGCCTGAAGATTTTTGAGTTCACTCATGAATGTTGCATGATTTTCCTTCCAACCGGCCTGAAAACCAAACATTTACAAATTCCCAATTACACAGTGAATAATATATAAAATGCAAACAACCACTAAACAGCAAGTATCGAACCCCTAACAAATTATTAGTTCCTTAATCTAATTCTATTCTATATCTGTACTGATCAAGTAATCCGTTTCAGAAAAATCTTCCAGCATTAATGAATGATCAAAAGCAAAGATGCAAACAACGCAGTCCATTATGGCTGTAGGGCTTTGGCTCCAGAAGTCCAGTTTTCTATTCAGGCTCAAACAAACCTATCAAAACACCCTAGTATTTACTTTCATTTGACACTAATCATGAGCATGGAGTAAGAGGTAGAAGAAGGAATAATTTTTTAAATGCATTTTCTTTGAAAAAAACAAAACAATTAGCTATTCAGTGTCTGATCTACATGAACTTTTCAAACCAAGAGTTTTCCTCCCAAGCAAGAGAATAGGGGTGGGGGTTATAGGAATAGAGACACAACTATTTAGGACAACCTTTCTGACATCTTCTAGCATTCAGAAAGCCCCAAGTCTAGAATAAGGGGAGAAAGAAATGAAACAAAAAAAAAGTTTTGGCAAATAACCAGCATCCCTTCAGCACCCCCAGCAGCTATAAACAGCAGAAAAGAACCAATGACCTAAGGTCAACAGCTGACATGCTGTGAGTAAATGGTCTGTAGAATAGAAGAAAGAATCATGTTGACTGATCAGTGACGGCTATAAAAACAAAGCAACACAAAATGCCGAGAAGAGAAGTCAAAAGAAGAAGGCAGCTAAAAGTAGGTCACAGAGGAGCAGGCCAACAAGGGTGAGAGCAGACAGCACATTTTGGCAGCTTGGTGGCCCTGAGAGCAGCAGTGATATTCTGGATGCTGAAGTCATGTTGCTCAGGCCAGTACAGCTGGAGGTGGAAAGCAAGAGCCAATAATACAGAGATCAAGTAAATGATTTAAATTTTATGTTTAGCTGCAGGCATACTACCCATATCTGTACAACTATAGCTGATACTATCTTTTCTAGTTTCAATTTCCTGAAGCAATTTGGATCCGAATGACTGAGAGGCAGGAAGGGGGCAGATTACTGAATGCACCTTCCCATGAATTATCTGTGTGACCTTGAGCAAACCTGTTGGTTCTTAGAACCTAATTTCATGCTCTGAAAATGAAGAGGATTAGATAAGCAGCAGGGACACTGTGTAAGGCTGTGCATGATGCAACCCTGGAGGAGAGTCACTCACATGGTAATGATGAATGGGATTGGTGCCCCCTAAATTTGAACAGTATGCAACCTGCATAACCATAAAAAGTAAAGGTAGTCCTAATTAAGATCCATTCCAGTCCAGTAGTCTGCGGTGCTGTGTAATTAAATATGTGCTTAGTTTTTAAAAAATATTTGTAACATGTTCTATACCTCAAAGGATCTTCCCATGTGTTTTCTTAGCCAGATTGTATATATGACTTTTAGTACCAGGGGAAGGTAGAGCATGACAATAATTCCTTGTGGCCCAAGGAACTTCTTATTAGACTAGACAATTCAAACTTGAGCTAAGAGGAAAGATTATGATTTTAATTGTCTTCATCAAATACTTAGAAATATCAGCAGGTGATTTGTAAATCACACTGAATTAAAAAATTAGCTTCCCTCTGGGGTAGAAGAGAAGGATGTAGAGTTAGGAAGGATAGAATGAATTCTTCCATTTATTCAGCAGATTTTATAGATCAATTGTGATATGTTGGGCAGAATGTTACATGCTGGGGATACAGAGAGGAATTAGCTTTGAGGAGTTCCTGCCACAAAGGAATAAGGATGTAGTTATAGAGAATGAAAGATCACAGTTAAGAAATGCTTCTCACAGAAGATGGGGCATTTGAGGAAGTCTAATGGCCATGAAGATCATGGGACTCCCACAGTGAAGTGAGGACTGGAGGGGGAAGCCAAGGGAAAACAAGAGTTCATAAAAGGATAGGGCTTCCTGGGATACAGCAAGTGATTTGATTATCTTTTTTTCTGAGTACATGGCAGAAAGCAAGGCTGGTAAGTCAGGCTCTGATTGTAATGTGCTTTGTACATTGTGTTCAGTAGTTTGGATTTTATCTGTTGGCCCTGGGAATAACTTGAAGTTTTTAATTAGGAGAGTGGCATAATCAGATCTCATTTTAACAAATTCATTCTGCTGGGAGATGGAGAATAAGTTGTGGGGTGGAGGGGAGGTTGAAGCTTGAGGCAGGGAAACTGGTTTGAACATTGTTGCAATAGCTTATTAGAAAAGCATGAAAGCCTGAAGGAGGGCAGTAGGGATGGAGACGAGGTTGCAGATATAAGAAGTACTTAAGAGATGGAGTCATAAGGATTTAGTATCTAATTAGAGGGATGTGTAAGGAAAACAATTTGAGGTTTCTGGCTTGGGCAAACCTGCAAATGGTAGGTCCTTATTCCAGAAACCACTTCATGAAGTTGACTTTTTTTTCCCCAGTTACTTCATTTAGCAATCTTACTTCCCACACTGTAAACTTAAGAGTTATATCTATAGCAAGTGTTGAACTCCTGAGAGCCACAAGACATTTCAAGACATAACTAAAGAATAATTAGTGGACTACCTGATTTGGTAAAGGGCTGGGATAAGATTTGCATACCACTTAAGCAAGCACTCTATAACTCATCAATATTTAAAATAATGTGTTCTCTGATTGTGTACTCTTACTAATCAACCTGTCAGAATAATTACTCTTTAATATTTCCCTGATAATATGGGTTGAAAACATTTTACAAATCATTTCTCCACCTGAATCACTGGTGTTCTGTTTTTAAGTCAATTCCAATTCTTTGCACTGAAGTAGCTTCATTTGACTGCTTCTCCTACCTCAGTACTACAAAGTATATGGGCTACATATATTGCCCAAAGCAAAATCATTTTTTGGTAGCAGTCTAGCTACTTTAAGAGAAGAACCAAATGCCCCTAAATCCATTCCTCAGAATACTGAAGGGGGAAAAAAGGCTTACAGATTACTTTAAATATTTAGAGAATTTTGTTAATGTGACAAACTTCTTTCAAAAAGATTATGACAGCTAGTGGGAGAGAGTATAGGGTTATAATCCTCTTTCATTGATTGGAGTTGATCTTTTTCACAAATGAATTCATGACAGCCCATTTATTTCTTAATACAGTCTTTTCTTTCAGATTACTCCAAAGACATCCTACTCTCAGATCAGTAAAATCTTTACTCTTGATGATAACTTGCCCACATTCTCATGAAGATTCACAGCTGAGAAAGCACTTCCACCCTTCACATTTGTTTAGGACAACCCAGTGAGATAGGCATGGTATTATTATTCCTATTTTGTTTTAACAAATCAAGGAGAAATAAGATTTAGGTATGTCTTGTTTATGAAGGTGACAGTGGTAGCAAATCACATTTCACAGTTGCATTAATACAGTAGCTCTTAGTCACATATGGCTACTGAGCACTTAAAAAATGAAGATTCTGATTTGAGATGTCATGTAAATGTAAAACACACATGGAATTTTGAGGACTTGTAACAAAGAAAAAAATAATGAAAATTTATTTTTATATTGATTACACATTGAAATCACGACGTTTTGAATATTTTCAGTGAAATAAAATATTTTACTATAAATTTCACATGTTTCTTTTTACTTCTTAATGTAGCCACTAGAATATTTTCAATTTTGTGTATGACCGGCCTCATACATCTATTGGACAGAGATGTTCTAGTGGGACCTGAAGGTCAGTCAGGAGACCTTGGCCTTGCTTTGGCAGACAATAGACTCTTTACAGATTCCAAGGCTGGGACAACAGGATCAAAGCAGTGTCTCAGGAAGATCAGTCTGGCAGTGACATGTAGACAGACTGGAAAAGAAGGAGCTATAGTCAGGAGAATGCTAGCAAGCTTGAATAGTAATCCAGGACAGAGGGAATCAGGGCCCGAATTAGAATGGAAATGAAGAGGACGGGGTTCGTTGAGAAACATTTTAAATAAACAAGATAGAACTTGGTGACAGACTATATGAGCTTAAAGGCAGAGAGTAAAAGATTATTACAGGACTTCTAGCCTGAGAGACCTAAAGAATGGAGGGTTAAGACAAAAGAGGAACCTAGGATGGGTGAAATCCTAAAGGAAGAGTTTACTGTCTTCACAGGTCAAATTTTAGAAGTCTCACAGAAGTAAAAGGATGATGATGATACTGGTGATGATAACTAATAACCATAGGTAACATTTATCAGTACCTATGTATCAAGAATTCATTTATGCTAAGCATGGCATTTTATATTTATCTTTCTCATCTGAGCTTTATAACCACCCCACAAGTAGGTGCTATTACTACACTGCTCAAAAAAATTAGGGGATATTTTTGCTTCATAAAAAATATCCCCTAATTTTTGTGAGCAGTATATTTTCACTTCATAGATGAGCACACTGAGGCTCAGAGAGGAAAAGCAACTTGTCCAGGTCTGAAAACTAGTACATGACACAGCCAAGATTTGAACCCAGGTAATCTGAGAGGCCACTAATTTAAACCATTATACTAGAGATTCTTCTATGTACTCCTCACACTCACCTCATAGACATATCTTGTTATATTAGCTTAAAAATTTGCAAGTTTTCCTGATCAGGCAGTGCTGCAATGGTGTAGTGGCTAGAGCGTTGGGCTGGGATGCAGAGGACCCAGGATCAAAACCCCGAGGTCACTGGCTAGAGCACAGGCTCATCCGGCTTGAGCACAGGGTTGCTGGCTTGAGCACTGGATCATAGATGTAACCTCATGGTCACTGGCTTGAGCCCAAAGGTCACTGGCTTGAAGCCCAAGGTCACTGGCTTGAGCCCAAAGTTTGCTGGCTTGAAGCCCAAGGTCACTGGCTTGAGCAATGGGTCACTTGCTCTGCTGTAGCCCCCAGGTCAAGACACATATGAGAAAGCAATCAATTAACAACTGAGATGCAACAAAGAATTGATGCTTCTCATTTCTCCCTTCCTGCCTGCCTGTCCTATCTGTTCCTCTTTCTGTCTCTCTCTCTCTGTTTCTGTCACAAAAAAAAGTTTGTAAGTTTAATGAAATTTTCAAATTTATATATATATATATATATATATATATATATATATATATATATATATTTTACAGAGACAGAGAGAGAGTCAGAGAGAGGGATAGACAGGGACAGACAGACAGGAACAGAGAGATGAGAAGCATCAATCATTAGTTTTTCATTGCGCATTGCAACACCTTAATTGTTCATTGATTGCTTTCTCATACATGCCTTGACCGTGGGCCTTCAGCAGACCGAGTAACCCCTTGCTCGAGCCAGCGACCTTGGGCTCAAGCTGGTGAGCTTTTGCTCAAACCAGATGAGCCCTCACTCAAGCTGGAGACCTTGGGGTCTCGAACCTGGGTCTTCCACATCCCAGTCCAATGCTCTATCCACTGCGCCACCGCACGGTCAGGCAAATTTGTTTATTTTAAGCTTACTTTTTCTGATGTCTAAATGCAGACCAATTGGATGTGGGAGCAGTGTATTAGGGCTTGGAAGACCCTAGTCTATTCCTGGCTGTAACTAAGTAGCAAGTTATTGAATCCTTATTTGGGGCTGTTTCTGACCATCTGCACACATATTTCCATCTTCTTATGTTGGGGGCAGGTTTGGCAACAGGAAACTGGTATGTTCCCTACAAGGCTGTTGCTGAAGCTTTTTCCAATTTTCTGGTATGTTCTCTACCATACAGTGCTCAAGGGGTAGGCTCTGCCCCTCCAACAGAACTATAGGCAAGGTTTGTCAATATGTGAAGTATTTGGAAGCTTTCTGTGAACATACATCTAAGCTATATCTTCCAGTCTACTTTTTAACAGGAATGAAGCTGTTATTTAGAAATCTGGCTGGCTCCCGTGTTTTATTTCTCCATTGGTTTTAATGGAGGAGTGAAAGGTAGGGATGCTATTAGGTTGGTCCTCCAAACCAAACATCCTAATATTTGTCCTTCCTAAACTTCATCCCATTTTAGCTGGACCATTTCTCTAATTCATTGATTTGTATTTATTTTTCTTTTTTAAAATAGAAGAACCCTTTCCTCCATCAACATCTTACCAGGAAGTACAAATAAGTAAAAGAGATAAAACAGATCAACTGCCCTTGAAGGGAATCTTGGGAGTGGTGTTAGAGCCCTTTCTAAAAACCACTGCTATATCTTTATGTGTCACTTCTAATCTTTTTCCAAAACACAACTGACATGATCAGATGTCATATAACATGCACATTTAATGAACATGCTATTAATTTCCCCATCCTAGGTAACTGAAAAAACATATTTCGGGCAGTTGCATCCAACTTTCCACAAGAGAAGTGCCCCTTGACATAAAAGTGAGACTAAGAGACATTGATGAGTGTGGTGGTTACGGGGGGAGGGGGGTGAGGGAGAGGAAAGGGGGGAGGGGCACAAAGAAAACTAGATAGAAGGTGACAGAGGACAATCTGACTTTGGGTGATGGGTATGCAACACAATTGAACGACAAGATAACCTGGACATGTTATCTTTGAATATATGTATCCTGATTTATTGATGTCGCCCCATTAAAAAAATAAAATTATTAAAAAAAAAGAGAAGTGCCCCTTAAAATATGTAAATTGGATATTTGTAAATCAAAAAATAACTGAATAATTAAAAGTCTCTAAGGTGATAGCTGTTGAAAGAAAATGGCTGTGAATCTTTTCAAAAAGCAAGAATCATCCTTCTATATTATAGATGGTCACAAGCCAGGCTCTGTCCCACAGCAGTAGAGAACTTCTCACTGCAAATTATTACTTACTATGTCCCTCTGACTTGATGCTGAGCCACGGCACTGACCTGTTTGGGGCACACACACCCCAAATCCTATTTGGACAGTAAATCAGTTGACTCCAAGTCTTCCTAAATTGTTAGCAAACCCTTCACAATGAATAGAAACCTTGCTGGAACCCCGAGAGACAATACATGTTGTTTCCCTATTATTAAAGGAAAGGAAATCAGCCTGAGAATACTTGCCCTTTGTCACCCCAGATAGAGGGTCATCTTGAACCTTGGGCTCTTCTAGGTGGTTGCAAACTAGATGATTAACAGATTTGAGTGTTTTCCCAGATGTTGCAAGTTAAAGCCAAAGAATCTAAATTTAATAGGGCCATCATTTCTCTTGTGGAAAGATCAACTATTTTCTTTTTTCTGGATTAATTTCAACAGCATTTTCCAACCAACTTACTTTCTTCTCCAGTTTAACATTCTATCATCTTTGTCATCAAAAACTGTACTTTTGTTGGTAAACCAACCAGAAAACAGAATGAGATAAAAAATAAGAAGTCCTGCTTTTCTAATAATCAACTCTATCGCCTGAGGAGACAGATGACTTTCCCTTTGGTCTTTCCCCTTAGGTCTCTTTGGAATATTTGTTTTTGCATATTTTAATTTTGAAATTAGATGCAATGGGGTGACACTGATCAATAAGAGTATTTAAGTTTCAGCTAAACATCTCTATAGCATTTGAACTGTTGATTGTGTTGTGTGCGCTATATTTGTGTGAGTTAAAACTTTTCAAAAATTTCCTTCTCATAATTAAAATGGACCTCAAGGTCCATTTTAGATATGAGACAAGGTTTCTGACAGATATAAGACAAGGTTTACTTGCCTACTGAAGTAAACAAAACACTGTGAGAGCTGAATCACCTTAAAATGTGCAAATGTCTTTTTAAATTATTTATAGCTAAGCATACCTATAATGGAGGTTTTGAAAACTGTGAAGTGCACATTAGGAAAATGCTGGATCATTAAAAGAATGGAATTGTCTTGCTTCTTTTATCTCCTTTTAAAACTCTCTCCTTGAATTATAATTTCTCACCCTACCTGATGTAAGTTCCCCCTTAATACTCTAGTAATTTGGTCCATTTTTTTTCCTTTTTGGTGGTTTATCTCACTTGACTCAGGTACTGATACAATTTTAGGTTCAAAGGAAGTATTCTATTATTCTTTGTTTTATGCATACTCGTATAGCTTTTTTTGTAAAAATAAAATTACTTGTTCTAAAAATATCCAGTTCTCTCGGATTCATTTATTTTCAAAGTTACTATCCCAGGGGCACTTAATAGTGTCCTGAATTTGCTAAAATTATCAGTCCATTTTATTTGGTTTGATCATTTCTCTCCCTGACAACTCTGATTGCTATCATTCTTTGGTTCAGGCCACCAATTTTCAGGAACCCACTTCAGGAAATACTACCAGCCACGACCACGTAAAATAATTCCAGCTTACTCAAGTCTTCTCCTTTTTAAAAAGTTCTTAAGAAACTGACCCTCTAATATACTGCAAAAATGCATTTGACATTCTGTGGCCTGCTGAATTGTTTTTTTCAGCAGACGGTTAAAGACTTTCACAACCACATAGTTTAAAATAAACTGGACAACCTGAAACTAATATAATATTGCATGTCAACTATAATTGAAAAATAAATTTTACAAAGTAAACAGGGCAAATAAATAATTCACAATTTGATTCTACTGATACAAAGTTCACCATTTTGTGTTACCTGTCTCTTTAAAATACTCAGTATAATTTTTTAATGGATAAATAACTATAAGGATTAGTTTTAAATATCTTCAAAATGCACTGATGAGTTGAGTTTTCAATTCTTTCTAAGAAATCTGATCTTCACCAAAAGATGCTAACATATAGAAACTGAATTTTAAATTTTATTTATTAATTTGAGAGGGGGGGGGACAGAGAGACAGAAAGAGATTTGTTGTTCCACCTATTTATGCATTCATTGGTTGATTCTCGTATATTCCCTGGCCCAAGGATCGAACCTGCAAACGTGGTGCATTGGGACGACACTCTAATGAACTACCTGCCCAACAACAAAAACTGAATTTTATAAAATTGTCTCCTTTGTTCTGGAATCTATTGCAATGCTATGAAGGAAAAATACCTTAGAGTTACAAAGAATTTGCCAAACTCAGATAAAAATATCAAGTTTCTTCTCTCACCCTCAGACCATTGCAATGATAACTATTGACCAATACCTGTTACCAGAATAAAAGTGGTATAATGCAGGTCACGTGTTCAGTTATTTAGATTTTGGGCTCTGATATAAGATGTTTTTATGAACAAATACACAAACAAAACCTTTAAAAGGTGGTCTTGGAAAAATACTCGAGGATAAGAATGAGACAAAGCCACCCAAACATTGCAGAAAGAGCTAAACAGAGGAGACAGCAGAAAGGCTATTCATTACCTTCTAAAGATTACCGTATTTTTTGTTCCATAAGACGCACTGTTTTTCCCCAAAAGTAGACGGGAAAATGCCTGTGCATCTTATAGAGTGAATGTTCATTTATTTTAGCTGCTGTGGGTTCCCAGATAACTAGAACAAACAGTATTTGAACATTAAAGTCTCTTCTCATTTGTTACTAACAGTGCTAATGGCTGTTAATACTGCTGTTGAGTTTACATTGTTGAAATATTATTGTGGTATATTTTATTAAATATTTTAATGCACCATTTGGTTCAGAATATTTTTTTTCTTATTTTCCTCCTTAAAATCCTAGGTCCGTCTTATGGTCAGGTGCATCTTATAGAGCGAAAAATACGGTATATAGCATCTGTTTCCTCCTAATTTTTAAAAATATCTCAAAATTTTTAATAGCTGTTTTGTACATCATAAGATTAAGACATACACATTGTTTAAAAGCTCAACAGAAATACAAGGTTAGTCTATCTCTTCACCAAACTCTCTGTTCCACCCTTCAGAGGTAACCATTACTAGGGCTCTATCCTGAATGTTAAGCTGTTAGCAGCAAAAACAAACACCACCATAAGATGGAGTGGCATTTACTAATTTAACCAGTGTGAGATATAACACATTAAGCAAGTAT
Source organism: Saccopteryx leptura (assembly GCF_036850995.1). Classification (NCBI taxonomy): domain Eukaryota; kingdom Metazoa; phylum Chordata; class Mammalia; order Chiroptera; family Emballonuridae; genus Saccopteryx; species Saccopteryx leptura. The sequence goes on along the minus strand of NC_089516.1, from coordinate 131,831,191 downwards.
AGAAACTATTTTCTAAAATTTAAAACAATTTTGAAACCACCCTGAATTCCATGCCTCAATTATTCCACTTCCTGATTTTCATTATAAAATTCTCTCTTGTATTTTTTCAGAAGAAACAGTGCTAATAATCTAGTCTAATTTCTTCACTTTACCCCAGTGGTGATATTCAGATGGTTTGCACGGGTTCCGTAGAACCGATACATAATATTTTGTTGAGTTTGGCGAACCAGTTGTTAAAATGGCACTTGTAATCAGGGTTCTCTCTAAGGTGGGCGCCTGGGTAGCCACCCAATGTGGAAATCACAAATTTATATTCCTCACTCTTTTTTTAACATTCATCTGCACAACAGTGTATTCTACGTGCCCATAGTAATGTTCATTCCACCCATAGGTAAATGAATAGGATGCTACTCCTACAGTGAAAAGATGGTTAAGGATAAATTACACAGCCGCTGATGCTTGGATAAAAGCGAAGAAAATTGCAACTGAGGACACCAATCAAGAAGTAATATGGACATATCTTAAATAACAGTTTTATTGTTTTTTTCTCATGTTAATTAATATTTTTATTAAAAATTTAAAACTTTCTTATAACATAATATAGTTTTGCACACCTCATTTATTGTTCTTATTTAAGTATTAAATGTATGAAATAATAAACTGCTTTTCAGTATATCTTTTTTTTTGTACTTTTTTTTTTTTTTTTTTTGCATTTTTCTGAAGCTGGAAACAGGGAGAGACAGTCAGATAGACTCCCGCATGCGCCCGACCAGGATCCACCCGGCACGCCCACCAGGGGGCGATACTCTGCCCACCAGGGGGCGATGCTCTGCCCATCCTGGGCATCGCCATGTTGCGACCAGAGCCACTCTAGCGCCTGAGGCAGAGGCCACAGAGCCATCCCCAGCGCCCGGGCCATCTTTGCTCCAATGGAGCCTTGGCTGCAGGAGGTGAAGAGAGAGACAGAGAGGAAGGCGCGGCAGAGGGGTGGAGAAGCAAATGGGCGCTTCTCCTGTGTGCCCTGGCCGGGAATCGAACCCGGGTCCTCCGCACGCTAGGCCGACGCTCTACCACTGAGCCAACCGGCCAGGGCCCAGTATATCTTTTTTTATACTTAAAATGGTCATTAGGGCAGAGAACTGGTTGCTAAATTATTTGAATCCCACCACTGCTTTACTGGTAAGGAAACTTACATCTAAGAAAAGGTAAGTGAGTTGCCTGGGGTCATATATCTATCTGACCAGTAGCTAAGACCCCTGGTCTCCTGCCTTCCAGCCCTACAGAGCTGCTAAAGTGAAAAAACTTGCTAGATTTACAGACAGTGGATGTTTTATTTTATTTTTTAAAAATTGTATTTAGATTATTAAATTTAATGGTGTGACATTGATCAATAAGACAGTGGAGGATATGATCCACCAGACAAGTTGTACTATGACCACTTTTTAAAAAATCTGAGTTCTATAAAAGTACATAGACCTAGACAGACTTCTAACATATAGCCCAGAAGCATCACCATGAAATGGAGTTTACAATGTCTGTTCACATATGTTAACTTTTAAGAAAAATGGACAGCTTTGTTGGGGGGAGGGGGCAAAGGGGGTTTCAAGGGGAGGGAGATATATTTGATGGGACACTTGAATCTATGTAAACACAATAAATTAAAATCAATAAAAATTAAACAAAACATAGAGCTTTGTTCTGCATATCTTTAGCATTTTCTTATAAGAAATAAAACAAGCAAACAAATGAAAAGAAATAAAACAAGATGGACTCCTAACTTTCCAATACCATGGCTGTATTCAAGCCTGGATATTTCTTTAGAATCCTAGTATTTCTACTGTCTAGTTATGTGAGTTTCCTTCTGCAGAGGCAATGCAGAGAGAAGGATTTCTAAACAAGCCTTTCCTCCAGGCAACTTTAGGCCAGTCTAAATCACAATGTCTTGGTATAGTTCAGGCTAATCAACCACTAAAGGTCATAACCAGCTCCCTCCCTCTTCCTTCCAACTCCTCAAAATTAAAAATAACACCTGCTTCTTAAGTCACACCCTTAATAGAATGTTTTCAGTTTGCTTTTTCTCCTCCCCCATGCCTCCAGGTCGCCTGGGTCTGTATCTCCTCTTGCTTTTTTGTTAACTGAGTTCTAAGGACTGGTATGAGGAATGAGGAGACAAACTCAGGGGGTCAGAGAGACAGGTCTGGCTGAAGTACAGGGCTCCTGTGGGAAGACGATGGTAAATAAGTTTATGTAGACATATGGAGCATATCCCAGGGAGCTCAGAATGGCAGCCATAGCCATGAGGAGTTTTTGAAGGCTTGTGAAAGGGGATTGCTATGATAAAACCAACATTTTTAGTAAGTTAACAGTTGGTGTCCGTAGAGAGTAGGAATTTGGGAGGTACTTGGGAGAGCACTTAGAAGATTGTTATAGTGGTCAAAGCATAAAATGTAAGGACTCAGCCTCAACTGAGAGCAGAAATTGAAATGAACAAACATATGTAAGAGATATTTCAAAGGGAATATAGATGGGCCTTAGAAGATGGAAAGACAGGATCAACGCTAAATAATGCCTAGCTTAAATCCTGGGTGACTAAAAGATGGAAATATGGGAGAGGGAGTAGGCTTTAGAGCCATAGGAGGTCTTGACATATTAACTATGTGTGAGCTGATGGCAGGATAGATATCTAGGTGGAGATGTTCCATAGTCAGCTAGAGATGCCTGGGTAAGAAGCTGAAGGTGGAGAGGCATCAGTGTAGAAAGCATGACTGAGGTAGGATGCATTCAACAAGGCAAAGGATTTAAAAGACAGGGAAAGGTTTATCAGAGACGAGGGTGGAGAAACAGAATAGAGAGGTGCTAAGTTTCTGAAAGGAAGGAGGAGTATTAAGAGTTTCAAATTTAGTCAAGGGCAAAGAGAATTAACATTAATAAACTGGCCCAAGTACCTATACAATAAATCCTAAGACCTTAATAAATCATATTTACTTTTTTCATTAGAACTATACCTTACTTGTACACACATAAATGTTCCAAGTTTTTTGTCCAATTGCATTCAAGTCCAGAGTATTACTCTTGATACTAAATATTCTGAACTACTCAACCTACAGGCCAAGGTATAAATAATGGAAGAGCAACTGCCATTAATGAATCCTCTAATCAGGTAAATATGTTTTCAGGTACAGAACTCTACTTTTTCGGCAAAGATCTGGCATATCAGCACAAAAGTCTTACATATAACTTTCTTTGATTAGACCACCAGTGGCTGATTTGGCTGCATTTCAATTCCTTCTCTGAAATCCACCCCTTACCAACCTAACTAAGCTGGAAGAAAAAAAAAGCTATCTGGCTGTGGCAGGGGGGTAGCTTGAGGAAAATGGGTGATTTGAATGAAATGAAGACTGCACCATTAGGTGAAGGAACAGGCTGACACATAAAACTCCACAAAGGTGCTATGGTGCATTCAGGCCTTTCACAAAGCCACCTCTGCTTCCCCTCCTATCCACTCCAGGTTATGGGATTAGGAGAAATTAAATGGTTACCGTGGAGTACATTAAATTGTCTTTCTTTTCCTGAAAAGAAAAACATTTATTAAGAGATTGATAAAGTGAAGATGGCAAGTCAATTTCTGGAGGTCACTGTGATAGCCAAAAACTACCCTGTTGCTTTTTCAAGCCTACCACCATTCTTCCTACAGGACCTATTCAGCTTAGGCTACCAGCCTTCATACTCCTCCTCCAAAATATACAAACTATCTCAAGTTCCATAAGCTTAGAGTCCTAACAATTTCACATCTGTCCCTGAGTAAGGGCACAATTATGTAAAGGGCCAAAGTGCTTTACAAACAAATGCATCTCGAAATTCACCTAGAAGTAGTCAGAGAAATTAATTAAAATGGTAACATTGGCGGTAACAGTTTTCACTCATTGAGTGCTTGCTATATCAAACACTGTTACATTAAAAGCAACTATAAACAATAACATGACAATTCTGTCTAAAAATCATGTCTCCAGGGCATGTATCATAATGACAAAATACCAGTGAGAAGTTATTAAAAGGAATGTACCATAATTTATAGGAAAAATGAAATGGCTCATTACTTAAGGCTCTGGAATAGAGACAGAACTGGGTTACTAATCAGCTGTGTTATTTAACCTTTCTGGGCCCTGGTTTCTTTATCTGTTAAATGGGGATAATAGTACCTATAACTTAGGCTTGTTGGAAAGATAAATGAAATAAGCACTTTATATTAACTGGCACATTGCCCTGTGCATAAGCATTACTCGATAAATGTCAGCTACTATCATCATTAGAAAGCTATTATATTATTGTTCATTACTACAAGAAAGTAGATGTAAGTCAAATCATATCTGTAGAAACCAGATAACACCTTTGACTATAATATGGGTTTTAGGAGGACCCAAAACTGGGGCTATAAAATGGTTCACCTCCTATACATGCTATTCGTCAGCACATCTCTAGTTTCAGATTAGAATTAAACATTGGCATCATTCCTTAAGTGGGAGTCATTACAATAACAAAAAAATATATATGGGCACTTCTGTAATCCCCATTAGGAGGACTGAATTTAGAGAAAGTAATAATCATGGGAGACCTCCCATTGTGTTTATCTGGACCTCTCCCCTTCTTTTAATGCTACTAATGACTTCCCATGACATAAGACAAGGGCTCTGCTAGGGAACATCAAGAAACTCTTGATTCAGAGAAATGGTGGTGTGAGGGCTACTTCCGGTCTCTCCCCTTGAGATTTCAACAAATTCAACAAGCAAGAACAGAGAAAAAAAACCTTAGAAGCACCCGAAATTTACACACACCAGACAAAGGTATGATTGGGTGAAAAAGTGGCTGAATATATAAGATGGAGAACAGGGCATTTAGCTTTCTGCACTGATATGAGATAGGGGCACTTTTGTTTGGAGCTGGGCAAAGAGGAGCAACAGAGCTAGTGGGGAAGGAGCTGAGTTAGGGTAGGTGCCCAAACTAAAAAAAGATCACGCCCTGGCCGGTTGGCTCAGTGGTAGAGCATCAGCCTGGCGTGCAGGAGTCCCGGGTTTGATTCCCGGCAAGGGCACACAGGAGAAGCACCCATCTGCTTCTCCACCCCTCCCCCTCTCCTTCCTCTCTCTTCCTTCCCCTCCTGCAGCCAAGGCTCCATTGGAGCAAAGTTGGCCCGGGCGCTGAGGATGGCTCTGTGGCCTCTGCCTCAGGCACTAGAATGGCTCTGGTTGCAACAGAGCGACACTCTAGATGGGCAGAGCATCGCCCCCTGGTGGGCATGCCGGGTGGATCCCAGTCGTGCACATGCGGGAGTCTGTCTGACTGCCTCCCTGTGTCCAACTTCAGAAAAATACAAAAAAAAAAAAAAATCACACCGGCTCTACCTGAAATCAAGGACGCGAGGTGTGCGCAAGGGTGGTGGGATCTACCTAAAATTACCAGCACAGGGTGCCCACTTTGTGCATTCCCAGTTCCATGATTACCGGCAGTGCGCTGGCAGCTCCACCTAGCGTCACCATGGTGAGTGTACGGGCATGCACGTGGGCTGAAGAGCTTAGCCTGAAATTAACAATGTTAGGCACTTGAGTGAGCACCAGTGTCTTTGGGCACTCCTGACCCCAAGATCCTCAGCACAAGGTGCACACAAAGACCGGAGGGCTGACCCCGAGATTATCAACGATAGGCACCTCCGTGGGCACCAGCGTCGTTAGGCATTCCGGGCTCTACGATCTCTAGCACCGGGTGTGCCACTGGCCAAAACCTGTGGCCTGAGACTGCCAACACTGGGTGCCTGAATGGCGGCTGCAATCATCTGTGTGCATTGCTGGAGTTGTGGGAGCTAGACACACACGTGGCCTGTGGCGGGCTGCCAAGCAGCGCAAGTGGGAAAGGCCTGTGGAGATTAAAACTGCAACGCACTGAGGCATGCTAGATATGCCTGCAGGCCCATAGAATATTGCCTGTGTGTAACATAAAGGAATTTGGTCCTTGGTCTGTACTCTGCCCTGCCTACTCACACAGGCAGCTCTGGTTCCCACTGCCTTCCCCAGAACTGTGCTTTGAGTGGTGTTGGAGGGGGGACCTGTCTGTGCATAGATTCCCTTGCTGTGAGTATAGTGGCTGCGGTAGATCACACAGCTAAGTCTCAAGGCTGCTAGCTCCAGTGGGAGGGATGTGGGCAGAGGTGTCTGAAAAAATGAGACTGCCATTACTAGAGCCCCATAATTGCAAAGCTCTAACAAGCCCTGCCTGCCAACAGGCCAGAGGCCCAGCCTACATCATTGCCACAGCGACACACCAGCAGACCTCTGCCCAAGAGCCCCACAGAGGCAAAAATCGTAATACAGCGCCACCTGCTGAAAAAAAAGAAAGAAGCTACCTCTCAAAACCAGAAAAATAATTTTTCAAATGGTTTTTGTCATTTTTACTTCTTTCCTCTTTTTTTATTATTTTCTTTTTGAACTGGATTATCCATAGTTGTTACATTTTTCATTCTTGTTTTTTGTGAGGGTTTCATTTCAGAAACCTTTACTTCTGTTTTTTTTTCTTTTTTTCTTTTTCTTTCTCTTTGTTTTGTATTTTGTTTTTGTCCTTTCTTTCTCTTTATTCTCCTTTCTCGTTTCTTCTCCTTTATCTTTTTCTTCTTTCTTTCTTTCTTTATTTATTTTGCTCTCATCTTATCATCAAATTATTATATTTGGACTCATTTTTCTTTGTGGCATTTTGCTTGTTTTTAACATAATTTTTTCTCTCTTTTGTCATCTCTCCTCAGTTCTTGCTCTTTGTTCTCTGTAGTTTTTCTCCCACATATCATTATAGAACATTCATTTTTTCACATATTTTTTTAACTTTTATTTTCTTAATTATCTCATATTAGTGTTACTAACAATACCACTCTCAAATGGCATTAATGAAAAAGAAAATATCATGGATACAAAAGATAAAGACATAACTCAGATAATAAAAAAATCTCTAAAAAAATTGCAATTATATGGAAACCCTGAAATTAAATGATAAGTCATTCAAAATTGAAGTCCTAAAAAGAGTCAGTGAAATACAAGAAAGCTTTAAAAAACAATTTAGTGAGTTAAAAAACAATTTAATGAACAAAAATAATTCTTCATCAAGGAAATTGAAACTATAAAAAGGAACCAAACAGAGATGAAAAACTCAATACATGAACTGAAAAATGAGGTGACAAGTTTAGCTAATAGGACAGGCCACATAGAAGAGATAATTAGTGACGTAGAAGACAGGCAACTAGAGATACTACAGAGAGAAGAGTAGAGAGACTCACAAATTTAAAAAAAATGAGAAAGCCCTGCAAGAATTGTCTGACTCCATCAGAAAGAGCAATATAAGAATAATGGGTATATCAGTAGGAGAAGAGAGAGAAAAAGGAACATAGAACATATTCAAACAAATAATTGATGAGAATTTCCCAAACCTGTGGAAAGAATTAGAGCCTCGAATCCAAGAAGCAAACAGAACACGGAGTTACCTTAACCCAAAGAGACCTAATCCAAAGCACATCATAATGAAATTATCACAAATCAATGACAAAGAAAAAATCCTCAAGGCAGCCAGGGAAAAGAGGAATACAACATGTAAAGGAAGGCCCATTAAGTTATCATCAGATTTCTCAGCAGAAACTCTACAAGTCAGAAGAGAGTGGACCCCAATATTTAAAGTACTGAAAGAGAGAAACTTCGAGCCAAGAATACTATATCTATCAAAGCTTTCCTTCCAATATGAAGGGGAAATAAAAACATTCAGAGATATAGAGAAGATGAGGGAATTTATCACCAGAAAACTCCAACTTCAGGAAATACTAAAGGAGCTTATCCAACCAGATACAAAAAACAAAATCACAAGTAAAAGCTCCACCAAGAACAAATAAAAAGAAGAATAATGTGACAACAGAAACAAAAAAAAAGGGAGAAGACAAAAATTAGCAGTATCAAAGGAGGATGGAGTGCAGAAGCACTCATGAAATAATGGACTACAATGAATATGATGTATATTCTTTTAATTACCTAATGGTATCCACCCCTGAAAATACCACTACTGAAACAAACAAACAAAAAAGAAGAAACAGAGGAAAGAAGTATGAAATACAACCAAACAAAAAAAAATGACAGAAAAACAAAGGAGAAGAACCAAACAAGAAACACAGCCATTAGAAAGCATTATATAAAATGGCAATAGGAAACCCTCAAGTGTCAATAATTACACTAAATGTAAATGGATTGAACTCACCAATAAAAAGACACACAGTAGCAGAATGGATCAAAAAAGAAAATCCAACTGTATGCTGCCTTCAAGAAACACATCTAAGCTACAAGGACAAAAAAAAAATTCAAAGTGAAAGGTTGAAAATGATTCTCCAAGCAAATAACATCCAAAGTAAAGCAGGTATAGCCATACTCATAACTAACAATGCTGACTACAAGACAGCCAAGGTAATCAGAGACAAAGATGCTCATTTCATAATGATAAAGGGGACATTGAATCAAGAAGACATAACACTTCCTAATATATATGCACCAAACCAAGGAGCACCAAAGTATATAAGACATCTACTTACTGACCTAAAAATAAAAACCGACAAAAATATAATCATACTTGGAGACCTCAATACACAATTGATGGCTCTAGATTGTTCATCCAAACAGAAAATCAATAAAGAAATATGGGCCTTAAATGAAACACTAGAAGAAATGGACATAATAGACATTGATAGGACATTTAATCCCAAAACATCATAGTATACATTTTTCTCCAATGTGCATGGAATATTCTCAAGAATTGACCATATGTTGGGCCACAAAACTAACATCAACAAATTCAGAAATATTGAAATTATACCAAGCATATTCTCTGATCATAAAGCTTTGAAACTAGAATTCAACTTCAAAAAAGTGAACAAACCCACAAAAATATGGAAATTGAACAACACACCTCTTAGAAATGACTGGGTCAAAGAAGAAATAAAAGCAGAGATCAAAAGATATATACACACAAACAAAAATGACAACACAACATATCAGAATCTCTGGGATGCAGCAAAAGCAGTAGTAAGAGGGAAGTTCATATCATTACAGGCTTATATGAACAAACAAGAGAGAGCCCAAGTAAACAACTTAACATCACATCTTAAGGAACAAGAAAAGAAGAAGAAAGGAAACCCAAAACCAGCAGAAGAAGGAAATAATAAAAATTAGAGCAAAAATAATTGAAATAGAGAACAGAAAAACTATAGAAAGAAATCAATAAAATAAGGAGCTGGTTCTTTGACAAGATCAACAAAATTGACAAACCCTTGGCAAGATCCACTAAGGAAAAACAAAATACAAAATGAAAGAGGAGAAATCACCACAGATATCATAGATATACAAAGAATTATTGTAGAATACTATGAAAAACTATATGCCACCAAATTTAACAATCTAAAAGAAATGGATAAATTCCTAGAGCAATATAATCTTCCTAGACTGAATTATGAAGTAGAAAGCCTAAACAGACCCATAAGCAGGGAGGAAATAGAAACAACTATCAAAAACCTCTCAAAAAATAAAAGTCCAGGCCCAGAGAATTCTATCAAACATTCAAAGAAGATCTGGTTCCTATCCTACTCAAAGTCTTCCAAAAAACTGAAGAAGAAATACTTCCAAACACATTTTATGAGGCCAACATAACCCTCATACCAAAACCTGGCAAGGACAACACAAAAAAAGAAAACTACAGACCAATATCTTTAATGAATACAGATGCTAAAATCCTAAACAAAACACTAGTAAACCAAATACAACAACACATTAAAAAAATAATTCGCCATGATCAAGTGGGATTCATCCCAGAATCACAAGGATGGTTCAACATACGTAAAACAATTAACATAATACCCCATATCAACAAAAGAACAAAAACCATATGATCCTATCAACAGATGCAGAAAAGGAATTTGATAAAATACATCATTTTATGTTTAAAACACTCAACAAAATAGGTATAGAAGGAAAATATTTCAACATAATAAAGCCCATTTATGATAAACCATCAGCTAACATCATATTAAATGGCAAAAAACTAAAAACTTTTCCTCTAAAATCAGAAACAAAAACTTTCTCCACTCATATTCAATATAGTGCTGGAGGTTCTAGCCAGAGCAGTCAGACAAGAGAAAGAAATAAAAGGCATTCATACTGGGAAAGAAGAAGTAAAGGTTTCACTTTTTGCAGATGACATGATCTTGTATATAGAAAACCCCAAAGATTCCACAGAAAGTCTATTAGAAACAATATACCAATACAGTAAGGGTGCAGGATACAAAATTAACATAAAGAAATCTACTGCTTTCTTATATGCCAGCAATGAAACTTCAGAAAATGAACTAAAAAAAAAAATCTCTTTTATGGTTGCAACAAAAAATAAATAAAATACCTAGGAATAAACATAACAAAGAATGTAAAGGACCTATATATGAAAACTACAAAGCATTGTTAAAGGAAATCAAAAAAGACACAATGAAAAGGAAAAATATTCTTTGTTCTTGGATAGGAAGAATAAATATAGTTAAAATGACCATATTACCCAAAGCAATATACAAATTTAATGTAATTCCAATAAAAACTCCAATGTCATTTTTTAAAGAAATGGAACAAAAAAATCATCAGGTGTATATGGAACCATAAAAAACCCCAAATAGCCAAATTAATCCTAAGGAAAAAAAAAAAAATGAAGCTGGGGCATTACAGTACCTGACCTCAAATTATACTACAGAGCCATGATAATCAAAACAGCATGGTACTGACAGAAAAACAGACACTCAGACCAATGGAACAGAATACAGAGCCAAGAAATAAAACCACATATATATGATCAAATCATCTTTGATAAAGGGGCCAAAACCACACAATGGAGAAAAGAAAGCCTCTTCAATAAATGGTGCTGGGAAAACTGGAAAGCCACATTCAAAAGAATGAAACTCGACTACGATTTGTCTCCTTGTACAAAAATTAATTCAAAATGGATCAAAGACCTAAATCTAAGACCTGAAACAATAAATTACATAGAAGAAAACAGGTACTAAACTCATGGACCTTGGCCATAGAGAACATTTTATGAATTTGACTCCAAAGGCAAGGGAAGTGAAGGCAAAGATAAATGAATGGGACTACATCAGACTAAGAAGCTTTTGCTCAGCAAGAGAAACTGACAACAAAACAAATAGACAGCCAACTGAATGGGAGATGAGCTCAGAGAAGAGGTTAATATCCAAAATATATTAAGAACTCACAAAACTCAGCAATAAACAAGCAAACAACCCAATAAAAAAATGGAAAGAGGACATAAACAGATACTTCTCCCAGGAAGAAATACAAATGCCCAAAAGATACATGAAAAGATGCTCATCTTCACTAGCTATTAGAGAAATGCAAATCAAAACTACAATGAGATATCACCTCACACCTGTTAGATTACCTATTGTCAACAAGACAGATAATAACAAGTGTTGGAGAGGCAAAGGAACCCTCATTCACTGTTGGTGGGAATGTAAAGTAGTACAACCATTATGGAATAAAGTATCGTGGTTCCTCAAAAATTAAGAATAGTACTACCATATGACCCAGCAATCCCTCTACTGGGTATCTACCCCAAAACTCAAAATCACTGGTACGTAAAGACACATGCAGCTCCATTTTCATGGCAGAATTGTTCACAGTGGCCAAGACATACATGGACACAGCAAAAAAAACCTTCAATAGATGATTGGATAAAGAAGATGTGGTACATATATACTATGGAATACTACTCAGCCATAAGAAATGATGACATCGGATCATTTACAACAACATGGATGGACCTTGATAACATTATACTGAGTGAAATAAGTAAAGCAGAAAAAACTGAGAACTGTATGATTCCATACATAGGTGGGACACAAAATTGTGACTCATGGACATAGATAAGAGTGCAGTGGTTACGAAGGGGAGGGGAAGGAAGAAGAGGGAGGGGTGGGGGAAGGGAGGGGCATAAAGAAAACCAAATGAAGGGTGACTGAGGATGATTTGACTTTGGGTGATGAGTATACAACATAATCAAATGTCAAAATGATCTGGAGATGTTTTCTTTGAATCTATGTGCTCTCGTTGACCAATGTCATCCCATTAAAATTAATTGTCTTAATAAAATTATAATAATAAAAAGGAAAGTCTTCAATAAGAGCGGTGATACAAAATCCCCTTTGTTTTTTAAGTTGTACATTATGCCAAGCTAGATAATTTATCCTTTAGCCTAGTTTTCTTGATGAATACTGTTGCGGGGAATTCTTGGACCAAGTAGCTATGTAACTCTAATAAGGAATATACTTCATACCTCTAACAACATTAAAATCATGGAACGTTTAATGCCACTGGTGAGCACATATTACAAACAGAATTCTAAATTACTGCAGTTATTTTTAGAGTTCACATGTATCTTCTAATGTACTTAGCTGAGGAAAAAATTCTAATTCAACTAGTTGGGTCACCAACTACACCCAAAAGTCTAAGCAACTAAACTGGTTTTCAATACAAACAAGAATGGGGAGCTTTCATATATCTGCCCCCATGTCAAGGATTATCAACCTATTAACTCTGAACTCGGTGATAACCTTTTATGCACAAATGAGTACAGTATGGCACTGCTAATTATAAACAGAACTTCAAGAAAAAGAATCCTCCTTCAGAAGCAATTTCTAGGATATGAACATCATAAATACTTTTTTTTTTTTTTTGCAAGAGAAGGAGAGAGAAGGGGGGGGAGATAGGGACAGACAGACAGGAAGGGATAGAGATGAGAAGTATCAATACTTCATTGTGGCATCTTAGTTGTTCATTGATTGCCTTCTCATATGTGGCTTCACCGCGGGGCTCCAGTTGAACCAGTAACCTTTTGTTCAACCAGCAACCTTGGGCTTCAAGCCAGCGAGCTTTGGTCTCAAGCCAGTGACCATGGGGTCATGTTTGTGATCCCATGTTCAAGCCAGTGACCCTGTTCTCAAGCAGGTGAGCCCATGTTCAAGCCCATGACCTCAGAATTTTGAACCTGGGTCCTCAGCATTTCAGGCTGATGCTCTATCCACTCCAACACAACCTGATCAGACATTAAGAAAGAATACAGCTCAACATATCTGTCTAATGTAAATAGAGTGCAAGCCACATACGCAATTTTACATTTTCAAGTAGCCACACTAAAAAATTAGGAACAGGTAAACTTAATATACTTTATTTAACCCAATACTGTATATAAAAAATACTGTTTGAATTTGTGATCAATATAGAAATTGTTAAAAAGATATTTTATATATCTTTTTGTAAAGTCTTCAAAATGGAGTGTTTAATTTACACTTAAAGCATATATCTTGATTCAGACTAGCTGCGTTTCGAGTGTTCAATGACCACTCATGGGTAGTGGATGCTGTACCAAACAGTGTAAATATACTGCTCACAAAAATTAGGGGATATTTTTTTGCTTCATATTCATTTTGAAATATCCCCTAAATTTTGTGAGGAGTATATATTTACACTACCTAAAATATAAATGATTACTATATTTGAAGAGCCATGCCTACAGTCACTGCAGTCTCAGCCCTTCACCCTCTTTGATGGAGCCCTTATAACATCCCCATCCTTCAATGGGACCACTAGTGCACCAGAGTTTCAAGAAGGGGAAAAGGATGTGTTTTTAACAAATCAACTTGCTATTTCCCAGTAGAAACAATAATATACACAATAGTTCTATGGCTAAGTGACATTAAGAGTTAAAGTTTTCCTGGGGAAGAAGGCCTGGGAACCTAATAACCATTTAGAACATTGTAGGAGAGTGTGTTCCAAACTTCCAATATACACACATGGGGAGTGCCTGGATCTCCCATTTAAATTCTCAGTGAATGAGAACTGGAGATCATGTTTACCAGAAGTTTTTCACTTAAGGACTTAAACTAATGGGTCCCTGTCTTCATCCCAGTTCTCTCAGCCCCCCCTCCCATACAGAGGGTCCTTCAAACCTGCCTTTCTCTGGAAAGCACATTTCTCCCTGAGATGTCAAACAGCTGTGATGTTTGGCCACTCTGAACTGAAGAAGGAATTTAGACATTCTGTCTCCTGAAAAGTTCTAATTATCTTCCTGAAGCAAAGGCAAGCTGAAAAGTACAATATTTGTCCTTTCCTTACATGTGGCCCTTCCCTTCTGCCACCCTTTCAACCCTAATCTAAGACTCAAGGCCAAAAGCTCTCAAGTGGCCAGCACTAATGCAAAACTAGGCAATTTCAACTACATCTCTGACCTGTCATTCTTCCTTCTTCTCAGCCCATCTCAACATTTGTTCCTTTTTTTTTTTTTACAGAGACAGTCAGAGAGAAGGATAGATAGGGACAAACAGACAGGAATGGAGAGAGATGAGAAGCATCAATCATCAGTTTTTCGTTGCGACACCTTAGTTGTTCATTGATTGTTTTCTCATATGTGCCTTGATCACGGGCCTTCAGCAGACCAAGTGACCTCTTGCTTAAGCCAGCGACCCTGGGTACAAGCTGGTGAGCTTTGCTCAAGCCAGATGAGCCCGTGCTCAAGCTGGCGACCTCAGGGTCTTGAACCTGGGTCCTCCGCATCCCAGTCTGATGCTCTATCCACTGCGCCACTGCCTGGTCAGGCTCAACATTTGTTTCTTAATAATAACCAAACAAGCTACAGACAGAAAGGTTTGCCCTATTTCTTTTCAAATCCATGATAGTCCTTTATCCCAGGAGAAGTATACAAACTATACCTTGCAGGTTTCAAAGCCCTTTTGTGATCCAGTCTCAAGTAGTTACAATCTTGACTAGATAAACTGAATTCTCACTGGGTCCTGGCCATCTTCTCTCCTCCAACTGCAATCTGTTGGTTAAGAGTCCAGTGTTCTTTACATCTCCCCCACCTTAATCCACCTCTTGTCACCTTTCTCCAATGCCTATTCTTAAGACCTTTGATAAGTAGGACTATTTTACTATTTTTATCTCTCCTTGGGCCAGCTCTTTGTTGGTGTCATCTTAGACTCTATTCTATAGTAAAGTCTGGTCCAGAGAGGGTGCTCAATGAACATATGGTAAATGAATGCTTAGATTACTGTAGTAGCAATCCACTGTCAGACTTATCTTCCAGAAACACCATTTTGATCATATTACTGATAAGTCAGACCAACAGTTATTAGGGGAAGAAGCAAGAGGCATTTTACAGGTTGATGAAAATGTTCTGTATCATGGGCTGGGGTGGTCGTCACATGAATAAACAAAGACATGAAAATGCAGCAAGTCATTAAAATCGATGTATTTTAATGTATATGTTATACTTCAATAAACAAAAGAAAGGGGACACAAATACACTGGTCTTGTAAAAATACAATTTGACTATATTATAAACCTGAACCTAAGTGTAAATGCTAGTTGTAATAAATATTAAACATATCAAATTGTTAATGGTAATCACCCACTGGAGAAGACTGGTGAAAACGGGAGGGGAAGACTGGGTAGCTTTCACAAGTACATATTACTTGAAATCTTTTTTCCATCCCATTTATTGAGTACCTACCAAAAAATCTAGGCACTCTCTTAGGTACTTGGGTCAAATATATAGAAATTCAAATATGTGCCCTTAAAGAGTTCATATTAGGGAGCTCAACGTGAACATTATCACCATATAACATGCTAACTACTATAGTTAAGTAGTTAGACCTTATAGTTAAGGTCTGGACAAAGTGGTAAGGAATCACAATGGGAGTTCTTACACTGTTCATAATAGGGGTCGGGGAAAGGAGAAGGATGACTTCTAAGAATGTAGAATGAAGAGTTGAGGCACATCAGGTCAACCAGTGTGCCCCAGGCAGAAAGGACAGCACATGCAATGGCACAGAAGTAAGAGGCAGAGTGAGTTTGGAGAGTATGGCCTAATTTCCCACTGAGGCTGAAGCCTGAGGTTGAGAAGAGAGTTGGAGGACACTGTTGGAAAGGTATGAGAAAAGATCATGAAGGCCTTGGAGGTCAGGTTAAGGAGTATGGACTTTATTCTGAAATGTAATGGAAAGTCACTGAAAGATTTTTAGTAGGGTAATGACTTTCTATTTTACTATATTGTATTTAAAGAATGATTGATCTAATGGCATAAACATAGAGGAATTTTAGTATAATCATATTTTCTTTGTCCATTTATCTGTCAATGGATACTTGGATTGTTTCCCTACCCTGGCAATTATGATTAATGCCGCAGTGAACATGGGGATACATGTATCTTTCCAGTTAGTGTTTACATTTTTTTCAAATACCCAAAAGTGGAATTGCTGGGTTGTATTTTAGTTCTATTTTTAATTTTTTGAGGAACCTCCATATTGTTTTCCATAGTTGCTATACCAATTTACATTCCCACCAACAGTGCACAGGGTGCCTTTTCTCCACACATCTCTTGTCTTTTTGATGACAGACATTCTAACAGGTATGAGGTGATATCTCATTGTGGTTTTTTTTTTTAATTTTTTTACAGGGACAGAGAGAGACAGGGATAGATAGGGACAGCCAGGAATGGAGAGAGATGAGAAGCATCAATCATCAGTTTTTCGTTGCGAGGCCTTCGTTGTTCATTGATTGCTTTCTCATATGTGCCTTGACCATGGGCCTTCAGCAGACCAAGAAACCCCTTGCTTGAGCCAGGGGTTACTCGGTGGTGAGCTTTTTATTTATTTTTTATTTTTTTGCTCAAGCCAGATGAGCCCGCGCTCAAGCTGGCGACCTCGGGGGTCTCAAACCTGAGTCCTTCCGCATCCCAGTCCAATGTTCTATCCACTGTGCCACCGCCTGGTCAGGCCCATTGTGGTTTTGAGCATCTTTTCATGCGCCTGTTAAGCATCTGTATATCTTCTGTGTATTCAAATCCTTTGCCCACTATTGAGTTGTTTGAGTTCTTTGTATATTTTTTATATTTATCCCTTATCAGATATGTGATTTATAAATATTTCTCCCCTTTTAATTTTGTTGATAGTTTCTCTCCCCTTATATTATTTCAAAATAGCTATCATCACATGTTTCAAATAGCCAATGAGGAAGGTGAAAAGGAAGCAAGATCAGAGAAGAAACAATTCATCATAAAAATTAATGCATCACCTTTGTGGCACTTTGAGTTTTAAATGCTCTCTCCATTGTCTCAGGCTGTTCTCAAAGACCATGCTGCTACTGTTTTACCCAAAAGCACCACCTTAGTTTCCAACTATAGTAAAAGGTCCCCCTGAAAGTTACTCCTTTTCCAAGTAAGGCCCATAAAATATGCTCAAAGGCATATGAAAAAGTTTTACCTTAGTTAAAATGCCAATAAATGTTTGGAATACAGGTAATTTAAAAAGCATAAACTTACTTCCTAAATATGTAAGTCAAAATGCTACCTTTTACTAATACATGGTGACAAAAGAATGCAGATACCAATAAGCAAAGTTAGCTACAGGACATGAGTAAACAACACTCAAGGGAAATTTTCACTTTTTCAAATATTCTGTGTCTTCAAATGACAGACTAGGGATGTTTCTTTGGGTTCATATACACAATGGAATACTATGTGGCCATGAAAAAGAAGAAAATCTAACCATTTACAATGGCATGGATGGACCTGGAGATTATTATGCTAATTAGAATAAGCCAGGCAGAGAAAGAAAAATATCATATGATCTCATTTATATGTGGAATCTAAGGAACAAAGTGAACTGAAGAACAGAATAGAGGCAGAGACAGGATTACAGGGACCAGAGAGACAGCTGTCAGACGGAAGGGGGATGAGGGGATGGGATCAGAGAAGGTAAAGGGATTAGTGAAATTATATATACATAACACACAGATATAGATAACAGGACAGCAAATCCCAGATGTAAGGGGGGAGGGAGATAAGGGAGAGGGGGCAAAGGGGGTATAAAAAGGGACACAGGGGTGGGGGTGAGGGTGTTATATTCAGTGGGACACTTGAATCCATGTAAACACAAAAACTTAAAATTAATAAAAATTTAAAAAAACAAAAAAAGTCTAGAGTACACTAAACATAACACTATAAATGCAGTGTTAACACCTGTGACACTATGTGCAACAAACTTGTCTGCAAAGCAGCACTTAAAACAGATATAACAGCCTGACCTGTGATGGCGCAGTGGATAAAGTGTCAACCTGGAAATGCTGAGGTCGCCGGTTAGAAACCCTGGGCTTGCCTGGTCAAGGCACATATGGGAGTTGATGCTTCCAGCTCCTCCCCACCTTCTCTCTCCCCCTCTCTGTCTCTCTCTCTCTCCCTTTCTCTTTCCTCTCTAAAATGAATAAATAAAATTTAAAAAAAAGAAATCTCTAAAAAAAAGAAGGTTACTATTTAAAAAAAAAAAACAGATATAACACAAAATGCTTGAATTTAATATAATTTTTATCTAGTCCCAAAGTCAAACTTAATTCCATCCATCTAAAGAAGACTACAAGTAACAGGTATGACTAATTTTAAAAGAGCACATATCCATGTCCTAACAGATGTGCAGTAAGAGGTTACTAAATCCTAGGTGAAATACTATATTCACATACTCAACAGTACACATTAGTGAAAAGTTCCAGTCAAAGTAACTTTTCACAAGATTCATTGTAAGCACTTGTAAGTGGATATACTGGGAATAGTTTCATGCTTTTTAAGAGGGAAAAAACTCCCAACCAAATTTACAACTTATGCCTGTTATAGTACCAGTAGAATTGAATCATTCAGCAGGAAAAAAAAAACACTTTAGTTTTGCAGTGTTTAGAACTGGATACCACCAAGACTGGAGAAGTAAGCAGTTATTTTGAGAAGAGATAAACAATGGGCCTCCAACCGTAGAGAAATTGAAAACTACACTTCATGTTATTCTTCAGAAAAATAAGCTGCAAATCAAAGCCTAACATCACTTTGCCGAAAGGACCTGAGGCTGCTAATGAAGAGCAAAGCTTTAAGTAGGAACTAAGATGTCTGCTGCCAGTGAAAAGAAGAACTATTTGATAAACAGTGTGACAGAAAACAGACATTTATGGCTCCCAGCTCTAAGCGAGTGAAAGCCTAGACTAAATTTTAGGAAAAATTAACGAGCTGTTCTAAAATTTCAGACCTTCCAAAATGGCTAGATCCTAACAGCAAAAGAAGAAATAGTTACCACATGCTTTGGGGAAGGTTGGGGGTGGGCAGGAGGGAGTGGCTGAAAGACACTCAGAAAGAAAATGCTCCCAAGCTATGGCATATTCAGTAATTCAGGTAGAGGTAGCAACACCATACGAACATCATTAAGATCATTAACCATTTCCTAGCACATGAAATTATCAAGTAAGATGAAAATGAAAAATTTGAATAATCTTGGAAAAGCATAATGACTAAATAAGAAAATAACTTAGGATTAGTAATTAAAGGTATTACAGAAAGTATCTTCCCATACCTGGCCTACATAAGGAAAAAAGATCAAACTCAACTGGGAAGAATGCTTTATTTATTTATTTTTCACTTTAGGAAAAAATATAGTATATAAGATGGCAGGATAAAATGAGCTAACAGATGAAATTTCCACTAAAAACAATATTCAACTTTTCCCCTCTGTTCATAGAACTGTCTTGAGCCTATAAAATACCATGGATAAATTACACAGCCACTAAAAATTTTAAGTATGAGGCCTATGTGGCAAACCAGAAAAATTCATGGGACATTTTAGTTGAAAAAACAGAACACAAAGTAATATGTATACTGGGACTACAACGCTAGGTAAAAAGATGTAATAATGGTTATTGGGGGGGGGGGGGGAGGCTTTTTTTTTCCTTTCCAAAGATTCTGTAAATATTGCCATGAAAGTTTTATAAATCAAAACCCATTTTTACTAAAAATGTTTTGTTGTCTATATCTAAGAGTTTGTTTATGTTTTTTCAAAACCCATTTTTAAATTGAGTCTTGGCATTCAAAAAATGCTAAGTGGTTCTTTTAAAGAAAAGAAAAGGCACACTGCTTTGTAGTTCATCCTTTTTACTACTTTAAATTGAGGATTTTAAATGGCCACACTATAAATGGCTTGCTCTTATCTGTATTAGTACTCAAGCAGTGTAGACCTTCAGACTTAGGATGTACAAACATCTGCTCTTGTAGGTGGAAGAAATGGTCACACCCTTTTGGGAAACTGACATTAAAAAAAATATGGCATTTTGAAAGATGTCTACTTGCTCCATTTTTCTAAATAAACAAATCAAAAACTGAAAACAGTATTAAAACCAGAAGTTTCAAGGGGAACCTACTAATCAAATTGTTCACAGAAACTACAAGTTACAAAGTTAAAGCACTCCCCCCCTTTTTTCCCTATTGTTCTCCCCCACCCCATTTTGGTTTTATTTCTGAAGGAACAGTATCTGAGCAACTCTTCAGTTTGGTTAGGTTTCATTCTTTTAAATACCTTACTTGGCTGAAAAGAATTACAGCACTTCCAGATGGCGCCTCCCCAGTACTATTAAGATAATTCTGAGAAAATGAGGGCATTTAGCAAAAGCCTTCAAGGATTATGGTAATATATTTTTAAGGTTCAATATGCAATCAGGACTCTTATTCAGGTTGATATAATAGTCTGAGTTCTATTTCATCAGGTCATTGCAGGCAAAACGGTTATCTCCTCTCCATTAGTAATATAAATTACCCCGTGGAGGCGACGTCTTCCCTACTTTTCTCCTGTGGGTCAGAATCTTGTGGATCAAACCATCAAGTTTTATTATTGTAACAGCTCATAATGAAGTCCTCTCCTTTCTTCTTTCTTTTTCACTTTACAAACCTCTACAGCCTAACACAAAACTAACTTATGATTGATAGGTAGGTCAGGTCCCTAAAAAGCGCTGCCCCAGTGGGTTCCGACTGGGTATCTCTCCGACGCCCCTCCGCCCCCTGTCGCTGCTTTGGCTTGTCTCCAAACACTAACAGTAGTAGCTAAGGTAACCAACAGCCTGACCAATTCCGAAGAAGAAACGAAGAGTTTCTCAGGTCTGGGGATTGAGAGGCTTGCTCAGCGGATAGATTTTCCATTGGGCGGGGGCGAGTTGAAGACCACAGAAGTGCAAAAGCTTTAGCGTAACCTTTGAAGGCCCGTGGCTGGTTCTGCCACGCTCTCAGCAGGAAGGGGGCGGGAGGAACGGGGATGGGTAGAGAGAAGCAGCGGGGAGCGAGAGGGGGGCAGAAAGGAGCAGCCAGAGGAGGAGCCAGGGCTGAAGAGAAGCCTGCGCCAGACGGGAGCACCTGGGGCGGAGTCGCGGGCTCGCCCTGCCCCTCGGCCGCAGCGGCGCGGGGTGCACCCAGAAGGGGCGGGTCTCTTTCCCTCCCTCCGCTCCCTTCTTTCCATCTCAGCAGCGTCCACAGTCTCCCTCTCTGGCTCATACAAAAGCAAAATGTCCGCCATCTTCCGAGGCCGCTGCGGTCGTTGCAGCTACCGGCCAGGTTTTCTTGTACTTTCTCCCAGGGCTGCCCCTCCCCTGACCCTGAGCGCTGCAGAGACTCCGAAACCACCAACCGCACCGCTCCGCCAACCTCTGCGGATCCCTCGCCCCGCACGCGCCTCCAGGCGACGCAGGACCTCTCAAGCAGAAGCAAACAGGGGAAGCCGCCCCAGCCGACTGGCTCCTGATTATTGGGCGCCCCACCCCCTTGATGGCCCCCTTTACCTTGATGCAGTACGGGGGTTCGTCGTAGGTGACCAGCATGTACCTGTCTCCGCGGCTGGCTGGGTCCCGGGCGCGCAGCTGCGGGACGAGGGATGACGGAGGGGGCCGCGAAGGGAAGGAGGGAGGAGGGGGCGACACAAACGTTACAGAAGCACCTAAATCCACCACCACCCCAAGGGCTATCTTCCCATCTCTCCGCTCCCTCCCTTTACCTTCAAGAATAACTCCACAGCGCCTTTGGCAATGTCCAAATAGGAGGTGCCCAGGTCAGTGCGCTGGTTCATAGAGGCGGACGTGTCTATGAGGAACAGCAGGATGGGCATCTTCTCCCTCACCCCTAGCTCAGCTCCCCACTCGCCTGGCCCTCTTGTCCTCACTGCTGCCCACTGCCACCCGAACCCTTAACTCTCGCCTAGCCAGGGCACAGGGAGACAGAGAGAGGGAGCCGGAACAAGACGGATGGAACTGCTCCTGGCCGTCTCCTTCTGCAGTCCCACCTCCTCTCCCACCGAGGGAACTTGAACGTGTGAGCCTGTGTAGCCCTCGGGCCCCTCCCCCCTTCCTCTCTTCTGCCACCACTACTGGCGCCGCTGCCACTGCCGCAGAGACTACTGCCCAAGCATCCGTCCACGCTCACTCAAGCGCTCGCCACAGACTAAGAGCTGTCTCTGTTCACCGACACACAACTTCCCTTCGCTCACCTACCACCAGCACCATGTGACCAGAACCCACACGATTGGCTGCCAATTATGTGGTATTTGCATATTCATTCGATGACCGCAAGGGGAGGGATTTGGGTGAACCTTGGGAGCTGAAGTTAGAACGCGCTGGGTTCAAGGGAAATGTTAAGGACCTTCCTTTAAAGGCCTTAGGTGTTAGAATGCTTAGGGTGGTTAGATGGACTTTCTCTTGCTTTTCAAAGATGATGATTCATTAGAAAGTAAGAGTGAATTTGAGCAACAGTTGTACAGAAAGCAGTACAGAAGCATATGCTTGAACTGACTGCACAGAAAATTCTTTGCTAATTGCAGTAGATAAATCCTGCTACTGGCTAAGACCAAAACATTTCAGAAGCAGCAAACTTCATTCCTGGCAAGATCTACTCGCATTTCTTTAGCTCCCTTCCCATTCTTGATCAGTATTTTTTGTTGTTGTTGTTGTTTTTTTGTATTTTTCTGAAGCTGGAAACGAGGAGAGACAGTCAGACAGACTCCCGAGTGCGCCCCACCGGGATCCACCCGGCACGCCCACCAGGGGCAACGCTCTGCCACTCTGCCCTTCCGGGGCCTCGCTCTGCCGCGACCAGAGCCACTCTAGCGCCTGGGGCAGAGGCCAAGGAGCCATCCCCAGCGCCTGGGCCATCTTTGCTCCAATGGAGCCTTGGCTGTGGGAGGGGAAGAGAGAGACAGAAAGGAAGGAGGGGGTGGGGGTGGAGAAGCAAATGGGCGCTTCTCCTATGTGCCCTGGCCGGGAATCGAACCCGGGCCCCCCGCACGCCAGGCCGACGCTCTATCCCTGAGCCAACCGTCCAGGGCCTCTTGATCAGTATTTATAAGTCGGTTCCTAGCCTTGCATTCCACATATATCTACTTTGAAAGGAAACTAATGCTGAAACGCAATTACCTAAACTGGCCTTTTATGTGCACAAGCTTCAGTTTCATTGAGCTCTTTGAAATATTGGCCTGCCTGTGATATAAATGCACCTACTCTTGTCTCTGTGCAGCCTTTGCATATGAGAGGTTTGCCAACGAAGATTTTGATTCAACTGACATTTATTGAGCACCTAGGAAGTGGCAGGCACCCGCCTTAGTTTCATTTAATCCTCGAAATTATTACAGTAGATGGTATTTTTCAGTAAAAGCAAGTGCAGATCAGCTAGATTATGGCAATAATGAGGGATGCTTTCAGATTTGTCTCCGTGGAGAGGCTCAATAAATAGCCAACCACACTTTGCTGACTACTTTAATGTAACATGATTTTAAAATGTGGAGATGTGTATTTCTAGAAGGATGTTATGCACAACGTGGAATCCTGAGTTTGAGTTTATAATCGTATTGCTATGTATATCTTTCTGCAGTCTTTTATACATACTTAGTATTATATATTATAGATATGTGCACACATTCAGTAATATTTTCAGAAAAATAAGATTTCAAAAGAGGCCACATGGCACTATATGAATCAGGGACAAACAAGTGATGCAAGCAAAAATTGCAATGGTCTAGTGGTTTAAAAGTTCAGCATATTTCGTGGATGAGATGGATGAGGCACAAAGGGAGAAGAGAGAAATTCTGGGTTGGAAGGATTGGTGTAAAACAAAAACAGCCAGATCTAGTGTATGCATGATGCATTTCAAGCTAGTCTGCTGGGATACACTTGGTGGGAATTAATGGGGAGATAGACACTAGAAGTCCACATTTCCATTCTGATACAAATATTATTGGAGAAGGGCAATGCCTATATGAGCTACAATGCTAAAATGTGAAGGACTGGTAAAGACACTTGTATCAGTTTTCAATTTCTGTGTAACAAATTACTATAAACTCAGTGGGTCAAAACCACATACACATTCATTACCTTACAGTTGCTGTGAGTCAGGGGTTTGGAAATGATGTAGCTGGATTCTATGCTCAGTTGGAAAAGACTGTATTCAAGATATTAGACAGGCTGTGTTTTCATCTGAAAGTTTGGGAAAGAATCAGCTTCCAAACCTATTCAAGGTGTTGGTAGAATTTACTTCCTTGTGGCTGTCTGCTGGTTGTAGGCCACCTTTCTGTATATCTGCAGCTTTGGTTCACTGACTCATGGTTGTCTCCATAGACTTGTTAATAGCATAGTCGTTGGCTTCCTCAGGGCCATCAACTCCCTTGCTCCAGTCTTATGTAATTTGACTTACTTATAAGAGTTCCAGCCAACACCCCTGCCATATTCTGTTGACAAGAATAAAGTAACAGGTCTTACACTGAGGAGAGAGATTTATACAGGAGGTTATAACATGAGGTGGAGATCATGAGGGCTATCTAATAAGTCTTCCTAACATTAAGTGAGGATGGGATTAGTACCTATAAACAAATTTTGTCTAGTTCACACTTTTTGTTAAAGTCAACTCCAACTAATAATATACCATTTTCAGACCACCAGATAAATGCATGGGGTTGACTGGTTGCTTAGAGTAAGTAGCCTTTGGTTGAAGAAGTACAAGATTTCCTTTTAGTTTATATATACACACACACACACACACACACACACACACATACATACCATTTATGAACTTCAGCATACTATAGCCCTTATTTGTATATTTATATATAATATAAACAAACATTTATTTATATAAATAAATATATTTAATTGTTGACCTATATAAATTGATATGTAACATAACATTATTTATATTTATTGATATATAATATAATATAATTATGTATACGCATATATATTAAATGCTCCGCCTTCCTCACTAACCTAAACAGGGCTGCTTTCACTGGGAACTGAGAATATAGAAACTAAGGCGGGCAAAGGGGGTGAATAGATAGTCCCCAGGTCACAAATGGTGTTTTAAGGTGATGTAAAAAAATCTTGGCACTGGCTGGTTGCTCAATGGTATAGTGTCTGCCTGGCATGTGAATATCCTGGGTTCGATTCTTGGTCAGGGCACACAGGAGAAGCACCCATCTACTTCTCCTGTCCTTCCTCTCTCTCTCTCTTTCTCTCTCTTACCCTTCTGCAGCCATGGCTCAATTGGAGGGAGTTAGTCCCAGGCACTGAGGACAGCTCTGTGGTCTTCACCTCAAGTTTCAAGAAGAACTCGGTTGCTGAGCAACAGAGGATCACCCCAGATGGGCAGAGCATCGCCCCCTAGTGGGCTTACTGGATGGACTCCAGTCTGGGCACATGTGGGAGTCTGTCTCTCTGCCTCCCCTCCTCTCATTGAATTAAAAAGAATCTTCAAATGACATCAGAGTAATGGTGCGGTAGGAAGCGATACCGATAAATCTCCCCCAAAACTCAACAAGATCTTCAACCAGAAACAAAAAAACCTATCCTTGGAGCCTCCAGATGTTTTGCAATACACCCGAAGGTATGGTTGAGCAAAAAATTGGCTAAATATATAATCAAACCCTGAAGGAAATAGGGAGTAAGAAATGCTCCGCCTTCCTCACTAACCTAAACAGGGCTGCTTTCACTGGGAACTGAGAATATAGAAACTAAGGCGGGCAAAGGGGGTGAATAGATCCAGGCCACGGCACAAATGGCCGAACCAGGCTGTAGCACGGAGATCCAAGCTGAGGAAAAACTGTGCCTGTGGCAACCCAGTCAATACAAGCTAACACTCACACCAAACCCAGACAAAGAAAGACAAGTGGGGCAGCCATTTTCCCCGATCTCCTGGTCGGCGCGTGCAGATAGTGGGCGAGAGATTCCTCTGATTGCCTTAGCAGTGGGTGCTCGAGTTACCCCACACAGAGGCAGAGTCAGGAGCCTTTGTGTGCGGAATCTCCGGGCTGACCCAGTGCCCTGAAAAAGCCGCACACTGGAAGGGAGCGAGAGCCAATTCCAATGCTAGAACTTTTCTGTGCGGGCGGGGGTTTCACTCAGAGGGTGAGGCGGCCGGCTTGATATCCTGGTCTGCGCGCATGGAGAGTGGGCAAGAGATTCCTCCCAGCACCTCAGGAGTGAGCACCCATGTTATCGCACAGAGGGGCAGAGTCAGGGGCCTCTGTGTGGGCCAAAAGTGGAATCTCCGGGCCACCCCAGTGCCCTGAAAAAGCTGCATATGGGGAGGGAGGGAGAGCCAATTCCAATGCTGGAACTTTTCCGTGCGGGTGGGGGTTTCACTCAGAGGGTGAGGCGGCCGGCCTGATATCCTAGTCTGCGCACAGATAGTGAGCGAGAGATTCCTCCGAGTGCTTTGGGAGTGCACGCCCGTGTTAACCCACAGAGGGGCAGAGTCAGGGGCCTTTGTTTGGGTCAAAAGCAGAATCTCCAGGCCGCCCCAGCGCCCTGAAAAAGCCGTGCACGGGGAGGGAGCGAGAGCCAATTCCAATGCTGGAACTTTTCTGTGTGAGAGGAGGTTTCACTCAGGGTGTGAGACTGCCGGCCTGATATCCTGCTCTGCGCACAGATAGTGAGTGAGAGTTTCCTCCAAGTGCCCCAGGAGAGGGCGCCCATCCATGTTACTGGACAGAGTGGCAGAGCCAGAGGTATTTGAGTGGGCGTAAGCCCCGCCTGATTATGCTAGCAGCTCTGACTGACTGAGCCTTACCCAGAGCCCTGTGCTGAGTGGAAATAGAGTGAGGAGTTGCCAGCTCTTTGAGCTTCTTACTATCCAGGCAGAGGCATTAGCAACCCCATAGCTGGATTATCAGGCTACTAATTGAGGAAGGAAAGACTAGGAGAGAGGCTCCAGGAACATGGACTCTCTCACTGTCAGAGCCTATAAATGCTAATGAGCCTCGACTGCCAACGAGACTGAAGCACAATACATGACATTGCCATAGAGACTTATCAACTGCAAACCTCTACCTGAGCATGCCAAAGGAGCAGAAGCCGAGGTACAGAGTCACCGACCAGGAAGAGGGAGAGAAAAGAAAAAGCAAAAAGATAACCTCTCAAAATCAAGAATAATACGCAGACTTTATAACCTATCCCATTTTATAATATTTGTTTGTTTGTTTCTCTTACCTTCATTCTTGATTTTTTTTTTCCTCCTCCAATTTGGTCATTTAACTCTCTTCTGGTCTTACTCTCTCCTCTCCTTGAACTACACTACCCAAAAGTGTTACATCTCCCATTATCTTTTCTTTCTTCTTCCTTTCTCTCTATGAAGGTTGCACTCCAAAACCCTTAACTCTCTCTTTCTCTCTCTCTCCTCTTTTTTCTATTTTCTTTTTTCTTCTTTTAGTGGTTCCCACTTTTCTCTCTCTCTCTCTCTTTCTTTTCTCCCTCTATATAGTTTGTTCCTTTCTCCTTTATGTCTCTTCTCTTTCAAACCTCAATAACAAACAAATTATCTTATCTGGGATTCAAACTTATGTTTGTGGCATTTTCGGGGGTTTTTACGTCATCTTTTTAACTCACTAGCAGTGCTCCCATCCCTGGCTCTCCATTTTATCTAGTTCTTGTTCTACTAAATACAATAATAATTTTTTAATTTGTCCCCCCATTTTCCTGTTTCCCTGTTATTCCTCTCATCATAACTCTTAGTCAACCAACACCTAAAAGCAAATCATTTTATTCTTGACCCAATTTATTCCTTTTTTGCTTTTTGTGGGTCCACACCCTCTTTTTTTCCGGGTTTTTTTTTTGCCCCTTTATTACTTCTCCCCAATTCAAGCCCTCCATTACAGGCATTGTTTGTTCTATTTAGTACAATATAATTCACAATTTACCACAAGATTTTCTCAAGAAAGAAGGGAGAAGACAGGAGAGGAAAAAAGGAGGGAGGGAATAATTTCCTTTTTTTAAATTTTTAATTTTATTTTATTTTTCTTTATTTAATTATTAATTTTTTTAAAAAAAAACTTTGATTTTTTATTTTTATTTTTTTAACTTTTTATTCTTTATTAAATCTCATTAATACTATCAACAAAACCACCCTCAGATGACATTAAGGAAGAGAAAATCAAATATCATGGATACAAAAGAAAGAGAGGTAACACAGATAGATGAGGACAAATCTATGGAGAAAAAATTTAATATATTGGAAACCTTGGAGTTAAACAACAGAGAATTTAAAATAGAAATCCTAAAAATACTCAGAGATATACAAGAAAACACAGAAAGGCAATTTCGGGAGCTCAGAAAACAACTCAATGAACACAAAGAATATATGTCCAAGGAAATTGAAACTATAAAAACAAATCAAACAGAGATGAAAAACTCAATTCAAGAGCTGAAAAACGAGGTAACAAGCTTAGCTAATAAAACAGGCCAGATAGAAGGTAGGATTAGTGAAATAGAAGACAAGCAACTTGAGGCACAACAGAGAAAAGAAGAAAGAGACTCAAAAATTATTTAAAAAAAAAGAGATAGCCCTACAGGAATTATCTGACTCCATCAAAAAGAATAACATAAGAATAATAGGTATATCAGAGGGAGAAGAGAGAGAAAATGGAAAGGAGAACATACTCAAACAAATAATAGATGAGAAATTCCCAAGCCTGTGGAAAGAACTAAAGCCTCAAATTGAAGAAGCAAACAGAACTCCGAGTTTTCTTAACCCCAACAAACCTACTTCAAGGCACATCATAATGAAATTGGCATAAACCAACGGCAAAGAAAACATTCTCAAGGCAACCAGGGAAAAGAAGAATACAACATATAAAGGAAGGCCCATTAGGTTATCATCTGATTTCTCAATAGAAACTCTACAAGCTACAAGAGAGTGGACCCCAATATTTAAAGTCCTGAAAGAGAGGAACTTTCAGCCACGAATACTATACCCATCAAAGCTATCCTTCAAATATGAAGGAGAAATAAAAACATTCACAGATACAGAAAAGATGAGGGAATTTATCATCAGAAAATCCCCACTCCACGAATTACGAAAGGGGGTTCTCCAATCAGACACAAAGAACAAAACAAAACAAAGCCACAAGTAAAAGCTCCAAGAGAACACAATAAAAACAAATTTAAACTATGACAACAACAAAAAGAAAGGGGGGGAGAGGATGGAGATTAACAGTAGCAAAGGACAATGGAGTGCAAAAGTACTCACAGAATAGTGCACTACAATGAACAGGGTAGGAAACCTTTTCATTACTTAAAGGTAACACCCATTGAAAAAACCACCACAGAAGCACATGATTTAAAAAAAATAGCAGCAGAGGAAAGATGTATGGAATACAACCAAATAAAAAGAAAAGATAGAAAAACAAAAGAGAAGGATCAAACAAGACATAAAACTAACAGAAAGCAATCTATAAAATGGCAATAGGGAACTCACAAGTGTCAATAATTACACTAAATGTAAACGGATTAAACTCACCAATAAAAAGGCACAGAGTAGCAGAATGGATTAAAAATGAAAATCCAACTGTATGCTGCCTACAAGAAACTCATCTAAGTAACAAGGATAAAAACAAATTCAAAGTGAAAGGCTGGAAAACAATGCTCCAAGCAAATAACATCCAAAAAAAGCAGGTGTAGCAATACTCATATCTGATAATGCTGACTACAAGACAGCAAAAGTACTCAGAGACAAAAATGGCCATTTCATAATGGCTAAGGGGACACTGAATCAAGAAGGCTTAACAATTCTTAATATATATACACCAAACCAAAGAGCACCAAAATATATAAGACAGCTACTTATTGACCTTAAAACAAAAACTGACAAAAATACAATGAGACTTGGAGAACTCAATACACTGCTGACGGCTCTAGATCAGTCATCCAAACAGAGAATCAACAAAGATATAGTGGCCTTAAACGAAACCCTAGAGCACCTGGATATGATAGACATCTACAGGACATTTCATCCGAAAGTGACTGAGTATACATTTTTCTCCAATGTACATGGGTCATTCTCAAGAATTGATCATATGTTGGGCCACAAAAATAACATCAGCAAATTCAGAAAAATCGAAGTTGTACTAAGAATATTTTCTGATCATAAAGCCTTGAAACTAGAATTCAACTGCAAAAAAGAGGAAAAAAATCCCACAAAAATGTGGAAACTAAACAACATACTTTTAAAAAATGAATGGGTCAAAGAAGAAATAAGTGCAGAGATCAAAAGATATATACAGACTAATGAAAATGACAATACGACATATCAGAATCTATGGGATGCAGCAAAAGCAGTGATAAGAGGAAAGTTCATATCTCTTCAGGCCTATATGAACAAACAAGAGAGAGCCCAAGTGAACGACTTAACTTCACACCTTAAGGAACTAGAAAAAGAAGAACAAAGACAACCCAAAACCAGCCGAAGAAAGGAGATAATAAAAATCAGAGCAGAAATAAATGAAATAGAGAACAGAAAAACTATAGAAAAAATTAATAAAACAAGGAGTTGGTTCTTTGAAAAGATCAACAAAATTGACAAACCCTGCCCTGGCTGGTTGGCTCAGCGGTAGGACCTAGCGTGCGGGGGACCCCGGTTCGATTCCTGGCCAGGGCACATAGGAGAAGAGCCCATTTGCTTCTCCACCCCCACTACCTCCTTCCTCTCTGTCTCTCTCTTCCCCTCCCGCAGCCAAGGCTCCATTGGAGCAAAGATGGCCCGGGCGCTGGGGATGGCTCCTTGGCCTCTGCCCCAGGTGCTGGAGTGGCTCTGGTCACAGCAGAGTGACGCCCTGGAGGGGCAGAGCATCGCCCCTTGCGGGCGTGCCAGGTGGATCCCGGTGGGGCGCATGCGGGAGTCTGTCTGACTGTCTCTCCCCATTTCCACCTTCAGAAAAATACAAAAAAAAAAAATTTGACAACCCCTTGGCAAGACTTACCAAGGAAAAAAGAGAAAGAACTCATATAAACAAAATCCAAAATGAAAGAAGAGAAATCACCACGGACACCGTAGATATACAAAGAATTATTGTAGAATACTATGAAAAACTTTATGCCACTAAATTCAACAACCTAGGAGAAATGGATAAATTCCTAGAACAATACAACCTTCCTAGACTGAGTCAAGAAGAAGCAGAAAGCCTAAACAGACCTATCAGTAGAGAAGAAATAGAAAAAACCATTAAAAACATCCCCAAAAATAAAAGTCCAGGCCCTGATGGCTATACCAGCGAATTTTATCAAACATTCAAAGAAGACTTGGTTCCTATTCTACTCAAAGTCTTCCAAAAAATTGAAGAAGAAGCAATACTTCCAAACACATTTTATGAGGCCAACATAACCCTCATACCAAAACCAGGGAAGGATGGCACAAAAAAAGAAAACTACAGACCAATATCTCTAATGAATACAGATGCTAAAATACTAAACAAAATACTAGCAAATCGAATACAACAACATATTAAAAAAATAATACATCATGATCAAGTGGGATTCATCCCAGAATCTCAAGTATGGTTCAACATACGTAAAACGGTTAACGTAATACACCATATCAACAAAACAAAGAACAAAAACCACATGATCTTATCAATAGACGCAGAAAAGGCTTTCAATAAAATACAACACAATTTTATGTTTAAGACTCTCAACAAAATGGAGAGACAAGATGGCACTGGAGTAGGCGGACGTACCAGCATCTACCTCCCAGAACCAAAGTGGATTACAAACTAATTTTATGAACTATCATCTGGAAAAACCAACTTTGGACTAAACTAAAAGGACTCTTCAACCAAGGAACGCTGAAGAAGCCACACAGAGACTGGTAGGAAAAGCGGAAACGTGGAAACGCGGAGAGGGCTGCCCAGCTCCTCGGAGCAAACGGCAGCAGGGAGAGACTCGCGTGGCGGGAAGTGAGTTTAGCAGAGGGGAAAGGGTCCTGAGCCCCAGGAACAAAGCCCCAGCCTGCAGCCCCAGAGCCCAGAAGAGGCGTAAGGACAGTATTTAGCTGGAAACAAGTCAGGATACTGTTTGTGAGAGAGTCTGATTTCTCAGACCCAGGATCCTTCTTAAAGGGACCGCGCAGAACATCTCTATCACAAACACTCACCCAGGGCTCCTGGGGATGGAGGGAGAGGGGAGAGGACCACAGTAACAGGAAGAGAGTGCAATCTAGGAGGCATAGGGAGAAACATTTTGGGAGATAGCCACCCTAACCCCTGGGAAGAGTCACTCCCCAAAGCTGAAGTGAATATTTCCCCCGGAAACAGCAATACCAGCAAAGGGAAGCAAGAGAGCAGCCAAACAAGCTCCCCCGCGGCATTCAGAGCAGAGTCACATAGAAGGAGGGAGCTTTCGGGTCTACAGTAGTGAGTCTTAGGGTCTAAGCTGCAACACTTACACCCACGCGGCTGAGGGCAGACCGGAGAGCGGGCGGCAGCGGGAGACAAAAGCGCGGTTCTGCTGGCAGGGGCGGAAGCCGGCTGGCCACCACTGGGCTCAGGTGTGAGCTCAATCTTGCCTGGCTGGGGAGAAGGGGGCGTGCAAAAGCGGTCAAGCTCAGCTGCCAGCAGCCTGTAATCCAGTCTCCGGGAGAAGGGCGGGAGAAGGGCGGGAACCCCGGAAGGGGTAGAAACCAGCCCTGGAGCAAGGGCAGAGGAGCGCAGCCCTGCCCCGCCCATGCAACCCAGGCTGGTGGTCTGACTTGGTAGCCGGCTCCTCCCGTGGGGGTGGAGCCAAAAGCCCAGAAGAGGCGAAGTTCCGCTACAGAGCTGAATTTGGGCACGCAGCCCTGCCTGGTGGTAGAGCCAAGGCTAGCAGCTGTTCATTGAGTGGGATCATCCTGCAAAGACAGGGCGAAAGCTCGGAAACAGGTGGAGACCTGCAGCTGAGCAAAGGTGCTCACCAGTGCCCTCAGGACCAAGCAAAGCGTCACACACGGGGGCGGGCAAAGGCCAAGGCCACCAACCCTTGTGCACCCGAGCACGTGATCACAGCCACTCCCGTGAAGAGAAAATGCGGAGGCAGAGAAATACAACACAAATAAACCAAGAGAAATCCCCAGAAAAGGACCTAAGTGAATCAGATATAACCAAATTACCAGATGCAGAGTTTAAAATAATGATTGTTAGGATGCTCAAAGATATCAGAACAACCATAGATGGCCATTACGAAAACCTAAATAAAGAGATAACAAATATAAAAAAGGACATTGAAATAATAAAAAAGAATCAGACAGAAATGACAAATACAATATCTGAAATAAAGAATACAATGGAAGGAATTAAAAGCAGGATGGATGAAGCAGAGAATCGAATCAGTGAGTTAGAGGACACAATAAATAAAGGCATGGAAGCAGAGCAGAAAAAAGAAAAGAGACTCAAAAAGTCTGAGGAAACTCTAAGAGAGCTCTGTGACAACATGAAGAGAAATAACATTCGCATCATAGGGGTTCCTGAAGAAGAAGAGAAAGAACAAGGGATAGAGACTTTGTTCAAACATATTATAGCGGAAAACTTCCCCCAATTAAGGCAGGAAAACATTTCACATGTTCAGGAAGCACAGAGAACTCCATTAAGGAGAAACCCAAAGAAACCAACACCAAGACACATCATAATTAAATTACCAAAGCTAAATGATAAAGAGAAAATATTAAAATCTGCTAGAGAAAAAAAGACTATCACCTACAAAGGAGCCCCCATAAGGATGACTTCTGACTTTTCAACAGAAACACTTGAGGCCAGAAGGGAATGGCAAGAAATATTCAAAGTAATGCAGAACAAGAACCTACAACCAAGACTACTTTATCCAGCAAGGCTATCATTTAAAATTGAAGGAGAAATAAAAAGCTTTACAGACAAAAAAAAAACCTCAAGGATTTCACTGCAACCAAACCAAGGCTGCAACAAATGCTAAGGGACCTGTTGTAAACAGATCAAAGGAAAAAAGAATATAGCAAAAGAGAAAAACAGTTTTAAAGAAAAAAAATGGCAATAAACAATTACATATCAGTAATAACCTTAAATGTTAATGGATTAAATGATCCGATCAAGAGACATAGGGTAGCTGCGTGGATAAGAAAACAGGACCCATACATATGCTGTCTACAAGAGACACACCTTAAATCAAAAGATGCACACAGACTGAAGATAAAAGGATGGAAAAAAATATTTCACGCAAATGGAAATGAAAAAAAAGCTGGGGTAGTAATACTTATATCAGACAAAATGGACTTTATAACAAAGACCATAGTTAGAGATAAAGAAGGTCACTACATAATGATAAAGGGAGCAATCCAAAAGGAAGATATAACCATTATAAATACCTACGCACCTAATATAGGAGCACCTAAATATATAAAGCAGACTTTGATAGACTTAAATGACGAGATCAACAGCAATACTATAATAGTAGGGGATTTCAATACCCCATTAACATCATTAGATAGATCCTCAAGAAAGAAAATTAACAAAGAAACAGCAGACTTAAAGGACATATTAGATCAACTCGATTTAATAGATATCTTCAGAACCTTTAACTCTAAAACAGCAGAATATACATTCTTTTCAAGCGCTCATGGTACATTCTCTAGAATAGACCACATGTTAGAGCACAAAAGCGGCTCAACAAATTTAAGAAGAATGAAATCATATCGAGCACTTTCTCTGATCACAATGGCATTAAACTAGATATCAACCACAATAGAAAAATTGAAAAACATTCAAACATTTGGAAACTAAATAGCATGTTATTAAACAATGAATGGGTTAACATTGAGATCAAAGAAGAAATTAAAAAATTCCTAGAAACAAACGATAATGAGCATACATCAACTCAAAATTTATGGGACACAGCAAAAGCAGTCCTGAGAGGGAAGTTTATAGCATTACAGGCATACATCAAGAAGCTAGAAAAAGCTCAAATAAACAACTTAACGCTGCATCTAAAAGAACTAGAAAAAGAACAGCAAGTAAAGCCCAGAGCTAGTAGAAGGAAGGAAATAATAAAGATCAGAGCAGAAATAAATGACATAGAGGCTAAAGAAACAATACAGAGGATCAATGAAACCAGGAGCTGGTTCTTTGAAAAGGTAAACAAGATTGATGAACCTTTAACAAGACTCACCAAGAAAAAAAGAGAGAGGACTCAAATAAATAAAATTAGAAACGAGAGTGGAGAAATAACAACTGACACAACAGAAATACAAAATATTGTAAGAAAATACTTGAAGAACTGTATGCCAAAAAACTAGACAACCTAGATGAAATGGACAAATTCCTTGAATCATATAATCTTCCAAAAATCAATCTGGAAGAATCAGAATACCTAAACAGACCAATTACAACACATGAGATTGAAACAGCTATCAAAAAACTCCCAAAAAAGAAAAGTCCTGGGCCTGATGGCTTCACAAGTGAATTCTACCAAATATTCAAAGAAGAATTAACTCCTATCCTTCTCAAACTATTTCAAAAAATTCAAGAGGAAGGAAGACTTCCAAACTCCTTTTATGAGGCGAGCATAATTCTGATTCCAAAACTAGGCAAAGACAACACAAAAAAAGAAAATTATAGGCCAATATCCCTGATGAACTTAGATGCAAAAATCCTCAATAAAATATTAGCAAACCGGATCCAGCAATATATGGAAAAAATCATACACCATGATCAAGTAGGATTTATTCTTGGGAGGCAAGGCTGGTACAATATTCGCAAA
This sequence comes from Saccopteryx leptura, assembly GCF_036850995.1. Taxonomy (NCBI): domain Eukaryota; kingdom Metazoa; phylum Chordata; class Mammalia; order Chiroptera; family Emballonuridae; genus Saccopteryx; species Saccopteryx leptura. The sequence goes on along the minus strand of NC_089516.1, from coordinate 131,795,225 downwards.
TCAATCAATGTGATTCTTCACATAAACAAAAGAAAGGAGAAAAACCACATGATAATTTCAATAGATGCAGAAAAAGCATTTGATAAAGACCAGCACCCATTCATGATCAAAACTCTCAGCAAAGTGGGAATACAGAGAACAAACCTCAACATGATAAAGGCCATCTATGACAAACCCACAGCCAACATCATACTCAATGGGCAAAAATTAAAAGCAATCCCCTTAAGATCAGGAACAAGGCAGGGGTGCCCCCTTTCACCACTCTTATTTAACATAGTTCTGGAAGTCCTCGCCACAGCAATCAGACAAGAAATAGAAATAAAAGGCATCTAAATTGGAAAAGAAGAAGTAAAACTATCATTATTTGCAGATGACATGATATTGTATATAGAAAATCCTAAAGTCTCAGTCAAAAAACTACTAGACCTGATAAATGAATTTGGCAAGGTGGCAAGATATAAAATCAATACTCAGAAATCAGAGGCATTTTTATACACTAATAATGAACTGTCAGAAAGAGAAATCAGGGAATCAATCCCCTTTACCATTGCAACCAAAAAAATAAAGTACCTAGGAATAAATCTAACCAAGGAGATTAAAGACTTGTTCTCGGAAAATTATAAAACATTGATAAAAGAAATCAAGGAAGATACGAATAAGTGGAGGCATATACCGTGCTCATGGTTAAGAAGAATAAATATTATTAAAATGTCTATATTACCCAAAGCAATTTATAAATTCAATGCAATACCAATTAAAATACCAATGACTTACTTCAAAGACATAGAACACATATTCCAAAAATTTATATGGAACCAAAAAAGAACACGAATAGCCTCAGCAATCCTGAAAAGGAAGAAAGAAGCGGGAGATATCACACTTCCAGATATCAAGTTATATTATAAGGCCATTGTACTCAAAACAGCATGGTACTGGCATAAGAACAGGCACATAGATCAATGGAACAGAACAGAGAACTCAGAAATAAACCCACAGCTCTATGGACAACTGATATTTGACAAAGGAGGTAAGACAATACAATGGAGTAAAGACAGCCTCTTCAACAAATAGTGTTGGGAAAACTGGACAGCTACCTGCAAAAAAATGAAACTAGATCACCAACTTACACCACTCACAAAAATAAACTCAAAATGGATAAAAGACTTGAATGTAAGCCGTGAAACCATAAGCATCTTAGAAGAAAACATAGGCAGTAAGCTCTCTGACATCTCTCGCAGCAATATATTTGCTGATTTGTCTCCACAGACAAGTGAAATAAAAGACAGGATAAACAAATGGGACTTTATCAAACTAAAAAGCTTCTGCACAGCTAAAGACAATAAGAACAGAATAAAAAGACAAACTACACAATGGGAGAATATATTTGACATAGCGTCTGATAAGGGGTTAATAACCAAAATTTATAAAGAACTTGTAAAAGTTAATACCAGGAAGACAAACAATCCAATCCAAAAATGGGCAAAAGAAATGAATAGACACTTCTCCAAAGAGGACATACAGATGGCCAATAGGCATATGAAAAAATGTTCAACATCACTAATGATTAGAGAAATGCAAATTAAAACCACAATGAGATATCACCTCACACCAGTCAGAATGGCGCTCATCAATAAAACAACACAGAATAAATGCTGGCGAGGATGTGGAGAAAAGGGAACCCTCTTGCACAGCTGGTGGGAATGCAGACTGGTGCAGCCACTGTGGAAAATAGTATGGAGATTCCTCAAGAAATTAAAAATCGAACTGCCTTTTGACCCAGCTATACCACTGTTAGGAATATACCCCAAGAACACCATAGCACTGTTTGAAAAGAAGAAATGCACCCCCATGTTTATGGCAGCATTGTTCACAATAGCAAAGATTTGGAAACAGCCCAAGTGTCCATCAGAGGACAAGTGGATTAAAAAGCTTTGGTATATATATACTATGGAATACTACTCAGCCATAAGAAATGATGACATAGGATCTTTTACAACAACATGGATGGGCCTTGATAACATTATACTGAGTGAAAGAAGTAAATCAGAAAAAATTAAGAACTATATGTTTCCATACATAGGTGGGACATAAAGATGAGACTCAGAGACATGAACAACAGTGTTGGGGTTATAGAGTGGGGGGAGGAAAAGGAGGGGGTTGGGGGAGGGGAGGGGCACAAAGATCATGGCTTTTCAGCATTTGCCAGATTCCCCCCTTGATCTATAGACAGACAGCAAATATTTACGTATGGTGTTCCCTCTATAAAGACTGCTGTCTTAGGGACAAATGCTGATAAACTATTTCAGCAGTTCCTCCTTCTTCAAAGACTTATATGTCAACATAGAGCTCCATGTTTCATAGGTCATACTCAAGCTCACTCCATGCTCCCTGGAGCTTTAGCACAAGGGAATGCCCCCCCCCCTTTTTAAAGTATTTTTTTCTTTTATTTATTTAGTTTTTGTATATTTCTGAGGATGGGAATGGGGAGGCAGTCAGACAGACTCCTGCATGCGCCTGACTGGGATCCACCTGGCATGCCTACCGGGGGGAATGCTCTGCCCATCTGGGGTGTTGCTCTGTTACAACCGAAGCCATTCTAGCGACTGGGGCGGAGGCCATGGGGCCATCCTTAGTGCCCAGGGTGGCTTTGCTCCGGTGGAGCCTTGGCTGTGGGCGGGAGGAGAGAGACGAAGAGGAAGGAGAGGGGGAGGGGTGGAGAGGTAAATGGGTGCTTCTCCTGTGTGCTCTGGCCAGGAATCGAACCTGGGAATCCTGCACACCAGGCCAATGACTCCGACGGGTCTACCATATCATGCTTTTTACTTAAAAAAAAAAAAAAAAAGCCTGACCAGGCAGTGGCGCAGTGGATAGAGCGTCGGACTGGGATGCGGAAGACCCAGGTTCGAGACCCCGAGGTCGCCAGCTTGAGCGCGGGCTCATCTGGTTTGAGCAAGGCTCACCAGCTTGAGCCCAAGGTCGCTGGCTCCAGCAAGGGGTTACTCAGTCTGCTGAAGGCCCGCGGTCAAGGCACATATGAGAAAGCAATCAATGAACAACTAAGGTGTTGCAACACGCAATGAAAAACTAATGATTGATGCTTCTCATCTCTCTCTGTTCCTGTCTGTCTGTCCCTGTCTATCCCTCTCTCTGACTCTCTCTCTGTCTCTGTGAAAAAAAAAATTACATTTCTTTTGAATGCTGATGAACAGGAGACACCAAATCTTTTTCGCCTGCAAACTACTACCTTCTTTATTAGATCTAGCTAATAACACTGTTCTGTCTTTTTTCCAAATAGCTCCAGATATATGGAAAAGATTTATATAGGCGGATGGGGATCCTCAAACCCCTCAGCGAGATCTTCTGAGAATGGCTTTTAAGATACCTAGAGGCAGAAAAAGCCCAATAGAGATCAGGGGAACTACCAGCTTTTAGGATACATCCTTAAAGGCTGCAACACCCCAAAAGGGTCTCATAGGATGCCATCTGGGTCCTGCTTCAATAGTGGAAAGGAAGGTCATTGAGCTAAAGCCTGCCAGGCTTACACGCCTCTGCTGTGAGGAAACAGGGACACTGGAAGGTGGGCTTCCCCCTCGCTCCTCTAAGGGAAGGTTCAGTCTCTTCCAGCCCTGCTCCAGCCACCTATGACCTAACCTTGCCCAGAAAGCTGGGGTTTACCACTGAAGGCTGAAGGTGCCCAGGGCCGTCGGCCCCATCTACGACACTGTGGACGAGCCTAGGGTATTTCTTCCAAGAAGCACGTAAACTGATCTCATTCGCACAAAGGCCACTTAACTATGTTTTGCCTGAATAGTCAGTTTTTTTATTCTTCCCTCAAAGATCTCTGTTGTGGGTGTTGATAGTCCTATTTTCTGCTGCTTTGCTTAATATATAGTATTTCCTTTATCCCTCCTACCTCAATGACCCACTCATATTTCAGGCTGGGACCTACTCCTAATTTAGAGCTCTCTTTCCTCCTTTTGCCAACTTGTATTATGACTTTACCTTTGCCACCCAGCTTAGTGTATCCCAAGGTTCTCTTTACCAGGCCACAGTCACAGAGCTCCAGGGAAAAGCAACCTGGTCTCAACTCTCCAGGCAGAGGAGAACAGAAGCTCCATATCCACGCATGCTGCAAATGGCTTTTTCCAGTCTACCTGAATCATTACCAGCTAGAAGCAGCGGTCATTGGGACTTGGACATGAGCTGCAAAGTATAGAATGGTGACAACAATTCCAGTGCCATGCGGACTTTTCCTGTGGGGAACTTTCCTGGACTCCTGCTCCCTGTGACAGCTCCTAGCAGACTGAACTGTGGTTGGGTTGCATTTTTCAGGGATTTGGCATGGTGATGGGGCCAACTTGGACTTGGGGAACATGTTAAGGACACTACTCTTTTAGGGATTCTTGCTGTATTGGCCAAGAGTTTGATTAAAGGCTTTTAATCACTGTAAAAAAAAATAGAGGACTGGATGAAGAAGATGGGGCACATATACACCATGGTATACTATTCAGCTAGGAGAAATGGTGACATCAGATCACTTATAGCGGAATGGTGGAGTCTTGGTAGCGTTGTGCGGGGTGAAATAAGCGAATCAGAAAAAAACAGGAACCGCAGGATTCCATACATTGGTGGGACATAAAAGTGAGACTAAGAAGCATGGACAGGAGTGTGGTGGCTACGAGGGGTGGGGGGAGGGAAGGAGGGAGAGGGGGAGGGGGAGGGGTACAGAGAGAACTGGATGGAGGGTGGCGGAGGATGATCTCTCTTTGGGTGATGGGTATGCAACAGAACTAAATGACAAGATAACCTGGAAATGTTTTCTTTGAATGTATGTACCCTGATTTATTGATGTCACCCCATTAAAATAAAAATTTATTTATAAAAAAAAAAGACTCTCAACAAAATGGGTATAGAAGGAAAATATCTTAACATGATAAAGGCCATATATGATAAACCATCAGCTAACATTATATTAAATGGCACAAAACTGAAGACTTTCTCCCTTAAATCAGGAACAAGACAGGGTTGTCCACTCTCTCCTCTCTTATTTAATGTGGTACTAGAGGTTTTAGCCAGAGCAATCAGACAAGAGAAAGAAATAAAAGGCATCCATATCAGAAAGGAAGAAGTAAAGGTATCATTTTTTGCAGATGATATGATCCTATACATCGAAAACCCCAAAGAATCCACAAAAAGACTACTAGAAACAATAAGCCAATACAGTAAGGTCGCAGGATACAAAATTTACATAGAGAAGTCAATAGCCTTTCTATATGCCAACAATGAAACATTTGAGAACGAACTCAAAAGAATAATCCCCTTCACGATTGCAACAACAACAACAAAAAAATACCTAGGATTAAACATAACAAAGAATGTAAAGGACTTATATAATGAAAACTATAAACCATTGTTAAGGGAAATCAAAAAAGATATAATGAGATGGAAGAATATTCCTTGTTCTTGGTTACGAAGAATAAATATAATCAAGATGGCCATATTACCCAAAGCAATATACAAATTTAATGCAATTCCCATCAAAATTCCAATGACATTTTTTTAAAAAATGAAGCAAAAAATTATCAGATTTATATGGAACTATAAAAAACCCCGAATAGCCAAAGCAATCCTAAAGAAAAACAATGAAGCTGGGGGCATTACAATACCTGACTTCAAACTCTATTATAGGGCCACGACAATCAAAACAGCATGGTATTGGCAGAAAAATAGACACTCAGACCAATGGAACAGAATAGAAAACCCAGAAATAAAACCACATATATATAGTCAAATAATTTTTGATAAAGGGGCCAACAACACACAATGGAGAAAAGAAAGCCTCTTCAATAAATGGTGCTGGGAAAACTGGAAAGCCACATGCAAAAGAATGAAACTGGACTACAGTTTGTCCCCCTGTACTAAAACTAACTCAAAATGGATCAAAGATCTAAACATAAGACCTGAAACAATAAAGTACATAGAAGAAGACATAGGTACTAAACTCATGGACCTGGGTTTTAAAGAGCATTTTATAAATTTGACTCCAAAGGCAAGAGAAGTGAAGGCAAAAATTAATGAATGGGACTACATCAGACTAAGAAGTTTTTGCTCAGCAAGAGAAACTGATAACAAAATAAACAGAAAGCCAACTAAATGGGAAATGATATTTTCAAACAACAGTTCAGATAAGGGCCTAATATCCAAAATATACAAAGAACTCATAAAACTCAACAACAAACAAACAAATAATTCAATAAATAAAATGGGAAGAGGACATGAACAGACACTTCTCCCAGGAAGAAATACAAATGGCCAACAGATATATGCAAAGATGCTCATTTTCATTAGTTATTAGAGAAATGCAAATCAAAACTGCAATGAGATACCACCTCACACCTGTTAGATTAGCTATTATTAACAAAACAGGTAATAGCAAATGTTGGAGAGGCTGTGGAGAAAAAGGAACCCTCATACACTGTTGGTGGGAATGTAAAGTAGTACAACCATTATGGAAGAAAGTGTGGTGGTTCCTCAAAAAACTGAAAATAGAACTACCTTATGACCCAGAAATTCCTCTCCTGGGTATATACCCCCAAAACTCAGAAACATTGATACGTAAAGACACATGCAGCCCCATGTTCATTGCAGCATTGTTCACAGTGGCCAGGACATGGAAACAACCAAAAAGCCCATCAATAGATGACTGGATAAAGAAGATGTGACACATATACACTATGGAATACTACTCAGCCATAAGAAATGATGACATCGGATCATTTACAGCAAAATGTTGGGATCTTGATAACATTATACGAAGTGAAATAAGTAAATCAGAAAAAAACAGGAACTGCATTATTTCATATGTAGGTGGGACATAAAAGTGAGACTAAGAGACATTAATAAGAGTGTGGTGGTTACGGTGGGAGGGGGGAGAGGGAGAGGCAAAGGGGGAGGGGGAAGGGCACAAAGAAAACTAGATAGAAGATGACAGAGGACAATCTGACTTTGGGTGATGGGTATGCAACATAAGTGAACCACAAGATAACCTGGACATGTTATCTTTGAATATATGTATCCTGATTTATTGATTTTGCCCCATTAAAAAAAATAAAATTATTTAAAAAAAAGAATCTTCATTATATTTTCCTCCCAAATTTTATACAGTAAGTACGACTAATTTTTTTTTTTATCAGAAAAGAGGTTATGTTAAAAAAAAATACAAAGTATTTTAAAAAGTATTCCACGGTGAATAGCATTGAAACAGTTTTCAAAACTAATTTACTAGTGTTAGGGAAGCATGGATGTTTTTAGCCACACAGTGCTCCAGAGGTTGAGGGCATGCAATCTGCACAGGACTTTAGGATGTGCTCCCCAGACAGTTGAATGCCTTTTAATGTAGTTTTTTTTTTTCTAACTGGGTGTGTTATGTATCCTTTCTGGCATGCGTTCAAATGGAATTGAAATGGTGTAAATATAGAGTCTGAAAAATACCTGTCTCATTATAAAATAGAAAAAGGGACAATATACAAAAATAACCATCTGATGGATTATGGGTTTATTCAGATTAAACCAAACCCCAAGACTTCAGCATGAAACCTCTCTTCCTTACCTCCTAGAGAAATGTAGACCCTGTATTAACTAAAGTGTGTACAGATATATTTATTGCATTTTTTGACATACATCAACAGTAAAACCCCCAGAACTGTTTCTACATCTGTCTCCACCACAGAATATCATCACTTTTGTCTTATAGGATAATCTATGCTTTGACTTTCTCTGGACTGGAATGTAAACTCCTGGAGAGCAGCAGAGCCTATAACCAACACCTAGTGTGAAGTATATGCTCAATAAACAGTTGTTGAAAGAAATCATTGAATATGCTGTGGCTACCATTCTTTCATTGTCTTGCCAGGTGCTCCTTTCCTCAGGCTGCCCAGTCCTGTCTCTTGGCTTTGTCTGCCATCTGCTACCCAAGAGGGCAGTAGGCCTTGCTCCCTTTCTCTGTGGATGCATCGTCTTTTGAATTTGGGTCTTAGTAGGCCCCTTCAGTTCAAGCCCTTGAACTGATACCCGCTTCTAGAATATATACACTTCCCATTCTGAAATGACTCTTTGGGCCACTGCTCACTATTTGGGTCCCTCAGCCAAATCCTCTTCCCAATTGATCCCAAATATCAGACTCATTTTCACTGCTAGGTCTCTGGCCAGTCAACAGAATTCTTTTTTCATTGCAGCTCTATGATCTTCACAAACCATCCTATCTTCTTTCTGGCTTTGTCATGCTTTATGATCTGTTGAACATCGTTCCCTTTCCTCTTCATGTCTCCACTCTTTATCTACTTTTCTTTTGCTAGTAGTTTCTAAATCAAATCACCATACATACTCCCCCATAATAGATCTTTCTGTCTCACGTCTAGGGTTACCAGACATCTCTCAGTAAAGAATTCCTACCAAGCACTATTCTCCTGGCCTTCATTCCCTTCACAACAAACATTGCATACTTTGCCCATGTTTACATTTCATGTATTATAGTTGGCCATGGTGTGGTCAACCACCATAGAGTAGACTCTGTTTTGGTGAGGGCTGATTTGACTTGACTTATTGTCTGAAGATTTCTTATCTCTTGCCTTTAAGTAGGCCCTAATCACCACATCTAGGCAAAAAAGGCCTTACTTAACCTGACTACTATCCCTTACCAAATTCTTCCTTACATGGCTCAGAGGGGGATAAAATGTCACTCACACCTTCCTTAGAGGAAACAATCTGGTTTCTGTCCCCAGCACTGTTTGGAAACTGCTCTGAGGTCCCCAAGGGCCAGATACTGGCCAAATTCAGTGGTTAGTTCTATATTTTCCTTTTTTGACTGCAGAACTATTTCTGACTTGCCTCCTGAGCCACCCTGCCTCCACCAGCTTGCCTTTCCTCACTGCCCCTTCTGGTGCCTTTCTTATTACCCCTTGGACTATTTTCTTTCAACTTCTCTGACTTCTAAATTTAATCTTTTCCTCAGTATATGGCTACATCCTTTCTTCCCACTTCTCCCATGAAGGACTTTGTTATTTCCACTATCTCTTTTAATAAATTATTCTTTCTTTTATTCAAAAATTTCTTGGGTGGACCTTCTATATGACAAGTAATGGGAATATCTGGTAGTGGTTAAGAGCATGGATTTTGCGGTTCAAATCCCAGCTCTCCCATTTACTAACTATGTGACCTTGGGCAAGTTATTTAACCTCTCTTTGCCTCAGCTCCATCATCTGTATAATGGTAATAACTATGTTTCTTTATTGGATTGTTATGAGAATTAAATAAATTAATATTTATAAAGAGTTATAGAAGTGATTTTCACAGAGTAAGCTCTAAATGTGTTAAATAAAAGCAAGAACAGTATAGTCCATGCTGTTGTAGATTACATTCTAGTAGGGAAAATAACCAAGAGTAGATGCAATGTGATCTAAGTGCTGTAAGAGAGGAAATATGTGGTGCTATGGGAGCACTGAGAAGGAGTATATATTCTAGAGAGGGTGCATAGGTCATGGGGCATGCAGAGATTTCCTAAAGGATATGACTTTGAAGCTGTCTCTCACAGGAAATGTAGGAAGTAGCCTGGTGAAGGAGGGCTGGTGGAGGTGAAGAATTATATTGGGGAGGGGGCAGAGTGTTCTAGACAGGAAATGATGACATGGGTGAGATGGTAAAAGACATTGAAAGAGACCCATTAAAAAAAGGAAAGTTCTGTATTTCTGAATGAAATTTTACCATTTGCAACAACAACACAGGCACACCTAGAGGGTATTATGCTAAGTGAGGTAAGCCAGACAGAGAGAGACAAGTGCCATATGATATCACTTCTATGTGGAATCTAAAGCAGAAGATAAATGACTCCTCCACCCAAAAAACCCAGAAACAAGCTCATAGATACAAGAACAAACTGATGGTTGCCAGGTGGAAGGGGTTTGGGGGCCTGGTGAAAAAAGCAAAGGGATTAAGAAATACAAATTGACAGTTACAGAACAGTCATGAAGATGTAAAGTAGAGCATAGTGAATGTAGTCAATAATATTGTAATAACTATGCATGGTGCCAGGAGGGTACTTGAAATATCAAGAAACTCATTTTGTAAGTTATATAAATGTCTCACCACTACGCTGGACACCTGAAACTAATATAATATTGAATGTCAACTGCAATTGAAAAAAAAATTTTAAACTTGTTTTAAAGTAACTTTTCTGCTGTTGTCAAGGTTAATCAAAACATTCTTTATGATTTCTGAGTTTCTTGTCACGGTTTAAGAAACTCTCCCTAATCCATGGTTATAAAAGTGTTTATGATTATCCTAGTACCTTTATGGTTTTGTGTAATGCTGGTTACTGAGGCCAGGCAGGTTCATATTGGGTTCAGGAAGACAGTAGAGGAACTGTGGAGCCAGAAAGTGTTGGGCCATCCCTGTTTAATAGACTCTCGCAATGGCAGAGGAGTAAACAGGCAGGGGAAACCTGCTTCTCACACCAACAGGTGAACAAATAACAAAATGGTCCCACACAATGGTGGGCAGGCAGTCCATAATCTGCCCTGGGTCAAAGTACCCATACCCTTACATAGGCTATGCACACGTGGCTCTGCCATGTGCTCACACACTAATCATTCAAAGTGCAAGCGAGAATGCATAACACAGCTGTTTTCCCCAAAATACACTCCTTTAGGGTTGCTTGCCTCACAATCTACACAACAAGTACATTTGCAATAGTTCCTTGTTTCCTGTGCGAGGAGTGAAGTACATTACATCACAGAAACAGCAGAAACAGCACTGACTACAGCAACAGAATTACAAAAGCACAAGCTATACCAAAAATGACAGTAATACAAAGATGGCCTTCAAAATCACCCAAGTTCACAGTCCATTATAGGCAACTGGCCACACAACTCTTTATTAATGGACCACAGTATCTTTCCATAAGTGTTCTGTCCATTACCACAAGCCCCATCTAAATCCCTTAATGGTCCAAGCTCACAGGGCCTGGTGAGGTCAAACATATTCAAGGCCTGTGCCACCCTGACAGTTCTTTTAGCTGCTGATGCAAAAAAAAATCACCTATTATCTTATAAGGCCAATACCTGCTGCACATTAGAAGGGGACCAGTGGATTGCCAATTGCACATGGGGCCTCTGGCCTTTAGCCATTCCCATTAGATGGCTCTCTTGGTCTTCCTCCCTATTCAAACTGGCTCAATGTGTCTTTGAGACTTCCAACAAGTAATCTTGCAGTCGTACAACCCAAGCACCAACTACTTTCTTGGCAGAAGCTGGATCCATCTGCTTCCCCCACTTTTTCAGCATTTAGGACCTCTGTTTTAGCTAAAGCTGCTGCCAAAGCTCTAACAGAACTCTTTTAGATCTGCCATCTAATTTCTCCCTATCTGCCTTGTCTGCAATAAAATCTACCCACATCTGTGTTTGGATAACCTTTACAGGCCCTTTTCTCTTGTTATTTGGGGGTGAGCAACATGGGCAGCAGCCCACACAGCCTTATGATTACATGCTGCCTCCACCTCCCCCAAATCTTCCACTATCTGTGTAACTGTTTATGGGCTGCCCCACATAAGGGCTCAGGATAGCCACTAGTGACTCAAAAAGGGCTGATGGGGCACTACAGAGACTAAGGTCCCTCATCCCTGCTGTAAATATTTCCTCATCTGGCCCATAGGACCTCGAGTTGAAAGTAGCACTTCATACCTAGTTCCCGGAAAACCTGTGATAGCTCAGTATACAACTGCCACCAACTCATTGCCCCTGGCAAGTCTCCAGCATTCTGCTAGACTATATGAATGGCAGCCATCATCCATTCTAATAGGGTTTGGTTTCCTGGGTTGTCATGACAGTTCTGAAGATGCAGCCTCAAAGAGGAGTGCAGGTAATGGTGAGTAACATCTCCATCTCTGTTCTGGAGAGCATGATGCCATCCATTCCTATGTCCCACAATTACAGCAACCAAGCTACCAGGAACTTGGTGGGTTTCTGCCTGAATTTTGCCCCTAACTCCATCAACTCTGTCTGGGTATAGGGCCAGTCCACAGAGTGCTCAACTACTTGTGGAGGGGGTTGTGCCTATACCTAATGCATTTTCTGCTGCTGAGGTTTTACCTTCTGGGTCACCACTGGCTGAGCTCTGAGTCTTTAGCCTGTACCTCTTTCCCCTCAGAGGAGTTGGAAATACTTGCTACCACTGACTTGGATCCACTTCACCAGCATGAATGCAATTCCTTCTTCAGCGACCACATTTGGCTTTTGTGGCTGCTGGCTTGCAGGCTGAAACTAGAGCTCTAACAACTGCTGGTGCCAGCATTAGGTTTCTAGGGCAAACTGCAGATCTTGAACCCACAATTTATTCTACATCAATCATTCCAGTTCCTAGCATCATTTGTGTTCAGCCTATATTTCACACTGGAGTTCTTGAACTTGATCAGTCTCCTTCTCCAGCAGTGGGCACAGTTAAAGTTGCTGTTGGTGCTTAGTCTACAGCTCATCCTGGAGCTTTCAATCTTATGCAGTTTCTTGCACAGAGCTTTTGTTTTCTTCTCACAGGGCTTTAAAAAAACACCCAGCCCACAGTCCCCAACAAGGTAGCCACAGGGCACAGCCACTCTTCTATTCTACCCTTCAAGGATGTCAGCAGTTCGATACCAATCTGATTTGACTCCTGCTCACAGCACCAAATGTAATGCTGGTGGCTGAGGCCAAGCAGGTTCACGTTGGATTTGGGCAGATGGTAGAGGGACTGCAGAGCTGGAAAGCATTGCACCATTCCCTTTCAATATATTCTCACAATAGCAGACAAGGCAATAAGCAGGGGAAAACTTTTTCTCACACTAGAAGGTGAACAAACAGCAAAATGACCCCTTGCAGTGTTGAGCAGGCATTCTGCAATCTGCCCTGAGTCAAAGCACCTGTAGCCTTACATAGGCAATGCACATGTGGCTCTGTCATGTGCTCATGTATTAATCATGTAAAGTGCAAGTGAGAAAACCTAATACAGCTGGTTTCCTAACATTTTTTTAATGCTTAATTGTTTTTTGTGACAGAGACCAAAAGAAACAGAGTGGGACAGATAGGGACAGACAGACAGAAACGGAGATGAGAAGCATCAATCATCAGTTTTTTGTTGTGACATCTTAGTTGTTTATTGATTGCTTTTTCATATGTGCCTTGACCGTGAGGCTACAGCAGACAGAGTAACCCCTTGCTTGAGCCAACAACCTTGGGTCCAAGCTGGTGAGCTTTTGCTCAAACCAGATGAGCCCACACTCAAGCTGGCAACCTCGGGGTCTCAAACCTGGGTCCTTCTGCATCCCAGTTTGATGCTCTATCTACTGTGCCACTGCCTGGTCAGGGTTAAGGCTTAAATTTTTATTTCAAAGGAAAAAAAAACACATTAGCAACAAAATGGATTACAAGTATCTCAAAAGGGTAGTGATTAAGTAAATTATAGTATATACACACATGCCATACAGTCATTAAGATGGACACAGTAGATCTTTAAAGCACTGACATAAAAAGATGTTCCCCATATTAAGTTAAAAATAGAGAAGGTGTAGTATGATTCCATTTTTGTATAACTGAGTAGTGTCTGGAATTGATACCACAGCATTAAGATAAACTCTGCTGGTAAGTAGTGAAGTCTATGGAGAACTTCAATTTTTCCTTTATAGTTAAAAATGTTTAAACACTATCAGTAATAAAGAGGTTTTCCATTTGAAAGGCATTGCATAAATAATGCAAATGTTAGAAATGTGCTACCATGGATAAAAGAAAAATTCAGCAAGAGGGGGAAACTGAGAAAGCAGTTAGAAATCCACAGTTGAACTGACTAAAGAGACATAATTAGACTTAATGTCATATGGATTACAAATACACAGACCATTTCTTTATTTAACATAGCTCAAATATAAGAACAATTAATTGGTCTTTGGCAAATGTGTGGTAAATTAAAATTTTAATTAATGAACTCTATTTGGATAAACTACTGAAACGAGATACTTTAGAAAATACGAAAATTTTCAATTAAAAGAGAAAGAAAACCTTCAGTGCCCTCCTCAATTGCTCAGATGTTAAAATCACACCAGGTAATGTTGCAAGAACAAATTTTTCAGAAGTGATCTCAAACCTGAATCTTATCATTAGTTCAGAATCTAAATCCTCACTGAAGGGGTCTGGAACTCCATAGTTTTAACAAGGTCTCTGGTAATTCTTTTAATCAGACAAACTTAGGAAAGTAAATCTGTAAATATAAATATAAATATAAACAATTTTTTGTAAATATAAAAATAAATTTAAAATGTTTATCTGGACATTTAAATTTTCTGTGGCTCCTGTCAGTATTTGCAACTTCATGTGAAGTATAGTGCTGCATTTTTCCAAGTTGTCAGAATATGCTGGATATCACCTAGGGGAAAAATCAATTGAGATAGGATTCACACAACATAAAACCTATCCTTTTTTAAAGAGTACAATTCAGTGGTGTTTCACATATTTACAAGATTGTGCAACAATCGCCACTCTCTAATTCCAGAACATTTCATCACCTCCAAAAGAAAAGCTGTGGCCATTAGCAGTCACTCTCCATTTTCTACCAATTCACCCAGCCCTGATGACCACTATCTAAGTTCTGGCTCTATGGACATTTCATATGAATAGAATCATATGCTAATTAGTATATGATTCATTTTATATGGTTTTAAGGTTCATCCATGCTATAGCATATATTAATATTTCATTACTTTTCATGGAGTTGTGGAATAAAATTCCTTTTATTTCATTGTGTGGATGTAACACGTTTTGAGTATCCATTTATCAGTTGACGAATATATGGATTATTTCCACTTTTTGGCTACAATAACTTCTATGGTCCTAACTTGATAGCACAGTTGTTTAGAGCACCATCCGGGTATGCCAAGGTTGTGGGTTCAATTCCTAGTAAAGGCACATATAAGAACCAACTAATAAAGCATAAATAAGTGAAACAACAAATCAATGAATCTTTCTCTCTCCCTAGAATCAATCAATAAAAATTATTTTAGAAATGCTTCTTTGAACATTCATGTTTGGGAAGCTTTTTAAAAATACCAAATTCTGAGGTCTCATTTCAGAACAATAGCATAAAAGTATCTGAGGAGTGGGAGATTAGTACTGTCTGGACATTCTTTTTAAACACTAAGTTTACCAGGTAATTCTAAGCAACAGCAATAGATGAGAATCATTGGACTACATATCTCTAAGGGAGTAATTTTAAAATGTGGTACCCGAACCAGTAGTATTGGCCAGGAGTTGTTACTAATACAAATTTCCAAGCCCAATTTCACATTTACACAATAAGAATATTTGGGGAAATGTACCCACCAACTGTATTTAACAAGCTTCCCAGGCAATTCTGCTGTATACTCAAGTTCAAGAACCACTGTGTATCATATTACCATCTTAAAATCTCCCAAATCTGAATTTCAAAAAATATTTTGGGCCTTCCACTTTCAGAAAGACAGAGTAGATTTGCTTTCTCCTATTCCTTTCACCAGGTACAGAAAAAAAACTCTGCTCATTATCTATACAACAAACTCAGAGGACACTGAAGGGTGGTAAGAAATAAGCAGATGGAATAGGAACCTCTAGACACAAGGAATCAAACAATGATAATTCTGTTTTCTTTTGTTTCCTATATCACAGACTGGGTGCTGGAGAAGCTGGCAAACCAAAATGCCAAAAGGCACAGACAGAGGAGCCTCAAGGAAAGCCTGTTCTCTCTAACCAAATGACAAAGAGAGTAGCAGCCTAGCAAGACAGAAACCTTTTAGACAATAACTGTTCTCCTCTAGTCAACCCTCACAGAAAATATAATTCTCCAGCACAGCCATGCTAGTAAAGTCATAGTGTGAATCCTAGACAACATACTCAATAGGCTGTAACAAAGTGTCCTGATTATTTTGCTAAGGTGGGATCAGAGGAGACCTAATAAAGAATCATGACTTTACCATTGCCCAGTGGAAAATGGGTCACCCCACATCACCCAGAGTTCCCTAATATCAATGAAGGCCATGGAGGAGGAGTACTAAGACACTTGAACCTCTCTAGAAAAGCAGATATGACTGTAGATGATATAAGGAGCCAGAACTACCATCCCTGCATGATAGTAATGAGCAAACCCAGGTGTCAATAAAGTCCAGTTGAAGAGAACCTGGACTTCTACCTTCTACTTCCACCTGGCAGTAAAGAGGCAGTGTCTTGGTACCATATCTGAGTCTCCGTCAATCTGGTTTGCTGTTCAGCTTGCCCTGGTGATTCTCTGAGTCCCCGCCCAAATCAACTTATAGGCCCACATAAGTTGCATCCAGTGGCTTTTCCATACCAGTGATTTTTCTTAGATCATGCTTCAGAATTCCCTGGAATCTTTCAAACAAGAAAAAAACTAGCCTCAGCATGCCCTAGACCTCTTGCTAAGTGGCCCTAGGCCTGGCACTAGCAGCAGCCAGCCTTGGCCCACAGGTTGGCCTCCCTGGGAACCTCCAAGCCCAACACAAGTAGCAGCCATCTGCAGAAAATTTTTTAGCTCATGCCAAGTGGTCCTGGGCAGAACAAAGATAATGTCTGACCTTGACCTGCTCTGCTTAGGAGGTCCCAGGGACAGAACATTGGTGGACAGCTTTCAGACTACATCAAATTACCACCCAACCAACTCCACTAATGACACACTCAAGGGACAGACTCAACAGGCACCAGAGCCCTGCTGAAAAAGTCCTGCTTTGTGGGGAAGGCCCATAAACAGTTGATTCTCTATGGTAGTTTGGTGGTTTCAGCCAGTCCTCATAGCCAATTGGCCTGGAGATAAATCTCTTCCATTGATGTGCCAACAACAATCAAGTCCCAACTACAACAGGAGGGTGTACATAAACCACACAATGAGGGCACACCTGGAGTGCCCAACTCAACTAACTGGGGAGGCTATGCCACTGAGCCCTGCAAGATACCTACTACATAATGCCACTATACAAAGCCTGGGAGATGCAGAAGCTCTACCTAATAATTAGAAACAACAAGGAGACTTCCAAAATGAGAAGACAAGGAAACATGTCTCAAATGAAAGAACAGAAGGAAACTCTAGAAAAAAGGAACAAAATTGGAGACAAGAAAACTACTAGATACAGAGTTCAAAACACTAGTTATAAGGATGATCAGTGAACTTAAACCTTTAACACCATAATAAAGAACCAGTTAGAAATTAAGGATAAACAACTGAAAAGAAGAGTAATTTACAGGGAATAGACAGTAAAGATAAGAATCAAATCAGTAATTTGGAATATAAGAAAGCAAAAAACACCCAGTCAAGACAGAAGAAACAAAAATGAATCCAAATAAAATGAGGATAGTGTAAAGAGCTTCTGGCACAACCTCGAGTGTACCCACATTCACATCAAGAAGGGTGCTGAAGAGAGAACAGAGAGAGCAAGAAAATAAAAACATATTTGAAAAAAATAACGACAGAAAACTGCCTGGTGAAGGAAATAGACATACAAGTCCAGGAAGTTCAGAGAGTCCCAAACAAGATGAACTCAAAGAGGCCCACACCAACACATCATAATTAAAATGCAAAAGGTTAAAGACAAAGAGAGAATCTTAAAAGCAGCAAGAGAAAAACAATTAGTTATCTACGAGAGACTTTCCATAAGACTGTTAGTTGATTTCTCAATAGAATCTTTGCAGGCCAAAAGGGAGTGTCAAGAAATATTCAAAATGATGAAAATCGGGGACCTACAACCAAGATTACTCTACCCAGCTAAACTATCATGTCTAATCTAAGAACATTTATTTTTTTATTTTTATTTTTTTGTATTTTTCTGAAGTTGGAAATGGGGAGGCAGTCAGACAGACTTCTGCATGCGCCCGACCGGGGTCCACCCGGCATGCCCACCAGGGGGTGATGCTGTGCCCATCTGGGGCTCTGCTATGTTGCAACCAGAGCCATTCTAGTGCCTGAGGCAGAGGCCATGGAGCCATCCTCAGCGCCGGGCCAACTTTGCTCCAATGGAACCTTGGCTGTGGGAGGGGAAGGGAGAGACAGAGAGGAAGGAGAGGGGGAGGGGTGGAGAAGCAGATTGGCACTTCTCCTGTGTGCCCTGGCAAGGAATCGAACCTGGGACTCCTGCACGCCAGGCCGATGCTCTACCACTGAGCCAACTGGCCAGGGCCAATCTAAGGACATTTAAACAGCTTCCCAGAGAAGAAACAGCTAAAGGAGGTCATCAATACCAAACTAGTATTATATGAAATGTTAAAGGGTGAAGGAGAAAAGAAGAAGGAGAATGAGAAGAGAAAGAGAAAGAGGAAGAGGAAGAGGAAGGAGAACTAGGAGGAGGAGGAGGAGGAGAAGAGGAAGAAAAAGATGAAGAAAAAGAAGGGGACGAAGAAGAAAGATAAAGAAATATGAACAGGGCCATGCCATAAAATTTAATTTTTCAAATAAAAATATGAATTGTAAAATGGCAATAAATACTTACCTATTAAAAATTGAATCTTAAAAAACAAACCAGCAAACAGAAACCAACTTACAGTTGCAGAGACCATTATAATGGTTGCCAGATGGAAAGATGTTGGGGGATGGGTGAAAACATTGAAAGGACTGGGAAGTATAAACGAATTGGTAAAGAATGGTCATGCAGGCATCCCCAAACTACGGCCCGCGGGCCGCATGTAGCCCCCTAAGGCCATTTATCCGGGCCCCCGCTGCACTTCTGGAAGGGGCACCTCATTCATTGGTGGTCAGTGAGAGGAGCACTGTATGTGGCGGCCCTCCAGCGGTCTGAAGGACAGTGAACTGGCCCCCTTGTAAAAAGTTTGGGGACCCCTGCATAGTGTCAGATGGGTATGAGATCTATCAGGATGATTATTTAGTAAGTTAGATTATGTCTAATCACTGGGGTATACACCTGAAACTAATATAATATTCTTTGTCAAATATAACTGAAAAACAATAATGCTTTAAATTTTAAAAAAGGAAATTCTCAGATGAAGATAAACTAAGAGAATATAATGCCAGAAGAAAAGAATGGTTACAGGAATTTCTATAAACAGACAGAAAATAATAAAAGGAATATAAGACTATCAGGAAGGAAGAATAATAAAATGATCAAAAATATGAGTAAATATAATAAACTTTTTATTCTTTTTTTCCTCTAAATTGTTTGATGGTTATAGCCAAATCTATAACACTACCTTGATCCAGTTATGAGTTTAAAAGAATTATACTATAAATAGGGGAATGCATAAAGAACATAAAGATAAAATTTCTACATTCAACTGAACTGATAAAATGATGATATTAGTAGACTATGATAATTTATGCACTTATACATAAAGTAACACCTAGAGCAGCTACTAAAATGTTGTGTAAAGAGAATATAACACATTTTCTGCATTTGTATTCTGTGTTCATCACCCCAAGTCAAGTCTCTTTCTATCACCATCTATCTCACTTTTACCCTCACCTATTTTACTCATCTCTCTTTCCCTTTGGTAATCATTGTGTTGTTGTCTCTCTATGAGTTTTTTTTAAAATTTTTAAAAATCCCTTCACCTTTCTCTCCTAGGCCCTCAATACTCCTTTCTCCAACAGCTGTCCGTCTGCTCTCTGCATCTATGAGTCTGTTTTGATTTTATTTTGCATATGAGAATCCACATATAAGTGAAATCATATGGTACAGTATTTGTCTTTCTCTGACTGGTTTATTTTACTTAGTATATCACTCTCTAAGTCCACCCATGCTGTCCCAAAACGTATATTATCTATAATTCAAAATAGAATTCTAAAAATATGTTCAAATAATCTACAGGAAGACAAAAAGAATAAAACATAAAAAATTTCAAAGTCAATGGATTATTACATAAATGATAAAAGAGCCAATTTGCTGATTCCTAAATGTGTATGCACCAAATGGCAGAGCAGAAAAATTTGTAAAGCAAAATTTGATAGAACTAAGAGAAAAAATAGATTCACATTTGTAGTTGAAATGTCAACATGACTTTCTAAACAATTGTTAAAAAAAAACACCCAGCAAAGGTATAGAAAAACATCATTACCATCAACCAAAGGTTCTAATCAAAATTTATAGAATACTCCATCCAATGACAACAGAGTGCTTATTGTTTTCAAGCACCAATCGATTATAACCCTCTAAAATAGGCCACACGTTAGGCCAGAAAGTAAACCTCAACATTTAGGGAGAGTTGAAAGCATACAGAGTTTGTTCTCTGATCACAATGTGATCAAACTATAAATTTGTAAGAAAAGAAAGATAACAAGAAAATTTCTAAACACTTGAAAACTACAGAGAACAATTCTAAATAATGCATAGATTTTAAAAAGAAGTCTCAAGGGAAATCTAATATACACTGAACTGAATAAATATAAAAATTAAATATATTAAGATTTTTGAAACCCAGCTAAAGCAGTGTTAAAGGAGAAATATATGGCACTAAAAGCTTACATGAAAAAAGAAGAAAAGCAAAAAAAAAAAAAAAAAAAAAAAAAAAAAAAAAAAGAAGAAGAAGAAGAAGAAAAGCATAATAATGCTGCAATGGACATAGAGGTGATATAACTTCTTGAAATAATGCTTTTGTTTGCTTTGGATAAATGTATCAAATTAGTAACCTAAGCTTCCACTTTAAGAACCCACAAAAAAAGAGCAAAATAAACCCAAAACAAGGAGAAAGATGACAATAATAAAGAAAAGATATCAATTAAATTGAAAATAAGAAAAATTACAGAAAACGATTGAAACAAGATGATGGTTTTTTGAAAAAGTATGTAAAATTAACAAACCCCTAAGCAGTCTGAATAAAGAGAAATGACACAAATAATCTATCAGGAATGAAACAAGGGATTACAATGGACTGAAGCTATTAAAAGAATAATACAAAGTTACTAAAAACAACTCTACACACATAAATTTGAGAACATAGATAAAATGGACTAATTCCTTGAAGAGAACAAACTACCAAAATGGCCATATTACACAAAGCAATGTACAAATTTAATGCAACCCACATCAAAATCCCAATGTCATCTTTTAAAGAAATAGAACAAAAAGCCACCAGGTTTATATGGAACCATAAAAAACACTGAGTAGCCAAAGCAATCCTGAGAAAAAAGAATGAAGCCAGAGGTATCACACTGCCTGAATTCAAATTACTATAGAACCACGATAATCAAAACAGCATGGTATTGGCAGAAAAACAGACATACAGAACAATGAAACATAATCTAGAGTCCAGAAATAAAACTACATATATATGGACAAATCATTTTTGACAAAAGACCAGAAACACACATGGAGAAAAGAAAGCCTCTTCAGTAAATGGTGCTGGGGAAATTGGAAAGCCACATGCAAAAGAATGAAACTTAACTACAATTTGTCCCCCTACACAAATGTGAATTCAAAATGGAACAGAGGGGTGATGTCAGAGAAATGGCACCGTGAGGAGTGTGACCGGCAAATCTCCCCCAAATTTTAACCAGTTCATCAACCAGAGACAGAAAAATCTATCCTTGGAGCATATGGGAGTTCCACACACTAAAAACGAAGGTAGGATCAAGCGAAAAATTGACTAAATATATAATCAACCCTGAAGGAAATAAGTTGGACAAAGAAACACTCTGCCTTCCTCACTAACCTGAGCAAAGGCTGCTTTCACTTGGAACTGAGAGTTGAGGGGGTTAGGGTGTGGAGGAGGCTAGGCTGCAGCACGGACATTCGTTCAAGCCGAGGAAAGAGTGTGCCTGTGGTGAATCAGCCCAGACGAGCAACTGCCCGCGCGCCGTGAGTAACCGCCCGCGTGCCACGAGCAACCCAGCAGCCCGCACACTGCACAGCAAGCAACTGCCCGCATCATGAGCAGCAGCTGCCAGCGGCACGCGGGGAGTGCGCCAAAGTGAACTTCCCTATGCCCGAGCTTCTCTAGGTGGGCGGGGCACCTCACTCAGCCATTCAAGCTAACAATCAAGCATTGGGGGAGGGGCGCACGGGCAGCTTGCAGTCCTTTCTGGAGCAATTCTGTGGATCCAATCGCTGAAATTAGCTTAACCCACAGGCTACTCACCTCCCAACTGACCTACACGGCTCTAATCAACAAGATCTCTCTCAGTTCAGCGATCCAAGACAAGAGGCGTGATATTATTTAGTGCAACTTGCTAAAGGGGCGGGGGCAACTTCTGATTGGTAGAGCTCTCATACTCAGGGATATACGCTAAAAAGAGGGACATGGCAGATGTTAAGATCTCCTGTACTGCAGGCAGTGACTAGGGCATCTTCTTCCCAGCCAAAACAGGTTACAAAGTGCAGAAAGCCTGGGGAGAGTGGTCCCACAGAGTGCTAGGCGTGCTGAACAGGCCTGGAGGTACATAAAAAGTCACCTTGATAGCAATTGGCTCCCAGCCCCGCCTGATTACGCTGGTGGCTCTGACTGCCAGAGCCTTACCCAGAACCCTGTGCTGAGTGGGGATAGAGTGGGGATTTGCCAGCTCTTTGAGCCTCTTACTCTCCAGGCAGAGGCAGCAGCAACCCCATAGCTGGATCATCAGGCTGCTAATTCAGGAAGGGGAGACTAGGAGAGAGGCTCCAGGAAAATGGACTCTTTCATTGTCGTAGCCTGCAAATGCTAATAAGCCTTGACTACCAACAAGACTGAAGACAAATATATGACATTGCCATAGAGTCTCATCAACTGCAAATCCCTACATAAGTGTGCCACAGGGGCAGAGCCTGGGGTACAGAGTCACCGACCAGGAAGAGGGAGAGGAAAGAAAAAGGAAGATGTTAACCTCTCAAAATCAAGAAAAATCCACAGACTTTATAATTTGTTCCACTATTTTTTTGTTTCTTTCATCTTGCCTTTATTATTATTATTTCTATTTCCTCCACCTTGGTCCTTTTATTCTCTGCCCGTCTTACTCTTTCCTTTTCTCGAATTACATTACCCATAAGTGTTACATTTTAGTTCTTTTCTTCTTCCTTACTCTCCATGAGGGTTACACTCCAAAACCCTTAACTCTCTCTCTCTCTCTCTTTTTTTTCTTATTTCTCCCTTTCTATTAGTTTCTTCTTTTCTCCTTTTACTTTTCCTCTCATTCAATCCTCAATCACGAACAAATTATTTAATTTGGGACTCAAGTTTTTTTTGTGTGGCATTTTGGGTGCTTTTTACCTCCCTTTTTAACTCATTAGCATTCCGCCCAACCCAGGATCTTCACTTAATACAATAGTTTTTCTTTTTTTTCCTGTTTCCCTCTTATCCCTCTCATTATATCTCTTAGTCGACCATCATTTACAAGCAAATCATTTTATACTTGACCCAAATTTTTTCTTTTTTTGCATTTTGTGGGTCCCTACTTCCTTTTTTGCCCCTTGAACACTTCCCCCCAACTCAGGCCCTTCGTTATAGGCAGTTTTTGTTCCATTTAGCATAATATAATTCACAGTTCATCACGATATTTTCCTAAGGAGGAGGGGAGAAAAGGGGAAGAGAAGAAAGAAAAGAGGAGGGAAATAATAAATTATTATTGTTTTTTTGTGTGTTTTTTTTCAAATTTTTTTCAAT
This sequence comes from Saccopteryx leptura, assembly GCF_036850995.1. Taxonomy (NCBI): domain Eukaryota; kingdom Metazoa; phylum Chordata; class Mammalia; order Chiroptera; family Emballonuridae; genus Saccopteryx; species Saccopteryx leptura. The sequence goes on along the minus strand of NC_089516.1, from coordinate 131,771,592 downwards.
TTTTTTTTTTACTTTTTATTCTTTATTAATTCTCATTAGTGCTATCAACAAGACCACCCTCAGATGCCATTAAGAAAAAGAAAATTGAATATCATGGATACAAAAGATAGAGAAGTAGCACAGATAGATGTGGAAAAATCTATGGAGAAAAAATTTAATATGTTGGCCTGTGTCATCCGCCATTTTGTGCGAAGCAAGGTGGCCTCTACGTTCCCTAAGAGACTTCTCTGCTTCTGTCTCGACTGCCCCTTGATCACAGACATGTCTGGGGATAGGTTCTGGAGCCGCGGCGGTGGTGGTGGTGGTGGTGGTGGTGGTGGTGGCTTCCACCAGCGTGGGGGAGGCACCGGCTGCGGCGGCCTCCACGACTTCCGCTCCCCGCTGCCCGGTATGGGCCTCAATCAGAACCGCGGACCCATGGGTCCCAGCCCAGGCCAGGGTGGTCCCAAACCCACATCCCACCACCGCCACCACACCTCCACAGCAGCCGCCGCCACTTCAACCGCTGCATCAGCAGCCGCCACCGCCCCAGAACTCGTTCAAGCCTGTCGTTTCTCAGGGACCCGGCCCGGCTCCCGGAGTAAGCAATGCTCCGCCTGCCTCTGGTTCGGCACTGCCTGCCACTCCCCCGACCTCTGGGGCCACCACGGGGCCAGGCCCTATACCAACCCACCACCCGCTGTCACCTCGGCGCCCCCTGGGGCGCCCCCGCCTGTGCCGCTGAGCAGCGGGGTTCCCACCACCCCACCTCAAACTGGAGGTCCGCCGCCTCCACCCGCAGGAGGACCGGTGCCCGGGCCTAAGCAGGGCCCAGGACCCGGCAGCCCCAAAGGCGGCAAAATGCCAGTTGGGCCGAAGCCCGGCGGTGGCCCGGGCCTAAGCACTCCTGGTGGCCATCCCAAGCCGCCGCACCGAGGAGGCGGGGAGCCCCGCGGAGGCCGGCAGCACCACCCACTCTACCACCAGCAGCACCACCACGGTCCTCCGCCCGGTGGGCCCGTCGCCCGGAGTGAGGAGAAGATTTCCGACTCGAAGGGTTTTAAAGCCAACTTATCTCTCTTGAGGAGACCTGGAGAGAAAACTTACACTCAGCGTTGTCGGCTGTTTGTTGGGAATCTACCTGCTGATATTACGGAAGATGAATTCAAAAGACTATTTGCTAAATATGGAGAACCAAGAGACGTTTTTATCAACAAAGGCAAACGGTTCGGATTTATTAAGCTTGAATCTAGAGCATTGGCTGAAATTGCTAAAGCTGAACTTGATGATACACCCATGAGAGGTAGACAACTTCGGGTTCCCTTTGCCACACATGCTGCTGCCTTGTCTGTTTGAAATCTTTCACCCTACGTTTCCAATGAACTGTTGGAAGAAGCCTTTAGCCAGTTTGGTCCTATTGAAAGAGCTGTTGTTATTGTGGATGATCATGGAAGATCTACAGGAAAAGGAATTGTTGAGTTTGCATCTAAACCAGCAGCAAGGAAAGCATTTGAAAGATGCAGTGAAGGTGTTTTCTTACTGACAACTCCTCGTCCAGTCATTGTGGAACCACTTGAACAATTAGATGATGAAGATGGTCTTCCTGAAAAACTTGCACAGAAGAATCCAATGTATCAAAAGGAGAGAGAAACGCCTCTTCGTTTTGCTCAGCATGGCACATTTGAGTATGAATATTCTCAGAGATGGAAATCCTTGCATGAGATAGAGAAACAGCAAAGGGAGCAAGTTGAAAAAATATGAAAGATGCAAAAGAAAAACTGGAAAGTGAAATCGAAGATGCCTATCATGAACATCAGGCGAATCTTTTGCGTCAAGATCTGATGCAACACCAGAAAGAATTAAGACACATGGAAGAACTTCACAATCAAGAAATGCAGAAACGTAAAGAAATGCAATTAGGGCAAGAGGAGGAATGACGCAGAAGGGAAGAAGAGTTGATGATTCGTCAACGTGAGATGGAAGAATAAATGAGATGTCAAAGAGAGGAAAGTTACAGTCAGATGGGCTATATGGATCCAAGAGAAAGAGACATGAGAATGGGTGGTGGAGGAACAATGAATATGGGAAATCCCTATGGTTCAGGAGACCAGAAATTTCCACCTTTAGGTGGTGGTGGTGGCATAGGTTATGAAGCTAATCCTGGAGTTCCACCAGCAACCATGAGTGGTTCCATGATGGGAAGCGACATGTGTACTGAGTGCTTTGGGCAGGGAGGTGCGGGGCCTGTGGGTGGACAGCATCCTAGAGGAATGGGGCCTGGAACTCCAGCAGGATATGGTAGAGGGAGAGAAGAGTATGAAGGCCCAAACAAAAAACCCCGATTTTAGATGTGATATCTAGGCTTTCATTCCAGTTTGTTTTTGTCTTTTCTTGTTTAGATACCAATCTTTAAATTCTTGCATTTTAGTAAGAAAGCTATCTTTTTATGGATGTTAGCAGTTTATTGACCTAATATTTGTAAATGGTATGTTTGGGCAGGTAAAATTATGTAATGCAGTGTTTTGAAACAGGAATTTTTTTCATTTTTATTTCCTTTTTTTTTTAAACTGTATAATGTCCCTCAAGTTATGGCAGTGTACCTTGTGCCACTGAATTTCCAAAGTGTACCACTTTTTTACTGTGCTTCAAATAAATAGAGAAAATAGTTATAATATTGATCTTCAATTTTGCCATTCATGCTTCTATGCACAGTAGGCTAGGTATTCCACTTTGAAAGCATGAGAGTGTCTAGACCATCAAATGGCATATGCCATTTCTGGGAAATGTATTTGTAGGCTAAGTATTGCTTTCTACAAATAAGTACCCCCTTATTTTAAAAAGAAGAAAATGCCTATTGAAGTAGTTTCATGATTTGATTTGTTTGGCCTTGTAGGAAGCAAGTGGTGCTAAGTATTTTTAAATGGTTATGTAAGCAAAGCTGAAATGTAAACCTTAAAAAGTCTTAATTCAGGAGTGTGAACTAAGATTATGGAATGAGTGTAAGACTTGGTAGCGGAGAGAGTGGGTATGACTAAATGGATCTTCTATGGCCCTATGATCTATCTTTTCCTTAAAAGTTTCTGAAGTAAAAGTGGAAAGATCATTTTGTTGCATTCCTCCGTTCTTGTTTTTGTTTTTGTTTTTTTTGTTAGTTCATGGATTCTTTTTTTTTTAAAGATTTTATTTATTCATTATAGAGAGGGGGGGGGGAGAGAGAGAGAGAGAGAGAGAAGGGGGAGGAGCAGGAAGCATCAACTCCCATATGTGCCTTGACCAGGCAAGCCCAGGGTTTTGAACCGGCAACCTCAGCATTTCCAGGTTGACGCTTTATCCACTGTGCCACCACAGGTCAGGCCGTTCTTGTTTTTAAAAGAATAAGTCCCAAGCCCTATAAATGGCTTGTATTGAACTTTCACATTTGAATTAAAGATTGTTAAACATGAAAAAAAAAATTTAATATATTGGAAACCTTGGAGCTAAATGACAGAGAATTTAAAATAGAAATCCTAAAAATACTCAGAGATATACAAGAAAACACAGAAAGGCAATTTAGGGAGCTCAGAAAACAACTCAACGAACACAAAGAATATATTTCCAAGGAAATTGAAACTATAAAAACAAATCAAACAGAGATAAAAAACTCAATACATGAACTGAAATATGAGGTAACAAGCTTAGCTAATAGAACAGGCCAGATAGAAGGTAGGATTAGTGTCATAGAAGACAAGCAACTTCAGGCACAACAGAGAGAAGAAGAAAGAGACCGAGAAATTTTAAAAAATGAGAAAACCCTACAGGAATTGTCTGACTCCATCAAAAAGAATAACATAAGAATAATAGGTATATCAGAGGGAGAAGAGAGAGAAAATGGAAAGGAGAATATATTCAAACAAATAATAGATGAGAACTTCCCAAGCCTGTGGAAAGAACTAAAGCCTCAAATTGAAGAAGCAAACAGATCTCCGAGTTTTCTTAACCCCAACAAACCTACTTCAAGGCACATCATAATGAAATTGGCACAAACCAATGGCAAAGAAAAAATTCTCAAGGCAGCCAGGGAAAAGAAGAATAGAACATATAAAGGAAGGCCTATTAGATTATCATCTGATTTCTCAATAGAAACTCTACAAGCTACAAGAGAGTGGACCCCAATATTTAAAGTCCTGAAAGAGAGGAACTTATAGCCACGAATACTATACTGATCAAAGCTATCCTTCAAATATGAAGGAGAAATAAAAACATTCACAGATACAGAAAAGATGAGGGAATTTATCATCAGAAAACCCCCACTCCAGGAAATACTAAAGGGACTTTTCCAACCAGATTCAAAGAACAAAATAAAACAAAAAGCCACAAGTAAAAGCTCGACGAAGAACACAATAAAACCAAATTTAAACTTTGACAGCAAAAGCAAAAAAAAGGGGGGGGGAGAGGACGGAGATTAACAGTAGCAAAGGACAATGAAGTGCAAAAACAATCATAAGATAGGGTACTACAATGAATATGGTAGGTACCCTTTTCATTACTTAATGGTAACCACCCTTGAAAAAACCACCACAGAAGCACATGACTTAAAAAAGGTAGCAACAGAGGAAAGAAGTATGGAATACAAACAAACAAAAACAAATGATAGAAAACCAAAAGAGAAGAATCAAACAAGATACAAAACTAACAGAAAGCAATTTATAAAATGGCAATAGGGAACCCACAAGTGTCAATAATTACACTAAATGTAAATGGATTAAACTCACCAATAAAAAGAGACAGAGTAGCAGAATGGATTAAAAAAGAGAATCCAACTGTATGCTGCCTATAAGAAACACATCTAAGCAACATGGATAAAAACAAATTCAAAGTGAAAGGCTGGAAAAAAAATACTCCAAGCAAATAACATCCAAAAAAAGCAGGCGTAGCAATACTCATATCTAATAATGCTGACTACAAGACAGAAAAAGTACTCAGAGACAAAAATGGTTATTTCATAATGATTAAGGGAACACTGAATCAAGAAGACATAACAATTCTTAATATATATGCACCAAACCAAGAAGCACCAAAATATATAAGACAGCTACTTATTGACCTAAAAACAAAAACTGACAAAAATACAATCATACTTGGAGACCTCAATACACCGCTGATGGCTCTAGATTGGTCATCCAAACAGAGAATCAATAAAGATATATTGGCCTTAAGCGAAACACTAGAGCACCTGGATATGATAGACATCTACAGGACACTTCATTCCAAAGCGAAAGAGTATACATTTTTCTCTAGTGTACATGGAACATTCTCAAGAATTGACCATATGTTGGGCCACAAAAATAACATCAGCAAATTCAGAAAAATTGAAATTGTACCAAGCATATTTTCTGATCATAAAACCTTGAAACTAGAATTCAACTGCAAAGAAGAGGGAAAAACCCCCACAAAAATGTGGAAACTAAACAACATTCTTTGTAAAAATGAATGAGTCAAAGAAGAAATAAGCACAGAGATCAAAAGATATATACAGACAAATGAAAATGACAATACGACATATCAGAATCTCTGGGATGCAGCAAAAGCAGTAATAAGAGGGAAGTTCATATCACTTCAGGCCTATATGAACAAACAAGAGAGAGCCCAAGTGAACCACTTAACTTCACACCGTGAGGAACTAGAAAAAGAAGAACAAAGACAACCCAAAACCAACCAAAGAAAGGAAATAATAAAAATCAGAGCAGAAATAAATGAAATAGAGAACAGAAAAACTATAGAAAAAATTAATAAAACAAGGAGCTGGTTCTTTGAAACGATCAATAAAATTGACAAACCCTTGGCAAGACTCACCAAGGAAAAAAGAGAAAGGACTCATATATACAAAATCCAAAATAAAAGAGGAGAAATCACCACAGACATCATAGATATACAAAGAATTATTGTACAATACTATAAAATACTCTATGCCACCAAATTCAACGATCTAGAAGAAATGGATAAATTCCTAGAACAATACACACTTCCTAGACTGAGTCATGAAGAAGCAGAAAGCCTAAACAGAATAATTAGCAGGGAGGAAATAAAAAAAACTATTAAAAATCTCCCCAAAAATAGAAGTCCAGGCCCAGACCGTTACACTAGTGAATTCTATCAAACATTCAAAGAAGACTTTGTTCCCATTCTACTCAAAGTCTTCCAAAAAATTGAAGAAGAAGCAATACTTCCAAACACATTTTATGAGGCGAACAAAACCCTCATACCAAAACCAGGCAAGGACTGCACAAAAAAAGAAAACTACAGACCAATATCTCTAATGAATACAGATGCTAAAATACTAAACAAAATACTAACAAATCGAATACAACAACATATTAAAAAAATAATACATCATGATCAAGTGGGATTCATCCTAGAATCTCAAGGATGGTTCAACATACATAAAACGGTTAATGTAATACACCATATCAACAAAACAAAGAACAAAAACCACATGATCTTATCAATAGATGCAGAAAAGGCTTTCGATAAAATACAACACAATTTTACGTTTAAGACACTCAACAAAATGGGTATAGAAGGAAAATATCTCAACATGATAAAGGCCATATATGATAAACTATCAGCAACATCATATTAAATGGCATAAAACTGAGGACTTTCCACCTTAAATCAGGAATAAGACAGGGTTGTCCACTCTCTTCCACTCTTATTTAACGTGGTGCTAGAAGTTCTGGCCAGAGCAATCAGACAAGAGAAAGAAATAAAAGGCATCCATATCAGAAAAGAAGAAGTAAAGGTATCACTTTGTGCAGATGATATGATCCTATACATCGAAAACCCCAAAGACTCCACAAAAAGATTACTAGAATCAATAAACCAATACAGTAAGGTCGCAGGATACAAAATTAACATACAAAAGTCCATAGCCTTTCTATATGCCAACAATGAAATATTAGAAAACGAACTCAAAAAAATAATCCCCTTCACAATTGCAACAAAAAAAATAAAATACCTAGGATTAAACATAACAAAGAATGTAAAGGACCTATATAATGAAAACTACAAAGCATTGTTAAGGGAAATCGAAAAAGATACAATGAGATGGAAAAATATTCCTTGTTCGTGGATAGGAAGAATAAATATAATCAAAATGGCCATATTACCCAAAGCAATTTACAAATTTAATGCAATTCCCATCAAAATTTTTATAACATTTTGTATCTAACGGCAAAGTTTGTGCATCTGACACTGACACAGTGCTGCCTTTGGATGTCCCTGAGACTGAACAGCTCGTGTGATGAATAAGGCTAACGGCCAACAAAGCCCGGTCCTCCTTTACTGCCCGCCTTCACGTGCCAGGCACCAGGCTCAGTGTTTACTGAGTGACGTGCAGTATTTCACCGATTCCTGACGGAACCTCTCAGTTACTAACCATTGTGCTGGTGAAGAAAGTGAAGTTCAGAGAGTGTGAGGAACCTGGCCAACGTCTCCCTGCTCTGGATCCGAAGAAACAGGGTTCAACCTCAGCTGTTTTCCCCTCCCAAGCCTGCTCAAACCACACTGCGCCACACTTAAAGATGAGCCCAACCATCTCCCAGTATGACTGGTGACTTACGGAGGGGCCCAGCTCCCCGGCTGTGTCTGTGAATCACAGCTGTAGCATGCACAGAAACCAGCACATAATCAGTTCAGGGGTTCTTATTTGCTCAAGAGCTTGCCGCACATAGAACTTTTGAAAGCCTGTATCTCTCATACTCGTGGTTTATTCAGTAACAGAAAGCTGACTGTCTAGGTTGGGTGAAATGCTTCTTCCTCCAGCCCGAGTCCGGCCTGCGCTAGTGCAGCGGCGTCATCTACTGGCTGTTCCCTTGAACTACATCGGAAGCCCTAGGTGGGTGTTGCTAAGGCTACAGCTGAGAGCCACAGCCACCTGTGCACAGCAGGTGCTGGTAAGGGGAAGAGGAGAAAGGAAGGAGGATCCTGACGCACAGGAAGGGAGTGGGGGAAGTGGAGTCAGCGTGAGGATGAAGAGCCTCTGCTGTAGCAATTCCACTGTGATTCTTAGCGCGCTACGGTCTGACTTTTTATTATTAAACTTGACACTGGGTAAAACGTGGCCCTGCAGGGGCCTCAAACTGCAGTAACTCACCAGGGGCATGTATATGGAGACTTGCTGTCATGGTGAAGTCATGGAAAATGTGAAACGAGAAACAGAAGATGAATGAGTCTGTTGGTCTGAAATCAATGACTGGAACTGTGGCGTGGCTCCCTGGGGCCTGCTTTAGTGTGTCTGTGGGGCACACAGAGAAACAGGTGCATAGGGTCGCCCTGACACACTCACATCCCCATAGCCGGTGAGCTGTGGAGCTGGATGGAACTCCCAGGCCTGCACTCTGCCCTCGGCACTCCTGGAGGCAGAAACCCGCCACAGAGGGAAGTAGGAAGCAGAGCATGGAAAACACTACTCAGGGTCTGTGTCAAGATTTTGCATCATGTTCGCATAGGAGTGCTCAGATCTGCTCTAGGCTTCACCGGGAAAGTGCTTTATGAAAGAACTCCTGCCAAAAATTGCACTGAAAACACTTGAGGAATTTCATTGAAATTACCATCCTGTGTATCAGCTGCACCCACTGGCATTTTTGTCACATTTGCCCTGACTTTATTTTTTCTTTTCTTTTCTATTTTCTTTTCTTTTCTTTTCTCTTTTCTTTTCCTTTCTTTCCTTCCTTCCTTCCTTCCTTCCTTCCTTCCTTCCTTCCTTCCTTCCTTCCTTCCTTCTTTTCCTTCCTCCTTCCTCTCTCTGTTCCATCCTTTCTTTCCTTCTTTCCTTTCTTCCTTCCTCTGTTTGTACCTCCTCCTTCCTTCCCTCCTTCCCTCTTTTCTTTCCTTCTTTCCTTCCTCCTCCCTCCCTCTTTCCTTTCCTTCCTTCCTTCCTTCCTTCCTTCCTTCCTTCCTTCCTTCCTTCCTCCTTCCCTCCCTCCCTCCCTCCTTTTTCCTTTCCCACCTTTCTCCTCCCTCCCTCTTTTCTTCTTTCCTACCTTTCTTCCTCCCTCCCTCCTTTCCTTCCTCCCTTCCTTCCTTCCTTCTTTCCTACCTTCCTCCTTCCTCTCTGTTCCATCCTTTCTTTCCTTCTTTCCTTTCTTCCTTCCTCTGTTTGTACCTCCTTCTTCCTTCCCTCCTCGCCTGTTTTCCTTCCTTCTTTCCTTCCTCCTCCCTCCCTCTTTCCTTTCCTTCCTTCCTTCCTTCCTTCCTTCCTTCCTTCCTTCCTTCTTTCCTTCCTTCCTTCCTTCCTTCCTCCTTCCCTCCCTCCCTCCCTCCCTCCCTCCTTTCTCCTTTCCTACCTTTCTTCCCTCCCTCCCTCCTTTCCTTCCTCCCTTCCTTCCTTCCTTCCTACCTTCCTCCTTCCTCTCTCTGTTCCATCCTTTCTTTCCTTCTTTCCTTTCTTCCTTCCTCTGTTTGTATTCCTCCTTCCTTCCCTCCTTCCCTCTTTTCCTTCCTTCTTTCCTTCCTCCTCCCTCCCTCTTTCCCTTCCTTCCTTCCTTCCTTCCTTCCTTCCTCTCTCTGTTCCATCCTTTCTTTCCTTCTTTCCTTTCTTCCTTCCTCTGTTTGTATTCCTCCTTCCTTCCCTCCTTCCCTCTTTTCCTTCCTTCTTTCCTTCCTCCTCCCTCCCTCTTTCCCTTCCTTCCTTCCTTCCTTCCTTCCTTCCTTCCTTCCTTCCAATATAACATGATTCTAAAAGCCATCTTTGGGTGCCAGTCTCTGGTAAATGTGAAAGCCACCTCTGGCTCTACTGATTGAGGCCGTTTGGTTGTTCTGAGTTAACCCACACTTCAGATTATTTCCTGAGGTTTTGGGGGGACCACATTCATCCTGGATGAGTCCTCACACAATCTTCAAAACTGCTCTGCACTCATATGTCCTCTGCTGGATCTTCTAACTGGTCCACTGGGGGTCTGTGCCCAGGACACACCATGGGTCGGGCATGCAGAAGTGCTCAGGAAATCTATGTTACAAAGTGAAAAAACAAGGCTCCTTGCCTCCCCTGAGTCCCTGTGAGCGTCACCTTGAGCTCATTTTCAGGGTGTCCTGAAGGCCTTTCCTGGGAGCATGGAGCCCGACTAAGTTTTAATGAGCTTCCTGGGGCCTATGGCATGAATTGGTCTGTGGGGAAGCTAGCGGGAGGGCGAGGTTCATGGGAGAGACCCAGATTTCTGAGGAAGGGCATGTTGTGGGCGGCAGAGCAGTAGATGTTGCAGAGGGCCACTATGGTGGCCACAGAGGGAGGCCCTGTTGTGCTGGCTGCTGTAAGCAGACACTGTCTGGGCTTCCTGTTCCTGCCTGGGTGGGTGGGAAGGGCAGCCCCGGGCCAGAACGGGCCTCGATGGTGTTCTGGGGTAGTGGGTTCAGGGAAGAGGGAGCAGGCATTTAGATAAGAGCAACACTGATGTGCCCAGAAGCCCAAGACGTTCCGTGTGCATGGAGAAGACTCCAGGGTCAGAGCCGAGAGCCAAGTCCAAGCGCAGCATGGACAAGCCTGCTGGGAGGGAGGCGACAAGTTCTCTCCTGCCCTTTTCCTACAGAGTGTTGTGGTCCCTGCTACTTCCCAGTAGGCGGGTGCTGGGAAAGCGGTGGACCAGTCCGAAGCGACCCAGCCATTCACTAGGGATCCCCCCCCCTCTCTCTCTGACCCAGCCTAGTGGGGAGAGACCGAGGCCTAGGACTGTTCTGGAAGTAATGGTATGGGGTGGGGCTACCCTTCTGAGCTTCTGATATCACGGAGCTGGGGCAGTGATTGTAAGGACAGGAGAAAAGTCCATCTGTGGAAGAGGCCCACTGGTGAAACAAAAGTCTACATCAGAAACTACTTTTAAAGCCAACAGTCCTGACCCAAAGCCAAAAGTCACCATCAGGAGAGTTTTGTGTCTATTTTAACGGGTTGGATGAAAGGTGTGTGTCTGACACTGGTGCTGAGAACAATCCAGGTGCCCAGATGAATGTTTCCCTCTGGTCTCCAACTTCATATCGGATCAGAGATGAGTAATACATCTCTGCCTTCTACACATACTGTGAGTCTCTGTCAGAGCAGTACCTTGAAAGCATAGAATCATGGCTGGAAGCCTCCACTTCATCCCGCTGATCTCATCTCCGAGCCGGAGAGGATTTCTGTCCACTCTGCTCTTGGCCTGACAGTAGACTATGAAATGCTGCCTTGCACTCCTCTCTATAGTCGATATTAGAAACCGCCCTCTGCTCTGTTCTTGAATATTCAGTCGGCTGTCCTGCCGCCCTCGCGGCTTTTGGGTCACATGTTATGTGATGGACGCTTCCCGCCTGTCTTGTTGTCTGTGACTCTCCTTTTGCTCTCAGTCCCCTCGTGTCCACGGGCCTCCTTGTCTCTGCTCTTACAGCAGCCGTGGGTCCTGCCAGGGCTTCTGCGGGGCTCATCACTCTGAAGTCAGTCTGCTGTCTCCTGCTTATGGAGCTGCGGTGGGATGGAGGGCCTGGGGAGCCACCGTGTATCCCTGCATCAGTCACCCTTCCCCTCCTCACTGAGCAGAAGCTCACTGGCTCCACTGTCACAGCACAACGTGAGCTCAGGTAGCTCTGGGAGACACCCCTCTGTCTCCTGAGCTTACGTACGCTCCTCTGCGAGGCTGGCCCCAGCCTCCCAGTGTATGACCTGTCTGCTCAGCTGGGCTTCCCCAAGGGTTAAGTTAGACACCACTCTACTTTCTTCCTTTCGTTCCTCTGGTTGCTTGGGTGGCCTCACCTTTCCTTTTGCTAATGCCTGAAACTAAATAGATGGGTCACTTAATACAGAACTGTTGTGAGCACACAGCTTTTCTTCCCACCACCCACTCTTCGGGGAGCTCTCCCCAGCCGAGGACACTGACCTCTCCACACAGACACAAGGCACTTATACTGCTGCAATTCGCCTGCTTTTCCAACGGGGTACTCTCTGGGGAAGCTGGGGGCACGAAGTGCCGCCTCCTCTTGCAGTGTTAGCCTGGTAAAGTCGCCGTAGCTGGTTTCTGTTAGCCAAGGTTTCTGATGGTGGGGTGGACACAGACTGCTTTCCAAGGGGCTGTAACTGAGTACGAGCAGACAGGGAAAGGCTGTATCCCACCCTCCCCTGCATACATCACAGAGGAAGTTTGTCATTGGTTGGAATGTCTCCGTATAAGATCATGTCTTCTGTGAATCCGGAGAGTTTTAATTCTCTTTCCAATCAGGATGGTTGGATTTGGGTGGGGTGGGACATTTATTTCACTGGCTAGAACCTCCCGCACAATTCTCAGTAGAATAGGCAAAAGTGGACATCTTTCATTCTTTCAGATATTAAGGAAAACATTCATCCTTTCACCACTAAGTACACTACTAGGCGCACTGAGTTTACGCAGACACTCTCGGGTCGAGGACATTCCCTTCTATTCAAAATGTGTAGAAAATTTTTTATCACAGGTTGGCGTTGGATTTTGTCAGTTCCTTTTTTTGGGGGGGGGGAAGGGCATCTATTGCAGTGCTCATCCCTCCAGCCCACCTTGTACTCTTAATATGGTGTACAACATTGGATTGTCAGATGTTAAACCAATTTTGCATTCCTGGAATAAATCCCACTTGGTCACGGGATGTAACTCTAGGGTGTTTGTACCAGGTCTTGCCTGGTTCCCTACTTTGCACTCAGAGGATGTCACCCAGGAGGCAGAAGAAACAGAATCCCAGTGTTGGTGGTGTGGACCCGCCAGACTCTTCTAGGGCTGCAGCCGTCTCAAAAAGCTGCACCTTTATACAAGGCTTCCATCCTTCCAGCGACCTCACAGGGGAGCCCCTCTCTCCCCTGAAGTCCATCCAGGGCCCAGACCTCAGACCACTTCCCTATGGCCACCATATTTGTGCCTTCACTAATGATGAGCAGAGCCAAGACAGCCCATTCCACTGACCTCTAGTGGCAGCAGGTGTCCCGCCCACCTGCTGCACCCCCATTGACCAGAACTTGGTGGGGACAGCTTCTGGGATGGAAGCAGGTCCCTGCGGGGCCGGTGGGGTGGAGTACGGTGGGGTGGGGTGGGGTGACTCAGAGGCTGAGTTACCAAAGCAGGAGCAGGGGACCCTGAGAGACCTCTGTCACTGCAGGGTGTCAGTGAAGCAGCGGCTGAGACAGAGGCCCTGTGCTTTGTCTCACTTGGCAAGTGCCCAGGCCATGGCCAGGCTTCTGACCAGGGCTGTGGCCTTCTTCTGCAGGGTGGCAGATTCCACGGAGGGACCGTACCTGAGGCAGCCCAAGACCCAACAGGTACCCTCTCAGCTCCTGTATCTCCCATGTAATCACCCTCCCCAGAAGGGCTTCCCCACCCTTGGTCCTGTTGGAGGGGGACTGGGGAACGCTCCAACTCTTGTGTATGGACGGATCCCCAAGTGCTGAGGTCTAGTGTCCCCCAGAGCTGGACCTGCGTCCACCCAAGTGCCACAGACCGGCATCCACCCAAGTGCCACACACTCCTGCATAGCCAGCGTGGCACAGGTGTGCAGAGAAGGCCTGTGGGGGCTCTTGACTCCCCTGCATTTCCCCAGAAGTTCGTGCAGCGGATTCCTTTCTGTATTTCCAGTAGAGAGTGCCGCCCTGATTAGAGGGTGCGTTTGGTTTCGTTTCACAAACGTGCGTGTATTTGCAGCCAAAAGGACAGTCTTATATCTGTCACCCCTAAAGGGGCAGGGACTGCATTTATTGTTTGATTCTATTGGAATGATCATGCGGATTATTCTCTTTGCATTAGTCTTCTATCGCTCTCTTAACTAATTTACAACATGGCTTGTTTGTTTGTTTGTTTGTTTTCAACCATCTTCCAGTTCTGTAGGCCAGAAGTTGGGTATGGGTTTTCCCAAACCGGAATCGTGGTATTGGCAGGCTCAGTTCCTTTCCGGAGTTTCTACGGGATAATCCCTTTCCTGTTCTATTGGGCTCTTGGCAGAATTCAGTTATTTGTGGTTTCAGGACCCAAGTCCCATTTCCTGGCTGGCTGTACACTGCGGGCCATTCCCAGCTCTTAGAGGCCACCGCATTTCTTGGCTCCTGACCTCTTCCTCCATCTTCAAAGTCAACACTGGTGGCTTGAGTCTTTCCCACATGGCATTTCTCTAACCAACTCTTCTGCCTCTCTTTCACTTTTAATAGTTTATGTGATTAGGTTATCTGGGGTCTCCTCTCCATTTTAAGGTCAAGTGATTAGAAACCACATAGTGTCACCTGCAACTTTAATTCCCTGTAGCACTATAGACTCAGATTCTGGGAATTAGGGCACAGGCAGCTTTGAGGGAATATATTCTGGGTACTACACTCTCCTTGTTTGTTAGTATGTATCGCAGGTTGCAGGAATTATTTCTAGTTGATGAAACGTTTTTTCCTAGGTTAAACTTCATTTAATTGTACTGTGATATCTTTCAATACACTGCTAGATCTGGCAAAGAGATCTATAACTTGTGGCATATTTATACAGTGGAATTCAGTGGAATATTTGGAGCCAATTAGACAGGTCATATATTGGTCAACCCTCAGAGTGCGTGTGGCTCATTTGTCTTGCTCACCTTTGGATCCTAAAACCTGCCTTAGATATGGCACTGAGTGGAGGATTAGGGGACACATTGAAGGTGTCGTTTTGTTGGTGAGAACCTGTTAAAATGTGAGTAGGTTTTCTGGGGAGATTGTATTCCTACAGTGAATTGCATTAATTCTTAGTACTTCTCTGTTCCAAACACTGGGCTCAAGCCATTAAGGGCATTCATGACATTCAATCCTCAGAAAACTCCCATTGGCGAAGTCGTAGAATTGTCAAGTCTATTTTATAGCCAGGTTAGGGAGATACAACCAGTGAAGAGAGGGAAGAGGGCTAGTCACACCCAGACCAGGAACCCAGAAGCCATTTCCTGATCTCTATGCTCCTGCCCCTGAGAGGCTTCCTCCCACAGGAGTAAATTCACAGTGTGCTCAGAATGGCAGTTTGGAAGAGACTCCTCCTCTTTGGTCAGCATCATTCTCCCAGCAGGGATCCTGCCTTCCTGGTGCTATAGTCTATCTGCAGCTTCTCTGCCAATAGAGTCTGAATGACTGTAGAGATAGCTGAGTCTTAGCAAAGTTTAACATAGAAGACTGCTGCTTAGCCTTTTTTTCTCCCTTTTCTCCCTAGTAGGTGGGGCCCTGAGAGTAGGATGATGATCTATAATCCTGCCCCCCAAAAGGTATGAAGGTGGCCTGGTAGAAGCCATGGCCTGTGAGAGGGAGGAGTGAACTAGAATATAATAGAAAGGCTCCCCAGCGGGGTCAGAGGCTATACAGGAGGACAGTGCAAATAAGCAAATATTCTGAGGATACTGGGAGCTCGGTTTCTCCTGCGAGAAGGTGCTATAGACATGGAAAGTGAAAAGTGAGAGAAATCAGGCATGGTTCCTGTGCTCTTGTAATGGCACTGGGGTAATCTCATGGTTTCTGATAGATACAAAAATAAGCTCTTGACTTCTAAACACTGTATTTTCCAATAAGAAGGAACAGGACTCTGGAGAAATGGCTGAATAAATAGCATTTTCAATTTCCAACAAAACAAATCAAAGAAACATGCATTAAGTATGCCAATGAGCGTTCTTTATACTGATACAATATATCTATGAGGAAGGTGATATACAGTCATAACTTTATGCATCTAACAACATCAAAGAACATAGAGGGCATAGAGAGAGTGAGTAGAGGTAGACCAGTCCAGATTGGTGGGAGGCAGATTTAATAAGCTAGGGAACTTACATACAAGGGTTGTCTTGTGTGGCTGTAAGAGTCTTAAAGTTTGAATACACACCTCAACTGGCTTCAGTCACTATACTGTCCAGATGGTCTCAACACCTTACTCTCGCAAGGTTCAATCCTTCAAACAGCTCTAGCTATGGAAGTGGTGAGCGGAAAGTACATTTCAAGGACAGGGGTGGGGTTAAGGAGTCTCTCATTGCCTGGGTCCAGCTCAAGAGTCAAGTGGTGGTCACATCTTCTCAATGACATTTTCCAATAGATGGCTGTGGAATTATAATGTGATGATGGCTGGAAACCATGCAGCACAGTGCCTGGAGCTCTGTAGGGTCTCATTACAAGTCAGTTCCCTGAATGTTTTTTCCTCTCCTCTGAGTGTTAAGGCCTGAGGAGAAATGTTGAATCAACATCATCACCTTGAATGCCCAGAACCATCCCAAAGGCTCTTGACTGGAAGTGCACGAGTACATATGACTGGCCTGGCCACATAGTAGCTGGGCTCAGGGCACAGGATAGGTCTTAACCAGAGAAAGGTGTGCCTGCCTGCCTTCCTCCCTAGCCAGGAAGGCAGGTCTTCCCTCATCAGAGGGCCTTGGAGCTCTGGTCTGATTCTCTACAACCTTGGTTGTGCCAGGCTATGTGATCCCTGGAGTGGGTGTGAGACCATCAGGGACTGAACAGGACCATCTGGACAAAGAGGAGGGAAGCTCAGGGCACTGGCAAAGACTTGGATCCATCCCTCCTGCAGTGGCAGATGTTGAAAGGCTCTTCTTGTCAATGTCTTTGACCCCTGGGGAGCTCTTGGCAATAGGTGGAGTACACCCAGGGCCCTTACCCAGGCTGTGGTCTTCAGTGTGACAACTTTGTATCCTCAGGACAGTGTTCTCCTGGGGCTTCTGGTCCTGCTTTGCTCTATCCTGGTCAGTTTGCTCGTCCCCAGACCTCCCTCACTCAGCCCTCTGCCTGCCTCCCACCCTCACCCACGCCGCAGCCGTAGAAGCCCTGGCCTGGCTTCTATGGGCAGTCACTGGGCGTGGAGCCCCAATGGGAGAGTTGGGATGTAAGGTGGGGAAAGGAATCTTCGTTCCCAGTGGTTTATCTTCTCTAAACTCTGACCCCCCCCCCCCAGCTGGCAGGGAGGTGATGGGGACCTTGCCACCTGCTGCTGCAGAGCAGATTCTGCTGAAATGAAATGATCTGCAGACAGAATATTTCACCTCACTTCCCCAGCCCACCCTGCAGGGCCAGGCCTATGCTGTTTCCTTCTCCTCATGGGGGCAGTGGTCCAGATCAAGTAAGGTCCCAGCATCTGCTGAAGAGGGCCTCCTCGCAGCCCTCTGAGGGTGTTCCCCTCCCTCGGCTCTTGGGCAACAGTGGTGATCTCACCACTGGCCCCTCTGGCCTCCAAGGCTATTGTACCACACCAGAAACAGGAGGCCTCCAGTTTTATTTATTAAACTTAAAGACATTATTTTTTTTTAAACTTAAAGAGACAACAAGATTTGACACCACAAGAAACAAGAACATTTCTCTGACCAGTACAGAATTATCACACACAGAAAAGTGAAAGTCATCTTAGTCAAGGTGATGTTTGATTTTGTAGAAGTCCCACTGCCTGGAAAACAGACTGCACATAAATAAAGTGCACGAGAGCCGTCCAAGCAGCCAGGGCCCAGTGGGGTGGCAGAGAGGTGGAAAGCAGAAGCAACTCACTACTCAAGGCCAAATGGTAAGAAAAGCAGCAGCAGGAACACAGGCTAAGGACCAGTCCTTGGCCCCTTTCTCAGCCATTTCCTTTAAGCAAAGACAGCCCCAGCCAGGCCACAGAGGACGTCCTGTGCCCCTCTGTGCGGGGAGAAGCTTCTTGGTAGGGGAACAGGTCTATGAGGCCGGGGGCCCGAGACTCAGACACAGATTTGTCCCTGCAGGTCACAAACTTACATTTAACGAGGAGCCTCCCTCATGGCATTCTCAGGCCTTCCTCCCCTCTTACTGGTTCAGGAAGGAGCTAGAGCTATAAATTACATCACCCAGAGGGTGAGACCTGGGCTTGAAAGTGGCACGTCTGTGTATCATCCCCGTGGAGGCCCCTGGTCCTCCTCCTATCTTATCCAGTTCGTGTTGCTCTCCTTTCTCTGAGGCTGTCCCTGGAGATCTATGAATGAAGTCGGCAGGCTGGCAGGCTTGGAGAAGTGGTCCTAGGTGGACAGGATTGGAGTGGAGGAGGGGACCCCAGGACTGGGGGCTCCCCGGAGACTTGGTCCAAGGAAGGAAGCCATCAGGTCCTGTCTGTGGAAAACTTCAGGGAGCACGTGGGAGCTTTGGTCCAGCCTCAGTCCCCTGTCCCTGAAGTGAGGCAGAAGGAGGATCTTACCCAGAACGCAGGCTTCAGCTGGGCAGCCGAGTAGGGCAGATGTTGTGAGACTGGGCCATGTGGTCCCTGGGGCTGACCACACTACTGTGCTTTTCATTCCCAGGAACTGTGAGTGTTTTGGTTGAGAGCAACCAATGTCAGAGCAGATGATGGACCAGGGATGGGTGGTGAGGGCTGGGACTCTCCTGGCTCCCCTCTGGGCTGCTCCTGGTCATGTTGGTACATGACCGCCAGGACCAATCTAAGCCCATCTAGGGGAGAGTCTCCTGTAGGATCCTAGGTATGGGGGAGCCAAGCCTGGGGACAGAGAGACGGGGTCATGCATAGTTCCCAGTCCCCGCCCACCCCCTATTTATCTATTTACCCTCTTCATCACCTCAGGGCCCTGAGAACCATCCCCACCTCCCCCGCCCAAACTGAGAGGTTTGTGCTCAATTGCTGAGAAGCCCATGGTCTAGCCTGGGGTGAGGGTGGGAAGACCTGGTTCTGTAGGTGAGGGCCTCAGCTACCCAGGGGATTCTGGGACTCATCTCTTTTGTACTCATCTCAGCTCAGTCTGTCCTCCTGGTCTTCCATTGGACCTCCCATACCAGTCCAAAAAAAGCTAGTTCCCCACATTTTGTGCCCTGGACCTCTCTTTCCCAGGTCTCCTGGGAGCCTTGTGATCCTGAGCCCCAGCCCACTGTGCTAGGGCTTTTAGCAATCTGGGGGGTGGGGGCAGGTGGGAGAGTGCAGGCTTAGGGGCGGATTTCGCTCCACCATTTCACTTCTGTGTGACAAGGGCAAAGGTGAGCCTCCCCGTCAGAACCCCAGTTTCCCAGTTAGTAGATAGAGAATAGATCCCCATCACGGTGTTGCCAGAAGATCTTACTGCCCAGGTGACACAGTCCTGTCCCTCCCCATGCCAGAACCAGATCACTGAGTTACCCCATCCCTTAGGGCCTCTCCCTGGAAGGCCCATCATCTCCTCCTCAGCCAGGTCCTTCAGTGGGCTGCTACCAGGAACCTCTAGGAGCTGGGGCAGTACTTGGGCACAGACTTGACTCTTGATGAGGCCAGAGAAGGGGCAAGTTACCAGCTTCGAACACCAGTTCCTAGAAGAAAGAAATGGAGACTTGAGAGTTCCTCCCCCCCCCAGTGTTCCCAGTTTTCCAAGTGTCGCCTCCTCTACAAGCTGCTTCTCCATCTGCTCTCACCACCCTAGCCTGAGAGCTGCCCTCTGCTCAAGGAAATCACGTTTCCCCAAACCTTTTGGGTTCACAGGGCACTTCTGGAGGCCATCTGTGCCAAAGGATGATATTCTGCGGGACGAGGAGGGATGAAGATGGCAGAAGAGCAAAACTGTGTGGGGGGACTGGGGAGGAAGGCATCTTTCCACTCTTCCCTGTCTCCACATGCACCCTCAGAGAGGAGGTGGAGAGCGAAAAGGACAGCAAGAGCCAGCAGAGAGCAGTCCCCTGGCCCCACAGCCATGATGCTGGGGCTACTGAGAGCCCAGGGGCCTGAGGGTTGAGAAGGGGACAGACCTGGGGATCCAGCGCGCGTGCCCAGGAGGGGGAAAGGGAAGTGTGGTGGCATCTTTTCTCCTCTAGGGGTTTCCTGAGTGCTATCCCAGCCTAGGGCCCTCCATTCCCTCCGGTTTCGGTGCTCCGGTGATGCCTCCTGGGCTTTGAGGGGAAACAGGGCAGGAACTGGGCTGTGGGACAGAGGGGACCCCTGGGTCTCTGTCTGTGATGGGCTGAGCCTGTGAGAAGCGTGAAGTCTAAGCTCCGGCTGTCCGTCACCCCCATTTTGGCATCATGACAAGGGACTCCAAAGAGCCCGCGGATGCCCTGCCTGCCTTCGCTGAGCTCCGCAGCTCTGTGGGCTGACTTCCTAGGGTCCCTTCCACATTTCCCCCGAACCTCCAAGGGGCCTGGACGACTAGATATCATGACACCTGCCTCCCTCCAGCCCGCAGGTCCAGCCTCCGGCCGCCTACCTTTTTGGTCAGGGCCATTCAAAGCCAGTCCCTGCAGCACAATTTCCTTTTCCCGGTTTTCCCCTTCGGCCAATGTGAGGCAACAGGTCCGCTCCTCTCAGATCATGTCCTGGAGCCAGAAGGAAAGGGCCTGTTTTGTGAGTTTCTGTGCAATGTCACACTGGCCGCGACGCGTGTGCGCAGGTCACAGCTGGGTCTGGGGTTCGGTAGGTTCGGTGGGCCCGGTGGCCCCGTGGCCAACGTCCTCTGGTGGAGCTCTCGGGTCCAGGGGCTCGCGCCGCCCCGCCTCCTTTCCGCGCCGTGTCCAGAAGACCTGGGCAGCCCCGCTGTGCTCCATCCATGCGGCGGGCAGCTGTGGCCACAGGCACTCACTCGATCCGCACCTGCAGGCGGACGTTGAGCATCACCGAGGCCACGATGTAGAAGTAGGGGAAGTTCATGCGCAGCCGCCAGGCCAGGTCAAAGAAGGTGAGCAGAGTGCGCGTGAGCCCCTTGCAGAAGGCGCTGTAGGAGCCGCGGGCCGCCGCTGAGCGCGACAGCCGCACCGCCAGGCCGGACAGTGCCGCTGTCGCTGCTGCCGCCGACAGAGCCGCCGACACCGCCATGGGCCTGGAAGACTCAGAATCCGCAAACCCGCAAGAGCACGAGCGGGCGGCAAGTGGACGGCAGTCCCGGAGTGATCCGGCTGCCCTGGGCGCCTGCCCTCGCTCTCCTGCCTGGCTGGGCTCTGGGGGCCGCAGCCGCCAGCGCCCCTCCTTCACCGCCCACAGACAGCCCCGCCCCTTCGCCAGCCACCCGATGGTGGTCACCAGAGGAGCTCCATAGCTCCGCAGCTCCGCTCTGACCATAGCTGCCCTTCTTGCCTGGAGCCTCCGAGCTGCAGCAGTTGACAAAGCCCTGAGCAAGGCACTGCCCAGTTGGCAAGCTCAGGCTTCTAAGAGCAGAACCTGAGGGCCAGAAATGACTGGGAGGAGGTGCTTCCCAGGGCCTACTCCTCTGGAAAGCCCTAGGACAGAGTGGAGGGCCTAAGTTCTGGACTGGTATACTGATTCTGTGCAGAAGGCCTGCCTGGGAACGCTCCGCCTCTTCACACAATCTCCCACTGTCTCCACAGACAATCCGGCCACCCAAGCCATTGCACTGGTCTTTAATCTGCGTTTCTCTGCCACTAATGCACTATGAAGTTTCATCAAATCCAAAAAACATCCTTTCTGGTATATTTGCTGGTCACGTTTATTTTTCTTTATTCGTGAATTGCCCTGTTCCCCTTATTTCTCACCCCGCAGTGATTTCTAAGGACTCCTTTTAGTCTGTCTTTGCTCTGGATAATGCAGAATGTCTCCTCAAGTTTTCATTTGCCCTCATGACTTTTTTAAAAATTATTTTTTTGATGGGCTTAAAAGTCCTTTATTTTTTTATTTTATTTTTTTTTATTTATTCATTTTAGATAGGAGAGGGAGAGACAGAGAGAAAGAAGGGGGGAGGAGCTGGAAGCATCAACTCCCACATGTGCCTTGACCAGGCAAGCCCAGGGCTTCAAACAGGCAACCTCAGCATTTCCAGGTCAACGCTCCATCCACTGCACCACCACAGGTCAGGCCTTAAAAGTCCTTTAATGGCTGCATCTTATCTTTATTCTAAACCAAATCAAACCCAAACTCAATCATGTTTTCGACTATTGAAATGTTCATGCTTCGTTATAGTTAGGACTTTTAAAAATATTTCTGCAACAAATAGGTTTATGAAGGCTTCATACCAGTTTTCATGAAGACGGCTGACTTGCATATTATTAAGGCTTTCTTAAAGTGTCTGTTTACCATCACACGTGAACATTCCTATGGTATCCGTGTCACTCTTTATGGAACCCAGCAGATGTCATATATACTGATTGAGCAGTTGTCATACCTACACGGTCAAGGTAAAGCAGCGAATTTCAGAGACACTAGATTATTGTATGGCATCATAATTTTATGCACGGCATAACCACGCATGGGCATGAATGCATAAAAAATACCAGGACAAATATATCAAATTACTCAACATTGTTTTCCTCTGTTTAAGGCAGTAGGAAGGATGACTAAACACCTTTTACTCACTAGGTATCTGTATGCATATCCATATGTATATAAATATTACTTGTGTGATACAATAAAAAGAATAATTATTTGAAAAAAGGGCCACAGAATATATAGACTTGAGCCACATAGAAATCCTTCATTTCAGACTGGATCCAGCATCATTCGTTTGCAGAGCCTGTTTACTCAAATCATCTCTGAAACGTCTCTTTAGCCTCATCTTACTTATTTTTAAGATTTTATTTTGAAAATAAATTATAGACCGTAAGTTGCAAAAATGGTACAAAAAAGACCTGGTGCCTTTCATCCAGCTACCCCAATGGTGACATTTTCTATAGGTGCAGTATAATATCAACACCTGGAAATTGACATTGGCACATTACTGTTAACTAGACCACAGGCTTAATTCAGCATTCCACAGTTTTCCAATCTGTGTTAATTTATGTGTATGTACAGGTATTGCTCCAGCGATTCTTTCCCATGTTAGGATTTGAGCAACTACCACTGCAATTGAGATACAAAAATATTCCATCACCACAGAAGAACTCTTTTGGGCTACCTCTTTTTTTCTCACTCAGTTACTCTGTACATATTTTGTTAGAGTTATAGCTACTTAATTTCCTTTGGAGTGGCTGTACAAGGTAGTGTGTTTAATTTTGGTTTTCACATGTTCATTGTTAGTATATAGAACTGCAATTGATTTTTAATTACAGGTTTTTTTGAGATAATTATAGATTTAAGTGAGCTTGTAAGAAAAAAATACAGAGAGAGCCCATGTATTTTTGTACCCAGTTTTCAACAGTGATAGCATCTTTCAAAACTACAGCTTTAAAATCAGAATAATGACATAATCCATCTATCTTGTTCAGATTTCCCCAATTTACTTGTTTTTATGTGTGTGTGCAGGTATGTGTATTTAGCTGTATGCAATTTTATCACATCTGTAGGTCCATACATCCACCACCACAGTAGTATTCTTTGGTGTGGGTATTCCATAGTTTGCATACCATTCCAGTTTTTGGCTATTAGGAATAAAGCTGTTGTGCATATTGTTTTACAAGTTATTCTGTGAACAAAATTTTTCATTTATCTGGGATAAATGCCCAAGAGTGTAATTGCTGGATTGTATGTTTTGTTTTTTAAGACTCTCACAAACTTTTGCAGAGTGGTTGAAATATTTTACATTGTCACCAGCAACTTGTGAATGTATCCAGTTTCTCTGCAACCTCAGCTGCATTTATTTTTTTTAATTTTTTTTTAGCCATCTGACAGGTATATAGTGATATCTTATTGTGGTTTTAACTTGCATGTGGTTTGCAAATATTTTCCTCCTGGTCAGTAGCTAGTCTTTTCATTCTGCCAAGAAGGGCTTTCTCGAGCAAAACTTAACTTTTAATGTAGTCCAACTTATTTATGAGTGATAGTTTTGGTATCACATATAAGAACAATTTATAAACCTTTAGATTTTTATCCTATAATCTCTTTTAAAATGTTTTAAAGATCAATTTCATATTTAAGCCTGTGGTCTATTTTGAGTTCATTTTTGTATAAGGTTTGGAGGTTAAAGTCCAGGTTCAATATTTGACTATGAATGTCCATTTATTTGAGAACAATTTTTTGTAAAGCCTGTCCTTATTTTTTGAATTTCTTTTTCATCTTTGTCATAATTGAACATATTTCTGTGGTTCTATTTTGGTGTCCTCTATTCTGTTTCACTGACTTCTTGTCAATCCTCTCTCCAATACTGTAGTAAGGTACCAAAAAGCTACAATATTAATATTTTAGGGAAAGAAATGTGAAAGTTTCCTGCCTTGCAGAAACGTAGTGTGTAGGAGGCTCCCTTCTACTGGGATGTTTAAAGAGCACTTTATTAATTTGGGCTAGGCGTGTGAAGGGATTTTGTAGATATGATTTTTATGCTTGTGTGATTTGCACCAAGTCAGGATGGCCAGATAGCATTGTATTGTAAATGAGTAGGGGAAGGAGATTTAGATTGCCCTCCTTCCCCCACACCTGTGAGGAAGCAGGTAAATAGCTAGCCAGGTGCAGGAAGGGGGAGATTGAAAAAACCTTTTCTTATTTGATGAACCATTTGCAGGCATTTATCCCCTAGTGCTATGGAAACCACCCCTCCTCTCCTGAAGACGTATAATATATGAACAAACGAATGGCAAATGAACACTAGAAAATTTAGGAATATCTTTTAATATGTAAAATAACATTTTTGCTATTGTGTTACCTTATAAATTTTGATGTGTAGAAATGTTATTTATAGGTCCTATTGGGCAGATAAAATATAATATGCTCACTTTGTTAAAAATGGCTCTGCCCACGTGGAAACCCATCGCCATTCTTGCTTGGGACGGGCGTGATTATATTAATGTGTGTTGGGGGTGGGCTGTGGACAGGCAGGTTCCTTGTAGCCTGGGGCTTGGTTTTGGGACTAAACCTTTCCCACCCTTTTTGATGTGGGGTGGTGCAATCTCATGAGGAATCTCATTATGCTTCAGATAAGTGATTTTGTATCAGAGACTTCCTTGTTTGTATATTGAATTTCAAGGTTTTGGTTTCTACACTATAAAATGAGACAGACCAGGGCTTTCCCTCACTTGGTTCCTGAGATTATCATTAGAGGAGAGAGCAGAGAGGAGAGCAGAGAGAGGCCACATGGAGGAGGCCAGGAGAAGCAGCCAAGATGGTGGAGTACTGAGGGAGAAAGCAGTCTGTGCAGAGTTTGTGCAGGGAGAAGGAAGGAGATGGGGAACAGAGGTTGTTAAGCCAGTGTCCATGGCTACCATCACAGCCGCCTGGCCCATGCAGGTTCGCATTAGATTTGAACAGATGGTAATGAAACAATGGAGCCAAGAACTGGTGGGCCATTAGCTTTAATCCTAGCTTGCACCCGGAGGGCAAGTAAAAACACACACTGGGCTCCAAAACTCACTCATTCAGTGCTCACAAAGCTACTGACTTATCCGAGTTTCCTAGAATCAAAGGTTTCTAGCTCACCAGACTTATTCACCTCTGTTCCCCATCTCCTTCCTTCTCCCTGCACAAACTCTGCACAAACTGGCTTCTCACTCAAACTCCACCATCTTGGCTGCTTCTCCTGGCCTCCTCCACGTGGCCTCTCTCTGCTCTCCTCTCTGCTCTCTCCTCTAATGCTAATCTCAGGAACCAAGAGAGCAGGCCCCTGGCCTGCCCCTCTTTATAGTAGAGAAATCAAAACCTTTAATCCAATATACAAAATAGGGAAGTCTCTAATACAAAGTCCCTTATCTGAGGCATGATGGGATTCTTCATGAGAGTGCACCACCCTACATCAAAAAGGGTGGGAAAAGCTTAGTCCTAAAACCAAGTCCCAAGATACAAGGATCACGCCTGCCCACAACCCGCCCTCAACACACATTAATACAATCACGCCCATCCCAAGCAATCACCTGGGTGACAGGCTTCCATGTGGGCAGCACCATCTTTAACAAAGTGAGCATAATATATTTTATCTGCCCAACAGAGGTGAATAAGTCTGGTGAACTAGAAACCTGCATGGACCAGGCAGCTGTGATGGTGGCCGTGGCTACTGGCTTTACAGGTCCTATAAACAAATGTTGTAAGTGTAAGGTCGGTGGATAGAGGGCTGGTCACGTGGGAACTTAGGCTCTGGGAACTTTGGCTAGGACCGCCCACAGTCAAGCGCGCCAAAAAGAAACTTCCTAGGACTCCTTGGAAACAAAGGCGATTGACTGTCAGCCAGTAAGATTTCTCTATGTCATATTAGCCCGACTGCCCTAGAGGGACCCTTTTTTAAATATACCCGCGCGGTCTGTCCATGTGCAATTTTTTTTTCCTGACCCTCCATCTTGCACGCCAGTGAGTCTCGTCCGGGGAATGCTTTGTACTGAATAAAGCCTTTTGAACTTACCACACTTGGTGGCTCTGAGACCTGTTCCTTCCTTCTCGGCGGGGAAAAATACCTTACAGTAAGGTTGCTAATGAATTATGTCCCATCCTCCCCCTCCTTTTCCTGCCAACCTGTGTGTGTGAACAAAGGTGTATAACCTGCTGCAAGGGCTGTGCCTGGACACACACACGATTTGGGTCTGCAAATGCCCTATGTTAGTCATATGCAGCTGGCATATTTAATAAATCTCCTTTAATAAAACTCCTTAAAATTCATCTGGACTTGGTATCTCTACGTAAACCCACAGAACTGAGGTACGGGTACTTTACAACAATACCATGCTGTCTTACTTATGGTAGCTGTGGGTCAAATAAGTTTGTAAATATGATATATATGTTCACTCGCTTATAGTTTGCATTGGGTGTGGGGGACAGAGTGTAAGCAGACAGGGTCGTTATAGCCTAAGGCTTAGTTTTAAGACTAAGCCTTTCCCACCCTTGACTGTTGAATGATGTGGGGTGGTACACTCTCATGAGGAATCTCATTATGCCTCAGATAAGTGACTATGTATCAGAGACTTCCTTATTTGTATATTGGATTAAAGGTTTTGATTTCTACACTATAAAATGGGGCAGAGGAGCCCATGATAGAGAGAACAGAGAAAGGTCATGTGGAGGAGAGGAGAAGCAGCCAAGATGGTGGAGTGCTGAAGGAGAAGCTGGTTTGTGCAGAGTTTGTGCAGAGAGAAGGAGATGGGGAACAGAGGTGAATAAGGCTGGTGAGCTAGAAACCCTTGATTCTAGGAATCAGTGGCTTTGGGAGCCCTGAATAGAAAGGGAAGTGTTTTCCCACTGTGTGTATTTCTTGCCCACCTGGTGCAAGCTAGGATTAAAGCTAATGGCCCACCAGTTCTTGGCTCCGTTGTTTCATTACCGTCTGTCTGAATCAAATGTGAACCTGCACGGGCCAGGCGGCTGTGATGGTGGCCGTAGCTACTGGCCATACAGTAGCTATGTAGTATATGTTAATACTGGGTTAAAATGATGCCTCCCACACTTTTTATTTTTCAACATTTCTTTAGCTATTCCAGGGCTTGTATTTGTCTGTTTAATTTTAGAATAAGTTTGTCAATGGTGCAAAATTCTTGCTAGAAATAGTGTTAAACTTATAGAACAGCTTAGGGAAAACAGACTCTTTGTCAAATAAGTTCTTAAATATGACATATATGTTTGCTCGCTTTGGGTGTGGGAGACAGGCTGTAAGCTGGCAAAGTTATTATAGCCTAAGGTTTAGTTTTAAAACTAATCTTTTGCCCACACCCTTGACTGTTGCATGATAGGGGGGTGATGCACTCTTATGAGGAATCCCATTTATGCCTCAGATAAGTGACTTTGTATCAGAGACTTCCTTATTTTTATATTGGATTAAAGGTTTTGATTTCTACACTATAAAATGGGCCAGACCGGGAGCTTGCTCTCTCTCAGTTCCTGAGATTATCATTAGAGGAGAGAGAAGAGAGGTGAGCAGAGAAAGGCCATGTGGAGGAGGGCAGAAGAAGCAGCCAAGATGGTGGAGTGCTGAAGGAGAAGCCAGTTAGTGCAGAGTTTGTGCAGAGAGAAGGAGATGGTGAACAGAGGTGAATAAGGCTAGTGAGGTAGAAACCTTTGATTCTAGGAAACTCAGATAAGTCAGTAGCTTTGTGAGTACTGAATGAGTGAGTTTTGGAGTCCAGTGTGTGTTTTACTTCCCGCTGGGTGCAAGCTAGGATTAAAGCTAATGGCTCACCAGTTCTTGGCTTTGTTGTTTCATTACTGTCTGTCCAAATCAAATGCAAACCTGCACGGGCCAGGTGGCTGTAATGGTGGCTTTACACAGACATTATTTATTTTTTAAATTTTTATTAATTTTAATTTATTCTGTTAACATGGATTCAATATAACACCCTCACCCTAACCCATGTGTCCCCCATTACATCTCCTTTGCCCCCATCCCCTTAACTCCCTCCCTCGTTTCCTCTAATATTTGCCGTTCTGTATTTATGTGTTATGTATATATGATTTCACTAATACCTTCATCTTTTCTGATTCTATCCCCCACCCCCTTCCTTCTGACAGCTGTCCCTCTGCTTCCTGGAACCCCACCTCTGCCTTTATTCCGTTCCTCAGTTCACATTGTTCATTAGATTCCACATATAAGTGAGATCATATAATATTTGTCTTTCTCCGCCTGGCTTATTTCACTTAGTATAATAATCTGCAGATCTATCCATGCTGTTGCAAAAGGTAATATTTCCTTTTTCATGACCAATAGTATTCCATTGTGTATATGTACCACAGCATTTTAATCCACTTGTCCACTAATGAACACTTGGGCTGTTTCCAGATCTTGGCTATTGTAAACAATACTGCAATAAACATGGGAGTGCATATCTTCTTTTAAATCAGTGATTTGGTATTCCTAGGATGTATTCCTAAAAGTGGGATAGCTGGGTCAAAAGGCAGTTCCATTTTTAATTTTATAAGGAAACATCACACTGTTCTCTACAATGCCTGCACATGTCAGCATTCCTACCAACAGTGCAGGAGGGTTCCTTCACCAGCACTTCTTTTGTGTTGATTTGTTAATGAGTGCCATTCTGACAGGTGTGAGGTGTTATCTCATTGTGCTTTTAATGTGCATTTCTCTGATGATTAGTGACTGTTGGGGACTGAAAGCCAATAGGGTCTTTGCAGTTTAGATTTTTTGGGGAAAGAGGTTTGGGGAACTGGCAGTAAACTGACAGTCTGCCCAACACCCCACCTCACTTGTTCTATGAAGTTGCTAAAGGCTATTTTCCCCCCACACCTTTATGTTAGTTATGGTGCTGGATTGTTTATACTTGTCCTAACCCCCATGTCCCTCCGAAAGACTGGAGGCAAGTTTCTTTTTATCCTTTGTCTTGTGAAGTTAAGATGTTATATATGGTGGGGGTTTTCTGCACTTGGGAGAATTCTTGGGATGCCTTGGAAATGTGACTTTGCTTTAATGACCTCTTTGATTTGCTAATGGCCTCTTTTTGCGCTATAAATAAAGCAGGTTGCGGAATGGAACTTTGCTTTTTGCAAGCTATCTCTTGCATTGCAAAGAAATCACCCGAACCCATCCTTTTTCTTTAAACCTATTTTCTTAATTCCACACTGTTCCCACTCAGGACCTGGAATTACTAGCCGCGCTGGTTTGCGTGGCAAGTGGCACCTGAACAGGGACCTGAGAAAGAGAAAACTAAAGGCAGGTGATTGAATTACCCAAGTGCACACACTAAATAAAGTTTTTGAGTAGAGTTTTCGGGGAAAGTAGTGTCAGGAGTAATAAATTATGGGACAATTAGGGTCAAGAGTGAGGGACCATTTTCTTTTTGTAAAATTGTTTTTATTTGAGGAGAAGCTGTTGTTTGATCAGAGTGAGCTAGAAACAGGGATGTAAATTTGGGAAGATTTTGGAGTCTGAGGATGATTTAGGAGATTATGAGTATGTCACAGCTAAGGCCGCCTTAACCTTTGTGCCTCTGCTGTCCTCTGCTCTTATGCTTACTGGGTTGCTCCCAGGGTCTTTGTCTCAGATCTTTGGAGATTTCCACTCCAACAAGCTTTAGATCAGGCTTGAGAGAAAAGGGATTACATCAGAATATGTGCTGATATTAGGCCTTCATATATGCAAGGTCTGGTTTTTTCCACAGCGTTTCAGGGGAGGCCTCAAGGACAATACTTGGATAAATGGCAGAACAAACAAAAGAAAGAAGGTCAGGGAAGTACTTCTGCCCCTGTGTGGACAAGTCCTGCCAGGGGTGAGGACGACGGAGATGCAAAGACCCGACTCCAGGGACCAGGTTCAGTGACGCAGATCCACTTTATTCAGGAAGTAAACTAGCTTATATACATGGGTTGAGCCAATAGGACATTACAGCATGTCCTTCATAGCCAATGACTGAAAAGATCAGGGAGCTGCATGGTTGGCGCTGAGTCACTTTCTTATAGCAGGCAAGCTTCCTTCCTGGGTATGCCCAGGAGGCTTCTGGGAGCTGGAGTATTCTCACAGCATTGCATCAGCCACAGCTGCTAGGAATGCGCTCTGCGCTCCACCCACACCTGTGGATTTTGTTTCCAATGCAGGAGTTTAGGACATTTTGCTAGAAATTGCTCTACTCCCCCCAGATGTCAAATCTTGGCCTCTGCTTCAAGGGCAGCCAGCTCTTAAACTGTGGATCTCTGCCCACTCTGTAGGAAAGGGAAACATTGGGCGAATGAATGTACATCTAAGTATACTGCAGAAGGGCAGAAGATTCAGGGAAATGGACAACAGAGCTCTCCCCACCCCCGTTAAATTAGTTTGCTGCTCAGCTAAAACTGAGGTAGAGGAATCTCAGCACAGGGGTAGACAACTTTTTTATACCTACCACCCACTTTTGTATCTCTGTTAGTAGTAAAATTTTCTAACCACCCACGGGTTCCACAGTCATGGTGATTTATAAAGTAGGGAAGTAACTTTACTTTATAAAATGTATAAGCAGAGTTACAGCAAGTTAAAGCATATAATAATAATTACTTACCAAGTACTTTATGTTGGATTTTCGCTAAGTTTGGCAGAATAAATTTTTATAAAACAACTTACTATACTTAAATCTATCTTTCTCTTTATACTTTGGTTGCTCCACTACCACCCACCATGAAAGCTGGAACACCCACTAGTGGGCAGTAGGGACCAGGTTGACTACCACTGTCTCAGCATAATCAACCTGAACAGCCAGTTGCAGCAGCTATAAAATTTGAGAATGGATAGGAGACTCAGGTATTAGGAAAGTTATAGTTTTTCCTGTTACTGTCTAATTTTATTTAATATTTTAGCTAGAATCCTCTAAACTATCATTTTGTTTCTTTCCTATTCTTTGCCTGGAAATTTGGACGGGAGACCCGAGGTGGATCAGTCTACAAAATTTTCTTGAAGCCGCCGAAAATTTTCTCAAGAAAGTTTTGATTAGTCTGATCCATCTTTAGACCCTCTCAAAAAAAGCCCTAAGATCAGGCAGGCATCTTTCTAATCTAGTTGTGCTCTGAAATCCTGGGTTTCTCTCTACTTTGTTTGGTTATCTGATTCTTTTTTTATATATAGTTAAATCTATCTTTTTATTTATACTTTGGTTGCTCTGCTATTGCCCACCATGAAAGCTGGAATGCCCACTAGAGGGGAGTAGGGACTAGGTTGACTACCACTGGTTTAAGGCAATGTTAAATCTCTAGATTAGGGTGAATAGTAGCAGGATTAGCTACTTCTGCAGCTACATGTCTGTTTAGTCATTTCATAATATTTTATATAATTTTATTTTTTTAATGGGGCAACATCAATAAATCAGGATACATATATTCAAAGATAACATGTCCAGGTTATCTTGTCGTTCAATTATGTTGCATACCCATCACTCAAAGTCAGATTGTCCTCTGTCACCTTCTATCTAGTTTTCTTTGTGCCCCTCCCCCTGCCCCTTTCCCTCTCCCTCTCCCCCCTCTCCCCGTAACCACCACACTCTTATCAATGTCTCTTAGTCTCACTTTTATGTCCCACCTACATATGGAATAATGCAGTTCCTGGTTTTATCTGATTTACTTATTTCACTTCATATAATGTTATCAAGATCCCACCATTTTGCTGTAAATGATCCGATGTCATCATTTCTTATGGCTGAGTAGTATTCCATAGTGTATATGTGCCACATCTTCTTTATCCAGTCATCTATTGATGGGCTTTTTGGTTGTTTCCATGTCCTGGCCACTGTGAACAATGCTGCTATGAACAAGGGGCTGCATGTGTCTTTACGTATCAATGTTTCTGAGTTTTGGGGGTATATACCCAGGAGAGGAATTTCTGGGTCATAAGGTAGTTCTATTTTCAGTTTTTTGAGGAACCACCATACTTTCTTCCATAATGGTTGTACTACCTTACATTCCCACCAACAGTGTATGAGGGTTCCTTTTTCTCCACAGCCTCTCCAATATTTGCTATTACCTGTCTTGTTAACAATAGCTAATCTAACAGGTGTGAGGTGGTATCTCATTGCAGTTTTGATTTGCATTTCTCTAATAACTAATGAAGATGAGCATCTTTTCATATATCTGTTGGCCATTTGTATTTCTTCCTGGGAGAAGTGTCTGTTCATGTCCTCTTCCCATTTTTTTTTGGATTGTTTGTTTGTTTGTTGTTGAGTTTTATGAGTTCTTTGTATATTTTGGATATTAGATCCTTATCTGAACTGTTGTTTGAAAATATCATTTCCCATTTAGTTGGCTGTCTGTTTATTTTGTTATCAGTTTCTCTTGCTGAGCAAAAACTTCTTAGTCTGATGTAGTCCCATTCATTAATTTTTGCCTTCACTTCTCTTGCCTTTGGAGTCAAATTCATAAAATGCTCTTTAAAACCCAGGTCCATGAGTTTAGAACCTATGTCTTCTTCTATGTACTTTATTGTTTCAGGTCTTATGTTTAGATCTTTGATCCATTTTGAGTTAATTTTAGTACAGGGGGACAAAATGTAGTCCAGTTTCATTCTTTTGCATGTGGCTTTCCAGTTTTCCCAGCACCATTTATTGAAGAGGCTTTCTTTTCTCCATTGTGTGTTGTTGGCCTCTTTATCAAAAATTATTTGACTATATATATGTGGATTTATTTCTGGGTTTTCTATTCTGTTCCATTGGTCTGAGTGTCTATTTTTCAGCCAATACCATGCTGTTTATTTTTTTAAATAATTTATTTATTTTATTTATTTTATTTTATTTATTGATTTTTAGAGAGGAAAGAGAGAGGGAGAGAGAGAGAGACAGAGAGGGAGAAGGGGGGAGGAGCTGGAAGCATCAACTCCCATATGTGCCTTGACCAGGCAAGCCCAGGGTTTCGAACCAGCGACCTCAGCATTTCCAGGTCGATGCTTTATCCACTGCGCCACCACAGGTCAGGCCTACCATGCTGTTTTGATTGTCGTGGCCCTATAATATAGTTTGAAGTCAGGTATTGTAATGCCCCCAGCATTACATTCTTTTTCTTTAGGATTGCTTTGGCTATTCGGGGTTTTTTATAGTTCCATATAAATCTGATAATTTTTTGCTTCATTTCTTTAAAAAATGTCATTGGAATTTTGATGGGAATTGCATTAAATTTGTATATTGCTTTGGGTAATATGGCCATCTTGATTATATTTATTCTTCCTAACCAAGAACAAGGAATATTCTTCCATCTCATTATATCTTTTTCGATTTCCCTTAACAATGGTTTATAGTTTTCATTATATAAGTCCTTTACATTCTTTGTTATGTTTAATCCTAGGTATTTTTTTGTTGTTGCTGCAATCATGAAAGGGATTATTCTTTTGAGTTCATTCTCAAATGTTTCATTATTGGCATATAGAAAGGCTATTGACTTCTGTATGTTAATTTTGTATCCTGCGACCTTACTGTATTGGCTTATTGTTTCTAGTAGTCTTTTTGTGGATTCTTTGGGGTTTTCGATGTATAGGATCATATCATCTGCAAAAAGTGATACCTTTACTTCTTCTTTTCCAATATGGATGCCTTTTATTTCTTTGTCTTGTCTGATTGCTCTGGCTAGAACCTCTAGTACCACATTAAATAAGAGTGGAGAGAGTGGACAACCCTGTCTTGTTCCTGATTTAAGGGGGAAAGCCTTCAGTTTTGTGCCATTTAATATGATGTTAGCTGATGGTTTATCATATATGGCCTTTATCGTGTTGAGATATTTTCCTTCTATACCCATTTTGCTGAGAGTCTTAAACATAAAATTGTGTTGTATTTTATCGAAAGCCTTTTCTGCATCTATTGATAAGATCATGTGGTTTTTGTTCTTTGTTTTGTTGATATGGTGTAGTACGTTAACCGTTTTACGTATGTTGAACCATCCTTGAGATTCTGGGATGAATCCCACTTGATCATGATGTATTATTTTTTTAATATGTTGTTGTATTCGATTTGCTAGTATTTTGATTAGTATTTTAGCATCTGTATTCATTAGAGATATTGGTCTGTAGTTTTCTTTTTTTGTGCCATCTTTGCCTGGTTTTGGTATGAGGGTTATGTTGGTCTCATAAAATGTGTTTGGAAGTATTGCTTCTTCTTCAATTTTTTGGAAGACTTTCAGTAGAACAGGAACCAAGTCTTTGAATGTTTGATAAAATTCACTGGTATAGCTGTCTGGGCCTGGACTTTTATTTCTGGGGAGGTTTTTAATGTTTTTTTTCTATTTCTTCTCTACTAATAGGTCTGTTTAGGCTTTCTGCTTCTTCTTGACTCAGTCTAGGAAGGTTGTATTGTTCTAGGAATTTATCCATTTCTTCTAGGTTGTTGAATTTAGTGGCATAAAGTTTTTCATAGTATTCTACAATAATTCTTTGTATATCTACAGTGTCCGTGGTGACTTCTCCTCTTTCATTTTGGATTTTGTTTATATGAGTTCTTTCTCTTTTTTCCTTGGTAAGTCTTGCCAAGGGTTTGTCAATTTTGTTGATTTTTTCAAAGAACCAGCTCCTTGTTCTATTAATTTTTTCTATAGTTTTTCTGTTCTCTATTTCATTTATTTCTGCTCTGATTTTTATTATCTCCTTTCTTCGGCTGGTTTTGGGTTGTCTGTTCTTCTTTTTCTAGTTCCTTAAGGTGTGAAGTTAAGTGGTTCACTTAGGCTCTCTCTTGTTTGTTCATATATGCCTGAAGTGATATGAACTTCCCTCTTATCACTGCTTTTGCTGCATCCCATAGATTCTGATATGTCGTATTATCATTTTCATTAGTCTGTATATATCTTTTGATCTCTGCATTTATTTCTTCTTTGACCCATTCATTTTTTAAAAGTATGTTGTTTAGTTTCCACATTTTTGTGGGATTATTTTCCTCTTTTTTGCACTTGAATTCTAGTTTCAAGGCTTTATGATCAGAAAATATGCTTGGTACAACTTCGATTTTTCTGAATTTGGTGATGTTGTTTTTGTGGCCCAACATATGATCAATTCTTGAGAATGACCCATGTACACTGGAGAAAAATGTATACTCAGTCACTTTGGGATGAAATGTCCTGTAGATGTCTATCATATCCAGGTGCTCTAGGGTTTTGTTTAAGGCCACTATGTCTTTGTTGATTCTCTGTTTGGATGACCGATCTAGAGCCGTCAGCGGTCTATTGAGTTCTCCAAGTATCATTGTATTTTTCTCAGTTTTTGTTTTAAGGTCAATAAGTAGCTGTCTTATATATTTTGGTGCTCCTTGGTTTGGTGCATATATATTAAGAATTGTTATGTCTTCTTGATTCAGTGTCCCCTTAGCCATTATGAAATGGCCATTTTTGTCTCTGAGTACTTTTGCTGTCTTGTAGTCAGCATTATCAGATATGAGTATTGCTACGCCTGCTTTTTTTTAATGTTATTTGCTTGGAGCATTGTTTTCCAGCCTTTCACTTTGAATTTGTTTTTATACTTGTTACTTAGATGAGTTTCTTGTAGGCAGCATACAGTTGGATTTTCTTTTTTAATCCATTCTGCTACTCTGTGCCTTTTTATTGGTGAGTTTAATCCGTTACATTTAGTGTAATTATTGACACTTGTGGGTTCCCTATTGCCATTTTATAGATTGCTTTTTGTTAGTTTTGTGTCTTGTTTGATCCTTCTCTTTTGTTTTTCTATCTTTTGTTTTTATTTGGTTGTATTCCATACATCTTTCCTCTGTTGCTATTTTTTTTAAATCATGTGCTTCTGTGGTGGTTTTTTTCAATGGGTGTTACCTTTAAGTAATGAAAAGGGTTCCTTACCCTGTTCATTGTAGTGCACTATTCTGTGAGTACTTTTGCACTCCATCGTCCTTTGCTACTGTTAATCTCCATCCTCTCCCCCCCTTTCTTTTTGTTGTTGTCATAGTTTAAATTTGGTTTTATTGTGTTCTCTTGGAGCTTTTACTTGTGGCTTTTTGTTTTGTTCTTTGTATCTGATTGGAGAACCCCCTTTAGAAATTACTGGAGTGGGGGTTTTCTGATGATAAATTCCCTCATCTTTTCTGTATCTGTGAATGTTTTTATTTCTCCTTCATATTTGAAGGATAGCTTTGATTGGTATAGTATTCGTGGCTGAAAGTTCCTCTCTTTCAGGACTTTAAATATTGGGGTCCACTCTCTTGTAGCTTGTAGAGTTTCTATTGAGAAATCGGATGATAATCTAATGGGCCTTCCTTTATATGTTCTATTCTTCTTTTCCCTGGCTGCCTTGAGAATTTTTTCTTTGCCATTGGTTTGTGCCAATTTCATTATGATGTGCCTTGAAGTAGGTTTGTTGGGGTTAAGAAAACTCGGAGTTCTGTTTGCTTCTTCAATTTGAGGCTTTAGTTCTTTCCACAGGCTTGGGAAGTTCTCATCTATTATTTGATTGAATATGTTCTCCATTCCATTTTCTCTCTCTTATCCCTCTGATATACCTATCATTTTTATGTTATTCTTTTTGATGGAGTCAGATAATTCCTATAGGGCTATCTCATTTTTTTTTTATAATTTTTGAGTCTCTTTCTTCTTTTCTCTGTTGTGCCTCAAGTTGCTTGTCTTCTATTTCACTAATCCTACCTTCTATCTGGCCTGTTCTATTAGCTAAGCTTGTTACCTCGTTTTTCAGCTCATGAATTGAGTTTTTCATCTCTGTTTGATTTGTTTTTATAGTTTCAATTTCCTTGGACATATATTCTTTGTGTTCATTGAGTTGTTTTCTGAGCTCCCTAAATTGCCTTTCTGTGTTTTCTTGTATATCTCGGAGGATTTTTAGGATTTCTATTTTAAATTCTCTGTTGTTTAACTCCAAGGTTTCCAATATATTAATTTTTTCTCCATAGATTTGTCCTCATCTATCTGTGTTACCTCTCTTTCTTTTGTATCCATGATATTCAATTTTCTCTTCCTTAATCGCATCTGAGGGTGGTTTTTTGGATAGTATTAATGAGATTTAATAAAGAATAAAAAGTTTAAAAAAATAAAAAGTCGAAAAGATTTGTTTTCTTAAAAAAATAATAATTAAATAAAAAAAATTAAATTAAATTAAAATTAAAAAAAGGAAGTTATTCCCTGCCCTTTTTTCCTCTCCTCTCCTCTCCCTTCTTTCTTGAGAAAATCTTGTGGTGAACTGTGAAATATATTGTACTAAATAGAACAAACAATGCCTGTAATGGAGGGCCTGAATTGGGGAGAAGCAATAAAGGGGCAAAAAAATAAAATAAAAATAATAAAAAAGGGAGTATGGACCCACAAAAAGTAAATAAGGAAAAAATTTGGGTCAAGAATAAAATGATTTGCTTTTAGGTGTTGGTTGACTAAGAGTTTTGATGAGAGGAATAAGAGGGAAACAGGAAAATGGGGGGACAAATTAAAAAAATTACTATTGTATTTAGTGGAACAGGAACTAGATAAAATGGAGAGCCAGGGATGGCAGCACTGCTAGTGAGTTAAGAAGGTGAAGTAAAAAACCCCCAAAATGCCACAAACATAAGTTTGAGTCCCAGATAAGATAATTTGTTTGTTATTGCGGTTTGGATGAGAGGAGATGTAAAGGAGAAAGGAAAGAACTAATATAGAGGGGGAATAGAAAAAGAGAGAGAGAGAAAAAAAGAAGGAACCACTAAAAGAAGAAAAAAGAAAAAAGAGGAGAGAGAGAGAGAGTTAAGGGTTTTGGAGTGCAACCCTCATAGAGAGAAAGGAAGAGGAAAGAAAAGATAATGGGAGATGTAACACTTATGGGTAGTGTAGTTCAAGCAGAGGAGACAGTAAGACCGGCAGAGAGTTAAACAACCAAATTGGAGGAGGAAAAAAAAATCAAGAATGAAGATAAGAGAAACAAACGAACAAATATAATAACATGGGATAGATTATAAAGTCTGCAGATTATTCTTGATTTTGAGAGGTTATCTTCTTGCTTTTTCTTTTCTCTCCCTCTTCCTGGTCAGTGACTTTGCCCCTTTGGCACGCTCAGGTAGAGGTTTGCAATTGATCAGTCTCTATGGAGATGTCATGTATTGTGCTTCAGTCTCGTTGGCAGTTGAGGCTCATTAGTATTTATAGGCTCCAACAGTGAGAGAGTTCGTGTTCCTTGTGCCTCTGTCCTAATCTTTCCTTCCTCAATTAGTAGCCTGATAATCCAGCTATGGGATTGCTAATGCCTCTGCCTGGATAGTAAGAGGCTCAAAGAGCTGGCAACTCTCCACTCTATTCCTACTCAGCACAGGGCTCTGGGTAATGCTCAGTCAGTCAGAGCTGCTAGCATAATCAGGCGGGGCTTCCACCCACTCAAAGACCCCTGGCTCTGCCACTCTGTCCAGTAACACAGGCGGGCGCCCACTCCCGGGGCACTTGGAGGAAACTCTCACTCACTATCTGCGTGCACAGACCAGGATATCAGGCCGGCAGTCTCACACTCTGAGTGAAACCCCCACCCGCACGGAAAAGTTCCAGTGTTGGAATTGGCTCTCGCTCCCTCCCCGTGTGCTACTTTTTCAGGGCGCTGGGATGGCCTGAGATTCCGCTTTTGGCCCACCCAAAGGCCCCTGACTCTGCCCCTCTGTGGGATAACATGGGCTCCCACTCCTGAGGTGCTCAGAGGAATCTCTTGCCCACTCTCCATGTGCGCAGACCAGGATATCAGGCCGGCCCTCTCTCACACTCTGAGTGAAACCACCGCCCACATGGAAAAGTTCCACCGTTGGAATTGGCTCTCGCTCCCTACCCATGTGCGGCTTTTTAAGGGTGCTGGGGTGGCCCAGAGATTCCGCTTTCGGCCCACACAAAGGCCTCTGACTCTGCCTCTCTGTGGGATATCACGGGCGCCCACTCCCGGGGCTTTCGAAGGAATCTCTCGCCCACTATCTGTACACGGCGACCAGGAGATTGGGGAAAATGGCTGCCCCACTTGTCTTTCTTTGTCTGGGTTTGGCGGCGAGTGTTAGCTTGTATTGCCTGGGTTGCCACAGGAACAGTTTTTCCTCGGCTTGGATCTCCATGCCACAGCCTGGTTCGGCTGTTTGTGCCACGGCCTGGATCTATTCACCCCATTTGCCCGCCTTAGTTTCTATACTCTCAGTTCCCAGTGAAAGCATCCTTATTTAAGTTAGTGAGGAAGGCGGAGCATTTCTTACTCCCTATTTCCTTCAGGGTTTGATTATATATTTAGCCAATTTTTCGCTTGAACATAATTTTGGGTGTATTGTGAAACATCTGGAGCAGTGTTTCCCAACCTTTTTTGTGCCATGCCCCACCTTAACCTTTCTAAAATTTTTATGCCCCCCCATGTAACATACATAATTTTTAACATTAAAAAATTGATTTGTTTACTTAATAAACATAAATGATAGGTTCTAGGAAGAAATCACTATGAAATTATTAACAAAACACAGTAAGTAAAATTTCAAAACATATAATAAAAAACAGAAATTTAAATTCCAAATAATTTTAATACAGATTTTTCTATATTAATTTATCATTTTAATTTAGTGTGATCCTTACGCTTGATGCTTGCTGCACAGAGATTTTATATTAGGTTCCAATTTGGTTAGCTTTAGTCTCAAGTCTCCACATTGTGTTATATCCAGCTGATTTCTTTCTTTTACCAGTAAATCATTTATAGCACTAAATCCACATTCAGCTAAAAATGAAGATGGAAACGGTAGCAATAGTTTTCTTGCACATTTGGTTGAATTTGGGTATTTGATTTCTGTTTCCTCACAAAGCCATGCCATCGCTCCTTTGATATTAAATAAAGCTTTAACTGATTCATTATTTTGCAATTCTGCGAGTTCTTCTTGATACTGCATATTTGATATATCAGACAAATCCACTAACATTGGCTGCATCATCCATGTTGGGAAATCAATTTGTTTTAAATCAGAAAATCTTTCTTTTAAATCAGCCGATAGAATATTCAAATGATTGACAATAACAAGTAAAGTGGTATCAGTTACTTCACATTTTTGGAGCCAATGAAACTGTTTAAAGTTTTTGTTGTTAATATGTTTCTGACATAAATCAATATTGGTAATGAAACCACATATCTTTGCTTTTGCATCGACAAGAGTTTTATTTGTTCCTTGAAGTTGCTTATTTAATATATTTAGTTTTTCAAAGATATCGGCTAAATAACTCACAAATGCTTTACCATCTATTGTTAACAGATACTTCATTTCAGGTTTGTCGCTTAAAAAATCACTAAGAGTATCAAACGGTTCCATAAATCTTTTCAAACAGTTTCCTTTAGATAGCCATCTTACTTCAGTATGAAGTAAAAGTCTCACATGGTCTTCATTTTGTTCTTCACAAAATAGCTTGAAAAGAGGCTCACATTTGGCACTAGCTTTAATAGCATTAACACACTTTATTACTGTATGTAATACTTCATTCAGAACAGGCGAGATGTTTTTAGCTACTATGTTTTCCCTATGAATAACACAATGCACAAGAATCATTTCTGGATTCGCATCTTTCATCAATTTTAAGCAGCCATTTTTCTTGCCCATCATATTGGGAGCACCATCTGCAGCACAAGATGTTATATTTTTTATTGGTATATCATTGACATCTAAGTAGTTTTTTAGCTTATTATATATATCTTTGGAGGTAGTGGTGCTTTCTAATCTTTTAGAGAACAACATTTCTTCAGCAAAATGTCCTTTATCAATATATCTTACGTAAGTTATCAATACTGCCTCACTGTCTCTCAAAGTTGATTCATCCATTTGCAAGGAGAATTTTCTTGTTTTCAGCTTTTCAATAAGTTGTTTTTCAATATCCTCACTCATTTCATCTATTCTTCTGCTAACAGTATTGTCACTGAGTGGCATAGCTTTTACATCTTTGTCATCTTTTTCAAGAACAGTTTTAAGAAATGCTGATATTGACGGTTTTATTAAATTCTCTCCTATAGTGTGATTTTCTCCAGTTTTAGCGATGAATAAAGAAATTTGATAACTAGCCTCAAGAACACGATTATTAGTTGAAGTATGAGCAGTAAATAGAGACTTTAATGTTGTTCTTTTTTCAAAATTTTTCTTTAAAGTTTTTAAGTAACTCAAATCTGAATTAATATGAGCACTATGTTTCGCCTTCAAATGCGCCTCAAGATGACTTTGTTTCATTGATTTGTTGGTCAAGCATTGCTGGCATAAAAGACAAAAAGGAATCCGCTCATCGTGAATAGCAGTTATGAACCCAAATTTTAAATATTCCTCCGAATATTGACAAGTTTTGTTTTTTTTTTTGCTTGCACCACTCATTTTACTATGGGCTATAAGAAATAAAAATAAGATCAATTAAAAACTAATATTAAAATATGTGTTAAAATATGTCACTCAATGTGACATAGAGTAAACGTATACTAAAAATTCATATTTATTTAAATGTATATAACACATTTACTACACTACCACCACAAATCAAAAGGTATCTATATTTTTTCCACGTGACAAAATTTTCTGGAAAGTTATGCTTCTAAAATTAAAATTGTCATGCATGCACTATTATAGCTCCAATAATATTTATAAAATATTAGTGCTTTCTAGCCCCGATGCAAGAAGTACTTAATAACGAGTTTAATATTGATAAAATTAAAATAAAATACTTACCAATTATATCTATACAATTTATATATGTATATTTATTAAATCAATGAGCTTTTACAACAGTTTTGACTGACACTTATTTCAAATTAACACCAACTGAATGATGTGAAACACTACAGAAGTTGCGATGGGCCAATTAGGTGAGAATAACTGCATTGTTTAGCGAGTTTTTAAAATGTCCGGGGTTCCCCGCGGCAGACGGCATGCTCCGTGGTGAACCCAGGACGAAGTTTACTTGACGACGCCAATCACCCAGTTGATATTTTGGTCTCATCAAACGAAATTATACTTAATAATTATTTACCGCAATTATTTAAGAATTGCATTTTTTGTTAAATTTGGCACCGATATCTAGCATTGCATTTACATGGCCCGGGGCAAAGAGTTAAAGTCGTGTGGAGTCCATTTTCAAATGGCCCCCCTTAACTATCAAATTGCCCCCCTCTGGGGCATGGGCCCCACATTGGGAAACACTGGTCTAGAGCCTGCATCAATTCAGGGGTAAGGAAGGCTAGTGGGTGTCGCTTTGCCCCTCAGGCCCAGTTGTCAGTCTGTCCAGAATTTTTTCACAGACTGTAGTAGGATATGGCCCCTGGAGTCTGGTGGGTGTGGCTTCTGAGACCTAGAGATGTGGTCTTCCCACAGTCAGGACAGTTTCTACTGAGTCTCCTAGAGGCTGAAACACCAGTCTTTGAGTCAGGA
The DNA here is from genome assembly GCF_036850995.1 of Saccopteryx leptura. Taxonomy (NCBI): domain Eukaryota; kingdom Metazoa; phylum Chordata; class Mammalia; order Chiroptera; family Emballonuridae; genus Saccopteryx; species Saccopteryx leptura. The sequence continues at coordinate 131,729,156 of NC_089516.1, read as the reverse complement.
GTGTGTGGGGCAAAGCTTTAGACTCAACATCAAAAACTGGAGTCACTGACATGGCCCTTGCTTCCTTGCCTCTATGAACTACCTATCTCCATGACTGGGATAGGAAAGACAACCAAGGGTGGAACAGTTGCTTTCCTCCATGCTGACACTGCTCAGAAGGACTGCTCCACCCAAGAAAGATGGTGACTGCAGTACTGGAGAATGACTCAGCACAGTTGATCCAGTGGCTGTCTCCACCATGTCTCTCCCTGGGCCTCCAACTTTACACTTTCCTATGCAACTATAGTCCTCTCAGCTCTTCCTCCACCAGAGCCCTGGGTACATGCTGTGAATAAGATTTTCTATGTGGGCCCTTTAATACAAGGTCTGCATCTCTCAGAGCTCCGTCTCTTTCTTGCAGACAGAAACCAGGCATTTTTAATTGCAAAATGTTGCCTGGGTGCCTCTTCTAGGCTCTGGGGTTCTAAGCTGGGGCTCTTGGACTGGGGCTAAGAACCCTCCCCTCTCAGGGTAACTCTCCCCACAGGGAGAGTCCCTTCATCCCTCAGCCACCACTAGTTATTGGGAGCTTGCCAGCCCTTTCCATATCTCTTCCCTTCCTACCAGTCTTGTGGTTTCTTCTGTGATCCTTAGTTATATACTTTTTTTGTTGTTTAGTTCAAAGTTGGTTTTTCAAGATGATTGTTCTTAAATTAAGTTGTAATCCAAGTTGGTCCTGGGAGGTGGCAGTTGAAACATCTGCCTTCTCTGTTGCTATCTTGGAATTGAGAGCCGACATTATTTCTATGTTAAGTCTTCCAATCTATGAAAATCCTATGTCTTTTTATTTAGATCTTCTATTTCTTTCATCAAAATTTGTATAATTTTTTGCATTCATAGCCTGTACATTTTAATTATTTGTATCCTTAAGTATTCATTTTTAAAGCAATTATAAATGATACTGTGTTTTTAGCAATGCTCATTGCTATTATGTAGAAATTCTATAAATTAATTTGGGGTATTTTTCTTATTTTCCACATGTTTGGAGGTTTTCTTGTTATTTTTTTGTTATTCATTTATAGTTTGATTGAACTTTGGTCAGAAATCAAACTTCATATGCTTTTAAGATATTTTTAGATTTGTTTTCAATCAATGGCTTTTTTATTTATTTATTCATTTTAGAAAGGAGAGAGAGAGGGAGAGAAGAGAGAGACAGAGAGAGAGAGAAGGGGGAGGAGCAGGAAGCATCAACTCCCATATGTGCCTTGACAAGGCAAGCCCAGGGTTTTGAACCGGTGACCTCAGCATTTCCAGGTCGACACTTTATCCACTGCGCCACCACAGGTCAGGCAATCAATGGCTTTAAGAAGAGCATTCCTCTGGAATGACTCTGGAAGAAGACAATGTGGGTGTTGAAAGAACTGGATCCATACCTTGTGGTGAATGTTTTAAATATTTTTAGTCTAAGAAACAAAGAGTTATAATGGAGATATGACTTCTTCGAATAGTTGAAAATCTACTCTGCTAGAGAGGGATTAAACTACTATGGTAACTACTCCATGCTTGAGAATTTAGGCCAGTCAGCTGAAACAGTCCTTGGAGAACTTAAGGAATAGACAACCTTGAGAAGGAATGAGGCTCCCGTAATTTTCAGTGTTTAGCAAATCTTGAAAATTAATGATCAATCAAAGATATTGTTAAATTAAATTTCCTATGATGAGGACATTAAACTAAATTGCTTGAAAAAGCTTTACAATTCCAGTATCTTTTGCTTCCAAGTTCACTAATACTTATGTTAATTATAAAATTCATAATTTTGGACAATTATAAAAAACAGAAAGGAGTTACAAAGTGACTTTCACAGCCAGAATTGACACGTGTACTTTTCCTGTGCCCACTGAGAAGAGACTTTCTGGAGACCATGTTTTTAAGTAAATAAACTGATAGGAACTTTTTAAAAAATTAAGAATTTGAAATTGGGAGTCTATAACCAAGGATCACAGAAGAAGCCACAATAAGAATGGTAGGAAGGGCAGAGATGTGGAAAGGGCTTCCCCACCCCCAGAAGCGAGTGGTGGTTGAGGGTCTGGAGGGACTCTCACTGTAGGGAGGGTCGCCTTGAGAGGTTTGGGTGCACAGCCCAGGCCTGGAGCCCCAGCCTAGAGTCCTGAGCCTAGAAGAAGCACCCAGACAGAATTTTGTAGTGAAAATAGCAGGGTATCTGTCTGCAAGAAAGAGACAGAGCTCTCAGAGATGCAGGCTTTGTCTTAAAGGGCCGAAATAGAAAATTTTATTCACAACCACTTACCTGAGGCTCTGGTGGAGAGAGAGCTGAGAGGATTGGAGATGCGTGAAGATAGTGTAAAGTTGGATGCCCAGAAAGAGACATTGTGGGGGATAAACATGGAACCCCTGTGCTGACTCATTCTCCAATACAGCAGTCACCATCTTTCTTGGTGTTGGGCAGATAAAATGTATTATGCTCACTTTGTTGAAGATGGCGGTGCCCATGTGAGGCCGTCGCCCAGGTGATATTAATGTGTGCTGAGAATCATTGTAGCCTGGGGCTTGGTTTTGGGATTAAGCCTTTCCCCCCTTTTTGATGTGGGGTGGTACAATCCAATCATGCCTGAGAGAAGTGACTTTGTATTAGAGACTTCCCTACTTTGTATATTGGATTAGAGGTTGTGAAGCTACAGTATAAAGTGGGGGCAAAACGGGAGTTTGTGCTCTTGGTTCCTGAGATTATCATTAGAAGAGAGAGCAGAGGAGAGCAGAGAAAGGCCACGTGGAGGAGGCCAGGAGAAGCAGCCAAGATGGTGGAGTGCTGAGTGAGATGCCAGTTTGTGTAGTGTTTGTATCTGGGATAAGGAAGGAGATGGGGAACTGAGGAGAATAAGGCTGGTGAGCTAGAAACCTTTGATTCTAGGAAACTCAGATAAGTCAGTGGCTTTGTGAGCACTGAATGTGACTGGGTTTTGGAGCCCAGTGTGTATTTTTACTTGCCCGCCGGGTGCAAGCTAGAATTAAAGACTATGGCCCATCAGTTTTTGGCTCCGCTGTTTCTTTACCAACTGTCCGAATCCAATGCGAACCTGCATGGGCCAGGCTGCTGTGATAGTGGCCCTGGCCGTGGCTTCTGGCTTTACACTTGGGTTAAGCATTCCATCTGTGTGGCATCAGCCTGGATAAAGCAACTGCTCCTCATTTGGGAGTCTCTCCTCTTCCAATCATGGTGAAGGGTCATTCTGAGAGGCCACATCAGTGACTTGGTTTTCTGGTGCTGAGACTGGAGCTTTCCCCCACACACTACCAACTCTAGGACTGGTTCTTCCACCTCACCAGGGACTAAGTATAAACTGAACTGCAGGCAGATCACACCTCTGGGTCTCAGACAACACAGCCACCAGACTCCTGGGACCACACCCTACTGAGTTCTGTTAAAAATATCTGGACAGACTGACACCTGGGGCCGAAGGGCAGAGCCACACCCACCAGCCTTCCTAATTTCTGAATTGCTGCAGGCTCTAAACTCTAGCAAAGGTTTTTTTTTCAGTGGTTGAGCCCAACAAGCAGTCAGTAGACAGTGGTTACAGGAGGCACGACTCAGGGAAACTTGGCCTTTTAAGCAGACCTTCTTCCAGGTCCCGTATGGATAAAAGCCAGCCTAAGAAAAAAGATAGTGACAAAGTAAGTGAATGTTCCAACTGCCACCTCCCAGGACCAAATCAAATTACAACTTAATTTAAGAACAGTCATTTTGGAAAATCAAGTTTGGCCTAAATTAAGAGGAGTCTATAACCAAGGATCACAGAAGAAGCCACACCGAGACTGGTAGGAAGGGAAAAATCACAGAAATGGCTGCCCTGCTCCCAGGAGCCAGAGGCGGCTGATGGTCTGGAGGGACTCTCACTGCAGAGAGGTTCGCCCTGAGAGGTGTGAGTGCTCAGCCCCAGGCTCAGAGCCTATAAGAGGCACTCAGACAGCATTTAGCTGTGAAAAGTGCTGGGTTTCCTTCTACGAGAAAGAGACAGAACTCTCAGATGCAGACTCCGTCTTAAAGGGCCCATGCAGAAAACCTCATTCATAGCAACTTAACCAAGGCTCTGGCAGGGGAGAGATGAGAGGACTGGAGTTGCATGAGAAGAGTATAAAGTTGGAAGCCCAGGGAGAAACACTGTGCGGGACAGCCACTGGAACCCCTATGCTAATCATTCTCCAATACTGCAGTCGCCATTTTTCTTGGGTGGAGTAATCCCCTCTGAGTGGCATCAGCCTGGAGAAAAGCAGCAGCTGCTCTGCCTTTGGGAGTCTCTCCTACCCCAGTCATGGCATTGGGTCATTCAAATAGTCCAGGAAGCAAGGACCATGTCAGTGACTCAGTTTTCTGGTGTTGAGACTGGAACTCCCCCTCACACTCTCTCCAACTCACCCGAGTCTATGACTGGTGCTTCCACTTCATGGGAGATACAGTTGAAGGTGTCTGGGGAGCAGGCAGACTAGACCTCTGGGTCTCAGAGATCACACCCACTGGACTACTGAAAGCCACACCCTACTGAGCTCTGTGAAAAAAGTCCAGACTTATGCATGGGGCCAAGGGGTGGAGCCACAACCACCACCATTTTTAATCCCTGAATGGCTGGAGGCTCTAGACCAGTGGTCCCCAACCCCCGGGCTGTGGACCGGTATTGGTCCATGGGCCATTTGGTACCGGTCCACAGAAAAAGAATAAATAATTTACATTATTTTACTTTTATTTATATTTAAGTCTGAATGATGTTTTATTTTTTTTAAATGACCAGATTCCTTCTGTTACATCCATCTAAGATTCACTTTTGGTGCTTGTCTTGGTCATGTGATACATTTATTCATCCCATCCTAAAGGTCAGTTTGTGAAAATATTTTCTGACAATAAACCAGTCTGTGGCCCAAAAAAGGTTGGGGACCACTGCTCTAGACTCTAGCAGAAGGTTTTTCAGCAGCTGAGCCCAACAAGTTGCTAGCAGACAGATGCTGCAGGAGGCTGGACTCAGGGAAAGTTGGCTGTTTCAGCACATCTTCACCCAGGACCAGTGTGGGTAAAAGTCAGCCTAGGATAGCAGCTTGGTATTTTTATGTACACTTGGGCCTAGCAGAGGTAGCCACAAACTCTGGATTGCATGTAGCCCAAGAAGGTTACTGAGGGTCAGTCACAGGCAGTCTCTCCCACTGCTATGTCTTGAGTTCCTACTAGGTGGCCCAGGGATGGCACATCCAGGAACCAACTGAGAAATCATTGGTTCAGGACCTAACAACTCTTGTTAGTGTGGCATCCTAAAAGAAACCTCCTCACGGCTGGCACTGCTGAGGCGAGTTTTCCTCTGTGATCAGCATCAGCACAGCAACTCATGTGCATTGGATAGAGTGGAGCTTCACAGTCAGCCGGCCTGGGCACTGGATATTCTGTCTTCTAAACTACATTCCACAAAAGTAAGGGAGGCTTGGAGGATGAACATTTAACATGTGGGTCCCTGTGAATCTATTGTTGGATGTGGTTGAGGGCCTTAGCCACCTATCGGAGGGGCACAGTCAGCCCCAGGAGAGGATTCTCTCAGTCTTTCCTCCTGAGACCAGGGTCTCACCAGATGAAAGAACTTCTGCAAAGGGGAGAGGAGGTTCGGCCACTCTTGGTTTGAACCTGCTGCTCACCCTGTTGGGGAGAAATAATACTTGAGTATCGAGCCATGGATGAGCGATCAGGCTCCGGAGTAGAGGCCACATTTCCTGTACTGAGTTACTGACCAAGAGAATCCTGAAATAGGGGGTCCCACAAACATTGTATTCACAACCTCAGCTGCCCTAACCCACCAAGCATGCAACCTGTAGAGGGGTTGGTTAGGGGAGGCCAAGCTGAGCCCACATTACAGTCTTATTACAGAAGACTATGTGGTAAGACCAGGTAGGTGCAAGAGGAGGAGGAGCAGCTAAAAAGTGGAGATAAATCTTACAGAGCTTGGGGCTTCCACGGAGCTGCTGTCATAGCTAAGCAGGAGGAAGCTGATTCATATACACAGGTTGGCCCCTCCCACAGTACTCAGGCAGAGAAAACACAAACACAGACAGCTAAAAGTGCAGTAGCTGCACACTGGTAGCCTACAGCAGGTAACAAACAAGAGCTGACACCGACCGAAGACAAATTAGAGCCAACACTACTGGTAGTGAGTGGCAGACAGCACCAACATTGACTCAACTACCTACAGAAGCAGCACACCCAAAAATGGAGTCAAACAGGCACCAGAAACTGTGGAAAATAAATACGTCCCACATAACAGACATTGCACAGTGTGTAATACACATGACCAAATTTTACCCTTAGAGCAAGCCAGCCTGAAGGGATAACTGTACCCATGAAAGGACCAATTTCATCGAATACAAGAGGGAAAATAGTACCCTTAAGAAGCATTTTTAGAACAAGTAAAAAAATGGCCTAGAGAATAGTACCACTGAGGCAATCTTCTTCATAAAGAATTTTTTCACAAAAATTTCAAAGTCAGACAGTGCTACCTAATACACAGACAAAATTGGCAGACAGAGAAATGCAACCCAAATGAATCAACAAGAGAAATCCCTAGAAAAAAACTGAATGAGATAGAAATAACCAAACTACCAGATGTAGAGTTTAAAACAATAACTTTTAGGATGCTCAAGGATCTCAGAGTACCAATGGGTAAACATAATAGGCACCTAAATAACAAGAGAGCAAACAAACAAATACACTGAAATCATAGGATCCATCCATGTTGTTGTAAATGATCCACCTTGATAACAATATACTGAGTGAAATAAGTAAATCAGAACTAAGAACTATATGATTCCATACATAGGTGGGACATAAAAATGATACTCAGAGACATAAACAAGAGGGTGGTGGTTATCGGGGGGTGGTAGGAGAGGGGCACAAAGAAAACCAGATAGAAGGCAACAGAAGACAATTTGACTTTGGGTGATGGGTATGCAAAATAATCAAATGTCAAAATAATCTGGAGATCTTTTCTCTGAACATATGTACCCCTGATTTATCAGCGTCACTCCATTAAAATTAATAATAATAAAAAATTAAAAAAAAGAAATCATAAGAAGGAACCAATCAGAAATGAAGAGTGCACTAAAAGGAATTAACAGCAGGCTGAATAAAGCAGAGAATCAAACCAGTAATTTAGAGGACAAGATAAACAAAAGCACAGAAGCAGAGAAGCAAAAAGAAAAGAGGCTCAAAAAGTCTGAGGAAACTCTAAGAGAGCTCTGTGAAAACATGAAGAGAAACAATATCCACATCACAGGGTTCCTGAAGGAGAAGAAAACAAACAAGAGATATAGAGAACCTGTTTGGGGAAATTATAGCTGAAAAATTTCCCTAAATTGATGAAGGAAAAATTCACACAAGTTCAAGAAGCATAGAGAGTCTCATTAAAGAAAACCCAAGGAGGCTTACAGCAAGACACCGCCTAATTAAAGTGCTAAATTTAAGAGACAACATATGAATACTAAAGGCTGCAGAGAAAAGCAGTTCATTACCTACAAAGAATCTCCCAGAAGGATGAAACCCGACTTCTCAACAGAAACACTGGAGGCCAGAAGGGATTGGCAAGAAATATTCAAAGTAATGCAGAACAAGAACCTACAACCAAGCCTTCTTTATCCACCAAGGTTATCATTTAAAATTGAAGGATAAATAAAAAGGTTTCCCAGACAAAAACAAACAAAAAAAATCAAGGACTTTATTACAACTGAAGCAGTAGTAAAAGAAATGTTAAGGGGTCTGTCGTAAAAAGAGTGAAGGGAAAAAATCTAAAAAAGGAGGATTGCAGAGGTAAAGAATAAAATGGCAATAATACATATAAATAATAACCTTAAATGTAAATGGATTAAATGTTCCAATCAAAAGACATAGGGTAGCTGCAGGGATAAGAAAACAGAACCTGTACATATTGTTGTCTACAAGAGACCACCTCAGAACAAAAGATACACTAGACCAGCGGTTCTCAACCTGTGGGTCATGACCTCGGCGAGGGTCAAACGACCAAAACACAGGGGTCGCTTAAAGCCATTGGAAATACATATTTTATTTAAAAATGTATTGTATAATAAATATGTATTTTCTGATGGCTTTAAGCGACCCCTGTGTTTTGGTCGTTTGACCCCCGCCGGGGTTGCGACCCACAGGTTGAGAACCGCTGCACTAGACTTAAAGTGAAGGGATGGAAAAAATTATTCATGCAAATAAAAATTAAAAAAAAAACTCAGGTAGCAATACTTATATCAGACAAAAAAGACTTTAAAACAAAGGGATAAAGAGGGTCACTACATAATTATAAAGGGAGCAATCCAACAGGAGGATTTAACTATTAAAAATATTTATGCATCTAATACAGGAGCACATAAACATATAATCCAGGTTTTGATGGACATGAAGGGCCAGATAGACAGCAATACTATATTACTGGGGGATTTTAGTACTTTATTAAAATAAATGTACAATCATCCAGACAGAAAATTAACAAAGAAACAGTAACTTTAAATGACACACTAGATCAACTGGATTTCATAGATATCTTCAGAACCTTTCACCCTAAAGCAGCAGAATATATATTCTTTTCAAGTGCTCATTGTATATTTTCTAGGATAGAATACATGTTAGGACACAAAACAAGTCTCAATAAACTTGAGAAGTTTTAAATCATATCAATCATCATATCTGATCACAATGGCATAAAAGTAGAAATCAACTACAATAAAAAACTGGAAAATATTCAAATACTTGGAGGCTAAATAGCATATTATTAAATAATGAATGGGTTAACAAATGAGATCAGGGAAGAAATAAAAAGTTTCCTTGAAGCAAACCAAAATAAATATACAACAACTTAAAACTTGTGGGACACAGCACAGCAGTCCTGAGAGGAAAGTTCATAGTATTACAGATATACCTTAAGAAGCAAGAAAAAGCTCAAATAAACAACTTAACCTTGCATCTAAAAGAACTAGAAAAAGAACAGCAAATAAAGCCCAGAGGAAGTAGAAGGAAGGAAATAATAAAGATCAGATTGGAACTAAATGACATAGAGGCTAAAAAAAAAATACAGCAGATCAATGAAACTAAGAGATGGTTTTTAGAAAAGATAAACAAGATTGATAAAGCTTTAACCAGATTCATTAAAAATAAAGAGAGAGAGAGAGAGAGAGAGAGAGAGGAGTCAAATAAAATTAGAAATGAAAGTGGAGAAGTAACAACTGACACCACAGAAATATAAAGGATTTTAAGAAAATACTACGAAGATTTGTATGCCAAAAAACTGGACAACTTGGGAAAAATGGATAAATTTCCAGAAACATAATCTTCCAAAACAAAATCTGGAAGAATCAGAAAACCTAAACAGACCAATTACAACAAATAAAATGGAAACAGTTATCAAAAACTCCCAGCAAAAAAGTCTTAGACCAGATGATTTTACAGGTAAATTTTACCAAATATTCAAAGAACTAACACCTATCCTTCTTAAGTTATTTCCAAAAATTTAAAAGTAAGAAAGTCTTCCAAGCTCCTTTTAGGAGGGAAGCATAATTATCATTCCAAAACCAGGTAAAGACACTACAAAGAAAGAAAACTATAGGCCAGTGGTTGGCAAACCATGGCTCATGAGCCATATGTGGCTCTTTGGCCCCTTAAGTGTGGCTCTTCCACAAAATACCATGTGCGGGCACTACCTCAATAAGGATTGTACCTACCTATATAGTTTAAGTTTAAAAATTTTGGTTCTCAAAAGAAATTTCAATCATTGTACTGTTGATATTTGTCTCTGTTGACTAATGAGTTTTCCAACCAGTGCATAGGCCAATAGCTCTGTTGAACTTAGAAAATAAAATTCTCAACAAAATATTAGTTAACCTGATTCAGCAATATATTAAAAAATCATACATCATGATCAAGTGAGATTTATTCTGAGAAGGCAAGGCTGGTACAATATTTGCAAATCAGTAAACTTTATTCATCACTTGAAAAATGAAAAATAAAAATCACATGATATCAATAGATATAAAAAAAGCATTTGATAAAATCCAGCATCTATTTATGATCAAAACTCTCAGCAAAGTGAGAATAGAGGGAACATACCTCAACATGATAAAGGCCATTTATGACAAACCGACAGCCAACATCATACTCAATGGGCAAAAATTAAAAGCAATCTCCTTAAGATCAGGAACAAAGCAGGTCTACCTCCTTTCACCACTCTTATTCAACATAGTTCTGGAAGTCCTAGCCACAGCAATCAGACAAGAAGAAGAAATAAAAGGCATCCAAACTGGAAAAGAAAAAGTAAAACTATCATTATTCAATGATGACTTGTTACTGGACATAGAAAACCCTAAAGTTTCAGTCAAAAAACTACTAGACCTGATACATATATTTGGCAAGGTGGCAGGATATAAAATTAAAATTCATAAATCAGTGGCATTTTTATACACCATCAATAAACTGTCTAAAAGAGAAATTAAGGAAACAATCCCCTTCACTATTGTAACAACAAAAAAATAAAAATACCTGGGAGTAAATTTAACCATGGAGGTAAAAACTTGTACTGGGAAAATTATAGGACATTGAAAAAAGAAATCAAGTGGAAGCATATACCGTGTTCATGGATAGGAAGTGTAAATATCATTAAAATGTCTATATTACCCATAGCAATCTTTAAAAGGAATTGCCAATGCAGTTCCTATTAAGATACCAATGGCATACTTCAAAGAGATAAAACAAATTTTTCAAAAATGCGTATAGAATGGAAAAAGAACATCAATAGCTTCAGCAATCTTGAAAATGAAGAATGAAGTGGGAAGTATCACACTTCCTGATATCAAGTTATACTACAAGGCCATTGTAATCAAAACGGCTTGGTCCTGGCATAAGAACAGGCATACATATCAATGGAACAAAACAGAGAACTCAGAAATAAACACACGCCTTTATGTTCAATTGATATTTGACAAAGGACGTAAGAAGCATACAGTGGAGTAAAGACATTCTCTTTAATAAAAGGTACTGGGAGAGACCAGAAGATGGCGACAGAGTAGGTTCACGTACCACCAGCCACCTCCCAGTACCAAATGGGATTATGCCTTAATTTAAGAACAATCATCTTGAAAAACCAATTTAGGACTAAAGGAAGAGAACTTTATAACCAAAAATCACAGAAGAAGCCACAATGAAATCGGTAGGAAAGGCGGGGATGTGAAAAGGGCTGCACCGCTCCCAGGAGTGAGCAGTGGCAGAGGGTCTGCAGGGACCCTCACTGTGGGAAGAGTATCACTAAGGGGTGTGGACCCTCAGCCCCAGGCCTGAAGCCCCAGCTTAGAGCTCCAGAGCCTAGAAGAGGCACATGGACAGGATTGAGCTGAGAAAAGAGCCGGGTTACTGTCTGTGAGAAAGAGACAGAACTCTTAGACCAGCGGTTCTCGACCTGTAGGTTGCGACCCCAGCGGGAGTTGAACAGCCAAAACACAGGGGTCCCCTAAAGCCATCGGAAAATACATATTTATTATACAATACATTTTTAAATAAAATACGTATTTCCTATGGCTTTAGGCGACCCCTGTGTTTTGGTCGTTTGACCCCCGCTGGGGTCACGACCCACAGGTTGAGAACCGCTGTCTTAGACCCAGACTCCTTCTTAAAGGGCCCGCAGAGAAAACCTGCTTCACAGCCACTTACCCGGGGCTCTGGTAGTGGGGAGAGCTGAGAGGACTGGAGTTGCGAGAAGAGAGTAGAAACTCAGAGGTCCAGGCAGAGACACTGTGGGGGAAGGCCAGTCCTCTTCTGAGTTATTCCCCAGTACTAAATTGGCCATTTTTCCTGAAAGAAGCAAAACCTTTCAGTGGCACCAGCAAAGGGAAGCAATTACCCTGCCCACCGGAGTCTTTCCTGCTCCAGTCAGGAAAAGGGTAGCTTAAAAACAGGGATCGCATCAGGGACAGAGATTTTGGGTCCTGAGGCCTGAGTTACACAACCTACCCCATGCTGCTGAGTATTAGACAGAGGGCAGGCAGGCCAGCAGTGGTGGCCTGTGGTGGTGGGGTGGGGACAGTGGCGCACCCAGCGGCGGTTGCTGGCAGGCAGACCACACTTCTGGATTTCAGAGGCCACACACATTGGATTCCAGTGGCCACACCCTAGTGAGGTTTGAAAAAAAAGGTCTGGATAGAATGACACCTGAGGCCAAGTGGCAAGCCACACCCACTACACTTCATAATCCCTGAATTAACATGCTGAGGCCAACAAGCAGTGAGCAGTTAGACAGCAGAAAGTGGGACTCAGAGGAACTTGAACTTTTAAGCAGAATATCCCAGACCAAGAGAAGATAAAGCCAGCCTAGGATTGCAGCTGATATTTTCAATGGCACCTGGGCCCAGCAGAGGCAGCCACAAACTTTGGATTGCTTGTGGCTCCAAGAAGGTTGCTAAGGGCCAGTCATAGGCAGTGAAACCCAGTGGTCTGTGCTAGGTTCCTGCCAGAGAGGTCGAGGGCTGGCACATCCAGTGGCCAGGTGCGAGAGTATCCATTGAGGACCTAAAAACCCTTGTTAGAGTGGTATCTTAAGGAAGGGCTACTCACACCTGACCCAGCTAAGGCACAGAAAACGTTGACACAAACAGTAAAAAAGAACAGTAAATGAAGACAAGTATCGCACAGTGGAATACAAACAACATCTGATGCCAACCCAGGAAAATCTAGAAATAAGACAACTAGAAGCTGGAGGCAGACAACACCAACCTTAGACTGAGCTGGCTACACAAACAGCACACCTAAAGGAAGAGTCTATACACAGACAAAATGGGAAGACAGAGAAGTGCAATTCAAAAGAATCAACAAGAGAAATCCCCAGAAAAAGAATTAAGTGAGAGAAAATAACCAAATTACTGGATGCAGAGTTTAAAACAATGATTTTCAGGATGCTGAAGGATCTTAGAGCAACAATGGATAGAAATAATAAGCAATTAAATAAAACGATATCAAGCATCAAAAAGGACTTTGAGATCATAAAAAAGAATCAGTCAGAAATTACAAATACAATATCAGAAATGAAGAATGGTCTAGAAGGAAATAACAGCAGGCTGGATGAAGCAGAGGACCAAAACAGTGATTTAGAGGACAAGATAAACAAAAACACAGAAGCAGAGCAGAAAAAAAAGTCTCAAAAAGTCTAGGGAAACTCAAGAGAACTCTGTGACAACACGAAGAGAAACAACATCCATTTCATAGGGGTTCCTGAAAGAGAAGAAAAAGAACAAGTCATAGAGAACTTGTTTGAAGAAATCATAGCTGAAAACTTACCTAAATTGATGAAGAAAAAAGTAACACAAGTTCAAGAAGCACAGACAGTCCCATTAAAAAGGAACCCAAGGAGGACTACACCAAGACACATAATAATTAAACAACAAAATTCAGAGACAAAAAAGAATACTAAAAGCTCCTCTAACTACCTACAAAGAAGCCCCAATAAGAATGACATCTGACTACTAAACAGAAACACTTGAGGCCAGAGGGATTGGCAAGAAATATTCATAGAGATGCAAAACAAGAACCTAAACCAAGATATCTTTATCCAGCAAGGCTATCCTTTAAAATAGAAGGAGAAATAATAAGCATCCTAGACAAAAAAGAACTCAAAGAATTCATTACAATCAGACCAATACTAATTGTAAGAAATGTTGTAAACAAAGCAAAGGAAAAAAATCTAGAAAAAGAGGTTTTAGATTTAAAGAAAGAAATGGCAATAAACAACTATATATCAATAATAACCTTAAATGTAAATGGTTTAAATGCCCCAACCAAAAGACATAGGGTAGCTGCATGGATAAGAAAACAGGACCCAGACATATGTTGTCTAAAAGAGACCCACCTCAAAACAAAAGATACACATAAACTGAAAGTGAAGGGATGGAAAAAAATATCTCATGGAAATGGAAATGCAAAAAAGCTAGGGTAGCAGTACTTATATCTGACAAAATAGACTTAAAACAAGGACTATATAGTAAGGGATAAAGAAGGTTAATACATTATGACAAAGGGAGCAATCCAACAGGAGAATATAACCATTGTAAATATCTATGTGCCTAACATAGGAGCACCGAAATATATTAAGCAGATTTTGATAGACATAACGATGAGATAAACAGCAATACTATATTAGTAGGGGACTATAATACCCCACAAACATGAAGGGATAGATCCTCCAGTCATAAAATTAACAAAGAAACAGTGCCTTTAAATGACACACTTGAGCAACTGGATTTAATACATATTTTTAGAACTTTCATCTCAAAGCAGCAGAATATACATTCCGTTCAACTGCTTATGGTACATTCTCTAGGACAGGCCACATGTTAGGACACAAAACAAGTCTCAATAAATTTAAGAAGATTGAAATTATATCAAGCATCTTCTCTGATCACAATGGCATAAAACTAGATATCAACTACAATAGAAAAACTGAAAAATATTCAAACATTTGGAGGCTAAATAGCATGTTATTAAATAACAAATGGATTAACAATGAGATCAAGAAAGAAATCAAAAGTTTCCTTGAAACAAATAAAAATGAAATTACAACACTCAAAATCTATGAGACACAGCAGAAAAAGTCGTGAGAGGGAAGCTCATGCCACTACAAACATACCTTATAAGCTAGAAAAATGTCAAATAAACAACTTAACACTCCATGTAAAAGAACTAGAAAAAAAAACAACAACAAATAAAGCCCAGAGGAAGTAGAAGAAAGGAAATAATAAAGAACAGAGTAAAAATAAATTACATACAAGCTATAAAAAATACAAATATCAATGAAACCAAGAGCTGGTTCTTTGAAAAAATAAATAAGATTGATGTACATTTAACCAGAGCTCACCAAGAAAAAAAGAGAGAGAACTCAAATAAATAAAATTAAAAATAAAAGTGGAGAAGTAACAAACTGACACCGCAGAAATACCAAGGATTGTAAGAGAAAATTATGAAGATCTGAATGCCAAAAACCTAGACAACCTAGGAGAAATGGATAAATTCATTGAAACATATAATCTTTCAAAAATCAATCTAGAAGAATCAGAAAACTTAATCAGGCTGATAACAACAAATGAAACTGAAACAGTTATTAGAACCCCCCCCCCCCCCAATTCCTGGACCTGACGGCTTCACAGGCGAATTTTACCAAATATTCAAAGAAGAAATAACACCTATTGCTCTCAAGCTATTTTAAACTATTCAACAAGAGGGAAGACTTCCAAACTCCTTTTATGATGCAAGCATAATCCTCATTCCAAAACCAGGAAAAGACACTACAAAGAAAGAAAACTATAGGCTAATAGCCCTGATGAACTTAGATGCTAAAATTCTCAAGAAAATATTAGAAAACCAAATCTAGCAATACATGAAAAAGTCATACATCATGATCAAGTGGGTTTTATTCTGTGGAGGCAAGGCTGGTACCAGTACTATATTTGCAAATCAATCAATATGATTCATCACATAAATAAAAGGAAGGATAAAAATCACATGATAATATCAATAGATTAAGAAAAAGCATTTGATAAAATCTAGCACCCATTTATGATCAAAACTCTCAGCAAAGTGGGAATACAGGAAACATACCTCAACATGATAAAGGCCATCTATGTCAAACCCACAGCCAACATCATACTCAACGGGCAAAAATTAAAAGCAATCCCCTTAAGATCAGGAACAAGGCAGGTGTGGCCCCTTTCACCACTCTTATTCAACATAGTGCTGGAAGTCCTAGCCACAGCAATCAGACAAGAAGAATAAAT
Source organism: Saccopteryx leptura (assembly GCF_036850995.1). NCBI lineage: Eukaryota > Metazoa > Chordata > Mammalia > Chiroptera > Emballonuridae > Saccopteryx > Saccopteryx leptura. The sequence goes on along the minus strand of NC_089516.1, from coordinate 131,713,325 downwards.
AAAAGGCATCGAAATTGGTAAGGAAGAAAAAAAACTATCATTATTTGTTGATGACAAGATACTGTACATAGAAAATCCTAAAGTCTCAGTCAGAAAACTACTAGACTTGATAAATAAATTTGGCAAGGTGGCAGAATACAAAATTAATATTCAGAAATCAGTGGCATTTTTATACACCGTCAATTACTGTCTGAGTAAGAAATTAAATACCCTTTCCTGAAGGGAAACAATACCCTTCACTATTGCAACAACAACAAAAAAATATATAAAGTACCTATGAGTAAATCTAACACAGGAGGTAAAAGACTTGTACTCAGAGAATTATATGACATTGATAAAAGAAATCAAGGAGGATACAAACAAGTGGAAGGATATACCATGTTCATGGATAAGAACAATAAACATCATTATAATGTCTATATTATCCAAAAAAATCTATAAATTCAATGCAATTCCTATTAAAATACCAATAGCGTACTTCAAAGATATAGAACAAATATTCCAAAAATTTATATAGAACCATAAAAGAACACGAATAACCTCAGCAATCTTGGAATGGAAGAATAAAGTGGGAGGTATCACACTTTCTGATATCAATATACACTACAATTCCATAGTACTCTAAACAGCTTGGTACTGGCATAAGAACAGGCATACAGATCAATGGAAAAGAACAGAAAACCCAGAAATAGACCCACACCTTTATGGTCAATTGATATTTGACAAAGGAGGTAAGAGCATACAATGGAGTAAAGAGAGTCTCTTTAACAAATGATGTTGGAAAAAATGGACAGGTACATACAGAAAAATAAAACTAGAACACTAAATTACACCATACACAAAAATTAACTTAAAATGGATAAAAGACATCAATGTAAGTCATGATAATATAAACATCTTGGAAGAAAACTCTCCGACACCTCTTGTAGCAATATCTTTGCTGATTTATCTCCATGGGCAAGTGAAATAAAGGACAGGATGAACAAAGGGACTATATCAAGGTAAAAATCTTTTGCACAGCAAAAGAAAATATTAACAAAATAAAAAGACAACCCACACAATGGGAGAACATATTTGCAGTACGGCTGATAAGGGGTTAATAACAAAAATTTATAAAGATTTTGAAAAACTCAACACTAGGAAGGTAAACAATAAAATTGAAAAATAGGAAAAAGAACTGAACAGACACTTCTCCAAAGAGGACATACAACTGGCCAATAGGCATATAAAAAATGTTCAACATCACTAGTCATTAGATCAGTGGTTCTCAAAGTGTGTGCCAGGGCCCACTGGTGCACCCTAGAAGATTTCCTGGTGCGTCCTATAGTATTCCAGAAAAATATGTGCCTGTTGGGGACCAATAAACCAACAGGGTTTTTGGAGTTTAGATTTTTGGGGGAACAGAGGTGTGGAGAATTGTCTGTAAGCTGAAAGTCTGCCCAACCCCCACCTCATTTGCCTGATTAGGTTGCAAAAGGCTGTTAAGCTGTGGTGCTGGATTGTTTGCATTACCCCCCATGTTCTTCAGAAAGAATGGAGGCAAGTTTCTTATATCCTTTGTTTGGTGTAAAGTTAAGATGATATGTATGGTGGGGGTTTTCTGCACTCAACACAATTAAGAGTAAAAAGAGTCTGACCAGGCAGTTGGCACAATGGATAGAGTGTCGGACTGGGATGCAGAGGACCTAGGTTTGAAACCCCGAGGTTGCCAGCTTGAGAGTAGGCTCATCTGGTTTGAGAAAAGCTCACCAGCTTAGACCCAAGGTCACTGGCTCAAGCAAGGGGTTACTGGTCTGCTGAAGGCCCACGGTCAAGGCACATATGAGAAAGCAATCAATGAACAACTAAGGTGTCGCAATGAAAAACTGATGATGCTTCTCATCTCTCTCCCTTCCTGTCTGTCTGTCCCTATCTATCCCTCTCTCTGACACTCTCTCTGTCTCTGTAAAAAAAAAAAAAAGAGTAAAATGACTGAAATTATTCAATGTATTGACGAGGAAATGAGAGTCTGCCTTTCACATATATACCCAAACATTGAAGAAATCACTAGGACACATCAGGCTCATGTTTCTCATAAACACAAGCATGAAAAACTGAACACATTTGTGCCAGGACCTGCCGAATTTACTAAATCTTACTAAGAATGTATCTATATATATAAAAAGATAACTTTTGTCGTTTTTTAATCCTCTTTTTTACGAATTCTAAAAAGCATAACTCAAAAAATGTAACATAAAAATGTGTTTTTTTATTTTATTTTACTTATTTATTTGTTTTTAGAGTTTATTTATTCATTTTAGAGAGAGGGACCAGAGAGAGAGAGAGAGAAAGAGAGAAGAGAGGGAGCAGAAAGCATCAACTCCCATATATGCCTTGACCAAGGAAGCCTGGGGTTTTGAACTGGCGACCTCAACATTCCAGGCCGATGCTTTACCCACTGCGCCACTATAGGTCAGGCTAAAAATGTTTTTTTAATGTCAGAATAAATTTAACTTTGTCATATTTATTTTGTTTAATTACTATAAAAGCATGCTTGGACTTTATATTTTTTTCTTTAATATTTGACTTAATTATTATAACATATTTCTCAGAAATTTGTATATAGTGCACCAACAATTATTTGTAAGATTTTAAATGTGCTCCGACTTCAAAAATTTGAGAGCCACTGCATTAGAGAAATGCAAATTAAAACCACAATGAGATACTACTTCATAACTGAGAAAGGCACTCATTAACAAAACAACACACGATAAGGGCTGGCAAGGGTGTGGAGAAAATGAAACCCTCCTGCACTGCTAGTGGAATTGCAAACTTTTGCAGCCACTGTGAAGAACAGTAAGACGTTTCCTCAAAAAATTAAAAGTGGAAATGCCTATTGACCCAGCTATCCAAGTTTTAGGAATATATCCTAAGAACACCAAATCACTGACTCAAAGAAGATATGCACCCCCATGTTTATTGCAGCATTGTTTACAATAGCCAAGATCTGGAAACAGCCCAAGTGTCCGTCAGTAAAGAGTGGATTAAAAAGCTGTTGTACATATACACAATGGAATACTACTCAGCTGTGAAAAAGAAGAAAATCTTACTTATTGCGATGGCATGAATGGACATGGAGATTATTAAGCTAAGTGAAATAAGCCAGGCAGAGAAAGACAAATATTATATGATCTCACTTATATGTGGAATCTAATGAACACAGTGAACTGAGGAACGGAATAGAGGCAGAGGTGGGGTCACAGAGAGCAGAGGTACAGCTGTCAGAAGCAAGGAGGATGAAAGGATGGGATCAGAAAAGGTGAAGAGATTAGTGAAGTTATATATATATAACACATATATACAGATCAAAGGATGGCAAATCCCAAAGGGAAGGGGGGGAGGAAATTAGAGAGGTGGGGAAAGGGGATGTAATGGAGGACAAGGTGGTGGGGATGAGGGTGTTATATCGAGTGGGACACTTGAATCCATGTTAACACAATAAATTAAAATTAATAAAAAATTTTAAAAATTCAGTGATTTTATTATGCAATTTGTAAAATATATTTTACATAAGAATCATAGAACTATGTGCTTATTTAATAATAATGCTATATATGTATTTGTTATTCTTAAACCTTTACATTTAAAGTAATTATTAAGATGTAGAGCATAATTAAGCCATTTTATTTTCTATTTGTTCACTTTGTTTCTCATTACTATGTTTTTCTTTTCTTACCTTACAATAAGACACATGGACATTTTTAAGAAAGTCCATTTTTACTGAGGTATAATGTTTATAAATATAACTCATAGTATAGCTTTTTATAAATTCACCTATACCTTTCCTATTTAATTTATAGCTTTTTAATTGCCATGTACATGTATACATATCACAGTTTACTGGTGTCAGCACTTCAACAAGTTCGAGTAAAGTTGAGAAAATTTACTTCCATTTAGGTCACTTTGTCCTTCCTTTAAATATAGAGTGGGGCTGAAATGGATAACAATCTAGAAACATACGATCTTCTACAACTGAATTAGAAAGAATCAGAGAATCTGAATAGACAAATTAAAACCAGTGAAATGGAAGCAGTTATAAACAAACAAAAAACTCTTAACAAACAAAAGTCCTGAACTGGTTGGAATCACAGGTAAAGCTTCCTAAACATTCAAAGAAGAATTAAAACCTATCCTTCTCAAACTACTCCAAAAATTCTAAGTGGAGGGAAGACTCCCAAGCTTATTTTAATAGGCCAGCATTATGCTAATTCCAAAACCAGATTCAGACACTACAAAGAAAGAAAGTTATAGGCCAATATTCCTGATAAACATAGATGTTAAAATTGTAAACAAAATATTAGCAAACTGGATCCAGCAATACCTTAAGAAGGTCACAGCCTGACCAGAAAGTGGCGTAATGGATAGAGCATCAGCCTGGGACACATTGGACCCAGGTTTGAAACCCCAAGGTTACCGGTTTGAATGTGGGCTCAACCGACTTGAGCATGGGGTTGCTGGCTTGAGCGTAGGATCATAGATATGACTCCATGGTCACTGGCTTGAGCCCAAAATCTCTGGCTTGAGTCCAAGGGCACTGGCTTGAGCAAGGGGTCACTGGCTTGGCCAAAGACTCCAATCAAGGCACATATGAAAAAGCAATCAATGAACAACTAAGGTGATGCAACAAAGAATTGATGCTTCTCATCTCTCTTCCTTCTGCTCTGTATGTTCCTGTCTATCCCTCTCTCTGTCTTTCTCTCTGTCTCTACTGGTAAAAAAAAAAGTCATACACCATAATCAAATTGGATTTATTCTGGGGATGCAATATTGGTACAGCATCTGAAAATCAATAAATGTGATATATCACATAAACAAAATGAAAGGTAAAAATCACATGATTATATCAATAGATGCAGAAAAAGCATTTGATAAAATCTAGCATCCATTTATGATCAAAACTCTCAAAAAGTGGGAATAGAGGGAACATAGTTCAATGTAATAAAGGTCATACATGACAAACCCACAGCAAACATCATAGTCAATTGGCAAAAACTACAAGTGTTTCCCTTAAGATCAGGAACAAGACAGAGATGGCTACTATCACAAATCTTATTCAATACTAGCTGTACCTGGCCACGCATTGCTGTGGCTCAGTCTGATTAAATGGAAAAGAAAGAAAAGAGAAAGCACACGTTTCTAATGTGTTTAATTTCACAATGCTTGTGGGTATACAATATTTTTTGTTGTTCCATTGTCTGTGCAGATATAGAGATTGTCTGCTTTGCTGACTCTAGAACACACAACATATAATTGTCCATGTGAGAAGCAATCTGTGTCTAGATCCAAACTGCACAATTCTAAATATTGGCTCTGAGCTTTATTGATGGTGATTGCAAAGGCCAATTGAATTGGGAATTTCAATCTCTTAAAATGAAATGGCATATCCATTGGTATCATAGGAATGCAAGGAATGAGGACATCTTCACCTTTGAAAGTTCTTGTCCAGATTGTTGCTTCTATGACGTTGCTCATTAATTTTTTTACTGCAAGCCATGTGCTGTTGCAAAGCTTTGGCTGGTTGATATTTCACAACATGATAATTGGCACGCCAATTTTCAATTGCAGTACGTGCGGTGGCATCCCTGGCAGATTGAGTGAATTCAAAAATTCTGTTGGATAATTAACCACTTCATCTGCTTCCACAACAGTGTTGACGGACTTGTATGTGACTGCCTCGCTTTGAATGTTAGACTGAATAATATTGTTAAGTTCATAGACATCTTTGTTCTTGGCCACAAGAATAGCTTGTTCACTCAGCCAATCGTGATTCTTATAATTGGTTTGAAGACTGGGAAATATTTTTCAACCAATTCTTTTGATGTCACTAAATTGCAGAAGTTATGAGGCTATGAAATTTGTCCTGAGGTCAGATCAACCGGCACCCTTCCGTTCCCAATTTCCAGCAATTGATGTGAGAATATCTCAGCTGATCAATCGTTTTGCAGCTGGACACGCATATTTGTAGTTAATTTTAACATCTTTACATGTCGCCACAAAAAAATATTTCAGGCAAGAATTTATTTCATCCACTGGTGTCAACTGAGGAATTACAGGTAATGTTTGCCTGATATCTCCTGCAAGCAATATTAATGCGTTCCCAAATGGTCTGATGTTTCCACGCAAATCTTGCAATGATCGATCAAGAGCCTCGAGCGATTTTTTGTGCTCCATTGTGCATTCATCCCAAACAATAAGTTTGCATTTCTGCAATACTTTTCCCATGCCAGATGCTTTGGAAATGTTGCATGTGGGAGTTTCAATGAATTGCATGTTCAATGGCAATTTCAAAGTGGAATGAACAGTTCTTCCACCTGGTAGTAATGTTGCAGCAATTCCGGCTATGTCATTTTGGGATTGAATTGCTGCCAGAATCAATCTAATTAGGAATGTTTACCAGTTCCTCATGGTGCATTTAAGAAGATTTCTCCAACCCCGTTATTGACAGTTTGCATTATTTGATCGTAAATACCTTTTTGCTCAAGTGTTAACTTAGGAATATTTGATTGCACATATGACAAAAGATCACCTGTGTTGTAATTTTGTTCACGACACAATTCTACATCGAATGACACAGCAGCAGATCAATTTGGTAATGGTACTCCCAATTGATTGAGAACTTTGTTTGAGATTTCTAAGCACAAATCTTCAATCATTATCAACACTTCATTGTAGATTTCTGCTGTGAAATCCATGTTCATATTTGAATTTTCCTTGTGTATTTGACGGAAAATATCTTCAGCCATGTGCAATTTATATTTCTCCCATAACTCTGTTGGAGATGAAGGGGAGCAGGTGGTCAATATGATTGCAAACAATGCACAAATTTGATTTGGATGTGACGTGTTTCATGCGTCATTAATGCATACATTCCAGTGTCGGTCATTCTCCAATAAATTCAGACCTTGACATGCACTGCGGAAAGTGGCATGTGTAATGCCATTGACAATTCTCAGTTGCTGGAAAGACGTTGGACCAAGCACATTTACCAACAGCATGTGAAGAAAAAAATAGTCATCTTGATTGGGATACATGGTGTACAGTCTGCCTATCATATGTTCTTTAAATAGGCCAGGTTGTCCATCGACTCGCTCTCCTCGTTTGCTCATTCAAATGATTTTCTACTCACATTTCATATGTAATACGTAGGCACTTCCGAATACAGCAGTGTTTTCACAAATGCATCATTTTGACATAACAAGAAGAAAGCAGTTAACATTGTAGCCAGTGGATTCAGGGCTATTTGTTGCACATTTGCAGCTGTGAAGTAAACTATACTCATGAAATGAACGCTACGGTAAATGACACAGCTCAATTCCAATGCAATGTCACATGAAATAATTAAATCAAAATGTAAATAAATAGAAATCTATGAAAATTCAATTTAACAATGCAATAAAAAACATTGAAATGGAATCATAAAATTGGAAATTTGGAAATAGTAAACGGATCGCAAATCGGAAACATTGAAATGGAATTGTAAAATATTTAGTATAGCGTGTATTGCTTTTATGTCCAGCAGTTGGCGCTGTTTTTCAAAAAAAATCATGTTTTTACCTGTCACGGGGGTGACATATATATAATAGTAGGTATATAAAAACACGCACGTATTCAAATGCAGTGTTGTGTCAAAATTTCAAAGCAATCGGTGAAGAACTTTTGGAGATTTAAGATTTTGAACAAAGGAACATTTACATTTTTATTTATATAGATAGTACTGGAAATCTTAATCATAGCAATCAGACAAGGAGAGGAAATTAAAGACATCTATATTGGAGAAGAAGTAAATATGTAATTAATTGCAGATGACATTATACCAAATATGGAGAGCCCTAAAGATTCCACCAAAAATCTACTAGAACTGATAAATTAGTTCAATAAAGTAGCAGGTTACAAAATAAATATCCAGAAATCAGTTTTATTCTTATACACCAGTAATGATCTATCAGAAAAGGAAACTAGGAGAACAGTACCATTCAAAATTGTCCAAAAAGAATAAAATACCTAAGAATAAATTTAACCAAGGATGTAAAAGATCTGTACTCGGATATTTATAGACACTGAAGAAATAAATTGAACAAGATACAAACAAATGGAAGCATTTACCATCTTCATGAATAGGAAGAATTAATATCATTAAAGTATCCATATTACCCAAAGCAATCTATAGATTCAAAGAAATAACTATCAAGATGGCAATGGCATATTTTACAGAACTAAAACAAATATTCTAAAAATTTATATGGAACCACAAAATACCCTGAATAGTGTCAGCAATCTTGGAAAGGAAGAAAAAAGTTGTAGGGATCATGCTACTTGATATCAAAATATACTACAAGGCCACAGTAAACAAAAGAGTATGGTACTGGCATAAAAGAGCAAACATATAGATCAATGGAACAGAATAGAGTCCAGAAACCAACCCATGCCCATTTGGTCAACTAATATTTGCCAAAAGAGGCAAGAACATACATGATGTAAAGACAGTTTACTCAAATACATAAATGGTGTTGGGAAAATTGGACAGCTATGTGAAAAAAATGAAACTAGACCACCCTAATACGCTATACACAAGAATAAATTCAAAATGAATTAAAGCCTTAAATATTAGACACAAAACTATAAAAATCCTAGAAGAAAACATAGATAGTAAAATCTTGGGCATTTTTGTAGCAATAGTTTTTCCAGATATATCACCTTGGGTAAGGAAATGAGAGAAAAGATAAAGGGCACTATATGAAATTAAAACTTTTGCACAGCAAAGAAAACCATCAACAGTGAAAAGACAACCCACTAAATAGGTGGATATATATACCTATACATCTGGTAAGGGATTAATATTCAAAATTTATAAAGAACTTATGAAACTCAACACCAAAAAACAAACAGTCCAATTAAAAAAGGGCAAAGGGAGAGTAATGGCGGGGTAGGAAGCGATACCGATAAATCTCCCCCAAAACTCAACAAGATCTTCAGCCAGAAACAGAAAAACCTATACTTGGAGCTTCCAGATGCTTCGCAATACACCCAAAGGTATGATTGAGTGAAAAATTGGCTAAATATATAACCAAACCCCGAAGGAAATAGGGAGTAAGAAATGCTCCGCCTTCCTCACTAACCTAAACAGGGCGGCTTTCTCTGGTAACTGTGAATATAGAAACTGAGGCGGGCAAAGGGGGTGAATACATCCAGGCCGCGACACAAACGGCCAAACCAGGCTGTGGCACGGAGATCCAAGCCGAGGAAAATCTGATCCTGTGGCAACCCGGGCAATACAAGCTAACACTCGCGCCAAACCCAAACAAAGAAAGACAAGCGGCGCGGACATTTTACCCGGTCTCCTGGTTGGTGCGCAGTTAGTGGGCGAGAGATTTCTTCCTAAGCCCCGGAAGTGGGTGCCCGTGTTGCCCCACGGAGAGGCAGGGTCAGAGGCCTTTCTGTGGGCCAAGGGCAGAGTCTCTGGGCAGCCCCAGCGCCCTGGGAAAGCCACGGACGGGAGGGAGTGAGAACTAATTCCAACGGTGGAGATTTTCCGTACTGGAGGGTGTTTCACTCAGAGGGAAAGCGGCCGGCCTCATATCCTGGTTTGCGCGCGCAGATAAGGAGTGAGTGATTCCTCCGAGTGCCTCGGCAGTGCGCGCCCGTGTTATCGCACAGAGGGGCAGAGTCAGGGGCCTTTGTGTGGGCCAAAGCGGAATCTCGGGCCGCCCCAGCGCCTTGCAAAAGCCGCCCACGGGGACGGAGCGAGACTCAATTCCAACGCTGCAACTTTTCCCTGCGGTTGGGGGTTTCACTCAGAGCGTGAGACTGCTGGCCGGATATCCTGGTCTGCGCGCGCAGCCAGTGAGTGAGAGTTTCCTCCAAGCGCCCCGGAAGTGGGCGCCCGCTTGTGTTACCGGACAGAGTGGCAGAGCCAGAGGTCTTTGAATGGCCGGAAAGCCCGCCTGATTATGCTAGCAGCTCTGACTGACTGAGCCTTACCCAGAGCCCTGTGCTGAGTGGAAATAGAGTGGGGAGTTGCCAGCTCTTTGAGCCTCTTACTATACAGGCAGAGGCAGCAGCAACCCCATAGCTGGATTATCAGCTACTAATTGAGGAAGGAAAGACTAGGAGAAAGGCTCCAGGAACACGGACTAAAGGGGGTTCTCCAATCAGATACAAAGAACAAAAAAAAACAGAGCCACAAGTAAAAGCTCCAAGAAGAACACAATAAAACCAAATTTAAACTGTGACAACAACAAAAAGAAAGAGGGGGAGAAGATGGAGATTAACAGTAGCAAAGGACGATGGAGTGCAAAAGTACTCACAAAATAGTTCGCTACAATGAACAGGATAGGAACCTTTTTCATTATTCAAAGGTAACCACCATTGAAAAAACCACCACAGAAGCACATGAGATAAAAAAGATAGCAACAGTGGAAAGATGTATGGAATACAACCAAATAAAAACAAAAGATAGAAAAACAAAAGAGAAGGATCAAACAAGACACAAAACTAACAGAAAGCAAGATATAAAATGGCAATAGGGAACTCACAAGTATCAATAATTACACTAAATGTAAACGGATTAAACTCACCAATAAAAAGGCACAGAGTAGCAGAATGGATTAAAAAAGAAAATCCAACTGTATGCTGCCTACAGGAAACTCATCTAAGTAACAAGGATAAAAACAAATTCAAAGTGAAAGGCTGGAAAACAATACTCCAAGCAAATAACATCCAAAAAAAAGCAGGTGTAGCAATACTCATATCGGATAATGCTGACTACAAGACAGGAAAAGTACTCAGAGACAAAAATGGCCATTTCATAATGGCTAAGGGGACACTGAATCAAGAAGATATAACAATTCTTAATATATATGCACCAAACCAAGGAGCACCAAAATATATAAGACAGCTACTTATTGATCTTAAAACAAAAACTGACAAAAATACAATCATACTTGGAGACCTCAATAGACCGCTGACGGCTCTAGATCGGTCATCCAAACAGAGAATCAACAAAGACATAGTGGCCTTAAACAAAACACTAGAGCACCTGGATATGATAGACATCTACAGGACATTTCATCCCAAAGTGACTGAGTATACATTTTTCTCCAGTGTACATGGATCATTCTCAAGAATTGACCATATGTTGGGCCACAAAAACAACATCAGCAAATTCAGAAAAATTGAAGTTGTACCAAGCATATTTTCTGATCATAAAGCCTTGAAACTAGAATTCAACTGCAAAAAAGAGGAAAAAAATCCCACAAAAATGTGGAAACTAAACAACATACTTTTAAAAAATGAATGGGTCAAAGAAGAAATAAGTGCAGAGATCAAAAGATATATACAGACTAATGAAAATGACAATACGACATATCAGAATCTATGGGATGCAGCAAAAGCAGTAATAAGAGGGAAGTTCATATCACTTCAGGCATATATGAACAAACAAGAGAGAGCCCAAGTGAACCACTTAACTTCCCACCTTAAGGAACTAGAAAAAGAAGAACAAAGACAACCCAAAACCAGCCGAAGAAAGGAGATAATAAAAATCAGAGCAGAAATAAATGAATTAGAGAACAGAAAAGCTATAGAAAAAATTAATAGAACAAGGAGATGGTTCTTTGAAAAGATCAACAAAATTGACAAACCCTTGGCAAGACTTACCAAGGAAAAAAGAGAAAGAACTCATATAAACAAAATCCAAAATGAAAGAGGAGAAATCACCACAGACACCGTAGATATACAAAGAATTATTGTAGAATACTATGAAAAACTTTATGCCACTAAATTCAACAACCTAGAAGAAATGGATAAATTCCTAGAAAAATACAACCTTCCTAGACTGAGTCAAGAAGAAGCAGAAAGCCTAAACAGACCTATCAGTAGAGAAGAAATAGAAAAAACCATTAAAAACCTCCCCAAAAATAAAAGTCCAGGTCCTGACGGCTATACCAGCGAATTTTATCAAACATTCAAAGAAGATTTGGTTCCTATTCTACTCAAAGTCTTCCAAAAAATTGAAGAAGAAGCAATACTTCCAAACACATTTTACGAAGCCAACATAACCCTCATACCAAAACCAGGCAAGGATGGCACAAAAAAAGAAAACTACAGACCAATATCTCTAATGAATACAGATGCTAAAATACTAAACAAAATACTAGCAAATCGAATACAACAACATATTAAAAAAATAATACATCATGATCAAGTGGGATTCATCCTAGAATCTCAAGGATGGTTCAACATACGTAAAACGGTTAATGTAATACACCATATCAACAAAACAAAGAACAAAAACCACATGATCTTATCAATAGACGCAGAAAAGGCTTTCGATAAAATACAACACAATTTTATGTTTAAGACTCTCAACAAAATGGGTATAGAAGGAAAATATCTCAACATGATAAAGGCCATATATGATAAACCATCAGCTAACATCATATTAAATGGCACTAAACTGAAGGCTTTCCCCCTTAAATCAGGAACAAGACAGGGTTGTCCACTCTCTCCACTCTTATTTAATGTGGTACTAGAGGTTCTAGCCAGAGCAATCAGACAAGACAAAGAAATAAAAGGCATCCATATCAGAAAAGAAGAAGTAAAGGTATCACTTTTTGCAGATGATATGATCCTATACATCGAAAACCCCAAAGAATCCACAAAAAGACTACTAGAAACAATAAGCCAATACAGTAAGGTCGCAGGATACAAAATTAACATACAGAAGTCAATAGCCTTTCTATATGCCAACAATGAAACAACTGAGAAGGAACTCAAAAGAATAATCCCCTTCACGATTGCAACAAAAAAAATAAAATACTTAGGAATAAACATAACAAAGAATGTAAAGGACTTATATAATGAAAACTATAAACCATTGTTAAGGGAAATCGAAAAAGATATAATGAGATGGAAGAATATACCTTGTTCTTGGCTAGGAAGAATAAATATAATCAAGATGGCCATATTACCCAAAGCAATATACAAATTTAATGCAATTCCCATCAAACTTCCAATGACATTTTTTAAAGAAATAGAGCAAAAAATCATCAGATTTATATGGAACTATAAAAAACCCCGAATAGCCAAAGCAATCCTAAAGAAAAAGAATGAAGCTGGGGGCATTTCAATACCTGACTTCAAACTCTATTATAGGGCCACGACAATCAAAACAGCATGGTATTGGCAGAAAAATAGACACTCAGACCAATGGAACAGAATAGAGAGTCCAGAAATAAAACCACATATATATAGTCAAATAATTTTTGATAAAGGGGCCAACAACACACAATGGAGAAAAGAAAGCCTCTTCAATAAATGGTGCTGGGAAAACTGGAAAGCCACATGCAAAAGAATGAAACTGGACTACAGTCTCTCCCCCTGTACAAAAATTAACTCAAAATGGATCAAAGATCTAAACATAAGACCTGAAACAATTAAGTACATAGAAGAAGACATAGGTACTCAACTCAGGGACCTGGGTTCTAAAGAGCATTTTATGAATTTGACTCCAATGGCAAGAGAAGTGAAGGCAAAAATTAATGAATGGGACTACATCAGACTAAGAAGTTTTTGCTCAGCAAGAGAAACTGATAACAAAATAAACAGAAAGCCAACTAAATGGGAAATGATTTTTTCGAACGACAGCTCAGATAAGGGCCTAATATCCAAAATATACAAAGAACTCATAAAACTCAACAACAAACAAACAAACAATCCAATAAAAAAATGGGAAGAGGATATGAATAGACACTTCTCCCAGGAAGAAATACAAATGGCCAACAGATATATGAAAAGATGCTCATCTTCTTTAGCTATTAGAGAAATGCGAATCAAAACGGCAATGAGATACCACCTCACACCTGTTCGATTAGCTGTTATTAGCAAGTCAGGTAACAGCAAATGTTGGAGAGGCTGTGGAGAAAAAGGAACCCTCATACACTGTTGGTGGGAATGTAAAGTAGTACAACCATTATGGAAGAAAGTATGGTGGTTCCTCAAAACACTGAAAATAGAACTACCTTATGACCCAGCAATCCCTCTACTGGGTATATATCCCAAAAACTCAGAAACATTGATACGTAAAGACACATGCAGCCCCATGTTTATTGCAGCATTGTTCACAGTGGCCAGGACATGGAAACAACCAAAAAGCCCATCAATAGATGACTGGATAAAGAAGATGTGGCACATATACACTATGGAATACTACTCAGCCATAAGAAATGATGACATCGGAACATTTACAGCAAAATGGTGGGATCTTGATAACATGATACGAAGCGAAATAAGTAAATCAGAAAAAAACAGGAACTGTATTATTCCATACGTAGGTGGGACATAATAGTGAAACTAAGAGACATTTATAAGAGTGTGGTGGTTACGGGGGGGAGGGGGGAATGTGAGAGGGATAGGGGGTGGGGAGGGGCACAAAGAGAACAAGATAGAAGGTGACAGAGGACAATCTGACTTTGGGTGGTGGGTATGCAATATAATTGAACGACAAGATAACCTGGACTTGTTATCTTTGAATATATGTATCCTGATTTATTGATGTCACCCCATTAAAAAAATAAAATTATATAATAAAAAAAAAAAAAAAAAAAAAGGGCAAAGGACCTGAGTAGACAATTCTCTAAGGAGGAAATTCAGCTGGGCAATAGCCATATGAAAAGATGCTTGCCTGACCAGGCAGTGGCACAGTGGATAGAATGTTGGACTGGGACACAGAGGACCCAGGTTCAAGACCCTGAGGTTGCCAGCTTGAGTGCAGGCTCATTGGGTTAGAGCAAGGCTCATCACCTTGAGCCCAAGGTCGCTGGCTCGAGCAAGAAGTTACTTGGTCTGCTGTAGCCCCAAAGTCAAGGCACATATGTAAAGCAATCAATGAACAACTAAGGAACCACAATGAAGAATTGATGCTTCTCATCTCTCTCCCTTCTTGTCTGTCTGTCCCTATCTGTCCCTCTCTCTGACTCTCTCTGCCAGAAAAAAAAGATGCTCAACATCACTAATCATCATAGAAATGCAAATTAAAACCACAATAAGATATCACCTCACACCTGTCAAAATGGTGCTCATCAATAAATCAAGAAACAGCAAGTGTTGGTGAGGGTGTGGAAAAAAGAGAACCCTCACATATTGTTGGTGGGAATGCAGTGGTACAGCCACTGTGAAAAGTTGTATGGGATTATCTAAAAAAAATTAAAAATGAAATTGCCTTTTGATCCAGCAATTCCACTTCTGGGAATGCATCTTTGAATCCCAAAACACTAATTCAAAATAAAATATGAACCCCTATGTTCATTGCAGCATTATTTACAGTAGCCAAGATCTGGAAACAGCCCAACAATAGATAAGTGGATAAAAACCTGCAGTGTATATACACACAATGGACGACAGTCATCCCTTGCCATACTGCAGTTCACTTTTTGTGGTCTCACTGTATTGTAGATTTTAAAATTGTATATACCTAATTTTGTATCACGGATTTTTCACAATATTACAGAGTTTTCCATAGGTTTAAGAGTGCAGAAAGTGTTTAAGAGTGCAGGAAATGTTTATAAGAGTGTGGGAAAGGTTAATAACAGTGTGGGAAATATTTATAAGAGTGTTGGAAGGGGTTATAAAGTTTTAAAATATATATAAATAGTAAAATAAATATAAGGTTGGTACTTTGCGGACTTTTGTCTATTGCAGGGGGCAGAGCATCGCCCCCAGTGGGCATGCTGGGTGGATCTCGGTTGGGCACATGCAGGAGTCTGACTATATTCCTGCTTCTAACTTTGGAAAAATACTTAAAAAAAAGGAAGAAAATCTTACCTTTTGTGGCAGCATGGATGGACCTAGAGACATTATGCTAAGTGAAATAAGCCAGTCAGATAAATACAGGAACCACATGATTTCACTTATAAGTGGAATCTAATGAACAAAATTAACTAACAAGCAAAACAGAGACAGACTAATATATACAGAGCAGGCTCATAGCTTTTAAGGGGTGGGATAAGTGAGGGAGGTTAGAGGAATAGGCAAAAAAGACAAAAATAACTTATGGACATGGATGACTTTGTGGTGATTGCTGAAATGTGGGAGGTGGCAGAGGGTATAGGGGGATAAATGGTGATGGACGAGTACATGACTTGGGGAATTGAATATACAATATAGTGCACAGAGATATGTTATAGAATTGGGCACCTGAAAACTGTATAATTATGTTAACTAGTATCACCCTAATAAATTCAAATACAGTATAATTTTCACAAATAAGTTCTGATTTGTCTGGTAATTTTTCATTGAATTTGTTAAGAGATATCATCAAATAAGTAGAAAATCTAATTTCAGAAAATAATTAAGGTCTCAAATCTATAATCTAAACTTCCAACTTAAGAAATTAGGAAAAGAACATTAAACCAAGAAAACAAAAGGAAGGGAATAATGATTACAATAAAAGTTACAGAACTGAAAAAAATACAGAAAATATGTGCACTATATTGTATAATCAATTTCCCCAAGTCATGTCCGCATCCATCACCATTTATCCCCCCTATACTCTCTTCCACCTCCCACATCTCAGACTGGTCAAGAAAATAAGAAAGAGGGCATAAACGACCAAAATCAGGACAAAAGAGAGGATATTACTACTGATCATACCAATATTTAAGGGATTATTAGGGATATTATAAACAACATAATGGCAACAAATTAGACAGCTTGGATAAAATGAAAAAATATACTAGAAAGACAAATTCTGAACACTGACTTAGGAAGAAATAGAAAATATGAATATAACTATAACAAAAAATGAGTTATACTTAGAAATTGCTCAAAAAAGAAATTCAGGTCTAGGTGATTTCACTGGTATATTTCATTAAGTAATTCAAAATAATATCAATTCTTCATAATCTCTGGAGAACAGAGGTACAGGGAACACCTCTCAACTCATTCTATGAAATCAGTACTACCTTGATAACAAAGTAGACAGAAACATCACAAGAAAACTAAAGATTTTCAGGGAGATGATGTCAGAGACAGTGTGAGAAATACTCCTGATGTCTCTCCTTGAAATTTCAACAAATTGAACTACTATAATGCATCAGAGGAACTGAAGCTGGGCTTGCAGGTGTATTTGAAAGATCCATGCACTGAACGGAGGTGAGACAGGGTGAAAAGGGGGACAGAAGATAAAATGCATTCACAGTGGGCTCTGGAGAAGAGAGGAGACAAACCTGGAGTGACTGGATATTTTTTTCTCTGCTGGACTATGGGGAGGAGGAAAGCTTTGGCTCTATGGATTTTGAATGAGGAGTATGGAGAGGGAATCATGGAGTGACTGGGCCTCTTTTTGCCAGGAGAAGTGATGAGATAGAGGGGCAGAATTGGAGATAAACCAAAGCGGTCAGAGTGCAGGGTCATAGCCAATGCTCCTGCTGACTGCCTGCAGCTAACAGTCAGCAGAGACATAGAAAGAAAAAATGTAGCCTCCAGCCTCCCAGATTCTGCCTTCCTCACCTCATGGTATGGAGAGTAGCAGAGACAAAATATACAGCTAACTCTCGAGAGCTACTCTCTCCTCTGAAATACAGAGGTGCTCCACGTTCAGTCCCCAGACTTGTTGAAATGTGGGAAGGAGAACCAGGGGCCTTATATCTCTGTTGCTAGAGCCAGAAAGCCAGAAAACCAAAGCCATAAAGCTGAAGCTGTAAGGTCAAAGCCATAAAACCCTCACAAGATGGCCCACCTACCAACACACTGCGGCCCAACCTACATGATTGCGACAGCAATATCTCAGTGTAGGAAAGCTCAGGAAATTCAAAGAGCTAAAACTTGCAATACAGAGACACCTACTGGAAGAAATCTCCCAAAATTTAAATTTATTTTTTTATTCCCCCCTTTGTTCCTTCTTCTTACTTTTTCTCTTTTTTATTTCATTTTCTTTAATTTTTATATTTCTTAGTCTTATTTTTTCATGGGTGTTTTGTTTTTGATTTTTTGTTTGCTTTTGATATTTTTTCTGTGTTTTTTCTTATCATAATTTAAAAATCTTTATAGTTTTTCTTGTATTATTTTTATTTTCATTTTTGTTGTTTTTTTAGGGTTCTTAACAATACCACTCTCAAATGCCATCAAGGAAGAAGAAATCAAATACCATGGCTACATAACACAGAGATGGAGTTTAGAAAGAAAAGACCTCCAGAAAAAAATATCAATCATATGGAAACCCTGGAGATAAATAATAGAAAATTCAAAATTGGAGTTCTGAAAATACTAAGCGAGATGCAAGAAGACATCAACAGGCAACATAATGAGCTCAGAAAACAAATTAATGAACAAAATTAATACCTCACCAAGGAGATTGAAACTTTAAAAATAGAGATGAAAAACTCAATATATGAATTAAAGCCTAAGGTAGCAAGTTTAGCTAATAGAACAAGCCAGATAAAGGAAAGAATCAGTGACATCAAACATAGGCAACTAGAGATGCTACAGAGAAAAGAGGAGAGACACTCATGAATTAAAAAACAGAGAGATTTACAAAAATTGACTCCATCAGAAAAAGAAATATAAGAATAATGGGCATATCAGAAGAAGAAGAGTGGGAGAAGGGAATAGAGAGCCTATTCAAACAAATAATTGATGAGAACTTCCCAAAACTATGGAAAGAGTTAGAGCCTCGAATCCAAGAAGCAAACAGAATGTTGAGTTACTGCAAAACAAATAGACATGCTTCAAGAAACATCATAAAAAAAATCGTCAAAAATCAATGACAAAGAAAGAATCCTCAAGGCAGCTAGGGAAAAGAAGAACATAACATATAAAGGAATGTCCATCAGACTTTTCAGCAGAAATCCTACAAGTCAGAAGAGAGTGGACCCAAATAGTCAAATCACTGAAAAAGAGGAATTATCAGCCAAGAATACTATATTCATCTAAGTTATCCTTCAGCTATAAAGGAGAAATAAAAACTTTTACAGACATACAGAAGTTAAGGGAATTTATCACCAGAACATCCCCTGCAAGAAATACTCAAGGGGTTATTCAACCAGAATAAAAAAATAAAAGAAACCATAACTACAAGTAAAACCTCCAACAAGGTCACAATAAAAACAAGGATAATCATTGACAACAATAACATAAAAGGGGAGAAGACAGAGATTTGCAGTAGCAAAGGAGGATCATAGTATATTATGAAAAATTATATGCCACCAAATTCAACAACATGAAGGAAATGGATAAATTCCTAGAACTATACAATCTTCCTAGACTGAGTCACAAAGTAGAAAACCTGAATAGTCTCATGATCACATAAGAAATAGAAACAACTATCAAAAACTTCCCCCCCCAAAAAAAGTCCAGGACCAGTTGGCCACACTTGTGAATTCTACCAAACATTCAAAGAAGATTTGGTACCTATTCTTCTCAAAGTACTCCAAAAAGTAGAAGAAGAAGCAATATTCCCCAACATATTTTATGAGGCCAACATAACCCTCATACCAAATCTTGGCAAGAACAACACAAAAAAATAAAACTATAGACCAATATCTCTAATGAATACAGGTGCAGAAACCTTAAGAAACTACTAGCAAATCAAATACAACACATTAAAAAAATAATACACCACAATCAAGTGGGATTCATTCTAGGAGCACAAGGATGGTTCAACGTACAGAATCAATCAATGTAATACACCACATCAACAACACAAGAACAAAAATCAAATGATCTTGTCAATAGATGCAGAAAAGGCATTTGATAAGATAAAACATCCCTCTATGTTTAAAACACTCAATAAAATCAGAGTAGAAGAAAATTAGGAAACATAATAAAGGCCATATATGACAAACCATCAGCTAATATTATACTAAATGGTGAAAAAATGTAGGCTTTTCCTTTAAAATCAGGAACAAGACAATGCTACTCCTCTCACTACTCTTTTTTTTTTTTTCTTACAGAGACAGAGAGAGAGTCAGAGAGAGGGATAGACAGGGACAGACAGACAGGAACGGAGAGAAATGAGAAGCATCAATCATCAGTTTTTTGTTGTGACACCTTAGTTGTTCATTGATTGCTTTCTCATATGTCCCTTAACCGTGGACCTTCAGCAGACTGAGTAACCCCTTGCTCAAGCCAGCGACTTTGGGTCCAAGCTGGTGAGCTTTGCTCAAACCAGATGAGCCTGTTCTCAAGCTGGCGACCTTGGGGTCTCGAACCTGGGTCCTCTGCATCCCAGTCCAATGCTCTATCCACTGCACCACCGCCTGGCCAGGATCTCTCTCACTACTCTTATTCAACATAGTTCTTTAAGTTTTAGCTAGAGTGATCAGGCAAGAAAAAAAAAAAAGGCATCTATATCAGGAAACAAAAAGTAAAGGTATCACTTTTTGCACATAACACGATCTTGTATATAGAAAACCCCAAAGATTACACCAAAAAACAATTAAATAAACCAATACAGTAATGTTGTAGGATACAAAATCAATACCAAAACTCCACTGCTATTCCGATGAAACATTGGAAAATGAACTTAAAAAAAATTTCTTTCACAATTTCAACAACAACAAGAAAAACAGACATACAGACCAATGGAACGGAACCAAGAGCCCAGAAATAAAACCACATAATATGGACAAATCATCTTTGACAAAGGATCCAAAAACATACAATGAAGAAAGCCTCTTCAATAAAAGGTGCTGGGAAAATTGGAAAGCCCATGCAAAAGAATGAAACTTGACTACAGATTGTCCCCCTATGCAAAAATTCAAGATGGTTCAAAGACCTAGATATAAGATCTGAAAAAAATAAATTACATAGAAGAAAACACAGGTACTAAACTCATGGCGGTAGAGACCTTGGCGGTAGAGAACAATTTATGTATCTGACCTCAAAAGCAAGAGAACTAAAGGCAAAAATAAATGAATGACTATATCAAACTAAAAAGCTTCTGCACAGCAAAGGAAACTGACAAAAAAACAAATAGGAATCCAACTAAATAGGAGAAGATATTTGCAAACAACAGCTCTGATAAGGGATAAATATCCAAAATATATAAAGAACTCACCAAAGCTCAGCAACAAACAAGTAAACAATCCAATTAAAAAATGGGGAGAGGATGTGAACAGACACTTCTCCCAAGAGGACATACAACTAGCCAACAGATATATGAAAAATGCTCTTCTTCACTAACTATTCAAGAAATGCAAATTGATACTAAAATGATCTCATTTTAGTATCAACTCACCTGTTAGATTGGCTATTTTTAATAAAACAGGTAGTAACAAGAGTTAGAGAAGCTGTGGAGAATAAGGAACCCTCATCCACTGATGGTGGGAATGCAAATTAGTACAACCATTATAGAAGAAAGTATGGTGGTTCCTCAAACAATTAAGAATAGAATTACCATATGACCTAGCCACCCCTATCCTGGGTATCTACCCCCAAAACTCAAAAACATTGGTATGTAAAAACACATGTACTCCCATGTTCATCACAGCATTATTCACAGTGATCAAGACATGGAAAGAACCATAGTGCCTCTCAATAGAGGACTGGATAAAAAAGATGTGGTACATATATACAATGGATACTGAGCCCTAAAAATGATGACATAGTGATATTTACAACAACATGGATGAACCTTGAGAACATTAGACTGAGTGAAATAAGTAAATCAGAAAACTCTACGCAGTGTATAATTTTACACATAGATAGGATAGAAAACTGAGACTCATGTACATAGATAAAAGTGAAGTGGTTACTGGAAGAAAGGGATGGGGGAGGAGATTGGGGGAAGGGTGTAAAGAGGGACCAATATAAATTAATAGAAAATGACTTGACTTTGGGTGATGAGTACACAACATAATCAACAGTTCAAATGTTATAGAAATGTTCACCTAAAACATATGTACTCTTATTGATCAATGGCACCCTGTAAAGTTAATTTTCTAAATAAAATTTAAAAATTAAAAAAATTAGCCAATATAATAAATATATATGCAAAATCATTATCAAAATATTAGAAAACAGAAGTCAGAGACATAAAAATAGTTATACACCATCAAAAAGTTGTATGTAGTTGAGTGGCCAGAGCAAAAAAAATGAAAAGCCCCCAAAATAAGAAACCCTTATGGATACAATCAACAATGTGGTGATTGCCAGGGGGCGAGGTACAGGAAGGTATAAGGGGTATTAAATGGTAATGGATGAAGCCTTGACTTGGTGGGAGAAGGAGAACACACCATAGGGTCTATGGAGATATGATGTATTATTGAGCCACTGAAACTTGTATAGTTATTTTAACCAGTCACCCCAATAAAATTCAATTAAAAATAAATAAAAATAAAATTTCTGTGAAGCCAAAATAAATTGAAATAAATAAATAAATAAATAAATAAATAAATAAATAAAAAAAAGAGAGTGGGGGCAAAATTAGGTTTACAGTTACTTGTATGGAAGTAATACAATAAGTAGTAAATAATAATACAAAAATAAACTTTCAGGTGCCCACAACTGTAAACCTACTTTTGCCAACCTGTATGAATAACTTTTAAGTATTTCCTCTATGTATTCTGAACCTACATCAGATGATGTTATAGTTTTTGATTTAACCATAGAACATGATCTTAAAAATTCATATGAGGAGATGATTATTCTATTATACTGACCATGACTTTTACTCACTTCATCAGCTTGTTTTCTTTCATGAAGTCCTATCATCCTTGTGCTACAATTTCCTTTCCAGATAGAGAATTTCCTTTAGCCCGTCTTTAAGGATAGGTCTGCTGGCAACCCATTCTCTTAGATTCCCTTCACTTGTGAATGTCTTTAAATTCATCATTAATGAATATTCAAACTTCGCTTAGATTTCTTTCTAATGAGCACTAACTTTTTTTGTCTTGTCAATTTCTCACAAATTTATTGTTTCTTTCTTTAAAAAGTATAAAAAGTTGCCTGGTTACATAATTTATTTGAGCCTCATTTTATATTCTGAGCATCATATTGTGATTTTCCCATGCACCTATATTCAATTGATTTTATTCTGGTTAATTTAACTTTATTATTTTATTACTAGTCCATCTGCAAGAACTAAAGAAGAAGGGGGGGATTATTCCTCTCCCCAACAGTTGTGAGATATATTGAGATACAAAGCTTCTACGGGACATATGTTTTGCAAAATATATATTTTCTCCCAGTCTATGGCTTGCCTACTGATTTTCCCAATGTAAATTTCAAAGACCAGAAGTTTTTTATTTTGATAAAATTTATCAGTATTTTCTTTCTGGTTCTTGGGTTTTGTTCCTTTGAAAAAATATGTGCCTGTCCCAAAGTTATCAAGATCTTCTCCAATGCTTTATTTTTAAAATCTTATAATTTTGTTTTGCATTTTGATCTGTTGTTCATTTCAAGATAATTTTTGGATTTCTTCTAGTGGGTCAGAGTGGCAGCTTCTGGCTCACAATGCCAGAGAGAAGGAGAGTGGATCTGCAGGAAGTGTCTTCATACAGAGAGAAAACTTTCATCCTCCAGCATAAAAAAACTGTGTGTGTATTACATGAGATAAGAGACAATATTCATTTCATTTTTAGGCACCTTTATTGAGGCAGACCATAATTAGCATACAATACATGGAGCATATTTATAGTTTATAATTTAATATGTTTTGACCAAGGTATACCCTCTTGAAGCCATCAATGCAATGAAGTGAATACATCCATCACCCTCATGTCTCCTCATGCCCTTTTATAATTTCTTCCTCCCAGGCTTTCCTTATTTCCACACCTAAGCAACTACTCATCTATACTATATTCTGTTAGTCTAGATCAGGGGTAGTCAACCTTTTTATACCTACCGCCCACTTTTGTATCTCTGTTAGTAGTAAAATTTTCTAACTGTCCACCGGTTCCACAGTAATGGTGATTTATGAAGTAGGGAAGTAACTTTACTTTATAAAATTTATAAAGCAGAGTTACAGCAAGTTAAAGCATATAATAATAATTACTTACCAAGTACTTTATGTCAGATTTTTGCTAAGTTTGGCAGAATAAATCTTTATAAAACAACTTACTCTAGTTAAATCTATCTTTTTATTTATACTTTGGTTGCTCCGCTGCCACCCACCATGAAAGCTGGAACGCCCACTAGTGGGTGGTAGGAACCAGGTTGACTACCACTGGTCTAGATTCATGGAGGAAGGGCCACTCACCAGGAGCTACAATTGGGAAGGGACACAACCACTATCAGAGACACACTGTCAGTAAAGGTTGTGGTGAGAAGTAAACACCTTTCCCTTACTCTTCCAACCTTGAATTTCATGAAGTTGCTTACCAGTGGCCAAACCTAACTACCAGACAGAGAGCATGGGACCACAGGTAATGCAGTCTGTAAGTGTCAGCCTTAAAGGACACATAGCATGTAAAGATAATCATATGTGCATAGCATATATAACAGTCATCTATTTCAAGAACTGTTGATGGGAAAAGTACAGTACTGGTCAGCCCATGGGCTTGTAGCATGAAGAGTGAAAACAGAACTAATTGCCAAGACCAGCCAGACAAGTTAGTGCCTCTATTTAGTGTGCATTGGTTGGGGGATTGGCAGAGCACAGCCTCCTCTTTTCATCCCCTGTGCCATCATTTAAGATGATGTTGAAATCCCTTCCCTGGATCTCTAGAGACAAGAATTACCAGTAGTGGCTGGTTCACTCCTGGGTACTTCTGACTTGCTCCGTAGTAGAGACCATACTTCTTAACTTTATTGCAGTAGTCATCTTCATTCTTGTTCTCATACTGCAATATAATTATTTGAAGTAGTAATATTTGTGTCTGTTGTCTCACACTGAATAATTGTCTTTTTCAGTATTCATCATCATGCTTGTTGTCACACACTGAAACAAACTTATTCCAGTGGTCATCCTCATAGTTGTTATAAGACACTAAACTTATTCCAGCTGTCATCATCGTCTCACACTAAATTTTAACCTTATTCCAAAGGTCATTGTCATACTACTGTCTCACTTTTACACTTAACCATAATCTGTCATTCATTTTCTTGGTTGTTGTGCCATGCTGAATGTTATCCTATTCCCACAATTATGTTCTAGCTTGTTGTCACACTCTAAGTCATTACCTTATTCCAGTAGCCATGTTTATGGTAGGTGTTCACACTGAATTTTAAATTCCCCCCCCACAGTGATCTTCTTTCTTTTTGTTGCATATCGAACCTAACCTCATTCACCAGTCATCTTGATGCTTTTTGTCTCACACTGATAAATAACTTCACTCTGGCATTCATTGTTATGCTTGTTGTGTTAAACTGAAACATAATATTATATGAGTAGCATCTAATTGCTTGTGTTGCCCAGTGAACTTTAACCTCATTCAAACAGTCTTATTCAGGATTGTTTCTCACACTGAGAAGAACCTTATTCTGGCAGTCTTCATACATGGTATCTCACAATGAACCATAACCATTCTCAGTGAAAATTTCCGGTTTTTGTCTTACATGGAACAAATATTTGTCTTTGTGTTTGTGGTTTCAAACTGAATCTTAACTTTGCTACAGTGTATTGTTTCATGCTTGAAAGTAAAATCATTCCATTAGTCCAGTGGTAGTCAACCTGGTCCCTACCTCTCATTAGTGGGCGTTCCAGCTTTCATGGTGGGCGGTAGCGGAGCAACCAAAGTATAAATAAAAAGATAGATTTAACTAGAGTAAGTTGTTTTATAAAGATTTATTCTGCCAAACTTAGCAAAAATCTGACATAAAGTACTTGGTAAGTAATCATTATTATTATATGCTTTAACTTGCTGTAACTCTGCTTTATAAATTTTATAAAGTAAAGTTACTTCCCTACTTTATAAATCACTATTACTGTGGAACCGGTGGGCGGTTAGAAAATTTTACTACTAACAGAGATACAAAAGTGGGCGGTAGGTATAAAAAGGTTGACTACTCCTGCATTAGTCAGATCTATTATATATGCTTGTTATCAAATATTGAACTCCAGTTTTATTCAAGTGTCATCTATGCTTGTTGTCTCACTCTGACCCTTAATATAATTCATGTAAGTCACTTAAAAAGCTAAATGTGACTTTCTGTTTAGTTATTAATATTTTAAATACAATGATTTGTCTGACTGTTATGGTAAAAAATAATCTTCCCATTCTCTCTTGGGAAAAATACTGCAGCACAAATTAACTTCGTAGATAGCAGTGAAAACATAATTACACTTAAAACATAATTTAGAAAACAAATGTACTTCTTCTAGATGAGTAAGTAGGATTTATAATTTCTGGTAACAAAAGCCAACAAGAAACAAGTAAAGACATTTGTGTCTTACCATGTTTGCATGCATCATAAAGACAACAAAAATAAGTTTTAAACTTTTACAAGAGATAAATACAAACAAACATATAAATAGGAAAAACTTGTCCTTGCTTATTTTCACTCTGAATTGTCTTCTATATTCAGTAACAAAATTTTTACTTTTTAAAGGTATGTGATAGATATAAAAAATTTCTCACTTTAACAAAAAAATGTAGCTTTCATTTTATAATACACAGGTTAGGTATTAATGATACATTTTTAAATAAAACAATTTAATGCCAAAACCTGTGTTGCTTTGCTATAACTGGAGAAGACTTAAATATGGCATTGTATCAAATCTTATCCCAGCATGCATACTGTATTGCCCCGTTCCAATCTGATATATGCTAGTTGGTAACCTAATCCCATGGTAATGTTGTCAGGTGGTATTCCTCACTCCTCCAATTTTTCTTCTTCAGTCTTAGAAACACCAGGCACATCAGAGGAAAGTTCAGTCAGAATATTTTAATAAAAGGTCTTTGTGAAATGATTTGTCTATATTTATGAGGTTTGATTACACCTTTTGATTCTGCAGATTCACCTGCTTCTCCAATCGCTGCTACTTGGCCAGTTTGTATTTGTGGCAACTGAAAAACTGATGTTTGTAGTGTCTCAATTACTCCCTGGACAAGTATGGTTTGGCTTGAGGGCAATTACACTAGAGTTACAGCTGTGGAGCTGCTTCTGGTACCTGATCTAGGTACAGAATGCAGAGATTGAATTTTTATCAGTCTGAGTTGGCATCTGAGCAGATTTGCTCTCTGTCATGGAATATTACACAGAATCTCTTCCATCCTGCTGGGATTCAATTGTTTCCCTGACCATTTGTCTTAATATATTTTTCCTTCTACATTTTTTCATTATTAAGACATTTGTAATAAATGATTGGCTCCTTCCCCTTCTTTCTACATATAACTGTCTATGATGTGATTTCTCTAGCAGACCACCCCACTGATTACAGATAGGGCAAGGTGGAAATGATGAGCCCCAGGTCTTCAGGAGCTTCACCACTACACAGTATCCTATTGCAGTCAGCCCCATGTGGCCTCCGGTCACCTCTGTTGTGCAGCTGGCTTCTCTGCCTAGTTGGATTCTGTAGTAGTAATTTTTTATGCTGTTGCCACACACTAGGCACTAACATTGTTTGACTCTTTGCCTTAATGTTTTGTGTCTCCTTATTAGACAGGACAAGGATCTGAAGGTCTGGGCTCTTCTTACTAAATGCTATTCTTGCTAAATAATAAAATGTAGTACAGTATTTTGCAGCTACAGCTGCAACTGATGAGCTTGACTGGAATCCCAACTGGATAATATTAACTAACCTCAAAGAAGAAATCAACATATAATTAACCAAATACTGTATATAAGAAATGGCTAAGCCTCACAGTAGAAGACAAAGCTTTAGATGTGAATCCCCTGTCTTCTTTACCTGCTGCAAGTAAATAAAACTATCTATTGACAGCTATGTCTCATTCTTGAATAGAATATTCCAAGTGGTGAACCCCTTGAATTTGGTAACATCCTGGTCAATAAAAGTTCCAGGTATTGTCATTCTTATAATAAACCTTAAACTTATTCCACTGAACATCCTCATACTTATTTCACTTTTAAACTTTTGCCAAGGTCAGCTTCATGTTGTGTCTTCTAGTGAAACTTAATCCTTTTTCAAGCTGGTGAACTTTGAATCCTAATTGGCATCTGTAAATGCAACTAAATGCCCATCATTCTCCTAGATTAGGGGAAAATGAACCATTTTCTTAAGGGTAAATCAATTTCTTCATATGTTAGATGTTTGGCAGCTAAATCTGTAGACATGCTTTTTTACTATAACGTGTACTGAAGCTTTCTGGCATCACATGAAAAAATTGAGTTTTGAGTCCCACTTTTACCCATAAGGGTGAGTCCTCACCTTGTGTATGAAACATTGGTAGAGCTATACTAATCCAAGAGCTTTCTGATGCTCTTAATCTTAGGAGTCTTTAAAGATTTGAATCAGAATGTAGTGGTGTGATAAAGTTAATTCAATTCCCACTAAGGTAAAACAAGAGTTCAAAGCTTGGGGATTTTATTGTTCAGAACTCGGTATGTCAAAGAAGGAGGTCTACGTGGACCCTGAAGATTGTTAAGGTAGATAAAGCATTTGGGTTTGAATTCATCACTCTCATACAAGGTGTGGTGGACAAAACAGAAAGAGATTTATTCAACTTCCTAGTTCTTCAGCAGCTGGAGCAGTTAAAGGATAATGTCAAAGTTGCATTTAGAAGGGTGGTTCGTGTTCTCTATTTTATTTTTTTTCACTTCTCTAGAAACATGAAATCTAGGTCAGTTTATGTAGGAGTCATAGCATGAGCTTCGGTAAGACTGAAGATTAAAGAAATTTTGTTTTGAAAAGGTGAAAAGATGTGTAAAGAAGCAGGTAGTAGGAATGAAAAAGGGTCTGGCATGAAGTACAGAGTATTATTCATCTTGGACATTCTTCCCTTCACAAAATAGCACTTCAAAATGCAGGCCATATCAAAAGGTGAAGATCATGGTAGGAGTATCCAGGAGAAAGATCATGGATGGAACATGCCATTGCTCTGTTGAAAGGAAATTCTGAGTGCAGTAGTAAGAGTCTGCATACATTCAACATGAACTACTCATATTATTTATTTCAAATAAAAATATAGAAAAATTCTTCAGTGACTCAGTAGTTATATATTCTTTGATTGTAAAGTGGTTCTCTAATATAAGAATCAAGCTGCCAGGTAATCCTTGGAGATAAAATTTTGTTTTTGAAAATCAATGTATCATGTCTGTTGAGGATTGAGATTGATATCACTCGTTCAGAAGAAAAATATATAATATTTTAATATCTTTGGACTCTTAAAAATTTGAACTTGGATTTTTCTAGTTGTTTGAGAAGTCCTGTCTTACAATGCAAGCTGGAAAAGATGCAAGCTGGGTAGAGACCAACCTATACCTCATTCTGGTGAGAAAAGAATCTACTACCATGCCCAATCTCAGTAGTTAAAATTCCAGAGTCAGAGGGCTGAGTAAACAGATACTAATACTAAGAACAGACTAAGAGATGAGCTGTGACAGTCATTTCTTAGTGTCACACTATTGAATATTCATTTAATATATTCACAGATGACTAGGGGGGAGAAAAGCACGGGCTGCCTAAGATTTAAGTGTGAGCTTTGGTTGTTTTCTCTTTTTCTGTATTTTTCTGAAGTGAGAAGGCAGAGACATACTCCTGCATGTGCCAAACTGGGATCCACCTGGCAAGCCTACTAGGGGGAGATGCTCTGCCCATCTGGGACCGCTGCTCCATTGCAATTGGAGCCATTTTTGCACCTGAGGCGAAGCCATGGTGCCAGCCTCAGCACCGGGGCTAACTTTCTCCAATGGAACCTTGGCTGAAGGAGGGGAAGAGAGAGATAGAAAGGAGAAGGGAAGGGGTAGAGAAGCAGATGGCTGCTTCTCCTGTGTGCCCTGACTGGGAATCAAACCCGGAACTTCCACAGGCTGGGCCAACATTCTACTGCTGAGCCAACCAGCCAGGGCCATGAACTTTGGTTCTTTATAAGAATGTTCTGGATGTCAGAGTAATGACAGCATGAAAAATACCCTTGATCTCTCCCCTTGAAATTTCAACAAACTGAACAGCTATAATGGCAGTTTGAAGAAATCCCAGATGGGCTCCCAGGCTTGCCTGAAAAGATTTGTGAATTGAATCAACTAAAGGTGGGAAGGGTGAAAATGAGGAGCAAAAAGAAAAGCATTCACAGCCAAGTTCTGGAGAGGGAAAAAGCCCAGACTGTCTAGGCTTTAATCTGCAGGGGCTTCGGAGAGGGGAGAATGGAGTGACTGGATCTTTTTCTGCTAGGAGAAGCAGAGAGACTTGGGGGGGGGGTCAGTTGCAGAGGTACTGAAACAAAGAGGTGGCAGAATGAGGGGCTCATGGCTAGTGTTCTTGCAGACTGCTGGTCGCCTGCACTCAGGACAGAGACAAAGAAATACAAGGGGTGGCCCCCAAGCCTCTCATATCTCATCTCCCTTCCCTTGTGGGGTATGAACAGTGGCAGAGACATACCCCAAAGTTAATAATACAGGGCCTCTCTTCCCCCTGAAGAGAGGTGCCCTGTCTCTCATACCGTGATCTGTTGAGACATGAGGAGGATCACCCAGAGGCCTCAGATTGACACTGTTAAGGCCATAAAGCCCTCACTACATACCCCACCCATCATTGCAAATGCAGCACAGCCTCCATTATCAGACAACATCTCTATGGAGGTCAACCTGGGAATTTCCTACAGCTAAAACTTGTAATACAGTGCCACCTATGGGAATTAAAAAAAACACAGAAAATCCTCTTGGAACTGGAATGTCACTGCCTTTGCATTTTTTCTTTTGATTTATTTATTTTTGGTGGGTCTTTTGTTTGTTTTTGAGTATTGTTTTCTTTGGGTTTGTTCTGTTTTCTTGGGGTTTTTCTCTTGTATTTTTTGTTTTTATTTTTGTAGTTGTTTTTTAAATTTCTTAACAATACAATGCTCAAATGCCACCAAGGCAGAGGAAAACTATACCATGGCTAACCAAGAAAGAAACACAGTTCAGGAAGAAAATAAAATATCTCCAGAAAGCAAATTAAATCACATGGAAACATTGGAGTTAAATGATAGAGAACTCAAAATTGAAGTTTTGAAAATACTCAATGAGATGCAATAAAACACTGATGGGAAATTTAATGAGCTCAGCAAACAAATTCATGAATAAAATGAGTACTTCATCAAGGAGGCTGAAATTTTAAAAACAGCTGAAGAACTTAATACATAAATTGAACAATGAATTAGCAACTTTAGCTAATAAAACAGGCCAGTTAGAGAAGAAAATCAGTGACATAGGCAACCAGAGATGATACAGAGGTAAGAAAAGAGAGACTCATGAATTTTAAAAAGTGATAGAGTTCTACGAGAATTCTTTGACTCCATCAGAAAGAGCAATATAAAAATAATGGGTATATCAGAAGAAGAGAGGGAGATGAGAATGTAGAGCCTATTCAAACAAATAATTGATGAGAATTTCCCTAGCCTAAGGAAAGAATCAGATCATTGAATCCAAGAAGCAAACAGAATGCCAGGTTGTCTAAATCTAAACAGGCATTCTACAAGCACATTGGAATAAAATATTCAAAAATCAATGACAAAGAAAGACTCCTTATGGCAGCTAGGGAAAAGAACATAACTATAAAGGAAGGCCCATCAGGGTATCATCAGATTTCTCAACAGAAACTCTACAAGCCAGAAGAGAGTGGACCCAAACATTCAAAGTTCTGAAAGAGAGGAGTTACCAGCCAAGAATATTATATCCATTAAAGTTATCCTTCACATACAAAGGAGATATAAAAACTTTTCTAGACATACATAAGCTGAGGGAATTTATCACCAGAAAACTCTCAGTGCAGGAAATCCTCAAGGGGGTTACTCCACTGGATACTAAGAACAAAACAAAACAAAACTACAAGTAAAAGCTCCACAAGTTTACAATATAAACAAGGATAACCTGTGACAATAACATAAAAGGGGAGAGTATAAAGATCTGTCATACCTAAGGAGGATGGAGTGTAGGGTCACTCATAAGATAAGGGACCCTTATATTTATGAAAATTTTTTCTTAATAGCCTAATGTTAACCACCACCACCACCACCAACAACAACAACAACAAAACAATACTGAAACACATAGCTTAAAAAAAAGAGGAACCAGAGGAAAGAAGTATGGACTACCACCAAACAAAAACAACTGACAGAAACACAAAGTAGAAGAACCAAAAGAGACACAGAGGTAGTAGAAAACAAAACATAAAATGGCTATAGGAAATACTGCAGTGTCAATAATTACCCTAAATGTAAATGAACTGAACTCAACAATAAAGAGGAACAGAAAAGAAGATTGGATTAAAATGCAAAACTCAACAATATGCTGCCTTCAGGAAACATATCTTAGCTACAAGGACAAAAGTAGACTTAAAGTAAAAGGTAAAAATGGTTCTCCAAACAAATAATACCCAAAGAAAAGCAGGTGTAGCCATACTAATCCCTGACAATGCTTACATCAAGACAACAAAGGTAACAAGAGACAAAGATGTACATTTAATAATGATAAAGGGAACAGTATATCAAGAAGACATAACTCTTCTTAATATATATGCACTGAATCAAGGTGTAAAAATATATGTAAGACATCTTTTAACAGCACACAAAAGAGGAAACAGACAAAAACACAGTCATAGTTGCAGAGCTCAACACACCATTGACGGTTTTAGATAGACGATCCAAACAGAAAATCAATAAAGAATTATCGGCCTTAAATGACACACTAGACCAAATGGACATGATAGATATTTGCAGCACATTAAGTGCTAGAATATCAGATTATACATGTATTTCCAGTGTTCACGGAACATTTTCAAAGATATGTTGGGTCACAAAACTAACATCAACAAGTTCAGGAAGACTGATATTATACCAAGCATATTTTCTGACAATAAGGCTTTGAAATTAGAATTCAACTGCAAAGAAAAAAAAAAAGTAAGAATACCTACAAAAATGTGGAAATTAAACAACATATTTCTAAAAAAATGATTGGGTCAAAGAAGAAACAGAAGCAAAGATCAAAAGATATATAGAGGCCCTGGCCATCTAGCTCAGCAATAGAGCATCAGCTCATCATGTGGAAGTCTGAGGTTCGATTCCTGGCCTGGGCACACAGGAGAAGTGCCCATCTGCTTCTCCATCCTTCCCCTTCTCATTTATCTCTATCACTCTTTTCCCCTCCCACAGCCAAGGCTTCATTGGAGCAAAGTTGGCCTGGAGGCTGAGGATAGTTCCATGGCCTCCACCTCAGGGGCTAGAATGACTCCAGTTGCAATGGAGCAATGCCCAAGATGAACAGAGCATCACCCCCTAGTGGGCATGCCGGGTGGATCCTGGTCGGGTGCATGCAGGAGTCTGTCTCTCTGCTTCCCTGCTTCTCACTTCAGAAAAATACAAAAAAAAAAGTATATATACAGACAACTGAGAATGACAACATGACATATAAAAACTTCTGGGATGCAGAGAGAGCAATAAGAAGAGGAAAGTTAATATCATTATAGGCTTATATCAAGAAACAAGAGATCCCAAGTAAACAACCTAACATTACATCTTAAAGAACTTGAAAAATAAGAACAAAGGCAAACCAAAGTCAGCAGGAGAAAGGAAATAGTAAAAATTAGAGAAGAAATAAAGTAGAGAATAAAAAATCTATAGAAACAATATTACAACAATGAGCTGGTTCTTTGAAAAGATTGAGAAAATTGACAAATCACTGGCTACACTCACTAAGGGAAAAGGAGAAATTACTCATAAAAACAAAAAACAAAAGAGAAATTAACAGACATCACAGATATACAAGAGGGTCATATTAGAATAATATGAAAGATTATATGCCACCAAATTCAACAATGTAGAAGAAATGGCTAAGTTCCTAGAACAATACAATCTTCTTAAACTGAATCACGAAGAAGTGGAAAACCTAAATAGACATATAAGCAGGGAGGAAATAGAAACAACTATCAAAAACCACCCCAGAAACAAAAGTCCAGGGCCAGTAGGCTATACTAGTGAAGTGTACCACACATTCAAAGAAGTTTTTACATGTATCCTTCTCAAAGTCTTCCAAAAAATAGAAGAAGCAATACTCCCTAACACATCTTATGAAGTCAACATACCCTGATAGCAAAATCAGGCAAAAGCAACACAAAGAGAGAAAACTACAGACCAGTGTCTCTAATAAATAGAGATGCAAAAATCCTAAACAAAATACTAGCAAATCGAATACAAAAACACATTTAAAAATAATACATTATGATTGGGTGGGATTCATTCCTGGAGCACAAGAATGGTACAATATATGTAAATTGATCAATGTAATAAACCATATCAATAAAACAAAGGACAAAAATCATATGATCCTATCAATAGATGCAGAAAAGGAATTTGATAAGATACAACAGCTATTTGTTTTTAAACACTTAACATGGGTATAGAAGAAAAGTACTTCAACATAATAAAGGCCATATATGACAAACCATCAGGCAATATCATACTAAATAAATGGTGTAAAACTGAAAGTTTTTCCTCTAAAATCAAGAACAAGACAAGACTGCTCACTCTCTCAACTATTATTTAACATACTTCTGAAACTCTTAGCAGGAGCAATCAGGCAAGATAAAGAAATAAAAGGCATCCATGTTGGGAAAGAGGTTAAGGTATTATTATTTCCAAATGACATGATCCTGTATATACAAAACCTCAAAGACTCAACCTAGGAATAAACTTAACAAAGGATGAGAAGAACCTTTATATTGAAAACTATAAAGTATTACTGAAAGAAATGGAAAAATATCCCATGTTCATGGATGGAAAGAATGAACATATTTAAAATGGCCATATTACCCAAAGCAATATACAAATTGAATGCAATCCCCATTAAAATTCCAATGTCTTTTTTTTTTTTTTTTTTTTTTTTTACAGAGACAGAGAGAGAGAGAAAGAGGGATAGGGACACACACATAGAAACGGAGAGAGATGAGAAGCATCAATCATCAGTTTTTCATTGCAACACCTTAGTTGTTCATTAATTGCTTTCTCATATGTGCCTTGACCATGGGCCTTCAGCAGACCGACTAACCCCTTGCTCAAGCCAGTGACCTTGGGTCCAAGCTGGTGAGCTGTGCTCAAATCAGATGAGCCTGCACTCAAGCTGGCGACCTTGGGGTCTCAAACCTGGGTCCTCCGCATTCCAGTCTGATGCTCTATCTGCTGCACCACCACTTGGTCAGGCCCAATGGCATTTTTAAAAGAAATAGAACAAAAAATCACCAGATTTGTATATAAAACTATAAAAAATCCTGAATAGCCAAAGCAGTCCTAAGATAAATGAATAAAGCTGGAGGTATCATACTACCTGACTTCAAATTATACTACAGAGCTACAATAATCAAAAAGCAAGGTATTGGTAGAAAAACAGACATACAGACCAATGGAACAGAATCAAGAGCTCACAAATAAAGCCACATACCTATGGACAAATAATCTTTGACAAAGGAGCCCAAACACACAATGCACAGAAGAAAATCTTTTCAATAAATGGCACTAGGAAAATTGGAAAGGCTCATGCAAAAAGATGAATATTGACTACAGGTTGTCCTCCTGCACAAAAATTAATTCAAAGGTCTAAATATAAGATATGAAATAATAAAATACATAGAAGAAAACATAGGTACTAAACTTCTGGACCTTGGCTGTAGGGAACAATTTATGAATTTGACCCCAAAAGCAAGGGAAGTAAAGAAAAATATATATATATAAATGAGAGTATATTAAACTAAAAATATTCTTCACAGCAAAACAAACTGGCAACAAAACAAAAACACAGCCAATGTAATGGGAGTTGAGATTCACAAACAGCTCTGATAAGGGGTTAATATCCAAAATATATAAAGAACTCACAAAGGTCAGCGACAAACAAGCAAACAATCCAATTAAAAAATGGGGAGAGGATCTGAACAGACACTTCTTCCATGAAGACATGCAAACAACAAATAGATATATGAAAAGATGCTTATCTTCACTAGCTATTAGAGAAATGCAAATGAAAACTACAAGGAGATACCACCTCACACCTGTTAAATTGGCTGTTATAAACAAGACAGATAATAATAACAAGTGTTGGAGAATTGGGGGAGCAAAAGGAACCCTCATTCACTGCTGGTGGGAATGTAAACTGGTATAGCCATTATGGAAGACAGTATGGTGGTACCACAAAAAATTAAGAATAGAATTACCATATCACCCAGCAATCCCTCCACCAGATATCTATCCAAAAAACCTCAAGAAACATTTGTACACAAAGACACATGCACCCCCATGTTCATCACAGCATTATTCACGGTGTACAAGATATGGAAACACCCAAAGTTTCACTTGGTAGAGGACTGGATAAAGAAGGTGTGGTATATATATATATATATATATATACAATGAAATACTACTCAGCCATAAGAAATGATGATATCTTGCCATTTATGACAATATGGATGAACTTTGTATAACAAGTTAAATAAGTAGATCAGTTAAAGCTAAGAACTATGTGATTTCACAGATAGGTGGGATATAAAACTGGCTCATGGACATAGATAAAAGTGCAGTGGTTACCAGGGGGAGGGGAGAAAAGAGGGACAAATATATGGTGATGGAAAATGATTTGACCCTGGGCAATGGGCACACAACACAATCAACTTTTCAAATGTTACAGAAATGTTTACCTGAAACCTATGTACTCTTATTAATATCATCCTGTTCAATTTAATTTATAAATAAAAAAAGAATGTTCAGCCAACAGGACTAGGCTATAACGAGAGGGTTTCAGAAAGGAAGATCATGCAGTTTCCTGGAGGTTCCCAGAATGTTTCTCTTCAGAATATCATGGTGACTGCAGATGCAAGAGGGCAGTATAATGTCTTTCCTCCCTGACCTGATGGTGAGTCACTTGGGGGTTGATTCAACTGTGTGTTCCCTGATTACCTAAACTTCAGCTTACACAACCTTCTAAGCACACTATGAAACAATCCCCACTGATTCAGAAGAAACCTAAGAGTCCCATGGCAGGTTCTCTCTGCTTTCAGGACAAACCAGTATAGAACCCCAAGGGAGAGCTTTCTCTGCCTGGTGTGTAAAGTCTAGGTCAGTCTAACTTTTTACACAGGGGGCCAGTTCACTGTCCCTCAGACAATTGGAGGGCCGGACTATAAAAAAACCATGAACAAATCCCTATGCACACTGCACATATCTTATTTTAAAGAAAAAAACAAAACGGGGACAAATACAATATTTAAAATAAAGAACAGGTAAATTTAAATCAACAAACTGACCAGTATTTCAATGGGACCTATGGGCCTGCTTTGGGTAATGAGATGGTCAATGTGCTCCTCTCACTGACCAATGAAAGAGGTGCCCCTTCCGGAAGTGTGGCGGGGGTGGATAAAAAAATTTATTTTTTTAATGGGGTTACATCAATAAATCAGGATACATATATTCAAAGATAACATGTCCAGGTTATCTTGTCCTTCAATTATGTTGCATACCCATCACCCAAAGTCAGATTGTCCTCTGTCACCTTCTATCTAGTTTTCTTTGTGCCCCTCCCCCTCCCCCTTTCCCTCTCCCTCTCCCTCCTCCCCCCCATAACCACCACACTCTTATCAATGTCTCTTAGTCTCACTTTTATGTCCCACCTATGTATGGAATAATGCAGTTCCTGTTTTTTTCTGATTTACTATTTCACTTCGTATAATGTTATCAAGATCCCACCATTTTGCTGTAAATGATCCGATGTCATCATTTCTTATGGCTGAGTAGTATTCCATAGTTTGTATGTGCCACATCTTCTTTATCCAGTCATCTATTGATGGGGTTTTTGGTTGTTTCCATGTCCTGGCCACTGTGAACAATGCTGCAATGAACATGGGGCTGCATGTGTCTTTACGTATCAATGTTTCTGAGTTTTGGGGGTATATACCCAGTAGAGGGATTGCTGGGTCATAAGATAGTTCTATTTTCAGTTTTTTGAGGAACCTCCATACTTTCTTCCATAATGGTTGTACTTTACATTCCCACCAACAGTGTATGTGAACCTCATTTTCTAATCACAATTCAGCAAAACCAAAAATTAAGTGGAAAATGGCAATATTGTACAGCTCTTGGGTTAAAGGAAGTATTAATGAAAAGTGTAATAACAAACAATTTTGAAATTATCAATGACATCATGATGATTAATTCTATGTACCAACTTGACTGGGCTAAGAGAAGCCCAGATAGCTGGTAAAATATTTCTGGGTGTGTCTGTGAGGGTATTTCCAGAGATTAGCATTTGATTGAGTAGATTGAGTACAGAGATCTACTGTTACCAATGTAGGGGGGATCATCCAATCTCTTGGGAGTCAGAATAGAACAAAAAGGCAGAACAAGGGTGAACTCCCTCACTCACCTCTTATGTTGATACCTTCATCTTTTGTTACCCTCAGACATCAGAGCTTCTGGTTCTCTGGCTTTCAGACTTCGTGATTTACACCCATTCCCCCACCCCACCCCCAGTTCTCAGGCCTTTGGTTAAGTTATATAATCAGAACCCCTGGTGTTAAGGCAGGGGTCGGGAACCTATGGCTCACGAGCCAGATGTGGCTCTTTTTGATGGCTGCATCTGTCTCGCAGACAAATCTTTAATAAAATAATGTTAAAAATATAAAACATTCTCATGTATTACAATCCATTCATTTCCTACCGCTCATGCTCATGGCTGCGGGTGGCTGGAGCCAATCACAGCTGTCCTCTGGGACACCACCAAATTTTTATTGAATAATGCGCAACGTACACGGGTCGTTGTATGGCTCTCACGGAATTACATTTTAAAATATGTGGCGTTCATGGCTCTCTCAGCCAAAACATTTCCTGACCCCTGTTCTAAGGTCTTCAGACTCAAGACTGAAGGATACCATTGGCATTCTTTTTCTCCAGCTTGCAGATGGTAGATTATGGGACTTCTGAATCTTCATAACCATGTCAGTCAATTCTTATAATAAGCTCCCTCTACACACACACACACACACACACACACACACACACACACACACACACTTTAGCTTCTGTTTCTCTGGAGAATCCTAATTAATACAATCACCATATATAAAAATTATGGAATGGAAAAAAAACATATTTGGAAGAAAATCCATAGCCTTAAATGATTTTATTACTAAACAACAAAAGAATTAAAATTTAGTATGTTGGATATTTATTGAAAGCTTACACTGTATAGGGCCTGGGCAAAATATATTTCATTTAATCTTCATAGTACTGATAACATAAGTACTATTTTTGCCCTTTGTATTACTTAAGAGGTAGGTACTATATTTTCCCATTATCTTTCTGAAGTATAATAAGGCACATCCACACAATGTTCTGTGATCTCTTTTTCCAAACACTAATTCGCGTATTTCTTGATTCAGTGCCGCAAATGTGTGTGTGTGTGTGTGTGTGTGTGTGTACATATATATATGTATATATATATATATTAGAGCATACTGTAACAAAAAATAAAAAGTGGATGTTCTCTATCCTGTAAAACCCAGTCATGTGTGTTTATGATACAGTTGAGGGGCAGGCTGTAGCTCATATTATGGCTGCAACTAACCCTACGAACTAATAT
The DNA here is from genome assembly GCF_036850995.1 of Saccopteryx leptura. Classification (NCBI taxonomy): domain Eukaryota; kingdom Metazoa; phylum Chordata; class Mammalia; order Chiroptera; family Emballonuridae; genus Saccopteryx; species Saccopteryx leptura. Next base: position 131,673,641 of record NC_089516.1, on the reverse strand, counting down.
TGACTGTATTAAATGCTAAAAATGATGCATCAACCCAACACCATGGTTGCAGACAGTAAAGTGATTCTAGCTTATAGTGGGGGCAGGAGTCAATTGGGGTGCCTGTTGCCACTGCTCATGGAAGCAGCTCTAAGTTGTGAAAACGATTAGTTAATGTGACTGAAGCAGATAGAACATATATATTTCCACTTTATTAAAATATTGCATAGATACAGAGCAGTTGGGCACATCCATTCTAAGGCACTATTCTGGTTAAAATGCAATTCCACAAGAGAGAAAAGAGAAGCCATTAACATTCAGTGTTTTCCATCTCTACATTCAGACTCCTCCCATATTACATTCTATTCCTACTGGGATCTCAGTTTTAACCCTGCACTTATAGCAGCATCACACAGAGACCACGATGACAAGAATTAAAGAGACATCCTGGCTCTAGCACTTGATAGGATTTGGCACTTAATACAAACTCTCTTGCATTGTTTTCCATTTGTTTCCCAACTCTTGTTTAACCAGATGTTATAAACTCTTTATGAACCTGACCCATAAATTAATTTACTAGTTTCCATTAAGCCTATAACAGGACTAGTTAGGCACAAAGTAGATACCCCCCCAATACTTATATTAAATATGACTTCCAAGAACTTGGGTGGAATAGATAAAATATACTTTCCCTAATTCTAGTTTCAGGAAAGGCTGACTGGTATCTTCATAAAGGGAAAATACCTATTTTCCCTTTCTTTCCAATGTCCTATTTCTTGTATTTTATAACAAGAAACTAGGTTGAATGAATATTTTCATGTATTAACAACTTTAGAAAAAAGAGTTCTTCCCTTGCTACAGGAATTTGAGTCAGTACATGATTAAACAAGAACATTTATATGAACAGCAATGTATGTGCATGTGATAAGTAAAATTCAAAAAGGTTGAGAATCATGGAACAACTTAAAGTATCTGAATTAGTGACCCTCACCTCCTTAAAATGATGTGTGTGCATGTGTATGTGTGTATTACATAAAAGACGTATGTGTAAAGAATTTTTCATAATACCCTTCAAATGACTGGAGACAACTAGGCACAAGAGTATTAACACTATATCGATAACTATAGAAATATATGTTAAAGGTAATGTGTTCCAAGGAATACTTGTAGAATACTAGTTCTGTGGGTTATTACCTGGGTGTACATTTAAAAATGTTCTGGGGTCAAATAGGTTGCAAAACATTGAGCCAACAGAGATGCTTTTTCTACCTTTATGAAGGACCTCTCCAAGATCGTCATATGCTGATGCACACTGTAAATCAGAAAGAAACAGCAGGAAGGGATTCACAAGCTTACCTGCAGATTATCTTATAGAACTAAGTGTTCTATGATACACACTTAGGGAGACACCAAATTAAAGAATGAGTAAAACTTAAAAAGCACTGAGAGATATACGGATCAATACCAGAGGTGAGTAAAAAGCAATGGATACCGGCTCTTCTGTCAATCTAAATTGAATTAGATTCTACATGTATCACTGCAACTGTCAAATGGATTCTTCCACATAGAGCTTACTCATTCTGTGAACAAAATAAATCATTATATTAATAGCTTTAAGCAGCTTCACTCCAGACAGCCACATAAGCAGATGTTAACTTCGTAAAATTCTTAAGTAAAGGTTAAAATCTTAATTCCTTAAACATAAAAATTTTCAATGGAAATAACCCAGTTATAACGAGGCAAATGAAATCCTCTTTATCCATGTGTTCCTGACACATTTTTATTATTTGACAAAATACACTGTCTCCTTTCTTGCCACTTGGAACACAAAGCTTTAAACTAACAACCACTTTTAATAATGACAGCAGAATAATTATGGTGTTGCTATAATAGATATGTCAGATAGATATGGTTATCCATTATACTGACCCTACCCTATAAGCTTTATGCTTACATCTATGATACAGTTGGCTTGGGACACAGTTTTCATTGTCATTAAAAAAGAATACATCAAATCTAGGAAAGTTGCAATAGTAGATGGATACTATATAATTCACATACCTTGGAAGATGGGTTTTTCAAATAGTAAAAAAAAAAAATGCTGTTCTTATAAGCACAAACAAGAAAGATTCTTCCAAGACAAACAAGACTGCTTCAGGTTAAGTTATTTTGGGTTAGTGCCAATTTCTGTATGACCTGTTTCCTTTAATAATTTTTTTTCCTTTAATAATTCTTAAAGAAGTCCTCTAAAGTGAGTGACTTGGTGCATAATTAGGCCTGCTCTCTGTCTAAAGCTTTTAGAACAATGACTACATTTGTATGGCTTCTCCCCTGTATGAATTCTTAAATGAATAACAAGGCTTGGTCTCTGCCTAAAGCTTTTCCCACAATAATTACATTTAAAAGGTCTCTCTTCAGTGTGAGTTCTCTGGTGCAAAGTAAGAGCTGTCAGTCTACTGAAACTTTTCCCACAATTGTGACATCTATGAGGTTTTTCACCTGAATGAGTTTTCAGATGTCTTTTAAGACTTGATCCATGACAAAAGCTTTTTCCACACTCAAGGCATTTGTATGTCTCTTCTTCAGAATGGGTTCTCTGGTGTCCTATGAGGTGTGAGCGCCGAGTGAATCGCTTTTTACATACAGTGCATTCATAAGGTCTCTCCCCTGTATGAAGTCGTTGGTGTCTGTAAAGGTCTGAACTGCGAAGGAATCTTTTTCCACATTCAGAGCATTTATGAGGTTCCTCTCCTGAATGAATTCTCTGGTGCCCTGTAAGTTGCGACTTCCGGGCAAAACACTTTCCACACTGAGAACATCGGTGAGGTTTGTCTCCTGGGCTCTTTTTCTTATGGGTTCTAGGGTTGAGAGGTTCTTCCAAGCTAGAGCTCTCAGGTTTCTCTCCTGCAGAAGGATTCTGATGATGTACAAGTTTTGTCAAATCTGTCTGTAAATGCTCTGGGGGCTTTTCCCATTGATTTTCTAACTGTACATAGTCTTTTTGCAAACCAGGACCATGGAGAGCATTTCCCTCTAAAGTAACAAGAAATGGGTACATATTTTCCAGTTTTTTCTGTTTTGAAGTATCTTCTTCATTTTCTATCCCAATCTCAAAACCTGGGAGAAGAAACAGAAACGGCAAATGTCACTGTGTCCCACAGAGAACAACATGAGGAAAAATGAAAAGCTTTATTAAACTCCCAGTAGGGATACAGAAATCCCTAAATAGAATTTAAACTCTTTACCCTGATTAAGGTTGAATTTTTTTTCTTTTTTCTCTAGTATCAGTGAACAATTACTTACCTATCTTGGACTCAAGTAATTGTTTAATTTCTTTGGAATCCTGTAGTTCCTTCACCCATGCCTCTTCTCTGTGCTCCAATGGAAAGCTCACATCAAGCTTTGGTATTGAATATCCTGGTCATTAGAGAGACAAGAAGCATAATTGTTTGGGTTACCAGTGGTTTTTCCAGAGGTCAGACTGATATCTTGGACATATGGATGTTTAATATATATTTCTACCTCAATTAGTATTATTTCACCTGGAATCTTTTACAAGAGTCTTTTAAAAAAAATAATAAAACAGAAATGACAGAACATCCTTTTGTGTTCCATTCAAAACTATTCTCCTCTAATCTACGAAAGAAGAGGGAACCAACTCTGTGCTGAAATCACTGCACTGAATTGCTTCTGTATCTATTCTGATAATAGATTTAATTAGGTTAAAGCAAAACTATGAAGTAAATCTCCATAAAGTTTTAGCATATTAAAACAGAAACACGACCCTGGCCGGTTGGCTCAGTGGTAGAGCGTCGGCCTGGTGTGCAGAAGTCCCGGGTTCGATTCCCGGCCAGGGCACACAGGAGAAACACCCATCTGCTTCTCCACCCCTCCCCCTCTCCTTCCTCTCTGTCTCTCTCTTCCCCTCCTGCAGCTGAGACTCCATTGGAGCAAAGATGGCCCAGGTGCTGGGGATGGCTCCTTGGCCTCTGCCCCAGGTGCTAGAGTGGCTCTGGTCAGGTGCTAGAGTGGCTCTGGTCGCAACAGAGCGACGCCCCGGCGGGGCAGAGCATCGCCCCCTGGTGGGCAGAGCGTCGCCCCTGGTAGGCGTGCCGGGTGGATCCCGGTCAGGCGCATGCGGGAGTCTGACTGTCTCTCCCCGTTTCCAGCTTCAGAAAAATACAAAAAACAAAACAAAACAAAACAGAAAACCAGAAACGCTACTATTGAGCACCAAGTAAAGAGACAGAGGTAAAAGTAGGAGTTATGAAACTTTACTGGGATAATTTCAGTTGAGATTTTTCAAATTAAAATGGATATTGACTGGATTTGCAACCAGCAAAATCAGTCTTTACGTTTGTTTCAGCTGAAGTCTAGAAGTATATTCTCTTGATATTACCCAAATAGCCACCTAACAGTGTTTTCTTGTTTCTCATTCTCAATCTAAGGACAATCAGAAGTTCTCCTCTTACATCCTACCACCCTTCTCCTCATTGACAGTCCCTGTGGCTCAAATGCTCTTGTCATACCCCTTATTTGTATTCCTCAGCTCTGACAAAGAATATTGGCATGCAGTAAAGTGTGGGTTGGAAACTGACGATTGAGTATCGAAATGCAGGATGTTTACATATTGTTGTTAACGTTCAGGGTTTCATGAAGAGGAGCCACAAAGAAATGAGACAGCAATGATACTGAAAGTGGAAGACACCAATCTCTCAAGGATTGAGATGCCTTAGAGAGATCAGTTATCCAATTTATTAAGGAGAAATATGTCATTTTGTGTGAGAAACTAACAAGCAGAATACAGTGTACAATTTTATTACTTTGTTTTGCAAAACTGACTAGATCTCTCTTGCCCTTTCTGAGACAAACACCATCTGTCTGTCTGATTCCTGGTCTGCAGAAAGCTCCAGTTGGGCTGAACACTCATGTCCTTGGGTCTTCCCTGGACGTGACTGCTTTCAGTCATGAGTACTTGGCCTCAACCTTCACTTCCTCAGGATGGGAACAGAAAGTCACTCGGTGCTTTGGTTTTCCTCCAACATTTACCCCTTTTTTTTTGTTTATTTCATTCTGCAACATTATGGTGTACAAGGAGGCTCGTCCTTCAGAATGTGCAAGTTGCTTCTGCTCCTTCTCCAGACTAAGCAAATACAAAAACATAAAACAGCAATGACAATTAATGTGCTTATTGTAGAAGCTCCTAATAATTGTAAATGTTTAACAGGGTTTAGTTCCATCAGCAATACTACTTAATAAAGGTGCACCAGAAAGCAATTCCAATCCTTCTCTGAAAGTGTCATATATATCTTGTTGCAATTGTTGTATTTTCATAGATATATTACCTTGATTAAGCAAATGTCCTCTAACTTTATCCCAAGGAAAATTAGTCTCATTATATGGATGCAGGGTTACATAAAAGGTAGTAATGTTCCAATCACATTTGTTTTATTTGATGTTTTAAACTTACCAATTGATCTTCCAATAGTACTACCGCCTGTTGTAAATCCTCTATTTGACTCAGTATGACTTATCAATCAATCTTTAACTATTCCATAATTTTTCAGAGTGTTCATGCCAGTTTTGTACAAACTCTGTGTTTTGTATAGATTGACGAAGAGCAACTCTTGCTGCTGCCGCAGTGGCTGTGATAGCTATAATTCCAATCATAGCAGCAATTAACATACCTATGAAACATTTTCCTATGTAATATTTTTTTAGAGCCTCATCGATTAAATACATTTCAGGCTAGTTTTGCGATTGTCTATGTATCTGAACAGGGATCCAGACTCCTGTTCTAGCTTTAAGTATATAAACAGAATCAACATATTGATATTAATAGAGAAAATGAGACATGTATAAAAAGAACAATTCACACAAGTAATGAGATTCATTGATTCCAGAACACAGGGCCGATAATGAACATATAAAGTAGACATACACAAGCCTATATATTATGATTCATTGCATGTAAATGTCAACGAATAGTTTCCTGGTTGACTTTTAATGTATGAACCTTTCCATGCACTCGTATGATATAAATCTATTCTAATTTTCCATAAATCTGTATGTATAGGTCCTCCTATAAAGTGAGGAGCCAGCGGATACATTCCTCCACTGTGCCATACAATAGGCTCTTCAGTGCTATTGGTACATAGGGTGCTATTCTCTCTTTCCCAAGTTAACATATGTAAAGAGTACTTGGTCCAAGCAGAGCTAACCAGGGCCCAATCAACGTCGCTCCCATAGGAAGTATTAAGAAGTACTCTTCCAATTTCTCCTTTACATTTTTTCCACATTATACAACCATCTATACCATTAGCACACTTTTGTTGACAATTAGGAAGAGTGGGAGCACTATCAGTGGTGCAATTTGATGACTCCTTCTGAAAGGTCCACCCTTATAATATGATATATAAAGAATAAGGTGAAGTGACCCATTGTTTACAGTAGATAAACAACCTTGTGATTTTATCTTTAAAAAATAATTTCCTGCACCTATACAAATGGGTAATCTATCTGAGCCCACAGTATAATTTGATATAACCCAACCCTCTTCTTCAGGCCTTAAGGGTCCACAGCCATCAAATGGTCCCGGAAGCCAAACAGAAAAAGGGGTGTCTTCCTAACTACAAGGTCTATTTAAAGGAGGATTAGGAAAATAAACCCAGTAAGAATAGTTAGTTCCACTTTCTGTTACAGACAGAACGGCCAACATGGCCAGAAACAGAGTCGAGGACATTTTTGGAGTCTTAGTCCTATTAAAACATTTTCAGCCTCCTGGGTAAGTTTCTTCAGTTGCCCTAGGTAGGCGGTTCAGCTTTTTGTGTTGTGGTTGTCTTCATCTTCACTTCTCTGATAACCTTTGGCTCTAGGCTTAGCCTCTCCATTTCTTCTTCCGGCAGTTCAAAGATGTCAAATCTCCCTCTCTTCCACTTCTGACTCATGCCAAGGCTTCAATCTTCTGGAATGTATCCACTGCTCTCCTGTATCTGTGGAGATAAGAGCAAATCCTCGCCCCCATATTCTGACTAATCCCTTTTTCCATTGCCCATTATCATCTTTCCAATAAATGGGCTGTGATATAATAGTTAAAGGCTGTTTCAGGTGGTGTCTTTCAGCAGCTGTATCAGTGGCATCATTTATGATGTCTAAAAAATTTAAAGTAAAGAGAGCTCTAATTGTATCCTAGGGGGTTCTCCCTTATTCCCCCTTTTTTGTTTAAGTAATATGGCTTTAATGTATGATGAGCTTTTTCAAAAATGGCTTGCTCTTGAGGATTATAAGGGATGCTTGCTGTATGTTTAATTTGCCATTGTTGACAAAACTGATAAAATGTAGAGGAAGTGTATGCAGGATTGTTGTCAGTTTTAATGTTTCAAGGGATGCCTATGACAGCAAATGTTTCTAAAAAGTATTGGATAACATGATGTGTTTATTTCCCAGTAGCTTGTATGGCCCATAAAAATTATAAGAAAGTGTTCATGGAAACATGAACATAGCAGAGTTTCCCAAATGAAGGAACATGGGTTATACTTGTTTGTCAAACCTGATTAGGATGCAAGTCATGAGGGTTAATTCCTTCTGAAAAGGGTATAATGGTAAGAGGACTACAGGTTGGGCAATGGCTCACAATGTTTTGATCCTGTTGTCTAGTAAAAGAAATCCTTTTGTGGAGGCCAGCAGAATTAAGATGAGTACATGTGTGAAAATTTGTAGTTGAGGAGACATTACCTATAAGCAATTGATTCACAAATTGATTACTTACAGCCAAAGGACCTGGTAAATTAGAATGAGAACAAATATGAGTTATATAGACAGGAATAGAACAAGTGTGAACAATATTTTATAAGTCAGAGAAAAGAGAAAAAAAGTGTATTATTAACAGAAGATATAGATAAGGTAAGAGTTTCAAGAAATTGAATAGCATTGGTAGAGTACTGAGAATCAGAAACTACCGTATTTTTCGCTCCATAATAAAAAAATTTGATTAAGAAAAACCCTGAGCCTGATGGATTCACTGGTGCATTCTATTAAACGTTTAGAGATGAACTAATACCAATGTTTCTCAAACTATTAAAAAAAATTAGAGGAAGAAACTCTTCCTAACTCATTCTATGAGACTGGCATTGCCATGATACCAAAGCCAGAAAAAGACATTATTAAGGGAAAAGAAAAGCAAACAAACAAAAAACCAAAAATACACAACAATCCCTCCCCCACCGAACACTGATGTACAAATCCTGAACAAAATACTTGTAAACCAAATTCCACAGCATATTAAAAGCAATATACAGATTTCTGATTAAGATGATGGCACAGTTAAATGCAATACTCAGATCCTTCGACAACCACATCAAAATTACAACTAAACTATAAAACAACCATTATTCAGAGTTGCCTGAAATCTAGATGAACAGAAAGTGCTACAACTAGAAGTTTAAAGATGAAGCCACATCAAGACTGGTAAAAGGGGTAGAGAAGAGGGATGATCTGGTCTCATATCCACATGTGGTGGTTTAAAATCAGGGGGGATATCTCTGTGGAGGTCCTCACTGAAGAGTAAGGGGTCCCAGCCCAGGGTTCCAGTGACAGGTATATAAGTCCCCATGACTTATGGCTGTAAAAGCATGCAGAGGTTGAGGCTGAGGGAGGAGGAAGCTGCTAGAGTTCCAGGCAGTTCTTCTTAAAGTGCCCATGCATGGACTTATATAGATTCACTTCTCTGAGATCCAACACTTGAGGCAGCATCTTGAAAGAAACCAGAAAGGAACTGAATTGTTCTGCATCAAGGTAAGAGCTGGGGTGGGGAAGCTTTGTGCTAGACAAAAGTGCTAGCAAAGCCCACTGTTACTTTCTAAGACCTCCTCATCCTGACAGAGGTGACAGGTGGGCACCATATCTGAGTCTCCATCAACCTGGCTTACACTATTCGCCTTGGCCAAATGATTCCCTGAGACCTTGCCCCAAACAACTTGCAGGCCCACCCAAGCCAGTTACAGTGGCTTTTCCATACAACTGGCCTCTCACCTCATGCTTTGGACTTTTCTAAAATCTCTCGAGTTGTATCTGGTCTCCGAGTATCCTGTACCTATTTCTAAGTGGCCTCAGTCCTGGCACTAGTGGCAGCTGGCCTTGGCTCACTGTTTGGCATATTTTGGACACCTCCAAGCCCAGCACAAGTAGCAGTCATCTGTAGATTGCTCTGTAGCTTATGCTGGGTGGCCCTAGGCCTGGAACAGGTGGTATCTAACTGAGGGGCCCCTATCGAGGGTACCTACTGAGGAGCCCCAGAGCCAGTGCACCCAGTGGACAGCTTCACAGAATGCTGAATTAAAACCCTACCACCTCCATGTATAACACACTCAAGGGGTGGACTCAGTGAGCATCAGAGCCCCACTGAAGAAAGTCCTGGCCATAGGGTCGACTTCTACAGAGCAGCTCCTCTGCTGTAGTCACAGCTGGTACTAGCACTCCATCAGCCTGGGAGTCAGTCCCTCCCAGGGATGCCAACAGCAATCAATGGTCAACTACAACAGGATAGTGCACACAGCCCACACAGGGGTGCACCTGGAGCACCCAGCTCGAGTGACTGAGGAGGGTGTGCCAGTGGGCCCTACAGGACACCTACTACAGAAGGCCACTCTATCAAGTCTGGGAAATGAAGCAACTCTATCTACTATATGGAAACAGCCAAAATGTGAGACAAAGAAAAAAGTCTCAAAGGAAAATATAGTAGAAATCTCCAGAAAAAGAACTAAATGAAATGGAGACAAGCAAACTACCAGATACAGAGTTCAAAACAATTGTTATAAGGATGCTCAAGAAACTTAGTGAGAACTTCAACAGCATGAAAAAGGATACAGAAACCATAAAAAACGAACCAGTCAGAAATGAAGGATACACTAACTGAAACGAAGAATAATTTACAGGGAATCAACAATATAGTAGATGACATCAATAATCAAATTAGTGATTTGGAATATAAGAAAACAGAAAACACCCAGTTAGAATAGCAAAAAGAAAAAAGAATAAAAAAAGAAAAAAAGACAGTGTAAGAAGCCTCTGGGACAACTTCAAACATACCACCATTTGCATGATGGGGGTCCCAGGAAAAGAATGGAGAGAGCAAGAAATTGTAAACCACTTTGAAAAAGATAATGACAGAAAACTTCCCTAATCTGGTGAAGAAAATAGACATACAAGCCCAGGAAGTGCAGAGAGTCCCAAACAAGATGGACCCAAAGAGGCCCACACCAAGACACATCATAATTAAAATGGAAAAGGTTAAAGACAGAGAAAATCTTAAAAGCAGCAAGACAAAAGCAGTTAGTTATCCACAAGAGAGCTCCCATAGTGTCAGTCAATTTCTCAGCAGAAGCTTTGTGGCCAGAAGGAATTGGCAAGAAATATTCAAAACAATGAAAAGCAGGGACATATAATCAAAATTATTCTGCCCAGTAGGAAAAGCTAAAGTTCATCACTACCAAACCAGTATTACGTGAAAAGTCAAAGGGTCTTCTTTAAGAAAAAAAAAGATAAAAAATATGAACAATAAAATGGCAATAAAAACACACCTATCAACACGTGAATCTAAAAATCAAAATAAATGAACAAGTGAAACAGAAACAGACTCACAGATACAGAGGTCATTTTGACAACTGCCAGATCAGAATGGGGGCTGGGGATGGGTAAAAATGGTGAAGGGATTAAGAAGTATAAATTGGTTATTACAGAGTAGTCATGGGGATATAAAGTACACCATTGGGAATACAGTCAATAATTTTATAATAAATAACTATGTATAGTATGAGATGGGCATATCATTTATAGGGAAGATCACTTAGTAACTTATGTAATGTCTACTCACTGTGGTATACACGTGAAACTAATATAATACCGTATGCCAACTGTAATTGAAAAATAAAAAATAACTTTAAAAACAGGAGTATACACCATGACCAAGTGGTATTTGTTCCTAGAATACAAAAATGTTTCAATATATGAGAACCAATCAATATAATACACCACATTAACTGAATGAAGAATAAAAAACACGATCATCTAAATTGATGCTGAAAAAGTATTTTCCATAATTCAATATCCTTTCATGATAAAACACTCAATAAAATAGGAAAAGAACATTACCTCCACATAATGAAAACCATATATGAAAAAAAACAAAACAAAACACAGGGAATATCATACTCAATTATGAGAGAATGAAATATTTTTCTTTAAGATCAGGAAGAAGGTAAGGATGCCTGCTTTGTCCATTTCTATTCAACCCAGTACTGGAAGTTGTAGCCAGAACAATTAGGCAAGAAAAAGAAATAAAAGGTGTTCAAAATGGAGAGAAACATGTAAAATTATCTCTATTAGTAAATTATATGACCTGAAAACCCTAAAGATTTTATTTTAAAAAACTGTTATAACTAATAAATGAATTAAACAAAGTACCAGGTCACAAAACAAACATGCAAAAATCAGTTTCATTTCTACACACAAACAACGAACAAAGAACATTTCTGGAAATTATGAAAACAACTCCATTTATAACAACATCAAACAAAATAAAACACTTAAGAACTAACTTAAACAAGTAGGTGAAAGATGTGCAATAGAGATTACAAAACATTGGTAAAATAAACTACAGAAGACATAAAAAATGGAAATACATTCCACACTCATGGATTAGAAGACTTAATATTGTTAAGATGTTAATGCCATCCAAAGTAATCTACAGAGTCAATGTGGTCTCTATCAAAGTTCAAATAATTATTTTTTGCATAAATAGATGAGTCACTTTAAAATTCATACGGAATCTCCAGGGATTTCAAATAGATAAAAATTACCTTAAAAAGAAAGAACAAAGCCAGAAGACTCACATTTCCTGATTTCAAAAATTTACTACAAAGTTACAGTAATCAAAACAGTTTGGTACTAGTATAAAGACAGACATATAGACAAACGGAATAGAAAACAGAGCCCAAAATGAAACCTTCAAATATATCATCAAATGACTTTTAACAGAGATACCAAGATTATTCAATGGAAAAAAGACAGTTTTCAAGAAATGGTGTTGGAAAAACCAAATATGCACTTACAAAAAATTAAAGTTGGACCTTTATCTAACACCATCTGCAAAAATTAACTCAATATGAATCAAAGACCTAAACAGAAGACCTAGAAGTATAAACCTTTTAACAAGAGTATAGGGCAAAAGCTTAATGGCATTAGATTTGGCAATGACTTCTTGAATGTGACAAGAAGAAAATAGGCAATAGCCTGACCAGGCGGTGGTGCAGTGGATAGAGCCTCGGACTAGGATACGGAAGACCCAGGTTTGAGACCCCGAGGTCACCAGCTTGAGCGCAGGCTCATCTGGCTTGAGCTTAAAAAGTTCACCAGCTTGGGACTTAAGATTGCTGGCTCGAGCAAGCGGTTACTTGGTCTGCTGAAGGCCCGCAGTCAAGGCACATATGAGAAAGCAATCAATGAACAACTACAGTGTCGCAAGGAAAAACTGATGATTGATGCTTCTCATCTCTCTCCATTCCTGTCTGTCTGTCCCTATCTATCCCTCTCTCTCTCTGTCTCTGTAAAAAAAAAAAAAAGGCAATAAAAGAAAGAAAAAGTAGACACAGTACTTCATAAAAAATTTAAAAATTTGTCCACGAAGACAGTATTAACAGTAAAAAAGGCAAGCCACAGAATGCAAAAATATCCTCAAATTATATATCTGATAAGGGATTAATATCCATAATAGAGAACTTTAAAATTCAACAAAGAAAACAAAACACCCACTTAAAAATGTGCAAAAGACTAGGCCCTGGCTGGCTGGCTCAGTGGTAGAGTGTCGGCACAGTGTGTGGAAGCCCTGGGTTCGATTCCCAGTCAGGGCACACAGGAGAAGCGCCCATCTGGTTCTTCACCCTTTTCCCTCTCCTTCCTCTCGGTCTCTCTCTTCCCCTCCTGCAGCCAAGGCTACATTGGAGAAAAGTTGGCCCAGGAGCTGAGGATGGCTCCATGGCCTCAGCCTCAGGCACTAAAATGGCTCTGATTGCAGCAGAGCAACAACCCCAGATGGGTCCAGCATCGCCCCCTAGTGGGCATGCCGGGTGGATCCTGGTTGGGCGCATGCGGGAGTCTGTCTGGCCCCCCACACTTTGGAAAAATACAAAAAAAAATTGCAAAAGACTTGAATAGACATTCTTTTTTTTTTTTTTTTTGGTGACAGAGAGGGAGATAGGGACACACAGGAAGGGAAAGAGATGAGAAGCATCAATTCTTCGTTATGGCTCCTTAGTTGTTCATTGCTTGCTTTCTCATATGTACCTTGACCAGGGGGCTACAGCAGACTGAGTGACCCCTTGCTCAAGCCAGCAACTTGGGTTCAAGCCAGCGACCTTTGGGCTTAAGGCAACGACCATAGGATCATGTCTATGATCCTACACTGAAGCTGGCGACCTCAGGGTTTCCACTCTAGGTCCTCCATGTCCTAATCTGATGCTCTATGCACTGTGCCACCACCTGGTCAGGCGTGAACAGATATTCTTAAGCAAAAAAATATCCCCAAAACTCATAGACACAGACAACAGTATGGTGATTACGAGAGGGAAAAAGGGTGGGGAGGTAGGAGAGGGTGAAGAGTAGATAAATGATGATAGAAGGAGACTTGACTTTGGGTGCTGAACACACAATACAGTATAGAGATGATCTATTATAGAATTATATATGAAATCTACCTAATTTTATTAATTTGTGTCACCCCAATAAATCCAATTAAAATAAAAAACCCAACCAACCAACAAACAAAATAACTAAATAAAGTATGTTCATCCAGACTGAGGAAAAAAAAAGTAGAGAAGCTATACAAATGGTCAACAATCTCATGAAAAGATGTTTAACGTCAGTAATCATTGAGAAAGTGCTAATCAAAACTGCAATGAGATACCACCTGACACCATTAGGAATGTCAGTATAAAAAAACCAGAAAATAGCAAGTGTTAACAAGGATGTGGAGAAACTGGAAAGACTGTTGGATGGTACATTCACTGTGGGAAACAAGTATGGTGGTTCCTCAAAAAATTAACAATAGAATAAATCATATGATCAAGCAACTGTACTTCTGGCTATACAATACTCAAAAGAAGTAAAGGCAGGGTCTCAAAGAGATAATTGTACGCCCATATTCAGAGAAGTATTATTTATGATAAACACAGAAGCAACCCAAGTATAAAATGGATAAACGAAGTACAGTATATACACATAATGAAATATTATTCAGCTTTTTATTGTGTGCAAGAGAGAGAGAGAGACAGAAAGAGGGACACATAGGGACAGACAGACAGGAAGAGAGAGAGATGAGAAACATCAATTCTTTGTTGCAGTTCCTTAGTTGTTCACTGACTGCTTTCTCCTATGTGCTTTGACCAGGGGGACTACAGCAGACTGAGTGACCCCTTGTTCAAGCCGACAACCTGGGGCTCAAGCTGGTGAGCCTCGTTCAAACCAGATGAGCCCACATTCAAGCTGGCGACCTCGGGGTTTCAAACCTGGGTCCTTTGTGTCCCAGTCCGATGCTCTAACCACTGTGCGACTGCCTGATAAGGCTTATTAAGCTTTTAAAAGCATAGAAATTCTAACATATGCTACAGCATGGATGAACCTTGAGGACAATATGCTAAGTGAAATGATCCAGTAACAAAAAGACAAGTACTGCATGATTCCATTTATATGAGGTACACAGAGTAATCAAATTCATAGAGACAGAAAGCTGAATGATGGTTCAGGGGTTGGGAGGAGGTGGAAATGGGCAGTTATTGTTGAGATAAGTATAAGGGATGAAAATAGTGGGCATGGTTGGTGGTGATGATTTCACAACATTATCACTGAAGTGTACATGCAAAAATGGCTAAGAAGTTAATCCAAGATATGTGTATAACACACAAACACACATACACACAGAAGAAGAAAAAAAAAGAAAAATAGGCCTCTTGAGTAAGTTCATTAGCTTAACAGGTTTTGAATCCTGATCAATCTAATATACTTTGTGGCTGGTTATTCCCAGATATTTCCTCCTCCTAGTCTTTAACAGAGTGGTCCATTTTCATTGGATATTTGGTGTTTCTAAACAACCTCAACCCTGGAGAGCTTCTGAGCTCCAAAAACAGAAATCAAGGAAAGGAAATAAAACCCGTGTCTTACCAGGGTCCAGAAGGGGCTGGCCTTCCCCAGCAGCACCGTAGCTCAGCTCCTGCAACCCTGCCGGTGGGATCCACGCCTCTGCCACTGGGGCCTCGGAGACAGGTCCCATTGCTTGGAGAGGGGGTACATCCAGTTGGATGTTCGGCGGTATGTCTGCCATTCCAACTGCTGCCAAGTCTTCCAAGAGTATTTCCTGCCTATCGATCTGGAGGAAATGCCAGAGCCCATCACTCTAAAGTCTAGACCAGCTGTGCCCAGTAGCAATAAAATGCAAGCCACCAAAGTCATTTTAAATTTTCCAGCAGTCATATGAAAAATAGAAGAAATAGGTAAAGTCAATCTTAACAATATCCATTATTTAACAACATATATCTAAATAGCATAATTTCATAATGTAAACAGCATTCAAAATTATTAATGAGCTATGTCATCTACCTCATTGTTCACCCTAAGTCTTCTGAGTGCTGTATGCATTTATCCTCGCAGCCTACCCAATCTGGACCAGCCACACTTCTAGTGCTCCAGAGCCACACTTGGCTGGTGCCTGTCATACTGACAATGCAGGATAAGACCACACGAAGAAAAAAAATCTCATGCATAAGCCAAACAAAGAGACACAGAAGGGAAGGGAAACCATAAAGGCATTCCATCTTGGAGGCAGGAAACTTTGGAACAGAGTCCTGTCCGTACAGGCTAACTACCGAATCCCATCAACACACAAGACTGCAGCGCCCCTCATGCCCAACTAGAAACACTTCCTCCCTTCTCCAAAGATGACGGCCTGTGCTCAGCTATCGCAAGCCTCCAACAGGTTTTCCTCGGAGGTTATGAGGAAATACGGTGGTTTTCCTCGGTGGTTCTTAGAATACGGTGGCAGGTGGCGGCTATCAGAATTGAGTGGGCAGAGATGGGAGTATAGATAATACACAGTGCGGAGCTGCTCCAGGTCCCTACCAACTTTAGACTGCCCTCCTCAAATATCTACATAGGTAAAAAGAACCTGTCAAGAACCTCATCTTTTTAGTCAATCACAAAATATTTTTACAAATTTTAGCTTGATTTGACTTTTCTAGGAAAGCATTACTTTGGAAATCAAAGAAAGACTATACTACTAACTGTTCAGATTCAAGAGTTATTTGCCACTTTGGAAAATCACATGACCAGCAGCAACACAGTTCATAGTATTCAAGCTGTATCGGTCTGAGTTTCTGCCTGTCCCCTTCACAGTGAGCTTAGGCAGAGAGGCAAGCATCGGACAACTTCGTAAGGACTTCCGGTGCGATCAAGACCAGACAGGTGTATGCTGAAATGCTTATTTGTCTGTAAAACAGTATGTTGCTTTTCTATTACTTCTAAACCCTGCTTTGACTTCTGGTGGCAGATCTTTTTGGAAAGAACCAGATAGTAAATATTTTAAGCTTCCTGGGTCATGTTGTGTATTCTTTAAAAAAACAAAAAAACAACAACACCACTTTAAAAAGGTAATAACCATTATTAGCTCATGAGCTGCATAAAAACAGGCCTTGGGCTGTTTTTGGCCCACAGACCGTACAGCACTGGTTTTGAATTAGTATCTATTAGTAGATTATCTATAAATTTCATCTTAGGATAGTAAAGGTGACATTACCAAATATATGAGGTGTTGGCTTTAATAGTTGAAAGTCACTGACCCATATGCTGATTCCAAAAAACAAAAACATGAAAATCACCGCAGGGAAATTCTGTCTTACAAAAAGAAAAAACATCTAATCCAGTACCAGATATGTTTGCTACTTCTTTTTGTATAATTACCCAGATCCCCAACTCTTTTCTCACCTGTGGCTCTGGTATCTCAAGTTCTCTCTGTAAGTCTTCTATCAGTGACACAACTCTTTCCCTATTCTCTGGGCAATGTTCCCTCACCCAGGTCTCTATCTCTGTGGGCAGAATTGTTAGGAATTGCTCCAACACCAGAAGCTCCAGCATTTGTTCCTTAGATCGCAGCTTTGGCTTCAGCCATTGACAGCATAGCTCCCAGAGTTTGTTGAAAGCTTCATGAGGCCCAGCTGCTTCTTTGTACTGGAACTGCCTGAAGCGCTGACGGAAGACTTCCGAGTCAGTGTCGTACTCTTGAAACACCGAGCCCTGATTCAAGGAGGCCTGGATTGCACACCCCAGGGCAACAGCCATTGCCCCCTTCAAGCAATGTTTAATTTCGCAGGGCCTGAAGTGTCAGACTCCAATTTGTCTTTTTGTGTACTTCTTGGGTGGAGGACCTACAGCTGAGGAAAGGGCAAGTGAGAAAGGAGAAACAGCAGTGGTTACCAGAGGTCATCCTTACCTCCCTTAACTGCTCACTTTTCACCAAAGTCCTAAAGTAGCAGCTTGTCATCTTTTCAGTAGTTTTGAGAATCTCATGAAAGCCATGGACTCATTTCCTAGGAAAATGCACATAACACTTCAAATTCTGCATCCAGTTTCAAAAAGTTCACAAAATCTTCAAGACCATCCATGGACCTTTTAGAACTGTTCTTTTCAACATGGTAGTCAATAGTACCATGTGACAATTTAAGTTTAAATTATTTAACTATAAACATTCAGTTTCTCATTCATACTATTCACATTTCAAGTGCTCAGTAGACATTGTTGCAAGTTCTTTTGGACATCTCTGTTCCAGAATTCCTTGGACCCAAAGCTAAGAATCCTTTCCCTTAAATTAACCCCTATAGATCTGGTGGCCTAGACCCCCACTCCTAATCTAATAATAATTTTCTGGTGTTTCTGAATATAGGTGAGCCAGAGGAGAAATACCGGGGAGTAATACTTACAACAGTGGTGAGTAACCCTGAAAGTTCACCTAGCTTTGAGTAACTCTCAGTACTTTCAATCACCAGCATCTTAGTAAGAGCCTTCCAAAGGCAGCAACTCATCAATACCTCATTCTTCTCCACTCCAAGTATGTGTAGTTCAGCCAACATCACCATGACCCTCATCATGCAATGACATTCCAAGTGGCTTTCTCATGAGAAAAACACACTGCACACAGCAGGACATCAGGAATCTGGTCTGCGTTAATAACGAAGTACAGTTATCACATTTAGTATGCTATGAGCCATGTGCTGTTTCAAGACTCCTCCATATATTAGTTAATTTAGCCCTCACCCAGTGTGAGGAGGTGGGTACTAGTATTATGCCTTGAATACAGATGAGGGCACTGAGGCACAGAAGGATTGAATAACGTGTCCCAGGACCCATAGCAAACGCCAGAGGGAAATGGTGATGAGGTTTGAAACCATAGACTCGTGAAGTGCTCATGTCTAAAAAGATCCAAATGTTCTTAGTGCAATCCCTCAGGTCATAGGCGGTCACCCACATGTCTCCACCATGTCTCCACAGGTGTGAAGACCGGTACCTACCCATGTGCTATGGGTCCTCTCTGCATTTACCCACACAACTCATGTGCCTGTCCTCTTTCCTGAACGCGATCAAGGAGAAAAAAAATATTCATGAGTCTCTTCCTGTCCAGTCACCAAAAAACGACACAGTGTTCCCACCTCATTTGTTCAATGACACCTAGTGCCTGTCTCTGTAACATCCTCTTCATAAAATGCGTCTGGCGGATCCAGTCGCACGGAAAGGGAACAGCAGTGTGCCCAGCTCAGAGGCGGCTCTGCTCGCAAGAACTCATTCCTAGGGAGCTTCTATTCCCCTGTCTAGGCACCTAAGGGTCGCTGGAGGGCATCCATGGTTTAGGCTGGGCCCCACCTTCCCCTACTCCAGCCTCACAGGTGGCCGCTCTCCCCATACTGACCCACACGTTACCCCCGTCTCCCACGGAACTGACTCGCCAGATTTCCTTCCATTCGCCCTTCCGGAAGAAAACTTCACTTCCCCTCGGGGCTGATGGCTTCTCTCCAAACCCGCCTGAATGAACGCGCGCTCCCAGGGCCCGTGGGGAAACAGGCACCGGGCGTCGAGGAAAGAGGGCACTAGGGGAAAGGCAAGGGGACAATTCCCTAAATGACTAAAACCTAGTTTAAAATTGGATGCTGGTGGCAAAGGCGCGGCCCCAGCGCTCTCCCGGGCGAAGACTTCTCGCTTCCTGGAGGGGCGCCGCCAGACTCGGAGGACCCCCGGGAAGGCCCTGCTGGATTGGAAGTAGTGGCAGCGGGGACCTTGGCGGGACAGGGGACCACTGCTGGCTCAGGCCTGGAGGCGGCCAGTTCTTATAGCCTAAACGGGATGGGAGCCCCACTCCCCGCGCCCCAGAGACAGCCACGCCCTTAGGACGCTGCGGGACTTACCGCCTCGGAGTCCACAGCTCTCGCAGCTCACTGGGTGCACTGCCCAATGCGCAGGCGCGAGGCCACGCAGCGGACTACGACTCCCGGCAGCCTTCAGGCCAACCGCCTCTGAGTGTGGGGTGGGCAAAAGCTTGTTGACGTGATTGGGGTTAGGGCTTTTCTTTGGAAGAGATTTCATTTCCGGTCATAGAGGCTTCTGAATCCCAGGGGATTGGGTGGTGCCTGTCCTGTTCTTGCTTCTAGCCAGGCTTTCTCTCCCATCAGCCGAAGAGTAACCGGAACGGTTGGGGATGTAAACCAAAATAAATTTTGGACTGTAATAAAGAATAGAAGGCTTTTATTTGCCCCCAAATGAGCTGAAGCCCAGGAGACACAGATTTACTTAGCAACTTAATTTGTTTTCCACTGAGATAAAGGGGAAGCTGCCTTTTATCGTGAAACTGCTTGCTCAGGTTCTCAATGAAGTGTGCTTTATGTAAATGAGGTATCCAAATATGCAATTTTGATAGGAAGGGGCAGGACTCAGTCCAATGGTGGAAAGAGAAAACCAGAGTTTCCCTGTAGTGGTTGACTCAGATGGCCTAACCAAACCAAGAAGAGTGTGGGAAGCTCAATGTTTAGTCTGAACTCCCCTGCGTAAACCCCCTGTCAGCAAATGGCTGCTAAGCTCTTATTATTTATAAAATGTATGTCCTGATTTGAGCATAGAGAGTCCATCTCAGCAGGTAAATTCATACTTGTGGTCCACATTGACCTCCTGTAAATCTGTTATAAAGTTGCCAGTGATTCTCAA
Organism: Saccopteryx leptura; assembly: GCF_036850995.1. NCBI lineage: Eukaryota > Metazoa > Chordata > Mammalia > Chiroptera > Emballonuridae > Saccopteryx > Saccopteryx leptura. The sequence continues at coordinate 131,653,376 of NC_089516.1, read as the reverse complement.
ACCTCTCTATGTAGGAAGAATTTCTAGGCAGAGCTTGTTAGAAAATCATATTTTTAGGGGCTCCCATCTCAACACTCTGATGCACTGAATCTCCCAATAGCTCTAGAATTCACATTTTAATAAGCCTTCTTTGTGACTTGTCTTTGGCTCACAGGTCATAATAGCCTTGATCTACCTTTTTATTTTCTGCTCTTAAGGACCAGAAGTTCTACCTACCTACTCTTTGTATTTCTCTCACCCTTCAGCTGCCACCAGAAGGTTACGTTTTTGGGTTTGCCCGATGTTCTTTCCTCATTGTCTTCCAATTGGTCCCTTGTTGGTCCAACCCCTGGAGTCAAAATTTCCTGTCTGGGTGGTCAGTGCGAGTTGAAGGGCAGCCAGATTCTATATTGTCATTTGGTAAACTTGTCGTCCCTTTGGTTCAGAGAAGTACTGTTGATTTTGGATGCCAAACGTTAGTGCTGTTACTTCTTACATGGGACCAGAATCTAACCTGTATGGGTTGAAGAGAGAGAGGAGAGAGCAGCCTGCCCTTGTGTCTTCCACAGGCCCTGGTGGAAATGAGACAAGGGAGTAGGTTCACCACCTTCCCAAACTTACAGAAGCCAAAGTTCTGGAAACAGCTTCGCGAGGGCTTGATTTGAACTGGAACATGGAGCCTAGGGCATGCCAACTCCTGCACATGCTGTTCATTGTTGCAAGAGGTGTTGGGGCAATTTTCTTGGCAGTTGTGATTGCTTTCAGGGCCAAAGTAGTCTGGGAGTCTGATGATGACATCTGGCTCTGGCTCTCAGGAACAAAAACGGCTCCTGATTGTGGAAATGAAGGCATTCCTGCATCTGGAACCAGGAGGTGTTGCCATTCAAAGGCCTAGCACAGAGGCTTCCCACCTATGTTTCTGTGGGTTCTGCTGTTGGTCCCTGAGAAACCCTCAGGCAGCTCCTGGAGCTTTACCATGGGTGGGTGGCTTTGGCCTGAGATGCACACCATAAAGCAGATTCTGGATCTGCTGGTGTTGTAAAAATTCCTGACCATCCCATCTAGGAGGCCCACTGCAGGGTGCAGAGCTGCAAAGAAGCTCTGAATCTTACAGTTAACACAGAGAGAGCCTGTGGGAAATAGATGAGTGAGAGAGAGGGGTTTCACATGTGGTTGGTTAGCCCCAAAGACTGCAACATCATAGAGTCTTACTTCCCCATTCAGATGTCTTAATTGTCCTGAGTTGATTTTCCATGGCTACGTGACTTTTTGTAGTTTAGTCTGGAACTTTCATCCTACATGTTTCCTGCCAAGCACACAGAGTGAATAGTGAAAGGTGGCTGTTTCCAAAGAGTCCTTGTTGCTGCTGCAATAGTTAGTGTTAGCTCTGAAGTTAGATAAAAGGGGTTCAAATCCTGGCTCTGCTGGCTGCTCACTACTAGCTATGTGAATTTTTACAAGTTGCAGTTCCTCCTTGGGCCTCAATTTCTTTCTTGGTAAAATGGCTTGGGGGATTGTTTTGAGGATTAAAGGGAGAGTAGCATAGCATGTATGTTTTGATCACACTGTTGGCACGTAGTTAATGCTTAAACTGTTAGTTCTTGTTATACTAGGGTCAGCAGTCTGGCCTCTGAAGAGCTGGGTCTCAGTTAATGGTAAACTTAGAAAAACAGTTTGGAACTGAGGCTTTGAGTTCAGTGCCCCCAAGTTAGCTTATCCAGAAGTGAGAAATGGGAGTGTCTTGGAAAAATGGGGAGTGAAAGGGAAAGTGAAGTATATCAGATGAGATGCAGGGTAAGGTGTGCACTGGAAAGAACCCTCTCTTCACACTCTCCAGACACAATCACATACACCCATTTTCAGTCACAGACAAGGTGTCCAAAACCTTTCCTAGTTTAAACCATCCTTTTATCTTGTTGGATCCAAACAAATAGACTGTCTTCCTGTTGAAGGTTTACCCTCAGATTCCCATAATCATTTCCCTGGGCCCTGTTGTTATTATGAGTGCAGGTTGGGTCCAGGTTACAAACAATGGGTTGGGAACAGAAGTGCTTTTGAAGAAGCCTTTATTTTAGCTAACTGCATGGAAATTACTGAACTTCAAGCTGGGGCCCAGGGACACTCAAGGAACCCTTGAGGTCTAGAGTAGTTGCTACTTTTTGCTCAGTAGGTCCAATCAGTTTATCATCATCAATATAATAGAACTTTGTGATGTCTTGAAGAAGGGAAGAGTGACCAAGATCTCAAGATCGCCACAAACTAAATTGTGGCATAGGGTTGGGAGGTTGATATATTCCTGAGGTAAGACAATGAAGATGAATTGTTGGCCTAGCCAGCTGTAAGCAAACTGCTTCTGATGGTTATACTAACAGTTATGTAGAGGAAAAAGAAAGCATTTGTCAAATCAATAAGCTGCATGACAGGTACCAAGGGATTTGTTAAATTGCCCAAATAATGAGATCACGTTTAGAATAGTAGCTACAATCAGAGTAGGTTTATAATAAACTACTGTCCTAGCCTCCAAGATCCACCTTGTATTTACACAGGCTAAATAGGTAAGTTGAATGAGGATGTAGTGGAAATCACCATCCCTGCACATTTCAGGTTCTAGATGGTATCATTAATCTCTAAAATACCTCCAGGAATGTGGTATTGTTTTTTTTTAAATACTATTTTCTTAGGGAAAGTAAGTTCTAGTGGCCTCTAGTTGGCCTTTCTCACTGTATTACCTCTCATTCCACAGGTCAGAGATCTAATGTGGGAATGATGCCAGATACTGAGCATATCTATTCTATTTTTTAAATTTTTATTAATTTTAATTTATTGTGTTAAGATGGATTTAAGTGTCCTCTCCCACTGAATATAACACCCTCAACCCCATACACTCATATCCCTATTTATACCGCCTTTGCCCCCTACCACTCACTCCTGCCCCCCTTCCCTCTAAGATTTGCTGTCCAGTTATCTGTATCTCTCTGTTATGTATATATAGTAACACTAATCCCTTTACCTTCTCTGATCCCATCCCCTCATCCCCCTTCCTTCTAACAGCTGTCCCTCTGCTCCCTGTGACCCCACCTCTGCCTCTATTCTGTTCTTCAGTTCACTTTGTTCATTAGATTCCACATATAAGTGAGATCATATGATATTTGTCTTTCTCTGCCTGCTTTATTTCACTGAGCATAATAATCTCCAGGTCCATCCATGCCATTGCAAAAGGTAAGATTTCCTCTTTTTTCACAGCTGCATGGTATTCCATTTTGTATAAGTACCACAGCTTTTTAATTCACTCATCCACTGTTGGACACTTGGGCTGTTTCCAGATCTTGGCTATTATAGAAAATGCTGCAATAAACATAGGAGTGCATATCTTTTTCCACAGTGGCTGCACAAGTCTGCATTGCAGGAGGGTTCCCTTTTCCCCACACCCTCGCCAGCACTTCCTGTGTGTCGATTTGTTAATGAGCGCCATTCATACAGGTGTGAGGTGGTATCTCATTGTCGTTTTTATTTACATTTCTTTGATGATTAGTGGCATTGAACATTTTCTCATATGCCTATTGGCAATCTGTGTGTCTTCTTTGGAGAAGTATCTCTTTAGTTCTTTAGCTCATTTTTAAATTGGATTATTTACCTTCCTGGTGTTGAGTTTTACAAGTTCTTTATAAATTTTGGTACTAACCCCTTATCAGATGTATTGGTGAATATGTTCTGCCATTGTGTGGGTTGTCTTTCTATTTTGTTAATGGTGTCTTTTACTGTGCAAAAGCTTTTTAGTTTGATATAGTCTCATTTGTTTATTTTGTCCTTTATTTCACTTGCCCGTGGACTTAAATTGGTAAAAATATTGCTACAAGAGATATTGGAGAGTTTACTTCCTATGTTTTCTTCCAAGATGTTTATGGTTTCACGACTTACTTTTAAGTATTTTATCCATTTTGAGTTTATTTTTGTGACTGGTATAATTTGGTGGTCTAGTTTTATTTTTTTGTATGTACCTGTCCAATTTTCCCAACACCATTTATTAAAGAGACTGTCTTTACTCTATTGTATGCTCTTACCTCCTTTGTCTGATATCAATTGACCATAAAAGCATGGGTTTATTTCTGGGTTCTCTTTTCTGTTCCATTGATCTGTATGCCTGTTCTTATGCCAGTACCAAGCTGTTTTGATCACTATGGCCTTGTAGTATAACTTGATACCAGGAACTGTGATACCTCCCACTTTATTCTTCATTTTCAAGATTGCTGAGGCTATTTGGTTTTGTGTGTGTTTTTATTTTGGGAGGGGGGTTCCATATAAATTTTTGGAGTATTTTTTCTATATCTTTGAAGTATGCCATTGGCATTTTGATAGGAATTGCATTGAATATATAGATTGCTTTGGTTAATATAGACAATTTAATGATGTTTATTCTCCTATCCATGAACACGGTATATGCTTCCACTTGTTTGTATCTTCCTTGATTTCCTTTATCAATGTGTTATAATTTTCCAAGTACAAGTCTTTTACCTCCTTGGTTAAATTTATTACGGGGTATTTTATTTATTTATTTATTTATTTATTTATTTATTTATTTATTTATTTATTTATTTTTGGTGCCATAATGAAGGGGATTGTTTCTTAACTTCTTATTCAGAAAGCTTATTGTTGGTGTATAAAAATGGAACTAATTTCTGAATATTAATTTTATGTGTTGTCACCTTGCTGAATTCACTTATCAAGCCTAGTAGTTTTTTGACTGAGACTTTAGGGTTTTCTATGTACAGTATCATGTCATCAGTAAATAATGATAGTTTTACTTCTTCTTTTCCAATTTGGATGCCTTTTATTTCTTCTTCTTGTCTGATTGCTGTGGCTAGGACTTCCAGAACTATGTTGAACAGGAGTGGTTAAAGGGGGAAGCCCTGCCTTGTTTCTGATCTTAAGGGGATTGCTATTAATTTTTCATTTTTGCCCATTGAGTATGATGTTGGCCATGGGCTTGTCATAGATGGCCTTTATCATCTTGTGGTATGTTCCCTGTTTTCCCACTTTCCTGAGAGTTTTGATCATAAACGGGTGTGGGATTTTATTAAGTGATTTTTCTGCATCTATTCATATTATCATGTGATTTTTATCCTTCCTTTAGTTGATGTGATGAATCACATTTGATTGACTTGCAAATGTTGTACCAGCCTTGCCTCCCCAGAATAAATCCCACTTGAAAACAATGTATAATTTTTTTCATGTATTGCTGTATCCGGTCTGGTAATATTTTGTTGAGAATTTTAGCATCTAAGTTCATCGAGGATATTGGCCTATAGTTTTATTTTTTGTACTATCTTTACCTGCTTTTGAAATGAGGATAATGCTTGTCTCTTAAAAGGCGCTTGGAAGTCTTATGTCCTCTTGGATTTTTTGAAATAGCTTGAGCAGGGTAGGTGTCAGTTCTTCTTTGAAGGTTTGGTAAAATTCGCCTGTGAAGCTATCTGATCCAGGACTTTTGTTTGCTGGGAGTTTTTGGATAATTGTTTCAATTTTATTTGTTATAGTAATGAGTCTGTATAGGTTTTCTGATTCTTCCAGATTCAGTTTTAGAACATTGTATGTTTCTAAAAATATATCTGTTTCGCCTAGGCTATCCAATTTTTTGGCATACAGATCTTCATAGTATTCTCTTACAATCCTTCATATTTCTGCGGTGTCAGTTGTTACTTCTACACTTTCATTTCTAATTATATTTATTTGAATTCTCTCTCTTTTTTTTCTTGATGAGTCTGGTTAAAGGTTCATAAATCATGTTTACTTTTTCAAAGAACCAGCTCTTGGTTTCATTGATCTTTTGTATTTTTTTATTTAAGCCTCTATGTCACTTATTTCCTCTGTGATTTTTATTATTTCCTTCCTCCTACTTCCTCTTGGCTTTGTTTGTCTTTTTCTACTTATTCTAGGTGCAAGGTTAAATTGTTTATTTGAGCTTTTTCTTGCTTCCTAAGATATGCCTGTAATGCTATGAACTTCTCTCTCAGGACTGGTTTTGCTGTGCCCTATAAAGTTTCAGTTGTTATATGTTCATTTTCATTTGTTTCAAGGAAATTTTTAATTTCTTCCTTGATCTCATTGTTAACCCATTTGTTATTTACTAACGTGCTCTTTAGCCTGCAAGTATTGAATGTTTTTTAGTTTTTCTATTGTAGTTGATTTCTAGTTTCATGCCATAGTGATCAGAGAAGATGCTTAATATGATTTCAATCTTCTTAAATTTATTGAGGTTTGTTTTGTGTCTTAATATGCGGTCTATTCTAGAGAATGTACCTTGAGCACTTGTAAAGAATGTATATTCTGCTGCTTTGGGGTGAAAGGTTCTGAAAGTATCTATTAAATCCAATTGATTTAGTGTGTCATTTAAGGCTGCTGTTTCTTTGTTAATTTTCTGTCTGGAGGATATATCCATTGATGTTACTGGGGTATTAAAATCTGCTACTGTTATAGTATTGCAGTTGATCCTGCCCTTTATGTCCATCAAAATCTGCTTTAGATATCCAGGTGCTTCTGTATAGAGTGCACGAATATTTGCAATGGTTATATCCTCCTGTTGGCTTCCTCCTTTTATCATTATGAAGTTACTTTCTTTGTGCTTTCCTATAGCCTTTGTTTTAAGATCTATTTTATCAGATATAAGTATAGCTACACCAGCTTTTTTTTTATTATTTCCATTTGCTTGATGTCCTTTTTTCCATTCCTTCACTTTCAGTCTATGTGTATCTTTTGTTCTGTGGTGGGTCTCTTGTAGACAGCATATGTACTGGTCCTGTTTTCTTATCCATGCAGCTACCCTATGTCTTTTGATTGGAACATTTAATCCATTTACATTTAAGGTTATTATTGATATGTACTTACTTATTGCCATTTTATTCTTTGACTCTACATTCCTCTTTTTCTTGATTTCCTTTTTTTTTTTTTCTTTGCTCTTTTTACAGCAGGCCTCTTAATATTTCTTGCTATACTGGTTTGGTTGTAATGCGTACTTTGAGTCTTTTCTTTCTCTTGGAAGATTTTTTTTTTCTTCTTCAATTTGAAATAATATCCTTGCTGAAGAAAGTAGTCTTGGGAGTAGGTTCTTGTTTTGCATTACTTTTAATATTTCTTACCAATCCCTTCTGGCCTCATATGTTTCTGTTGAGTAATCTGATGTCATCCTTATGAAGCCTCCTCTGTTGGTAATTAACTGCTTTACTCTTGCAGCTTTTAGTGTTCTTTCTTTGTCTCTTAACTTTGGCACTGTAATTATGATGTGTCTTGCTATAGGTCTCCTTGGGTTTCTCTTTAATGTTACTCTCTGTGCTTCTTGAACTTGTGTGACTTTTTCCATCATCAATTTAGGAAACTTGACAGCTGGGATTTTTTTCAAACAGGTTTTCTATCCCTTGTTTGTCTCTTCTCCTTCAGGAACCCCTGTGATGTGGATATTGTTTCTCTTCATGTTGTCACAGAGGTCTCCTGGAATTTCCTCAGTCTTTTTGAGCCTCTTTTTGATTTGCTGCTCTGTTTCTGTGCTTTTGTTTATCTTGTCTTCTAAATCGCTGATTCGATCCTCTGCTTCATCCAAACTGCTCTTCATTCCTTCTAGCACAGTCTTCATTTCTGGTATTGTATTTGTCATTTCTGACTGGCTCTTCTTTATGACTTCAGTGTCCTTTTTGATGCTTGCAATCTCTTTATTTAGGTGTTCATTATGTCCATCCATTGTTGCTTTAAGATTCTTGAGCATACTAAAAATCATTATTTTAAACTCTGCATCTGGTAGATTGCTTACTTCCATTTCATTTGGTAGTTTTCTCCATTTCTGGGGTTTTCTCTTGTTGATTCATTTGGGTCACATATCTTTGTCTGCCCATTTTGGCTTTGTATTACATTGTGATGTGTGACTTTGAAATTTTTTTGGGGGGGATCTTTATGAGGAAGACAGGCTCTGTGGTACTGACCTCCAGGCCACCTGTTTTCCTTGTTCTGGGAATTCTTCTTGAGGGTACTACTTTCCCTCATGTTGTAGGTGAGTATTGAATGCATTTGGTCCTTTTGTTGGTACGGTTATTCCTTCAGGCTGGCTGGCTCTAAAGGTCAACCTTGATGCTGTGTATTATACACTGTGCAACGTCTGTCCTGTTGGGCATATTTATTTTCCACAGTGTCTGGTGCCTACCAGACTTCTCCTTTGGGCGTGCTGCTTGTGTAGCTAGCTGAGTTTAGGGTAGTTGCTGTCTGCCACCCCACTACCAGCTGTGTTGTTTCTAGATCTTATTGGGTTGGTGTTAGCTCTTATTTGTAACCCGTTTTGGGATCCTTGTTTGCAGCTAGTGCTCCTTTCACTGTTTGTTTCTGCATTTTCTGTGCCTGGGCAGTGTGGGAGGGGCCAACCTGTGTATAAGGATCAGCTTTCTTCTGCTTAGAGATGACTGCAGCTCCATAAAAGCCCTAAGCTCTGTAAGATTTGTCTCCACCTTTCAGTTGCTCCCCTGTTCTTGCAGCTGCCTGGTCTTCCCACAGAGTCTTCTGTAGAAAGACTGTACTGTGGGCCCAGACTGGTGTCACTCAATCAACACCTCCACAGGTTGCAAGCTTGTTGGGTTAGGGAAGATGAAATTGGGAATACAACATTAGTGGGACCCCCTACCTTAGGGGTCTCTTGGTCAGGAGCTCATTACAAGGAATGTGGTCCCTACTCCAGAGCCTAATCACTCATCCACTGCTGGATACTCAAATTTTATTTTTTCCCAAGAAGGTGAGCAGCAGGTTTCAATTGAGTGGGGCTGACAGTCCCCTCTGCAGAAATTCTTACAGCTGATGAGACCCTGGTCTCAGAGAGGATGACTGAAGAGTCCTCTCCTGGGCCTGTCTGTGCCCTCTCCCCCAGAAATTGGCTATGCCCCTTGAACAGATCCAACAATTGGCTCACAGAGACTAACATGTTAAATATCCATTTTCCAAGCCTCTCCATTCCTGCTGTGGAATCTAGCCCAGCAGGGCAGGATATCCAGCACCTGGACCAGCTGACTGTGAAGCTCCACCCTATTTATATTGCACACAATCCGCTGTGCTGGTGCTGATTAGAGACAGCAGAATTCATCTCAGCTGGGCCAGGTGTGAGGAGCTGTTCCTTAGGATACCACTCTAGCAAGGGTTGTTAAGTCCTGAACCAATGCTCTCCACAGGTGGCCACTGGATGTGCCAGCCTCAGGCCTCCCTGGAAGGAACCCAGCTCAGACCAGTGGGAGACACTGTCCGTAACTTGCCCAAAGAAACATTCTTGGAGCTACAAGCAACCCAGAGTTTGTGGCTGCCTCTGCTGGGCACAGGTGCACACAAAAATACCAAGCTGCACACCTATGCTGCCTTTTACCCACACTCGGCCTGGGAGAAGTTCTGCTTAAAAAGTTAAGGTGCCCTGTGTCCTGCATCCTGCAGCCTCTGTGTGCTGGCTGTTTGTTGGTGTCAGCCACTGAAAAAACCTGTGGTATAGTCTAGACTAGAGCCTGTGGCAATTCAGCGATTAGGAAGGATGGTGGATATGGCTCTACCCCTTGGCCCCAGTTGTAAGTCTGTACAGACTTTTTGCACACACCTCAGTGGGTGTGGTCCCCAGGATTCTGGTGGTTGTGGCCTCTGAGACTCAGAAGTGTTCGCTGTCCACACTATGGACAATTTCTGCTGAGTCTCCCAAGCAGTGAAATTATCAGTCTTAGACTCAGGAGCATGTGGAAATAGCTCTGGCCTCAACAGTAGAAGACTGAGTCACTGATGTGCCCTTTGCTTCCTGATTTCTGAGCACAACCAAGTCACTATGACTGGAGCAGGAGAAACTCCGGAGAGAGGAGCAGTTGCTTTCCCCCAGGCTGATGCCACTCAGAGGGGACTGCTCTACCCAAGAAAGATAGTAACTGCAGTATTGGAGAATGACTCAGTACAGGGGATCCAGTGGCTATTCCCACTGTGTCTCTCCCTGAACCTCCAACTTTACACTCTCCTTTTTTAAAAAAATTATTTTTATTTATTTATTCATTTTAGAGGAGAGAGAGAGAGAGAGAGAGAGAAGCAGGAAGCTTCAACTTCCATATGTGCCTTGACTGGGAAAGCCCAGGTTTTGAACCGGCAACCTCAGCATTCCAGGTTGACACTTTATCCACTGTGCCACCACAGGTCAGTCCAGCTTTACACTCTCCTAATGCAACTCAAGTCCTGTCAGCTTTCCCTCTACCAGAGTCCTGGGTAAGTGGCTGTGAACAAGACATTTTTGCGTGGACCCTTTAAGGTAGAGCCTGCACCTCTGACAGCTTTGTCTCCTTCTCACAGACAGAAACTTGGCTCTTTTAACCTCAAAATAAGGTGTGGGTGCCTCTTCTAGGCTATGGGTATCCAGGCCTGGGGGTGAGCACCCACACTTCTCAAAGTGACCCTCCCCTATGTAGAAATCCCTCCGGACCCTCAGCTGTTTCTCACTCCTGGGCAAGGGGCAGCCCCTCCATGCCTCCGACCTTTCTACCTGTCTTGGTGTGGCTTCTTCTGTGATGCTTGGTTATAGACTCCTCTTTGTTTAGTCCAAAGTTGGTTTTTCAAGATTATTGTTCTTAAATTAAGTTGTAATCCAATTTGGTCCTGGGAAATGGCAGTTGGAATGTCTGCTTACTCAGTCACCATATTAGAATCTCCTGAGCATATCTGTTCCAATTATGCATTCTGGAACTAGGGAAATACCTTTGGATAAGTTTGGAGAAGTAACAGACTCACTGTGAGACTCTATGGATCACCTCACCTGCATAAAGCTCTATTCTAAATAGTAGACCCCAGTAATGCTTTGGCTCTCCTAAAATTAGTGTCAATTAAAAAGCTAGGTTCAGTATGACCTGAGAAGTCTGAATATTTCCTTTTTCCTGATGCACAATCAACCTGGTAAGTGGCCACAGGTCCCTTTGGGGAAGCTCACAAAAAAGATTAATAGCATATATATTTGACACTATTGAGGCGGTCCTTCCTTAGGAGACCTGGCCTCCCCTTAATTCATGTGATTCTAGGTCTATAAAGTGGCTCAGGTATTGGAATTGGTTGGGGACTGTGACTCTCTGTTCTGATAATTCAAATTAGACTTCAGTGGACTTGACCTAGAACTCTTTGCTTATATAGCTAAAGTAAGAATTTAATAGACTGGTAATCTATTATTTCTCTTCAAGGTACAATGTGATCAACTAGCCAACATCATAAATATCTGTGAATCAGTCTGTTCATACTACTTCTTTGACTCTGCTGTCTGTTATAGTAACTACACACCTTGTATTTTGTTGATTAATTGCCCTCACTTGACCCCTGCTACCCTGGGATTTGGTTCTCGCCACTGCATTTAAGGATACTAGTTCAGTGTCAGTAATTACTGCTGTAACTTCTGACCTATAGAGAAGAGAGAGCACAGAGCTCTTCAGAGTTGTTGGGGTTCCTCTCACAAATGTATTTCTCTCACTCATGAAAGGTATGTTCTTTTAGGGTTGGTGAACAGGTCTTACATGATAAATCCACTTTTACATTACAATATCCCTAAGCTTAAGATCTAGTATACCTTACTATATCAGGCATTTCTAGCATTTCAAATTGTTTAGTGTCTTTTGGTTTATGTTTTAACCAATTAACCGTCCTAAAACAACCAACCAACCAATGAAGGTGATAATGCCTTTTCTAACCCATTGATCTGCATGTTTGTGTCTAGAATCTGTGCTTAGTAGGCCCATATCTATATATCCAGCCTGATACAATGGTATGTTCTTCACACTATCTTATACTCTTAATATTCATTTCCACACAATTTTTCCAGATTTCTGTCTGTATCATTTGAAAAGTCACATAGTTATTTTGGTGTGTAGTGTGCCTCCTCATGGGCCACACTATGCACTTCACTTTTTGGAGCCTGCTGGGACTCAAGGGTAGTTATCAGTCAAGAAGCAAAGACAGGTGTTGAGGGGTCAATTATGAGGACATCAGCAATGTTTGGAAGTCAGCTACCTCAGGGGAAACCATTTAAGTTTTTCAGGCACAGCAGGATTAACCTCTTCAGAAAGGGGTGGAAGGGCCGCTTCTATTGACAGAGAAGACTCAACAGAATTCAGGGGTTCACTGTCCCCAGTTTTATTGGAATATGTCCATATGCCCCCATTCCAATATTGAGGATCCCATATTTTTCCAAGCAGTGTCCTCACTTTAACAGAAGACACCTTGTGAAGTTTGGAATTTAATACTCATTGTAATTTAGCCACTAGCAGAATTATAGGTTTCAGAAATCTCTGCACTGTGGCTATACTGTTGTTGCTGTGGTTTTCAGTTTTATAATTCTCATTCATTTCTTTTATATATATATAAATTCTATTTTTTGAGATTTTATGTGTTTTTAAAGAGAATTTGTAACTTCTTTTTTGAATTATTTTTTATGATGGCTCCTTTAAAATCTTTGTCAGAGAATTATGATATCTGAATTATCTCAGTGTTGAGGTCAATCTGATGTCTTTTCTTATTTAAGTTGTGACCTTACAGGTTCTTTGATTTTTATTGCATCCTGGACATTTTGAGTATTGTCAGGAGACAATACTGGGTTCTATGTTTTTCTTTTTTTACTTTACTAGGCAGTACCAGTATTTAGGTTTGGCATGCAGGTCCTGGCCTACTGTTGTGGACTATGGTTGTAATGACAGTATGGTTTTCAGAGATTATGTGGTGCTATGTTGAGCTGATGTTGCTTGACGGTGTGAAAAGTAGTTTGCTGAAGCCGGGACACCTAGTGATGGGGGAAGGGATTCAGCTAACTTCTGGAAGAATGTTTCCTGTGTTGGGAGCTGCTGGAGGCAGGAGTCCTGCCATTAGAGGATGGAGAATACTTTTTAAGCCTGGCACTTATGGCATGATTCCCTCTGCTGAAACCTCCCAGCAACAAAGTGTCTCTCTGGGAGGTAGAGGGCATTCTCAGGCTCAATGGTGAATGAGAGTGTTCCTAGATCAGGCATTCCTCTAGTACAGAGGCCCAGGGAGGGTCAGGAGATCCGAGCTCCTTGGGGTCTGTTTTTTCATCAGTTTACTTTGTTCCCACCAAACCTCTTATTTGGCCTGTCTTTAGCAGAGAGAAGTGAACATGGCAACTCTCTCTCTCTCTCTCTCTCTCTCTTTCTCTCTCTGTTTGTCTCTCTCTTTTGAAGGGGGTGTTGGTCCTTGAATATAGTATAAATTTTTGTGTGTGACAGAGACAGAGAAAGGGACAGATAGGGACAGACAGGCAGGAAGGGAGACAGATGAGAAGGATCAATTCTTTTTTGCGGCACCTTAGTTGTTCATTGATCGCTTTCTCATATGTGTCTTGACTGGGGGGCTGCAGCATAGTGACTGACCCTTTGCTCAAGCCAGCAACCATGTGGCCATGACTATGAGCCCACATTCTAGCCGGCAACCCCACGCTCAAGCTGGTGAGCTAGCACTCAAGCTGGATGAACCCGCGCTCAAGCCTGTGACCTTGGGGTTTCTAACCTGGGTCCTCTGCATCACAGTCCAATGCTATATCCACTGCACCAACTCCTGGTCAGGCTGTTTATACTCTTGATCATGTGGTTGACCAGGAGCTGAGGTTCACTGCTGCTGCTCAGCATCAAGAGAAGAGTATCGTACTCCATACCTTTAGCCCTGGGAAAGATCAAAATTCAAAATTTGTGTTATGGTTTCTACTGAATGTGCACTGCTTTTGCACCATCATAAAGCTGAAAAATTCTAAGTTGAACCATCAAAGTTGGGGACTGTCTGTACAACAAAAAGATAAAAGGATGTTGATTGGCTTTTATGCCTCTGAGTTCAGCATTAAGTTTAGCATCTGCTGAAATGCACTAACTGGTAACCATTTATGACTTTAATCAGTACTTGAGCTTAAAGTACAGTTGTACCTGGGTATCCCACTACATTTAAGCAAAGTAACCCCCTGCACTCTGAGGGCAGTCACCAAACATAAAGTAGAGACTGTATAAGTATAACTCACCCTAAAAACTGGAACTTTTTCCTTGCCTAAGTTTTCCATAGTCACAGTGAGCATTGCCCCCCAAAACTCTTAAGTTGGCATGGACACTCTGACCCACTGAATAAAAAATAAGAATACAATAAAGTCTTAAGCACTTACAATTAGCCTGAAAAAATGGAACCGCGTGAAACCCCTCCTCCCTTCCCTGAAATAGTTGACAAAGCCCAATATAAATTAAAAACAGGCCTTTTAAAAATTGAAACTAAGTATGCATGCAGGATCTATTGATAGAAGTGGTAATCATTCCAATTGTTTCTCTATTTAACAGTCTAATTTGGCCTGTTCTTAAACTTGGGGAAAAAATAAATCGCCTTTCATAGTGAATTTCCTCAACCTTGATGTCAAGGTCCACTCATTAAGTCCCCTGTATTAGTTTTCTATTACTGCTGTAACAAATCAACACAAACATATTAGCTTAAAATAACACGTATGTATTGTCTTATAGTTATGAAAGTCAGAAGTTTAAATGTAGTGGAGGACTGTGTTCCTTTTGGCACTCTAGAGAAGAATCCATTCTCATGTTTGTCCAGCTTCTATAAGCTTCACACATTCAGCAACTCATAGTTTCCATCACTCCAACCTCTGCTTCTATGGTCCCTTCTGCTCTGACGCTGACATAGGTACTGACCAACACTGTTAGTACCCACAGTATTTTTAAAAATTCAACATATTTTAGTAATTTTTGGATTATGGAGACATGTTTCTCACTTAGAAATTGCACTTAAGCCTGACCAGGTTGTGGCGCAGTGGACAGAGCATTGGACTGGGATACGGAGGACCCAGGTTCCAAACCCTGAGGTCGCCAGCGTGAGCTCAGGCTCACCAGCTTGAGTGCGGGGTCACCGGCTTGAGCTTGAGATCATAGACATGACCCCATGGTTGCTGGCTTGGATCCAAGGTGGCTGGCTTGAGCAAGGGGTCGCTCAGTCTGCTGTAGCCCCTGCCCCCATCAAGGCACATATGAGAAAGCAATCAATGAACAACTAAGGAGCCGCAACAAAAAATCGATGCTTCTTATCTTTCTCCCTTCCTATCTGTCTGTCCCTATCTGTCCGTCTCTCTGTCTCTCTCTCTATCTGACAAAAAAAGTATAAAAGAAAAGAAATTGTACTTAAATTGATATATGCTGATGCTTTCAAATAAATGCTCCATGAATGGGACCTCCTCCAAATTGCTGTATAATGAGCACCCTCATTAGTGTCTCCTCAGAGACAATTTCAGTGTAGAAGCTTTAGACACTATCTTTTCTGCCTCGGGGAGTGTCTGGACCCCCTAAGTCACCCATGATCTTCTGAAGTAAACACTTGGCCCCATGCTATATGC
The DNA here is from genome assembly GCF_036850995.1 of Saccopteryx leptura. Lineage (NCBI taxonomy): Eukaryota > Metazoa > Chordata > Mammalia > Chiroptera > Emballonuridae > Saccopteryx > Saccopteryx leptura. The sequence continues at coordinate 131,638,003 of NC_089516.1, read as the reverse complement.
CATAAGAGAGGTACTTGGTAGCTTCATGCTGGGCTCTCCTGGAATAAACCCTAAGTCTGCGGCTCTCCATATCCAGCTAGCATATGTCTTGGGTCATGCAAGCAGCACCCCAGAAGGGTGGCATAAATACCAATGTATCCTTACTACATGATAGGGCTAATCCTGGCACCTCTGGCATCTCTCACGTGCAAGAGAGAGTGATTTTCTCTGCTCTCATGGTTTTTGTTTGTTTGTTTTTTGCCCGATGCCACTGTGCTCAATAGGTCATCCCTCCTTCTTGGAACCCTTGACTTGATTGGAAGGCCGTTGGGATCAACTGACTGAAAGGCAAGGGGAGTCGTACAGCTTATCACCACCATTATATGTCACAGAGCTTGACCAAGAGTTTCTAAAAAGAACGGGACTCAAGGATCAGGACAACTGATTGGATTTCAGGCCATTTTCATAGCATAGGATGCCCATGAAAACAACCTCTTGAATCTGAAATTATTGCAGCCTCTTTGGCCATTGCCAATGATCTGGCCATCTGATACAACCAACAGCAGCAATAAAAAGTTCTTATCCAAGTTTTCTGGCAATCAGGTAAAAATCTCTGGGAATTTCTTGGCTCGTAAACACCAAAACCATAAATTGGGTATGAAAGGCTGGTTCATCATTTGAAGACTGAGTAATGTAATCCATTCCTTCTAAGATAAGGGGTGGAAACAGAACACCTGATGCCATACTGGAGGGTTCCGCAAAGAACATCAGCCATTATAGCCAAATTGGGGGTTCATGGGCCCTCAAGGGGCAATGGCAGGAAAAAGAGGGACATCAAAGACAACCTTGAAAGTTCTGCTCTTTCCTGCTCAAGCAGGCAGGTGAGGATCAAAGCACATTTCCATGGAACAATCTCCAGCCAAACACACTCACGCTGCGTGGTGGCATCTATGTTGTTGCAATTCCAGTCATCGGATTCTTTCAGAAAACTGAAAGCCTTGAGATGATGCCTGGGAATACCATGTGGTATGTTTGTCCCCAGAGCTGACTCTACCCTTGCTCCTTGGGAACATATCTTGGAAAGAAAGCACCCTTCCATGAACATGTACTAAGTATATATTCTGGTAACTTCCAGGATGCTGGAGACACAAATTTCTTTAAATTTTATTCAGTTTTTTTTGGTAACATTGGTTAGTAAAATTATATAGGTTTCAGGTGTATAATTCTATATTGCATCATCTGTATGTTTGTACAGTGTATTCATCACCCAAAGTCAAGTATCCTTCTGACACCATATATACCTCCTTTATCCTCTTCTACCTGCCCCACCATTTTCCTCTGATCATCACTATATTGTGGTCTGTGTCTATGAGTTGTTTGTTTTTGTTTCCTTATTTGTTTAGTACTGAACTTTTTTTTCACCCAGCCCCTACAATGTCCCTCTTCTCTAATTGCTGTCAGCCTGTTCTCTACACCTATGAGTCTGTTTCTAGTTTGAAAAGGGCATGAGTCATTCTCCAGAGTGTCGGGAGCCGATCCACAACTGCTGGCTGACAAGGTCACAGCAGGAGAAGACCCACAACTGCTGGCTGACAAGGTCACAGCAGGAGAAGACCCACAACTGCTGGCTGACAAGGTCACAGCAGAAGAAGATCAAAAACTGCTGATTGACAAAGTCACAGCAGAGAAGACCAATGGCTGCGGGGTGACAAAGTCACTGCAGTGAAGACCAATGGCTATGGGGTGACAAAGTCACTGTAAAGGAAAGGCACAACGATACTTCCCCCTTTGACTTTTTGAATTAATCTGGCCTTATATCCCCCCTTTTTCTGGGTGTGTGCTATTATTTGTGGCACAGGGATAATAGTACCACGCTTTTCCTGTAGATTCATAGTGATTTCTTTGGAAATGAGACAGAGGGTGTGAGTTCCACAGAAAAGCCTGTAAGCCCCTTGAACTGGGCTCATAGACATAAGAGGCTGGCTATGATATCCCTCGTAAAGGGTTAAGTTTGTAGGAGAATTCCTTCTTAATCATGTTAAAAAGAATAGATTGTGACTTGTGAATGGTTAGGAGGCAGTGGCTGTGCACAGAGCACCCTTAGGCCTTCAATTAACATTTTTCCTCCCTAGCCTTTTCATGTGATAAGTAGAGACACATTCCTTTCTTCCTGCTTATTTGATCTGCAAATAGTGGTATATTCTGAGAAGAGTAGAGTCAGAACTTAACTAGTGTTTAAATAAAATGTAGGGAAATCCATGGAATGTCTTGTGTTGCTGCTGGGCTATCTTGCAAGTGCACTCTGCATATCTTTGGGTGAAAGCTATTCTTAATGTTATGTTAATTTCTTTAGAGGCAAGCCTTTCAGAATCTTGTGAGAAAAAGTAGGACACTGCATAAACTCAAGGCCATTTACCTGAGCAAGCGGTGGTCCATTGTTAGTCATCTGCTAAATCTCTCTCTGCCCCTTAACTCACAACATACTAATACTTTAAAAGCTTTTACTGATGTTGTTATCACTATTCAAGTTATTTTGTATTTTGTATGATTTGCTCATAGATGTAAATTAACTGTTATCCGGAAACATGAAAACATAGTGAAACAAAAGCAATAATTAACACCATGTGATTGTAACTCAGTGTGCGTGTATAAAAAGGGAGCTATACTAGCATTTGGCAGAGATGCCTGGCAGAAAATGCTAACCGAAAAATAAAGAGAAAGAAAAGAATTTGGCTCTCTCACTCCATTTTTGCCGACGTTGTCTCCTCCTGTGGGACCCCTGGATCCCCCCCGGGGCAGGACCCCGGCACCAGAGCTCACAACCTAGTGTACAGTCCTAAGGTGGCCCCGAAGTTAACAGGAAATTATATGAAGGATGAGCTCACTTCTCAGTTACCTGCATCTTCTTTCTGTGGAGCCTGAATTTCCCTTCAACGTATAGGCTTAAAAGCTTTCAAACTACCAAAAAGTTGAGATAATAGTACAATAAACACTCATATATCATTTACCTAGATTAAGGAACTGTTTCAACTTTATTTGATCTTCTCTCATTCTGTCTCTCTGTCTCTTTGACTCTCTCTCTCTTTCTCTCTCTCTTTCATACAGGCATAGTTTTTCTTTTAATTTTCTTCTTTTTTAAGATTTCATTTATTGATTTTAGAGAGAGGATAGGGAAAGAGAGGAAGGATGGGGAAGGGTCCAGAAGCATCACCTTGCTTCCCATATGTGTCTTGACCAGGCAAGCCTGGGGTCTTGAACTGGCGGCCTCAGCATTCCAGGTTGACACTTTATCACAGGTCAGGCCACAGACCTAGTTTTTATATTTGCAATTCTACTACAAGTGCACAAAATTCCTCAGTTGCTCCCAAATCACGCTTTGTACCCTGTGTCTAATCAGAGATTATAATTTACTTGTCATGTCTCCATAGTCTGATTTCATCTAGAACACATTCCTAGGGTTTTATTGTTGTTGTTTTTAGAAAATAGTGATGTTTAAAAAAGTTAATTTCAAGCAGACTGCCTCTAAATTTAATTTGTCTGAATCTTTTTTCATTATTAGACTGAAGTTAAACATTAAAGTGTCTCAAGATCTCTCCATTTTTAATTAATTGGGAATTTCCTTTTTACATAAATAAGTAATATGACAAATGTAAATGTCTTATTTTCCTACAAGTTTTCACCCAATGATTTTAGCATCCATTAATACTTTTGTCCTAAGTAAATTATTATACAGGTATTTAAAAAAGGTGATGCTTTTAAGGTCTTTTTCTTATCTATCTGTTAGTTGGCATCGTTTGTTCATCATGGATCAAATTATTTGCACTTCTCTTGAACCATTCAGCTTAGAGATGTTGTGAGGTTTTTTTGTTTGTTCACATTTTGACAGGTTACATACTCTTGTACAGAAGTCACTTTTCATCAGAATCAAACTGGCAGTGTCGTCCTTTGGGTTTCTATGCTGAGTTTTGCCATCTTCAGCAGAGTGACATCATAATACAAGTTGCTAACAACAGGCATATAATCTCTAAATAATAAACAGTTTCCCACCCTTTTCCTAGGATACACCCAAAGTATAGTCTGTAAAGGCATGGTATGCATCTTGACCTACAGAGAACAGAACGGCCCCAATTATATGCTGGACAACATACTGGTGAACCGGATCATTGTTGAACAAGGACTGGTGAACAGGTAATTTGTTTACATATTAAATACTTGATCAAAGGATTTAGAAATTCCTGATTACTGTCAGGAAGAAAGCAAGTAAAAACCATTACAGATGCACCCAAATTGATTTTGAGTTTTCAGGTCTTCCACTAGTACACAAAGTTAGAGATGAGTGGCAGGGACAAGATATGTGGGTATTTTCAGTATAAATTACTTAGTAATAAAGAACCTTGACATACTGCATTTGTCCACTTGTTACAAGAACCAATTAACAAGGGCTATTTAAAAGAAATGCTTTACTCTAAAAAAGGCTGGTGGCAGCAACATTTTCTACTGTAGCATATCCTTCAGCTTTAACCTAGAAGAAGATTGCTACTCTTCCATACATATATATGGAACACTAGCCATATGTGTGTGTGTGTGTGTGTGTGTGTGTGTGTGTGTGTGTGTGTGTGTGTATTAAAGTGGGAAAACCTGTTAGGAGCATTTGCCAGGGGCAGGAAGTATCTTTTGCCAGAAGATGAAAAATAGAGTGTCTTGCTTAGCTAATTGTAAGCTCAGTCTCTTCAAAAATGTTAACTGAGTATCAATTAGCTAAGAGGGGCTCATACAATCTGCCTGTGGTTTGTTAAACATCTGCAATATGCAGAATTCCTTAGCCATTAGCCATTGTTTCTGGTAAGTGTCTTAAAGCTGAACTGTCCCATGTATGACACTCCTAGAGCTAAAATCGGTACAAGTCCTCAAAGTCTGGAGTGTGAGGAGTAACCCCGGTGGTCTTTCATGTACAGCAGGGGATGCCCAGATGGTAAAATCTAGAAGTGGGGACAGAAAGTCACCCATTGCCACACCACCACCTGCAGGAGGGAGCCTATGATTAAAGCGCCAAGGGAAAACAGCATTAAAGCAAGCTCAGTGGCCTTATGTGAGAAGTTAGGAGTGCTTAACCTAAACTGAAAGTCAGTAGTAGCCATGGTCTGTGCTGAAAAGCCTTGAGCATTTAACTCTAAGTACCAAGGATTCCAGTAGCCAGGATGGTTTGAGACGGCATCCAAACAGACTGCCACTGTTGCAGTCAGAGCATGGGCCAGACCTTTCACCCACAGCTAACTCATAGCCCGAAGTTGAAGAGCCTCAGGTCCCCTGGCATCCTTCGCTCAAAGGCCCCCATGGTCTCTATGCCCCCACCGCCAACACCCTGGACCAGCATGACACCAGAAAATCTTATATATATTATATGGTATTTCAACTACTATTTCATAAGTGTTTATGCCAGGCACTGTTTACATGTCATACATACATTATTGTCCTAACACCTCTGCAGTTCCCCTGCCAAGAAAAGTTACCATCCTCATATGGCAGTAAAAAACCTGAATATAGAAAAATTGAGTGCCTTGCCCAGAGCCAGAATTCAAACCCAGATCAATCAAGTTCCTGAGCCTTTTTTTTTTTTTTCTATTCACTGTTAGATCATATTTTCCCCCTGGGAGAGAAACACTATTTTATTAGTCATGAATTATGAATGTCACTTTTTCTGCACATATATGAATCTCAAAATGAGCCATGCTTAGTACTCTTACATCTCAGTTACAAAGTTCTGATGCCTGGATGGACAAAAAGCCTTGTGTGTGACTGGACAGGAATCAAGGTTTTTAGGAGTTCCGGCTGGTTGCATCTCTCTACTGTTCAGGTGGTGCATGTGTTTTATATTTCTTTGAGGACTTGACAGTATTCACCCCCCTAATAGCTTCAATACTGAGTTCCCTGGACAGTGTTAATACAGTAACACCTGAGCCCAGTATATTTCCTGGAAATGCATGTACCCAGAAAGGTATTGATAGAACAAATAGCAGATATGTGAAATTCTCAGGTTGAACCAGAAATTACTTACTGGCTTCTCACCAGGGCCAACAAGCACTGTAAAAACCCTGAAGACCGTTAACTAACAGTCAACCTCTGGTGTCTGAGAAAAACAACTATATAGACCAATGACAAGACCATGTAACAAAACTTACATACTAAAAACTGTGGGCTCCTGGAGCTGCCTATTAACAGGCCAAGCAAGTCTTCTGAGCATTAATCTGAGATTATCAGGAAGAAAGGAGAATTTTCCAATCAAAGCAGGATATCTTCAGAATTGCATCGAAAAAAGGTAAAAAAAGAAAGTAAAGTACCTAGGGATAAACTGAACCAAGGAGTCGAGAGACCTGTACTCTAAAACTAAAAGCCATTGAAGAAATCAATTAAAGAGGACACAAGTAGATATTGTGCTCATGGATTGGTAGGATTAATGACCATTGTTGAAATGACCATATTACCCAAGGTCATTTACAGATTCAAGGCAATTCCTTTCAACATACCAATGTCATTCTTCTCATACCTAGAACAAATAATCCTAAAATGTATATGAAGCAAAACAAAACAAAAAAAGACCCTAAATAGTCAAAGCAACCTTGACAAAGAAGAACAAAGTTGGGGATATCACACTACTTGATCGCAAATTATACTACAAAGTTATAATATCAAAGCATGATGGTACTGGCACAAAAACAGACACATAGATCAGCGAAACTAAATAGAGAGCCCAGAAATAAACCCACACTTACATGGTCAACTAATTCATGAAAACAGAGGTAAAAGTATACACTGGATTAATGACAGTCTCTTCCACAAGTGATGTTGCGAATAGTGAAAAGATACATGCGAGAGAGAGAGAGAGAGAGAAAGAGAGAGAGAGAGAGAGAGAGAGAGAAAGAGAAGACTGAACCAACCTCTTATGCCATATACAAAACTAAACTCAAAATGGGTTAAAGACTTAAAAATAAGGCCAGAAATCATAACAGTCCTAGAAGAAAACTAGGATGTAAACTCTTTGACATCAGTCTGAGTAATATGTTATTTAATAAATCCCCTCAAGTAAGGGAAATATAACCAAAAAAACCCAAAACAAAATAAATGAGACTTCATCCAACTAAGAGGTTTCTGCACTGAGAAGGAAACCTTCAACCTTCAACCAAAAAACAAAAAACCATAAAGAGACAATTTAATGGGAGAATATATTTTAAAATATTTTTATCAAATAAGGGGTTGGAATTCAAAATATACAAGGAATTCCTAAAACCCAGTAACAAAAAATAAAAATAAAGACCCAGTCAAAAAATGAGTGCAGGACACAAAAAGGCATATCTTCCAAGAAGACATACAGATAGCCATCAGACATATGGAAAGATGCTCAGCATAACCAATCATCAAGGAAAGGCAAATCAAAACAGCAATGAGATATCACCTCACACCAGTTGAAATAGCTATTATCAAAAAGCCAGTAATGAGATGTGTTGGTGGGGATGTGAAGAAATGGGGAACCCTTGTGCACTGTGGGTGGGACTGCAAACTGGTACAGCCTCTATGGAGAAACAGTATGGAGATTCATCAAAAATGTAAAAATAGATATACCATACAACCATCATTTTCAATCCTGAGTATTTATTCAACAGGAAAAAAATACTAACTTAGAAATATAGATGCACTTCTATGTTCATTGCAGCATGATTTATGATAACCAAGATATGGAAGGAGCCTAGGTGTCCATCAATAGATCAATGGATAATGAATTTGTGATATCTGCGTGCATGCACAGACACACACACACACACACACACACACACACACATACATGCACATGCACACACAGTAATAGTGTGCAGCAAAAGAAAAGAATGCAATCTTGCCATTTGCAATAACATGGACGGACCTAAAAGGTACTATGCTAAGTGAAAGAAGTCAAACAAATACAAATGCCTTATGGTTTCAATTACACGTGGTATCTAAAAAACAAAACACAACAGACTCATAGACTCACAGATCAAACGGATGATAAGCAGAAGGGAAGGGGTGGGAAGATGGGTAAAAAAAGGAATGGGCTCAGTGGTAGACCGTTGGCTGGTGTGAGGAAGTTCTGGGTTTGATTCCCAGCCAGGGCACACAGGAGAAGCGCTCATCTGCTTCTCCACCTCTCCCCTTCTCCTTCCTCTCCGACTCTCTCTTCCCCTCTCGCAGCGGAGGCTCCATTGGAGCAAAGTTGGCCCGGGCACTGAGGATGGCTCCATGGCCTCTGCCTCAGGCGCTAGAATGGCTCTGGTCACAAAAGAGCAATGCCCCAGATGGGCAGAGCATCGCCCCCTGCTGGGCATGCCGGGTGGATCTTGGTCGGGCGCATGTGGGAGTCTGTCTCCCTGCCTCCCCGTTTCCAACTTAAGAAAAATACAAACAACAACAAAAAAAAGGAGGATATGTTGAAATAGCAGATACTTTTTCAAAGAAGAGCAATTATGATCTAGGGCACTTTATTTATTTATTCAGAGACAAAATTAACATATCACAAATTTCTCCTTCTGAAATGTAAAATTTTGTTGTTGTTGTTTTTAGTATATTCACAAAGCATATTCATGTGCAAGCATGAATCCAGAATCTTTTCATCACAACCGAAAGAAAACAGATACCCAACAGTAATCATCACCATTATCTTCAACCTCACCAGCCCTGAAAACGACCAATCTGAGTTTTGGCTTTACGGGTTTGACTATTTCATACATGTCCTACACCTGGAGTCATACAATGTATAGAAGAACTTTGTGACGGGCTTCTTTCAGGTAGCAGAATGTTTTCAAAATTCACCCATGTTGTAGGAGGCATCACTACTTTATTCTTTTATTTGGCCAAGTATTCCTCGCTTGCATGGATCTACCATTTTATCAAGGAATCAATGGATGGACATATGTGTTGTTCTTCCATTTGGCTTTGATGAATAAAGGTGCCATGACTATTTGGGTAAGATTACTTGTGTCAAGATATGTTTTGAGTTGTCTTGGATATGTACTAGGGAGTGGAATTGCTGGTTCACATGGTAACTATTTAAATTTTTGAGACATTTGAATAAATATTTTGAATAACTTAATAATTCTTTCGCGTCCTATATTTCTCTCAGGTTTCAGGTCTCTCGTGTTTCGTAAGGCATAAAGTCCAAAAGAGCCGAAACACAAATTTTAGAAAAACAACGGAGCAGTCAATTCTCGCCAACACTTATTCAAGTGCCTTCATCAGAGCCCGTGCGAGTGTCAGGTTTCGAGGTGTGGCCCAGAAATTGGAGTTTTTAACGAGCTCCCCTGTGAAATTCTCCCACCACACGGGGTAGAGAATCTAAAGCCCTGCCACAGGAAATTCTCAAGCGGTCCCACCCCTACACGCACCACTGACCTCCCTGGGCTGAACTTGCCCTGGAGGCGGACCTGCTCGCCCCTCCCCCAGAGCCACGAGGAAGAAAATGTCCGTCTGCTTTAGTGGCATGTGGTTAGGCTGAAGCCTCGCGGTCTGTACGTCCACTGCAGCCGGCACCAGGGCCTGCCAACGGCATCAGACGGGAAGGGAGTCCGAGATAGCCGGGGGTGCGTCCTCCAGTGGGTGTGAGGAGCGGAGCGGGCTGCAGAGGGTCGCCTCCCGCACCTGCCTGGCCGAGGGCCTGGGAGCAGCACCCGCACCGGGTCTCTGTTCCTCCACCAGGTCGCTGTTCCTCCACCGGGTCGCTGTTCCTCCACGTGTGCAGGAAGGTAAGCAACCGCGAGTGAGCGCCGGTTCCTGTCCCAGCGTAAGCGCGGGTATGGATGTCGCGCTGGGTGACCAGCACAAAGGCTACTACTGCCCCGTCGCGGGTGCCGACCACGGAAGGAGCAGTGGGCACCTGCCCTGGCCCCTGAGTGGAAGGGAAACGAAGGAGCGCCAGGTGGCGGCCACCAGGCGACTGTCCCTTCACTGGTGGGGGGCATGGAGAGAGCAGCCGGCGGGCACACGCCCCCGACCCTCAACCGGGGCTGGAAGAGAAGGAGTGGCGGGCATCAGACCCCATATCTCCAAGCGGGACGAAACATGGAAGGAGCCGCCGGCTTCCTTCGCACCCAGAAGCCGCAGCGACCACAGACGACCACCCCTGGTCCACGTGGTTCCAGAGCGCGAGGGAGAGAAGGCCGTGCGTCCCGGAATTCCTTCCGCTCAGCGCAGGCGGGTAGGAACGAAAGGTGGCGGGTCCCTGTCCCGCCCGCATCCCCGACTTTACTCCTTGTCCCCGCCGGGGCCTTCCGGGGGTCTTCCGGGCTGGGCGGTGCCCCTCCAGAGAGCCGGACATTTTCACCACGGGACAGCGCTGCGGATTCCGACTTGAAACCAGCTTCTAGGCGGTGTGAGACTTGTCCCCTTGCCTTTCCCCTAGTGCCCTCTTTCCTCGACGCCCGGTGCCTGTTTCCCCACGGGCCCTGGGAGCGCGCGTTCATTCAGGCGGGTTTGGAGAGAAGCCATCAGCCCCGAGGGGAAGTGAAGTTTTCTTCCGGAAGGGCGAATGGAAGGAAATCTGGCGAGTCAGTTCCGTGGGAGACGGGGGTAACGTGTGGGTCAGTATGGGGAGAGCGGCCACCTGTGAGGCTGGAGTAGGGGAAGGTGGGGCCCAGCCTAAACCATGGATGCCCTCCAGCGACCCTTAGGTGCCTAGACAGGGGAATAGAAGCTCCCTAGGAATGAGTTCTTGCGAGCAGAGCCGCCTCTGAGCTGGGCACACTGCTGTTCCCTTTCCGTGCGACTGGATCCGCCAGACGCATTTTATGAAGAGGATGTTACAGAGACAGGCACTAGGTGTCATTGAACAAATGAGGTGGGAACACTGTGTCGTTTTTTGGTGACTGGACAGGAAGACAGGCATAAGTATTTTTTCTCCCCTTGATACCGTCCAGAGAAAAAGGCAAGTATATGAGTTGTGTGGGCAAATGCAGAGAGGACTCAGCACATGGGCAGGTACCGGTCTTCACACGTATGGACACATGTAGGTGACCGCCCATGTGACCTCAGAGATTGCTCTTAGAACAGTTGGCTGTTTTTAGACTATGTGATCACTGCGTGAGTCTGTGGTTTCAAACTTCATCACCATTTCCCTCTGGCGTTTGCTATGGGTCCCGGGACATGTTAGGCAGCCCTCCTGAGCCTCAAGCTTAAGTGCCCTCATCTGTATTTAAAGCACAATACTAGTACCCACCTCCTCACACTGGGTGAGGGCTAAATTACCTAATCTATGGAGGAGGCTTGAAACAGCACCTGGCTTATAGTGTGCTGAACGTGATAGCGCACTTTGTTATTAAGGCCGACCAGATCCCTGATGGCCTTCCCTGTGCGGTGTGTTTTTCTCATGAGAAAGCCATTGGAATGTCACTGCACGGTGAGGTTCATCGTGAAGCTGGCTGAACTGCACATACCCGGAGTGCAGAAGAATGAGGGATGTTGTAGAGCATGGCTCTCACTGAGATAGCCATGATTGAAGGTGGCTGAATGTTCCTAAAAGCTAGATGGCCTTTCAGGGTTACGCACTAGTATAGTAAGTATATTCCTCTCCTACTTCTTCTGGGACCTGCCTATGTTAAGACATACAAGAAGGTGTGTATATATATATATATATATATATATATATATATATATATATATATATATATATATATATATTAGACTGGGAGTGGAGATACAGGCTAGCACATCTATGGAGAGTTCTCAAAACTGGCAGTGTTCTTAGCCCTGCTCAATGGAACGCTATAGCAGAGCTGTCCGGTACAGCTCTCCTCTCTGCACTTGTGGTTGTTGAGCACTTTAATGTAGCTAGGAGCTGAGTTTATTTTTTTTCTTTGTTTGTTTGTTTTTTTATAAAGTGTGATGTCAATGTCCACATGGCTCTAGTGCCCACTATGTTGGACAGCACAGATGTAGAGGATTTGTGGATGGGTTCGGACATTTTATACAGTTTTTTGGCAAATTGGATGCAGAATTGGAAGTGTATGTGTATTTTTCTAGGAAGTGAGTCCTTGGCTTTCATCCGGTTCTTTTTTGTTGTTGCTTTATGTTGTAAGATGTCTCACCATAAGTCAAAATTTTCCTACGTATAAATAGGCAGACTTCAAGCAATGTGAATGATTTTTAAACAACTTGTCTAAAATTTTCAGCCAAGGGAAGCTCTTTTCTTTACCAAGGACACTTTTATTTAAATTAATTGCATTTACAGTTTTTACATTCCTTCCTTTTTCTTTTTACTACTGTTTACATTTAATATTATTTTGTATTCCTTTCAGGTGTAGAGCTTAGTTGTTAGAAAATCATGTACTTTACAAAGCGTTCCCCCTAATACTTCCAGTACCCACTTAGCACCATACACAGTTATTAAAGTATTATTGATTATTTTTTTATGCTGTACTCTACATCCCTGTGATTATTTTGTAATTACCAATCTGGACTTCTCAGTCCATTCCCAGTTTTCACCCAGTCCCGCAGCCTTCCTTCCTTCTGGTAAACGTTAGTCTGTTCTCAGCATCTATGTGTCTCTTTGTATTTTGTTTGTTTGTTTATACTGTTCTTTAGTTTCCACACATGAGTGAAATCATATGGTATTTGTCTTTCTCTGACTTATTTCACTTAGCATAATAACCTTTATGTCCATCTATGCTGTCGCAAATGGTAAGCTTTCGTTCGTTTTTACGGTTGGGTAATATTCCATTGTATAGATAGATAGCAACACTTTTTTATCCACTCTTCTATTAATGGGCACTGGGTTGCTTCTGTATTTTGGTTGTTGTAAATAATGCTGCAGTGGACATAGGGGTGCATATAATCTTTCAAATTAGTGTTTTGGGTTTCTTCGGATATATACCCAGAAGTGGAAATGCTGGGTCATAAGGCTATGGTACCATCTTTGATTTTCTTGAGAAACCTCCAGACTGTTTTCTTTTAATTTTTTATTTAATTTATTGGGGCGACATTGGCTAATAAAATTCTATACGGTTCATGTTTACAAATCTATAATACATTATCTATATAGTGTATTTACTGTTTTCCGTCCTGAGAGCCATCCTGTCAGGTGTGAGGTGGTATCTCATTGAGGTTTTCTTTTGTGTTTCTCAGGTGATTAGTGACACTGAGCAATTGTTCCTATGTCTTTTGGCCATCTGTCTGGACTCTTAGGGGTTTTTAAACAGAGTTTGGATATGAACCCCTTATCGGATATATCACGGGGGAATATCTTTCCCCATTCAGTAGATGGTCGTTTTGGTTTGTTTATAGCTTTCTTCACCATGAAAAAACTTTTTGGTTTGATTGAATCTCATTTGTTTATTATTATTGTTTATTATTACTACTATTATTTTGGTTTCCCTTGTCCGAGAAAATATATCAGAAACAAATACTGCTAAGAGAAATGTCCAAGATTTTATTGCCTATATTTTCTTGTAGGAGTTTTGTGGTTTCGAGTCTTAATTTAAGTCTTGAATCCACTTAGAGTTTATTCTTGTCTATGGTGTTAGGAGGTGGTGTAATTTCATTTTCCGCATGTATCTGTCCAGATTCCCCAGTACCGTTATTGAATAGACTGTCTTAACCTCATTGCATGTTCTTGCCTCCTTTGTCAAGTGGTAACTGACCATATAGGTGTGGGTTTATTTCTGGGCTGTCTATTATGTTCCATTGATCTCTGTGTGTGTTTTTATGCTGGTCCCATGCTGATCTGATTACTTAGCTTGGTAGTATAGTTTGATGTCAAGTGACGTGAGACCTCCAACTTGGTTCTTTCTTTCTGCCGCGGGGACAATGAACTACTCGGAGGCCAGATAACACGCTCCGCGGGGCCCGGGGGAGGCAGCAGGTCCAAGGACTGAAGCCCCGTCCACAGCCTTGCTCAGATATTTATTAGCCAGTACAAATAACTCAAGGAAGTGGACACCAGAAGTTTTCAGGGGGTGAAGTAAAGGACAAGGAACATGCTGACTTTTAATCTCTGTTCCTAGAGGCTAAACTATATCTGTTGCTGAATCCTATCCCGCTGTTTTGCGTTTGCAGTACGGGATCAGAGAGGCCCCTGGACTCTCGTCTGCTCCGGGCTTTTGCCCTAGGATGCCTCTGTCTCTGATTGTTTACCCTAACTCTGCAAGTCTTCACAGCATATTCCTACATTTGCCCCCAAATTACTGCATTGTTTGGGGATTTTGTGGTTGCAGATACATTTCTGTATTATTTGTTCCAGTTCTGTGAAATGCACAATTGGTATTTCGATAGGAATTGTATTGAATCCATAATGCTTCGAGTAGTATGGACATTTTAAAGATGCCAATTCTTCTTATCCATGAGTACCATATGTGTTTCCATTTATTTGTGTCTTCTTCAATTTCTTTCTATTTCTTCCTTCAGTGTCTTATCATTTTCCAAGTATAAGTCTTTTACTTTATTCCTCAAATTTATTCCTAGGTATTTTGTTTGGTGCCACTGTAAATGGGATTGTTAGTTTCCCTTTCTGTTAGTTAATTATTGGTGTATAAAAATGCAACCAGTTTCTTGGTGTTTATTTTGTATCCTGCTTTACTGAATTCATTTATCAGTTCTAATATGTATATTTTGGTGGATGCTGTAGGGTGCTCTATGTACAGTATTATGACAGTTTTACTTCCCCCTTTCCAATTTGGGTGCCTTTTATTTCTTCTCCTTTCCTGATTGCAGTGGCTAGGATTTCCAGTACTATGTTGAATAAGAGTGGGGAAAGTGGGTATCCCTGTCTTGTTCCTGATCTTAAGGGAAATGATTCTATTTTTCCCATTGAGTATGATGGTAGATGTGGGTTTTTCATATATGACCTTCATGATGTTGAGGTATCTTCCTTCTTTTCTCACTTTACTGAGATTTTTGTTTTGTTTTATCGTAAATGGGTGCTGGATTTTGTCAAGCTTTTCTGCATCTGCTGCTATAATCATGATTTTTATACTTTATGTTTATGTGGTCTATCATGTTAATGGGTGAGGATATTGTACCAGCCTTGCATCCCAGGAATAAATCCTATCTGATCATGGTGTGTGAGCTTTTTTTTTTTTTTTTTTTTTTTTTTTTTTTGTGTGTGTGTGTGTGTGTGTGTGTGTGTGTGTGTGAGCTTTTTAACGTATTGCAGGATTCTATTTGCTAATACTTTGTTGAGGATTTTTGCATGCATATTCAACAGGGATGTTGCCCCATAATTTTCTTTCTTTGCGGTGTCTTTATCTGGTTTTGGAATGAAGATAATGCTGGCCTTGTAAATGTGCGTTGGAGTCTTCCCTCCTCTTGAAGTTTATGGAATGGTGCTTGTTTTCCTTTGAATGTTTGGTAAATTTTACCAGTGGACTTATCTGGTCCAGGCCTTTTGTTTGTTGGAAGTTTTTTGATTACTGTTTCAGTTTCATTAGTTATAATCCTTCTCTTCAAATTTCCGGTTTCTCCTCAATTCAGTGGTAGAAAACTATGTTTCTAGGAATTTATCCATTTCTTCTAGATTATCCAATTTGTTGGCACGTAGTTGTTCATAATATTCTCTTAAAATCTTTTGTGTTTCTGTGGTTTCAGTTTTTACTTCTCCTCTGATATTCATTTCTGATATTATTTATTTGGGTCATCTCTCTTTTGTTTTTGCTGAGTCTGATTAAAGGTTTGTCAATCTTGTTTATCTTTTCAGTGAACCAGGTGTTGGTTTCATTGACCTCCTGTATTGTTTTATAGACTCTTTCATTATTTCTGTTCTGTTCTTTATCATTTTCCTTCTTTTATTCACCTTGGGCTTTGGTTGCTGTTCTTTTCCTACTTCCTTTAGGGGAAAGATCAGATTTTTTGAAATTTTTCTTGTTTCTTGAGGTAGCCGTATAAAGCTATGAATTCCATCTTAGGACTGCTTTCGGTGTGTTCACCAGATTTTGGTTTGTTTTATTCCCATTTTCATTTGCCTCAAGGTATCTTTTGATTTCTTCCTGATCTCATTGTTAACCCGTTTATTGTTCAGAAACATGTAATTTAGCCTCTATTAGTGTGTTTTTCTGTTTTGTTTTATTTCCTTGTAATTGATTTCTAGTTTCACACCATTGTGGGTCAGAGAAGATGCTTGATATTATTTCAAACTCCTTTAATCTACTGAAACTTGTAGAGTTTCCTAACATGTGGTCTACCCCAGAAAACCTTCCATGTGTACTTGAAAAGGAAGTATAGTCCTGCTTTGGGGTAAAATGACCTGATAATGCCAATTAAATCTATCTGATCCAGTGTGTCATTTAAGGCCACTGTTTCTTTGTTGATTTTCTGTCTGGAAGGCCTACCCATTGACCCTTTTATCATTATGTAGTGTCTTTATTATCTCTTACTATATATAGTCTTCGTTTTAAAAAGTGTATTATTTAAGATATAAGTATTGCTGCCTCAGGTCTTTTTTAAAAAATTCTATTTGCATGAAATACCTTTTGCCATCTCTTTACTGTCAGTCTGTGAGTTTCTTTTCTTCTGTGGTGGGTCTCTTGTAGACAGAATATATACTGGACTTGCTTTTTTACTGATTCAGCTACCTTAATGTCATTTTATAGGAGCATTTAAACCATTTTCATTTAAAATGATAGTTGATAGGTATGCATTTATTGCTATTTTATTCTTTATAACGATGATTCTCTTTTTCTTTCTTTCTTCTTCTTGAAGAATTCTCCTTAACATTTTCATCAGATCCTAAAAACCATCCAAACGATGACAACTGCTACTTTAGGGCTTTGCTGGAAAGCAAGCAGTTAATGGAGATAAGGATGACCTCTGGTAACCACTGCTGTTTCTCCTTTCTCACTTGCCTTGTCCTCTGCTGTAGGTGTCTCCCGCAAGAAGTACACAAAGAAACAAATTGGAATCTGAGACTTCAGCTGCCAGGAACCTTGTACACTGCTGGAAGGGGGCAATGGATACTGTCTTCCGTTGTGCAATGCAGGCCGCCTTGAATCTGGGCTCGACGTTTCCAGAGTATGATATTGACTCGGAAGTCTTCCGTCAGCGCTTCAGGCAGTTCCGTTTCAAAGAAGCAGCTGGGCCTCATGAAGTTTTCAACAAACTCCGGGAGCTTTGCTATCAGTGGCTGAAGCCAAAGCTGCGATCTAAGGAACAAATCCTGGAGCTTCTAGTGTTGGAGCAATTCCTAACAATTCTGCCCCGGGAGCTAGAGACCTGGGTGACAGAACAACGCCCAGAGACTACAGAAAGAGCAGTGTCACTATTAGAAGACTTACAGACTGAATTTGAGCTACCAGAGCCACAGGTGAGAAAAGAGTCAGGGATCTGGGTAATTAGACTAAAGGGTACCAGAGACAGGTGGGATTGGATCGGACATTTGCCCCGTGTCTTTCTTCAGCCCCACGATTTCACCACACTTCTTTTCATCTCTCTCTTCCAGTGGAGAAAACATGTGGGTCAGTGGTTTTCAACCTCCTCAGACTCAATCCCCCTCTGTAACAAGTATTTTCTAATGTCCCAGTAAATGTACCTAGATGAAATTCATAGATAATAGAACCTACCTACAAGCACTCATCAGAAACACCAATATTACACTCTAGTGTCTGCAGACCAAATCTGGCTGCAACCCATTTTGTATGTGAGCTAGTCATGGTTTGGACCTGTTAAAGCATTGTTAGAAAACCAAAGAGGAAGAAGGTGAGTAAATCGCATTCTGAATGTGGCACACAAAGCGTAAAATATTTACTGTCTGGCTCTTTGCAAACAAAGTAGGCCAACTTTGAGTCAAGTAGAGTCTCGGAGGAATTTAAATAAAAGGAACAGAGTTGACTAGAAACCAAAAAGCATTTCAGCGTGCACATGTCCTGGCTTGAGTGGCTTCAGAAGACCTTATGAAGTTGTCAGACGCTTGCCTCTACTCAGACTCCCTGTGAAGGCTACAGGCAGTAATTCAGGCCAGCAGAGCTCAAACACTATGAGCAGTGTTACTGCTGGTCATGTGATTTTCCAGAGTGGCAAAGAAATCTTGGTGAACCTGAACAATTAGTAGTATAGTCTTTCTTTGAAAAGAAAAGAAAGAAAGAAAAAGTAAGAACACTTTTTTTTTTAAATTTACACCTTACATTCAGTATTACTTTTTATTAGCTCTAGGCACACAGCATAGTGGTTAGACAGTCATAGAGTTTACGAAGGGTTCCCCCGATAATCCCAGTACCCACTGGGCACCATACATAGTTATTACAGTATTGACCATATTCCCTATACTGTACTTTACATCCTCACCATGACTTTCATTTCCAAAGCAGTGCTTGCCTAGAAAAGTTAAGTCATGCTAAGGTGTGCAATAACGTTTTGAGATTATATGACGAACAATGTGAGGGTGTCGATTGGTTCTTTTTACCTATGTCAGTGGTCGGCAAACTCATTAGTCAACAGAGCCAAATATCAACAGAACAACGATTGAAATTTCTTTTGAGAGCCAAGTTCTTTAAACTTAATCTATATAGGTAGGTACATTCCTTATTGAGGTAGCAGCCGCACGTGGTATTTTGTGGAAGAGCCACACTCAAGGGGCCAAAGAGCTCGTGAGCCACAGTTTGCCGACCACTGACCTATGTGGATATTTGAGGGGGACAGTCCAAAGTTGGTAGGGACCTGGAGTTCTGCACTGTGCATTATCTATACTCCCATCTCTGCCCACTCAATTGTGATAGCCACCACCTGCCACCGTATTCTAGACACCTAGGGGCGGTGGCCTGGCCCTCTGCTCAGAACCCCCGAGGAAAACCTGTTGGAGGCTTGCGATAGCTGAGCACAGGCCGTCATCTTTGGAGAAGGGAGGAAGTGTTTCTAGTTGGGCATGAGGGGCGCTGCAGTCTTGTGTGTTGATGGGATTTGGTAGTTAGCCTGTACGGACAGGACTCTGTTCCAAAGTTTCCTGCCTCCAAGATGGAATGCCTTTATGGTTTCCCTTCCCTTCTGTGTCTCTTTGTTTGGCTTATGCATGAGATTTTTTTTCTTCGTGTGGTCTTATCCTGCATTGTCAGTATGACAGGCACCAGCCAAGTGTGGCTCTGGAGCACTAGAAGTGTGGCTGGTCCAGATTGGGTAGGCTGCGAGGATAAATGCATACAGCACTCAGAAGACTTAGGGTGAACAATGAGGTAGATGACATAGCTCATTAATAATTTTGAATGCTGTTTACATTATGAAATTATGCTATTTAGATATATGTTGTTAAATAATGGATATTGTTAAGATTGACTTTACCTATTTCTTCTATTTTTCATATGACTGCTGGAAAATTTAAAATGACTTTGGTGGCTTGCATTTTATTGCTACTGGGCACAGCTGGTCTAGACTTTAGAGTGATGGGCTCTGGCATTTCCTCCAGATCTTTACCCCGGACATGCTTTTGGATGACCTGGCAGCAGTTGGAATGGCAGACATACCACCAAACATCCACGTGGAGGTACCCCCTCTCCAAGCAGTGGGACCTGTCTCCGAGGCCCCAGTGGCAGAGGCGTGGATCCCACCGGCAGGGTTGCAGGAGCTGAGCTATGGTGCTGCTGGGGAAGGCCAGCCCCTTCTGGACCCTGGTAAGACACGGGTTTTATTTCCTTTCCTTGATTTCTGTTTTTGGAGCTCAGAAGCTCTCCAGGGTTGAGGTTGTTTAGAAACACCGAATATCCAATGAAAATGGACCACTCTGTTAAAGACTAGGAGGAGGAAATTAGATTGAACACATTAGATTGAACAAGATTCAACATCCCTTAAGCTAATGAGCCTGCTCATGAAAGAGGCATCGGCCGAGAATGTTGCACAGGAAATCGATGGGAATTTTGGTAGTACGAATAAAGATGAATTTCCCCCAGCAAGTTTTTGTCAATGACATCTGTGGCGGTGTGAGTCCCAAGGGCCTTGGTTGCTCTTATGGCTTAAGAGCCACATTCAAACATGATACCTTATTAATGTACTCGCTTCAGATCCTTTAAGAGGATTTAATTGATTACTACAATAAAATGAATATGTATCTTATCCCTAAAAAGCTAGAGCAGTGTTTCTGCAAGTATAGCAAGCAGCTTCTCCTATCAGGATCACACAGGCTGGGTTCATTTTTCACAAGCTCTCCAGGTGAGTGCTGTGCATACTATGGTTTCAGGACCACTGCCCCAGACAGCACAGGAGTTAGTCCCAGGAGAGAAATTCCAGGGTAAGAAAGGTTCATAGAAGTTCGTGGAAGTCTCAAAGGTGATCAGGGACTTTCCAAAACTGTACAGAAGGAGAAACCACAGGGTTCTCCGGCCAGGCCCTGGGAGATACCATGTTAGAAAATATTGTCGTACATGAATTCAAAAATCTTGTGAACTTTTAGGTACCTTGCCTGGGTTCCTTGCTTTTCCGTGTCCTGACTAGGTGCGTGAGAATGGATATCCAGACACTTGGACCCATTTGCTCTTGAAGCCAATAGAAATTCCAGCTCTAGTGCTTCCTGTACCCCTCTCTTGTGGTTTCTATTCCGAGTGCTCTCTCTCTTCTCGGGGTGTCGGGCAGACAATGAAGAAGGGTACATGTGAGACTACACTGTCTTTTTGGAAAGGATGATTTGGTCCATTCCAAGCACACCTGTACGACCATATGTTATTTATATGTGCAATGCTACCCACCCTTACACAGTTCATCTCATAATGTCACAGTGTGGTTATTTGGTCCTGAACTTGTCTCCTTTTCTGTATTCATCCTGTTTGTCTGGTACCAAATCTTGAACTTTGCTCTGGCAAGTGCTGGGCATATAGAAGACACGGGCTTGGTCTTGTTTGCAATAGCGGTGGGTGACCAGGAGGAAACACCCAAAAGGAGAGATATATAACCATTAAGGTCAAAACCAAACTATATAGAATATTGTCGTTTATACTCCAGTCTTTATTTTGCCTACATCTCTTATCTGTTAACAAGCTTTTACAAACCTGTGTTTCTGTTTATGCCTGCAACAAGTGGCAGAACCTTGCCAGTCGTGTTGAATTATGAATCATTCTGCATGAGTTCCCATCACATGTGCGGATTTGCTCCTCTTAGCGGCAGTGCTGGGTGCAGAGAGCAGCACTGTTGCTCTTGATTTGCGTACTTGAGTCTCTAAAGCACAGGAACGTCCGGTATGTTCAACAAGGGAGAGAGAGAATGATGTAACAAGTGAAGTATATCTGTTAGGAGGAGAGGAACCTACTCCTTTCTCAACACTGTTTAAAGTGATATAATATGCTTTGTCTTCCGGACTGGGAGGTCTCCATGTCTACTTCCTGGTCACCAAAGTCTCATCCTCTTTACCACTTGTAGAGGGCCCAAGGGGTCTGCAAGCAGAGCTAGGAGAGAGATATGACCAGCAGGTAGGTGGCAGGAGTACGCACAAGCTTTGCTGGGCAACTCTGTCAGGTGTGCCTGTGTAGGAAGTCAGGAGGAGGACCAGGGAACTCCACAGGGAGTAAGGGCTCGAGAGGGGGCTTGCCTGTCTAGGTGAGGATGTAGCCCATTAGCAAGCACACTGGGAGTCTCCAGGTCATAGAATGCCAATGGGCAGCAGCAGCTTGGGGTCATATAACCACAAGGCTCCACCTTTTCAGTGCCTAACAGATGTGGGGTGATAGTTTCTGGGCTATGCAAAGGAGGCCGGCTCTAAGTGGCTAAAAATCTGCTTCTGGGAGCTGATATTTGAATGCTTGGATGTGTGAGAATTTGAGTTTGCAGCATGCAAGCTTTTGAGTAAGGAGTCCCAGTGAGAGTGAAGAAATGAGCAGACTAGAGCCCAATACAAAGAAGGCTCGTCCATACCCTTAGGCTCGTTTCCAGCACAACCTCTTGGGTCCTCTCTGTGGCGTTTAAAGGTAAAGAAAAGAGCCCTGTCCACAGAAGGTGGCATAGAGGCATGACTTCTGACTGACTGATGTTCAGTGTCGGCCAAAATATCGTGGAGCCAAGCTATAAAACACACAGTGAGCATCCTTCTATGTGCATGTGCCAGCAGGACAGATTTCTAGGTTAGGAACGATTGGTTAGGGAGCCTATGCATTTAAAACTTGAATAGATATGGACAAATGTGCTGCAAAATTATTGCACCAATTTACCCTCCCACCACAGCATGTGAGTGCGAGTGTCTGCTTGCCTCCACTCACAGCCGTGCTTTGTGATGAGCACCAGGGCTGTTCTCCCTTTATTGGCAGACAGATGGAGGGCTGATACCTGTGAAAATCCTTTCAATCATTGTCCAGTTCATGCCGCATTTGTGGTAGCATTTTATGGAATGGGTGACTAGAGGGTGGCAACTGAAATCCGAAGGGTGGGAGATGGCTCAGAGGAGGATGGTTAGCGGCCTTAGCTGACACGGGCTGTGAGCTTAAGCTGGGGAATACAAGCTCAGAGTAGTGGCAGGAGCAGACCCTTGAGAGTCCAGAAAGTGGAGGCTGAGTGCACCTGAGCCAAAAAAAAAAAAAATCAGAATGTCACACAGGAGAGAGGTGGGTGGCGGTAGGCTTGGTGCACAGTGAAGAAGTACATGACGTTGACATCCAGCAAGGTGCTCCAGATTGGGCCAGCTTCTTTGAAGGCTGGCACTGGCACCAAGGAGTACTGTGCCAGGCTGAGGAAGCAAGGGGACAGTTCTCAGTCTCTTTCGGTTTGGTGCTACACAAAAAGGGGCAGCTGGACTGACGATGATACTCCTGGCCTTGTTCTCATGGGTGCTAGATTCTGCTCCCGGGGCTGCTTCAGTCCTTGACTAGTCACATCTCTAGCTCCCTACTTTCACCCAAGGGGCACATGTCTGGGTTGCTTTCATGGTGACCTGCGATGAATCTACAGCCTGAAGAGTTTCAAGTCCATGCTTTATGTATCAGATGGGAACTGCCATATGAACATATCCTGCCATTCTGAACTTGTTTTCATGTCTCTCTTATGGGGAAATTCTCCGCCTTCAGGTTTCTGCCACCCTAAGGCTGTGCTGCTGTCCGCTCCACCCCCCCACCCCCGCCATGACCTTTCACATTGCTCACACTTTTGCTTGATGGCAACTATCCTTTGACCCATGACATCCAGTTTTATTTGACCCGGGGCTTATACGCTCTCATCCCAACCTTACCTTTGAAGTGGAAGCATAACCAAAATGAAGAGTTGTATTTTGAATCCCTTCATTTGAAATATATGGTATTTTAGTCGACTTCCTATGCTTCTCAATATATGTTCTAAAAGCTCAATTTTCTTTCGGGTTAACATTAGTCAAACCAACTTCCTAATGTCTGTTTACTAATTCTGATATTTAAGCATTGCCCTGTATTTCATTCTGAAATGAGCCACTTCCAACTCACACTTGATTGCAGACCCGTCAACTTGGCCAGAACTGAGGTGGGGGTTGGAAAGAGGACCGAGCCACTGTGGCCTTCACTGAGGAGAGGCGTGGTAGAACACAAGGGGACAGCGAGTTTAGAAACTTCTCCTGGTTGTCCTTACATAGACACCGAGAAACATTGTTTGGTGATTATTTCGGTTTGCTTCAAGAGACTCTACTTCTAGACTTCAGCTGAAACAAACAGATTATTTGTTGCCCATTGCCGACCTACCTCAGTTGCCATTTTAATTTGAATATCTCTTTAAAAATTCTTCCGGTAACCATTTTCCTAACCCCCACTTTGGCCTCTCATTTTCTTCACTTGGCAGTCAATAAAACAGTGTTTCTCAGCTTTAATCTGCCAACACTTTAGGAAGGTTGAGTTCGTGTTCTGGCCCTCACCTACGTAATTCCATTCTCAAAACAGATGTGGAATTCATTCAGTGCATTGATTTTGCACCAGTATTGATTCACTTCCTTCTGTAAATTGGAGGAGAGTAGCTTTGAACTGAGCACAATAGGATCTCCCCTCCGCCCTGCCATTTGGCTTTCTTCTTATCTTGAAAGCGCGTGCGCGCGCACACACAGACACGCACACACAACTTGTCAGAGGCTCCTGGAGAAGCACTGCTGAGAAGGGTAGTAGGCAGATATTGAGAGGCCACGTGTCCAAGAAAGAGACCTGGACTCTGAAAAATCCGGTGTGGATTCAAACTATCCTTCCTCCAATCTCTCCTTATGGCCAGGACACCCACAATCAGAGCCTGACCCTGCAGCGGCCTCGGAGAGAGACCTACAGGATTGCAAGGAAGTGCAACAACTGTTGGAATTGCTTGACTTCAAGATAGGTAGGTGAGGGTTTGTGAAATGTTTGGGAAGAAATGAAAGTAAAATTCGTCCTGACTCCCAGGATAAAGAGATTTGGGATATACACTTGGAATTATTTCCATCTTCCCACTAGCTATTGATTAGAAACCTTCTCAGTCTGTCTCTTCATTCCCCTTGGGACATGGTGACACTTGAAATTCCTATCCACGTTCCTGATTTTGATATTGGGAGAAAAGAAAAATGTCAAATCACAGAAAAACTGAAAAGTATATAACCATTTTCTGGGTTTTTGTTTGTTTGTATTTTACTGATAGAAACACACACACAGAGAGAGAGAGAGAGAGAGAGAGAGAGAGAGAGAGAGGCAGGCAGACAGGAAGGGAGAGAGATGAGAAGCATCAATTCTTCGTTGCAGCAGTCCAGTTGTTCACTGATTGCTTTCACATATGTGCCTTGACCAGGGGGCTACAGCAGAGAGAGTGACCCCATGCTCAAGCCAGTGACCTTGGGCTCAAGCCAGGGGCCTTGGGCTTCAAGCCTTTGGGTTCAATCCAGTGACCATGGGGTCATGTCTGTGATCCCCCACTCAAGCTGGCGACCCTGTGCTCAAGCTCGTGAGCCTGCACACAAACCGGATGAGCCCTTGCTCAGACCGGAGACCTCAGGGCTTCGAACCTGGATCCTCAGCATCCCAAGCCAACACTCTATCTGCTGCACCACTACCTGGTCATCCTATTTTCTCTTTCTTTAGACAGAAATGCACTTCTTGGTCCCAGTTCACCAGAAGACTCTGAAGAGCCAAAAACTCAACTGGAAAATCACACAGAGCAGCTACCCGGAGACCACGCATTGCCTGTTGATGACTGGAACCCCTTTCCAGGAGACAGAGCTCAGAGATCCAACAAGGAACAACCCCTCAGCTCCAGTGCCCTTGAGCAAAACAGTGTCCAAAAGCAAGCACACCGATGTATTCAGTGTGGGAAATGTTTTGTTTCCAAGAAGGTACTTAAAGGGCACCTAAGAATTCATTCAGGAGAGCTCCCTCATGAGTGCCTTGAATGTGGGAAAAGATTCCTTCGTAAGTCCAACCTACAACGGCACCTCCGAGTTCATTCAAGGGAGGCACCCTATAAGTGCAGTGCGTGTGAGAAGCGATTCACTCGGGCGTCACAACTCATGGAACACCAGGAAACCTCTTCTCCTCAAGGAGTGTACACTTGCCCTGACTGTAGGTCGCAATTTTGTGTTAGAAAATATTTTATGCAACACCAAAAAAGCCACACAACTGTAAAACCCCATAAATGTCACAGTTGTGGGAAGAGATTTAGTCAAAAAAGAGACCTTCATGTGCACCACATGGCACACACTGCAGAGAGACCGTTTGTGTGTGAGCAGTGTGGGAAAAGCTATAGACAGAAATCAAGCCTTGCTTTTCATTTAAGAAACCATCCTAGGGGAGAAGCCATTGTTCTACAAGCTTCTTAAAGATAGCACACTATCATATGCACCAAGCTACTCACTTTAGGGAAGAATGCTTTGAGAATTTGTTGAGGGAAACAGCTCTTTCACAAACTGACACTCCTATATCAGAGCTTTAACCTGCAGTAGGCTATCTTGGAAGAACAGTGTTCAGGCTTATTTATAAGAACAGCTTTCTGTTTTGCGATGCTTAAAATGCATCTTCTGCGTCATACACATTCTAGAGTATTCACTAACTCTTGCTACTGTCCTAGACGTGAGTTTTCTTTCTGTTTAGGCAAGTTTTGTTTAATCCTTATGATGAAAGTGTCTTTGTCCCAAGCCAACCACAGCATAGGTGTAAGTAAGGAGCATATCAAGGTCGGCATTCCTTTGGCATCTAGGGTCAACATTCCTGTAGACGGGTACGTGCCCAGTTGACCTGTATCTGTGCACTGTTTTACTCACATGGACATAGATACGCTGTTCTTGTTGGATTGCCACTGACTAGTAATTGGAGAAACATGCAGATGCTTCCCTGATGGTGCCAACGAGCACTTCCCTTGACTCTCTCTTCCACCATGTGTCAGAATCTCTTGTACACCCACTGCTGTGTTTATACATCATCTGAGCCTTGAACACAGTTCGTTTTTGAAATGGGGAGCACTTCCAAAAGATAGGGGTAAGGGAAAATGTCCAATCCTAAGGTTCTGTGCAGGGCAGAGAACAGTGCCCACCTCACAAGTACTAGCAAGAGTGAGTGGATTATATAAATGTCAAAACCCTACCTGCAGTGGACTTCCAGTAAATACCGTATTTTCTTTCTTTGTTCTGTGAAATGATGAAAGCGTTGAAGGCCACAAACTTAACTTTAAGTCTAGCTTCGGTCACCTCCCACACATCTTATGCAATGTTCTTATTTGTGATGTTGCAAGTGTTCGTTATTGCAGTTTTCATTTTATTTCTGTTCTTCCCTAAGAGTCAGACATTGTTGATAATTTCCTGCCAACTTTTGGTTATAATGCAAAGTTTGTTAAGTAACATGGCTCATTCTTGTTCTGCTTTGAAGTGTATTTACATTTCCTTGAAGACTTAGGTTCTCCGACCATACAGACTAAGGGTTCCACTGTAGGGAACACCCTAGGAAAGGAATGGTTGTGCCATTGGATTATAGCTACTCACCTTTCTAAATACTTCGAAATTGTACGACACATATGTTTTCCCACGCCTTGGCTTGCGGTTTCACTCACTTAATGGTGTCCCTTGATGAAGAGAATTTCCCAGGAGATACATGGTTGAATTGATCATTTCCCCTTTATTATTCGTGCTGTTTGAATCCTGGTGGTGAAGAAAATTTTTGTCTACACCAAGATCATAAACATATTTTCTATGTTTTGATTTAAAAGTTGTATTATTTTCCCTTACACATTGTGACACATTTCACCTGGAGTTGATTTCTTTTACAAACGGTATGAGGTGTAAGGTTCAAGAAAACTTTTTTTACTTATTATTTATTTATTTGTTTGTTTACCTATTTATTTATTTTTAAATTTTAAATTTTATTTAGAAAATTAACTTTAAGAGGGTAGCATTGATCAATAAGAGTACATAGGTTTCAGGTAAGAATTCTAGAGCATTGAACTGTTGATTATGTTGTATACCCATCACCAAAAGTCAGATCATTTTCTGTCACTTTATATTTGTCTCTCCTTCCCCCCTTCCCCACACCCCTTCCCCCTGGTAACTGCTTCAGTTTTATCTATGTCCATGACTCTCAGTTTTATATCCCACCTATGTGTGAAATCATACAGTTCTTAGCTTTTTCAGATTCACTTATTTCACTCATTATAATGTTCTCAAGGTCCATGCATGTTATCATAAATGTCACTATGTCATCATTGCTAATGGCTGAGAAGTATTACATTTTATATATATACAGAAAACATCTTCTATAAGCAATCTTCTATCGTGGGACACTTTGGTTGTTTCCATGTCTTGGCCACTGTGATTAATGCTGTGATGAACATGGTGGTGCCTGTGTCTTTACGTACCAATGTTTTCAAGTTTTGGGGCATAGATACCCAGTAGAGGGACTGCTGGGTCATATGGTTATTCTATTCTTAATTTTTTTGAGGAACCACCATACTTTCTTCCATAATGGTTGTGCTAATTTGCATTCCCACAAGTAGTGAATAAGGGCTCCTTTTTCACCACAGCCTCCCCAACACTTGTTATTACCTGTCTTGTGAGGTGGTATTTCATTGTAGTTTTGATTTGCATTTCTCGAATAACTAGAGAAGAGGAACATCTTTTCATATATCTGTTGGCCATTTGTATGTCTTCTTAGAAGAAGCATCTGTTCAGGTACTCTCCCCTTTTCTTAATTGGATTGTTTGCTTGTTTGTGGCTGAGCTTTACGAGTTCTTTCTATATTTTGAGTATCACACCCTTATCGGAGCTGCTGTTTGCAAATATCATCTCCCACTTAGTTGGCTGCCTATCTGTTTTGTTGTCAGTTTCCTTTGCTGGGCATAAGCTTTTTAGTTTGATACAGTCCCATTCATTTATTTTTGCCTTTACTTCCCTTGCCTTTGGGGTCAAATTCATAAATGTTCTCTATGGCCAAGGTCCATGAGCTTAGTACCTATGTTTTCTTCAATGTAATTTATTGTTTTGGATCTTATATTTAGGTCTTTGTTCCATTCTGAATTAATTTTTGTGCAGGGGGACAAAGTGTAGTCAAGTTTCATTCTTTTGCATGTGGCTTTCCAATTTTCCCAGCACCACTTATTGAAGAGGCTTTCTCTTCTCCATTGTGTGTTTTTGACTCCTTTGCTGAAGATGATTTGTCCATATAAATGTGGTTTTATTTCTGGGATCTCAATTCTTTTCCATTGGCCTATGTGTGTGTTTTTCTGCCAATACCATGCTGTTTTGATTATCGAGGCTCTATGTTATCATTTGAAGTCAGGCAGTGTGATATCTTCTGGCTGTATTTTCAGTTTTTTATTTATAAAATACCCATCATGTATCTTTCTCCTGCTTGGCACTGAAGATACAATGCTGAATAAGAGACAGTTCAGATTCCTTTATGTAAAGCATGGCACGTATCCCCCATCCAATTCTCTATTGATGACAGAACCTTGTCATTAGGTGCCTCATACTTTTGTATTATTTCATCACTTCCAGGGTCAAGCTCCATATGGTGACTTTCTTCAGACTGGAGATCCTAGATGTGATTCCCTTCTCCTATGGAGCTTCTGGTGACTAAGAAGGCTTGACGGCCTGCTGAAGTTTGTCCTGCATATGCTACAGGAATAAGGCTGCTCACCTGTGTGGGTTCTTTGGTGTTTAATAAGGTGTGAGTTCTGAATGAATCTTTTTCCACATTCATGACATTTAAAGGGCTTATCTCCTTTCTGAATTCTTACGTGACACGTGTGTGTAGGTTTGTGTTATGACTGAAGCTTTTTCCCACACCATGAGCATCTATATGGTTTTATTCCTTGGTGTGCCATTAGGTGCTTATTTAGATCTGAACTCCATCTAAACCTCTTATCACATTGTTGACATTTATAGGGTTTCTCTTCAATGTGAATTCTCTGATGCTTAATAAGGTCAGAGCTGACTCTGAAACCTTTCCCACATTCCTGACACTTAAAAGGTTTCTGTCCTGCATGGCTTTTCCCTGAAAATCCATACGTTTTGGGAGCTCTTGTTTACAAGTTGAATGTTTCTTTCTCTTCTTCCCTAGAAAAGCTTGAGGCTGTTTCTGTACCCTGTGTGTACCACCATGATTTTCTTTGCCTGTTTTTTTTCTGGGCAACTGTCACTCTGGCCTTTCTTAATATTTTTCATCCTGATGCTTGTATTTCTAATGTAGAAGTAGATATAGGTGGGTCATTTTCAGTGTCACTTTTGAGCTTTGACCTTGTTGGAATAAACAGAAGAATCAGCCATCTGTATCCCAGAACAAGAAAACTAGGAATGGAACAACAACAACAAGAATTCAATTATGACTGCTTTTAAAATACAGGAACAAGTGATTTTTGGTCCAGTCACAACAAAAATGCATGGGTCCACTTCTCCCTGAGTCTCCCTGCTAGCCCTCCCCCCCCCTAAAACCCATTAAAGAATGCAAGGCAACACAGAGAATTTTAAAAAGTGGTAAAAAGAATGGAAAATAGTTTGTGACCCCAGAATTAGGAGAATAACATAGCAAGATGTCTTACACCCCCACACCCAACAGAAGAAGGCAACCCAGATCTAATGTTTTCTAAGTGTCAACCTAGCAACAGAAGGCTTCCTGGATAGGTTTATTCCTTCCCCAGTCTGAACGGGAAACCTTATGACACATTTAGAACCCATTAGAAGACACCAAGTGGGCAGGCAGGACTAGCAAGAGGTACCTAGGCACAAGTGGCATGACCCAGGAAGCCTGTTTATCTCTGTTGGTCTGAGACTCCCCATTCCCACTGAGAGACACTCGAGCCTAGGAGAAATACCTTTCTTACCCTCAGGGAGCACCTGCAGGGACACATGGGTTCCCTAGCAGTACCACATAAACCAAGGAAATACCAAAAGCTCTCTGAAAATTAAGCTGTCACCAGAAGCATACCCCACAAAAGTAGGAAGGACTCTATGTGCTAAAATAAAGCACGGTGACTTCCCATTGAGTTAAGATATTTAAATATTATCCAGACTTTCCTAATATAATGTGCAAAATGATCAAGGCATAATAATAATAAAAGTCACCCATCAGACTAAGAACTTATAAAAATCACAACGTGAGTGAGAAAAATGCAATCTGACAAAAATGAAATCAGATGAGAATTTAAAAAGAAACAAAAATCAAAAACAAAAATAAAACATAAAATTAAACTATACTTCAAAATAATCCATGGTTTAAAGAGAAGGTCTCAAAGAAAATTTGAAAATACATGGATGAATGAAAATGAAATTACAATATATCAAAATATGTGCCACAAAGCTAAAGAAGTGCTCACAGGAAAATGTATAGACGAAAATGTTTACAATAGAAAAGGGGAAGGGTCTGAAATCAATAATCTAAGGTTTCTACACCAAGGAACTAAAAAAAAAAAAAAAAAATCCAAAGCAAACTGAAGAAAGCAAATAAATATCAGAGCAGAAATCACAAACAAATGCTTGTACTTAAATATAAATAAATAAATAAATTGATAAGCCTCTACCACAACCGACAAAAATAAAAGAAGACACAAATCACCAATATCAGGAAGGAAATTGGGTATATGACTACACATTCAGCAAATATTACAAAGATTATAAGGGAGTACTATAAACAACTTTATGTTCATAAATTTAAATTTAGGTAGAAATGGACCAATTCCTCAAAAACTATAAACTATGAGAATTCAACCAATATGAGATACATATTCTGAATAGCAATATTACCATTAGAGAAATTGAATTCATCATTAAAAAACTTCCAGAAAAAAAAGAAATCTCCAGGTCCATAAGGTGTTACTGGAAGAAGGTGTTACTGGAAGATTCTACCAAATATTTAAAGAATTTCCACCAATTGTATGCAATCTCTTTCAGAAAAGAGAAGAGGAAATACTACCCAACCCCTAGGGCCAGCAGTACCCTGATAGCAAAATCATACAAACATAGTACACTAAAAATGAAAACTACAGACTAACACCTCCCATGAACTTAAATGCAAAGTTCCTCAGCAAGATATAGGTAAACTGAAATGTAACAGTATGTAAGAATTACATACCATGATCAAGTAGGATTTATTGCAGGTATGCTAGCTGGTTCTACATTTGAAATCGACCAACATAACCCACCATATCAATAAGCTTTGAAAGATCACAACCCTATCAACTGACACAGTAAATTATTTGACAAATCTCACATCCACTCGTGATAAAAAACACTAAGAAACTTAAGAATTATATAGACTTGATAAAGACCGTGAACAACAAACCCTGTACTAGTATCACAGGTAATGTTGAAAGACTTAGTGTTTTCATGAAAATGGGAAACAAGTCAAGGATGTGTACTCTCATCACTCCTTCTCAACATAGTCCTGGATGTTTTGTCTACTGCAATAAGGTAAGACAAAAAAATAAATAAATAAAGGTGACTTCTGGGCAAGATGGAGGCATAAGTAAATGTACTCACCTTCTCCCACAAGCACATCAAACTGACAAACTACGGGACCACCATCATTCAGAACCATCTGAAATTGGGATAAACGGAAGTGCTACAAGTAGGTAATTAAAGAGAAGCCACGTCAAGACTAGCAGGAGGGGTGGATATGCAGAGAGCTGGTCTCACCCATGCGCAGCAGATACAAGTAGGGAGGGTATCTCAGCTGTAGTGGTCTCCTCTGATGAGCAAAGGGTCCCAGCCTCAGTCCAGGTTCCCCTTTCAGGGTTTCAGTGTCAGAAAAAGAAGTCCCCATAACTTACAGCAGCATAAACCTGTGGGAATTTAGGCTGAGGGAGATGGAAGCCTTCTGGAGTCCCAGGCAGTTCCTCTTAAAGGGCCCACCCACAGACTTACTCAGACTTACACCTCTGAGCTATAGCACTGGGGTAGCAGCTTGAAAGGCACCAGAGACATATAGGGAGGAAATTGAGACCTGGGTAGGCCACTTTCTCCCAGACAGAAGTGCTGGCAGAGGCCATTTTTCCTTTGATGAGCCCTCCCCCACAGAGCCTGCAGGTGAGCCCTATATATGAGTCTCCAGCAACCTGGCTCACACTGTTTGCCTCACCCTGGTGATTCCCTGAGACCCCACTCTACCCAACTTTCCAGGAAATACCCAAGCTATTTGCAGTGGTTTTTCCAAACCAATGGCCTGTCTTGGCTCATGCTTTACACTTTCCTAAAATCTCTCAAACAAGCAGCATCTGTACTCAATGTGCCCTATACTCTCACTAAGTGTCCCCAGGCCTGGCACTAGCAACAGCCGGTCTTGGTACGCAGTTTAGCCTCACCTGGGCACCTCCAGCCTAGAGCAAGTAGCAGCCGCCTGCAAGTCACGGAACTCATGCCAGGTGGTCCCAGGCAGAACACAGGCAGCAGCTAACTATGACTTACACATCCAGGAGGCCCCAGAGCCAGCCCACCATGTCGATAGCTTTAGACCATGTCGAAGCGCTACCATCCAACTACTTCAACAAGCAACACACTCAAAGGTTGGACTCAGTGGGCACCAGATCCCCACTAAAGTAAGTCTTGCCCTGTGGGGGTGGGTCCATGAACAGTTGATCCTCCATGGTACTCAGAGGTCAGTGGTTGGTGGTCACAACAATCCTTGCAGCTGATCAGCCTGGGGGTAAATTCCTCCCACTGATGTGCCAACAGCAATCAAGGCTCAGCTACAAGAGGAGGGTATGTACACAGCCCACTTGGGGGAGGAAGCACATCGAGTGCCCAGCTTGGGTCTACGGCCATACCACTCTGAACGCGCCCGATCTCGTCTGATCTCGGAAGCTAAGCAGGGTCGGGCCTGGTTAGTACTTGGATGAGAGTGCCCAGCTTGGGTGATCAGGAAGACTGTGCCACAGGACCCTACAGAACACTGACTACATTAGGCCACCCTACCAAGCCTGGGAGAAGTAGCAGCTTTACCTAACACATAGAAGCAAAACACAAGGAAGCTGCAAAAATGAGTCGACAATCATGTACCAAATGAAAAAATCAGTACAAAACTCTAGAAAAAGAACTCTACAAAATGGAGACAAGCAATCTACTAGATGCAGAGTTCAAAAACACTGGTAATTAGGATGGTCAATGAACTTAGAACCTCAATGGCATAGAAAAGGACAAGTCAGAAATGAAGGATACACTAACCGAAACGAAGAAGAATAATTTACAGGGAATCAACAGTAAATGAATACAAGAATCAAATCAGAAATTTGGAATATAAGGAAGCAAACAAACAAACACCAAATCAGAATAGCAAAAAGGAAAAAAGGATAGTCTAAGGAGCCTCTGGAACAACTTCAACCATACCAATATTGACATCATGGTGGTGTCAGAAGGAGAAGAGAGCAAGAAATTGAAAACCCATTTGAAAAAATGACAGAAAATTTCCCTAAATTGGTGAAAGAAATAGACATACATGTCCAGGAAGCACAGAGTCCCAAAGAGGCCCACACCAAGGTACAACATAATTAAAATGCCAAGGGTTAAAGACAAAGAGAGAATCTTAAAAGCAGCAATAGAAAAGCAGTTAGATACCTACAAGGGAACTCCCATAAAACTGTCAGCTGATTTCTCAACAGAAACTCTGCAATCCCAGAAGAGATTGGCAAGAAATACTCCAAATGATGAAAAGCAAGGACCTACAGCCAAGATCACTCTACCCAGTAAAACTATCATTTAGAATCAAAGGACATAAAAAGAGCTTCCCAGACAAGGAAAAGCTAAAGGAGTTCATCACCCCCAAACCAGTATTATATGAAATGTTAAAGGGTCTTCTTTAAGAAAAGAAGAAAAAAGATTGAAAAATATGAACAGTAAAATTACAATAAATACATATGTACACAACAGAGTTTAAACAACAAAATAAATGAACCAGTAGAACAGAAACAGACTCAGTAGATAATAGAGATCATTTTGATGGTTGCCAAATATTTGGCTGCAATATTGGTGATCTTAATATTCTGCGTACTCCTCCCACATCTTCACAGATCTGTGGACCTGACTTGGAACACGTCTGTTCTTCAGGGGAGAGAGTGGCTCTGGAGAGCCAGCTGTGGGGTTTGTCTCTGTCATTCTGGGGTACTACAAGGTGAGGGAGGTTGCATCTGGGAGGCTGAAGGGCTGCAGTTTAGCTTTCTCTGTCTCTGCCAGTTGTGGGCTTCAGGCAGACCATGGGAACACTGGCCATGACCCCTCACACCTGCTGCTTTCGTTTATGTCTCCCTGTACCCTTTTATCTTACTGCTCCTCCCATCAGTAGGAGACCCAGTCACTCTGCGTTTCCCTCTCTGAACTCCTCAGACAAAATCCAGAGAGCCTGAGTTTCCCTCCTTCCTATAGTCCAGCAAAGAAAAAAAGAAACAAACCTAATCACTCCAGGTTTATCCCCTGTCCTCTCCAAAGCCCACCATGAATGTGTTTTATCTTTCACCCCCTTTTCACCCCATCCCACCCTTAGTCCATTCAGTTTGTGTATCTTTCGGGTGCACTCATGAGCTCAGCTGGGGTTCCTTTGCTATGTTATTGTAGTTCAATTTGTTGACATTTCAAGGGGGGAGATCAGGATTATCTCTCATGCTGCCATTAATCTAATGTCATCTTGAAGTTAAGGTTTTATTATGGAGTGAAAGACCTCAGAAATGGTGATTTGGATTTTTCTGGAGGAGGGGAAATCTCTTAGTAGTGTCCTTTTTTAAATTAAACGTTTAATTTTGACATTGTAGATTAACATGCATTTGAAAGAAAAAGAGGGGTCTTCATTTTCCCTTCACCTTGTTTCTCCAGTGGTAACATCTTTCAAAACTATAGTACAATATACAATCAGGATACTGACATTCATACATTCTAGATTCAGAAAAGTTCATCACCACAGGGATCCCTCTGTTGCTCTTTTATAGACTCACCCACATCCTCTCCTTCCCATATACCTCTCTCCTACCCATTCCAAGATTCCTCACTTCTGGCAACCACTAATCTGTTCTCACATTTTATAATTTTATTATTTCAGTAATATTTTATAAATGGGATTGTTATCCCTACCACTGACTCTGGTGCCATATTCCCAGAGGTAGATTTAATGGTGGGTGCACCAGGTGTGTGCCCTGGGACCTGACTTCTGAAGGGTCCTGCCAAGCCCCAACTTCACACTATTTGCTAATGACACCAAGTTTGGTTTCATATGTGCAATTTTAATGGTACATAATATTTTTATTTATTTAAAAATGTGATTAACATCTGTTTTTATTTTCCCTGTCTCTTTTTTATAAGGGGCCCAATATATTCTCCTGCACCTGGGCCCTCAACTGACCTTAATCTGCCTCTGCTTATACCCCTGAATTCTCTCACTCCTTCCTCTTCTGAACCTATCAGTATTTTTCCATTTAATGTTAACCTCTCTGAGAATCCTAACAGACTTCAAGTTTAATTTGTTTCCTAGACTAAAGCTGAATTATGAGTCATTGTTAAACATTTCCTAAGTAAGTGAGGATCCTCACAAGTTTGCTGAAGAATTTGATATTGTTATTCAGACTTCTCAGACTGAGTTTTCTGATTTATAGCCGCTAATTCGTATGCTAGTTGATGAAGGCCAGGCTTGCCATTGGATGACAATTTCCTGATGGGAATATCTCAAAGGGGGTTTAGAAAAACAAAGCTCTAATTTTGGGGAAGAAGCTAAAAGATTAGCTTTGAGTAATTACAGTAGCAATCCCAAAGTCTGTTGACTGGAGCAAAATTCAGAGTTTCTCACAAAAGTCTCACAAATTCATTTATGACTATCATAATCAATTTCAGTTCATCTTAAAGGAAAATTTTGGTCTTCCTTCAGACACTTATTCCACTTGCTTAACCTTTAACTCTTTGTGTGTTATGGGGTGAACTGAGATCTTGCCCTAGATTTCCAGCCTAGATTTGGTTAAACTGTCCCATAAGCTTGCTTGTACTCTACCTGAGCTGCCTAGAGGTAAGATTGCCAAGATTTTAAATTTGCAGCCCTGCTCAATGAAGGCCCTATATGAAACCAAAAGACTCCAAGCTTCTACTTTTATTGCAAAGATCTGGGGCATTAGAAAAAGGGTTGTTGCAAGTTTAAGCACTTCAGGCACTCTCAGATTTCTAACCAGCCTCTCAAATATCCTTCTGGTCCCCAGTGATGGGATTCCAAGAAACTACCGGAGCTATACCCAGTCCTCCTTAATCATCTTGGAGAAACTTTTCTTCAAATTGGTAATGAATCAATCAGTCCTTACTGACACTGGTGCTACATTCTTGGTGTTCTAACCCACAGATATAAAATAGTCTCTGCCTCAGAGTAATAAAATAGTTTAAATGGTGGGGATTTCAAATAAAATTCAACAAGTTCCTGTCTCTGCACCTATTACTTTTTTCTTAGGCCCTTTAAGAGATACACAGACGTTTCTCCTTTGTTATTATGCCACTAATCATTAATTAAGCCAAGACTTCCAGAGAAGTATCATGCCAGAAATTATTTTTCCTAAAATGGGGAAATAATACTAGAATTTGGCAGTAGCTATCAGAACATCCCATCAGGTGAATTAAATAACTTTTCAACTTTATTTTTTCTCAATTTCTGATAGCACTTTAGCTTAATCTAGGAGCGCTGATTAATTATCCCTAGTGGGTCAACCATCATTCTCTTTTAGATAAAATCTATTGATATTTGCAGAACTCCACCGTGTACCTCCTATTAAAATGAAAATATATTCTTGAAAACTTCTTCCCAGAATTAATCAATACTCTTATAAGTAAAGAGGCCCTTCAAAGCCTTATTATTCCTTGCACTAGTCCATGCAATATTTCCCTTTTACCTGTGAGAAAGCCTAAGGCACAAGGATGGTTATTTGTTCAGGACCTCTGAGAAATAAACAACATTATTATCCCCTGACACCCTGCAGTTCTTAGCCCTCCTGCTGCTGGAATCTATCCCAACTGGAAGTAAATTATTCATTATAATTAATGTACACAGTGCATTTTTTTACCACTCCAGTGGATGAAGCTAGCTAATATCTTTGCACCTTCACTTGAAAAAGGAAACAATTTACTTGAACAGTAACACTTCAGGGTTTTACTAAAAGCCTTTCTTATTTCTCACAAATCCTGAAGGCTGCTTTGGATGATATAACTTTCCTTTTTTAAAGATTTTATTTATTCATTTTTAGAGAGAGGAGAGAGACAGAAAGAGAAAGGGAGAATTTAGTAAACCCATCTGCTCTATATTTCCCAATGATTAGCAGAGAGTATTAACTCCCATATGTGCTCTCACCAGGCAAGCCCAGGGTTTTGAACTGGCGACCTCAGCGTTCCAGGTTGACGCCCCTATCCACTGCACCACCACAGGTCAGGCTCTATATAACTTTCCCTAAAAAGCTCTACATTGAAATGTGTGGATTATTTACTTGTTTGCTCATGTTCTTAGGTCCCCTCATAGGAAGACAGGATCCATCTGTTAGAAATTCTGGCCTTAAAGGGACATAAGGTTTCTAAAGAAATATTACAGTTTGTCCAAACTCAGCTCCCATATTTGAGACATCTGATATTGGAACATGGACTATGCCTGATTCCAGATAGGCTTCATGGAGACCTAATTTTTCCAAAACTAAGCATCAATTGTGAGGCTTTCTTGGGCTTGTTGGATATTGCTGAAATTGGATCCCAAATCTTTCCCTTATGGTAAAACTTCTATGTGTTTTACTTAAGAATGACAGTCTTGACCAATGTTTGGGAAGAACGGAAAAACATAGCCTTTAAAGCCTTAAAGGGGAGTTTAGTAAACCCATCTGCTCTATATTTCCCAATGATTAGGTTCCCTTGTTCCTTTTTGTGAAGGAAAGGAATGCCCCATCACAGGAATGAAATTTTGCCTTGTAGACAACTACTGCTTTTTCCGTTGTTCAAGTCCCTATTTGGGGAACTCTGCTCGAAGTCCACAGTGATCTAGGAACCTATCTTACTGGTCAGATTCTTCAACAAGTTTGTGCTGTTTGACCAGTTTTATATTTTCACTGCATTTATCACCCTCCTATGGAAGTCATAACTTCTCACTTTGGATACAATTACAAGATGTCCCATGTATCTGACTCCTGCTCCTTTCGATCCACTATTGAAAAAGGGAGGCATACTTCAATATTGTTAATGCCTAATTGATTTTTTGTATATATTTTTATAGTTATTCAATATTTTTAGTTGTTTTTCTGTTAGGGTTCTTAACAATACCACTCTCAAATGCCATCAAGGAAAAAGAAAGTGAATACCATAGCTACACAAGACAGAGACATAGTTCAGAAATAAAATGAAAAATATCCAGAAAATAATTCAATCACATGGAAACTTTGGATTTAAATGATAGTTCAAAATTGAAGTTCTGAAAATATTCAACAACATGCTAGAATACACCAATAAGCAACTTAATGTGCTCAGAAAACAAATAAATAAACAAAACAAATACCTCACCAAGGAGAGTGAAACTTTTAAAACAGAGACGAAGAACTCAATACACGACTTAAAGACTGAGGTAGCAAGTTTAGCTAATAAAACAATCCAGATAGAGGAAATAATCAGTGACATTGAAGACAGGCAACTAGAGATGCTTACAGAAAGGAGAGAGATTCACAAATTAAAAAAACTGAGAGAGCTCTACAAGAATTGCATGACTTTATCAGAAAGGCCAAGATAAGAATAATGAGTATATGAGAAGAAGAAGAGAGGGAGAAGAAAATGTAGAGCTTATTCAAACAAATAATGGATGAGAGTTTCTCAAGCCTATGAAAGAAGTTAGAAGCTGGAAATCCAAAAAGCAAACAGAATGCCAAGTTACCACAACCCAAACAGATCTACTCCAAGGCACATCATAATAAAACTGTCAAAAATCAATGACAAAGAAGGAATCCTCAAGGCAGCTAAGGAAAAGAACATAACATATAAAGGAGAACCCATTAGGTTATTATCAGAGTACTCAGCAGAAAATCTTCAAGCCAGAAGAGAGCAGACCCAATCATTCAAAGTACTAAAAGAAAGTTACTTCTTTAAATATGAAGGAGAAATAAAAACTTTTTCAGACATAGAGAAGCTGAGGGAATTTATCACCAGAAAACCCTGACTATAGGAAATTCTCAAGGGGGTTATTTGACCAAACACAAGGAACAAAACAAATCAAAACTAAAACATAATAATGGCCATAGATGACAAAGCAATAGCTATTATCAAACTAAATGGGGAAAAAATGAAGGCTTTTCCTCTAAAGTAAGGAACAAGACAAGTCTACCCACTCTCTCCACTCTTAATCAACATACTTCTGACAGTTTAGCAAGAGTAATCAGGCAAAAAAAGAAATAAAAGGCATCATATTGGGAAAGAAGAAGTAAAGGTATCATTTTTGCAGATGAAATAAGCCTCTTTACAGAACACCCTAAAGTCTACACCAAAAAACTATTAGAAACAATTAACCAATACAGTAAAATTGCAGAATACTTATTTAATATAGAAAAGTGTACTGCTTTTCTATACACCAACAATGAAACTTCAGAAACTGAACTAAAAAGAATTCCTTTCAAAATTACAACAAAAAAGAAAATACCTAAGAATAAACTTAATGAAGGATATGAAAGACCTATATACTGAAAACTATAAAACATTACTAAAGGAAATTGAAAAAGAACAGTGAAATGGGAAAACATTCCGTGTTTATGGATTGGAAGAATCAACAGTTACAATGGCTATATTACCCAAGGCAATAGACAAATTTAATGCAATCCCCATCAAAATGGCAGTGTCATTTTTTATATGAATAGAACAAAAAATTACCCAGTTTGTATGGAATCATCAAAAACTCAAATAGATAAAGCAATCCTGATGAAGAAGAATGAAACCAGAGGTATCATACTAACTGACTTCAAGTTATACTATAGAGCCACAGTAATCAAAACAATATGGTATTGGCAGAATAACAGGCATGCAGACCAATGGAACAGAATTGAGAGCCCAGAAATAAAATCACATATATTTGGACAAATCATCTTTGACAAGGAGCCAAAAACATAATGGAGAAAAGAAAGCCTCTTCAATTTATGGTGCTGGGAAAATTGGAAAGCCACATGCAAAAGAATGAAACTTGACTACACTTTGTTCCCTTGCACAAAAATTAATTCAAAATGGAACAAAGATCTAAATATAAAATCCAAAAAAATAAACCACATATAAGAAAACATAGATACTAAACTCTTGGACCTTGGCTGTAGAGAACAATTTATGAATTTGACCTCAAAGGCAAGAGAAATAAAGGCAAAAGTAAATGAATGGGACTATATCAAACTAAAAAGTTGCACAGCAAAAGAAACTGACAACAAAACAAATAGGCAGCCAACCAAATTGAAGAGGATATTTGCAAACAACAGCTTCAATAAGGGGTTAATAAGCAAAATATATAAAGAATTTACAAAACTCAGCAACAAACAAGCAAACAATCTAATTAAAAAGTGGAAGAGGACACGTCTCTCAAGAAGACATACACATAGCCAACAGCCTGACTAGGGTTGTGCAGTGGATAGAGTGTCAGACTGGGATACAGAGGACCATGGTTCAAAACCCCAAAGTCACTGGCTTGAGTGTAGGCTCATCTGGCTTCAGCACTGGCTCACCAGCTTGAGTGTGGGGTACCTGGTGTGATCATGGGATAATAGACATGACCCCATGGTCACTGGCTTGATGAGCCCAATGGATGCTGGCTTGAGCAAGGGGTCACTTGCTCTACTGTAGCCTCAAGTCAAGGCACATATGAGAAAGCAATCAGTGAATAACTAAGGAGACTAAGGAACTGAAAGGAAGAATTGATGCTTCTCATCTCCCTCCCTTCCTGCCTCTCTGTCCCTATCTGTCCCTCTCTCTCTGTCTCTCTCTCTCTGTGTCTGACACAAAAAAACAAACAAAATGAAAACAAATAGCCAACAGATATATGAAAAAGCACTCCTCTTCACTAGCTATGAGAGAAATGCAAATCAAGAATACAATGATATCACCTCATACCAGGTAGATTGGCTATTATCAACAAGACAGGTAATAATAAGTGTTGGGGCCCTGGCCGGTTGGCTCAGCAGTAGAGCATCGGCCTGGCGTGCGGGGGACCCGGGTTTGATTCCCGGCCAGGGCACACAGGAGAAGCGCCCATTTGCTTCTCCACCGCCCCCCCTTCCTCTCTGTCTCTCTCTTCCCCTCCCGCAGCCAAGGCTCCATTGGAGCAAGGATGGCCCAGGTGCTGGGGATGGCTCCTTGGCCTCTGCCCCAGGTGCTAGAGTGGCTCTGGTCTTGGCAGAGCGATGCCCCGGAGGGGCAGAGCATCGCCCCCTGGTGGGCAGAGCCTCGCCCCTGGTGGGCGTGCCGGGTGGATCCCGGTCGGGCGCATGCGGGTGTCTGTCTGACTGTCTCTCCCCGTTTCCAGCTTCAGAAAGAAAAAAGAAAAAAAAATAATAATAAGTGTTGGATAGGCTGTGGATAAAAAGGAACACTCGTTCACTGCTGGTGGAAATGTAAATTAGTACAACCATATGGAAGTTTGGTGGTTCCTCAAAAAATTAAGACTAGTAATACAATATGACCCATCAAGCCCTGTACTGGGTATCTAACCCAAAAAATCAAAAACATTGGTACTTAGGCCCTGGCCTATTGGCTCAATGGTAGAGAGTTGATACAGCATGTGGAGATCCCGGGTTCAATTCCCAGTCAGGGCACACAAAAGAAGCGCCCATCTGCTTCTCCACCCTTCCCCCTCTCCTTCCTCTCTATCTCTCTCTTCTCATTCCACAGCCAAGGCTCCATTGGAGCAAAGTTGGCCCGGGGACTGAGGCTCCATGGCTGTCCTCAGGCTATAGAATGGCTCTGGCCTCAAAGAAGCAATGCCCCAGATGAGCAGAGCATCGACCCCTGGTGGGCATGCCTGGTGGATCCCAGTCAGGTGCATACGGGAGTCTGTCTGACTGCCTCCTTGCTTCTAACTTCAGAAAAATACAAAAAGAAAACCAAAAAAAAAAACCCAACCAAAACATTGGTACTTAAAGACAAATGTACCCCCATGTTCACTGCAGTGTTATTCACAGTGGCCAAGATACCAAAAAAAACAAACAAAAACAAACAAACAAACAAACAAACAAAAAGAATCCCTCTACAGAGGACTGGCTACAGAAAATGTGGTACATATGTATATATGAAATGGAATACGACTTAGCCATCAGAAATGATGACACAGTGCCATTGACGACAACATGGATGGATCTTGAGAACACTATATTGTGTGAAATAAGTAAATCAGGAAAAGCTAACAACTGTATGATTTCACACACAGATGGGATATAAAACATGGACATAGATAAAATTGAAGTGGTTACCCGGTGAATTGGGGTGTGGGGGCTGGGGAGGAGGGAACAGTGCAGAGAGGGACAAATACAGTGTGTCTGTAAAGTCATGGTGCACTTTTGACCGGTCACAGGAAAGCAACAAAAGACGATAGAAATGTGAAATCTGCACCAAATAAAAGGAAAACCCTCCCAGTTTCTGTAGGATGATGTGGCAGCATGTGCACATGCACAGATGATGACGTAACACCGTGTATATAGCGGAGCAGCCCACATCCATGCCAGTCAAGATGTAGACGGTACAGAGGAAAGTTCAGTGTGTTCTGTGGCTCGCTAAATTCGAATCTGTGACCAAAGTGCAATGTGAATATCGGCGCATTTATAACGAAGTGCCACCACATAGGAATAACATTACTCGGTGGGATAAGCAGTTGAAGGAAACCGGCAGTTTGGTGGAGAAACCCATTCTGGTAGGCCATCAGTCAGTGAAGAGTCTGTAGAGGCTATACGGGATAGCTACCTAAGGAGCCCTAAAAAATCTGTGCGTGAGCCCACATCAAACTGCACTGAATAGGTATGAAACTGAGAGAGTTTTCCTTTTATTTGGTGCCATCAAGGAAGAAGAAATCGAATAGCATGACTACACAAGACAGAGACCTAGTTCAGAAAGAAAATAAAAAACCACTAGAAAAAATATGAATCATATAAAAACCTTGGAGCTAGATAATAGAGAATTCAAAATTGAAGTTGTGAAAATACTCAGTGAAATGTGAAGAAACACCAATAGGCAACTTAATAAATTCAGAATGGAGATGGAAACTTTAATAACAGAGGTGAAGAATTCAATACATGAATTGAAAACTGAGGTAGCAAGTTTAGCCCAACATTCAAAGTACTGAAAGGGAGGAATTACCAGCCAGGAATACTGTATCCAACATAGTTATCCTTCAAATGTGAAGGAGAAATAAAAACTTTCAGACACATACAGAAATTGAGGGAATTTGTCACTAGAAAACTCCCACTGCAGGAAATAACAGAAGGCAATTATTCAATCAGACACAAATATACAACAAATAAAACGTATAAGTAAAATCTCCAACAAGATCACAATAAAAGCAAGGATAATTTGTGACAAAAAATAACATAAAAGGGGAGAGGATAAAGATCTCCAGTAGCAAAGGAGGATAGAATGCAAAGGCACTTATAAG
This sequence comes from Saccopteryx leptura, assembly GCF_036850995.1. Taxonomy (NCBI): domain Eukaryota; kingdom Metazoa; phylum Chordata; class Mammalia; order Chiroptera; family Emballonuridae; genus Saccopteryx; species Saccopteryx leptura. The sequence goes on along the minus strand of NC_089516.1, from coordinate 131,594,093 downwards.
ACAAAGGAATCTTATACATATGAACATATTTTTCTTAACTTAATGGTAACCAGCTGTGAAAAAGCCACTTCTGAAACACACAGTTTAAAAAAGGAGGACACGAGGGAAAGAACTATGGAATATCACCAAACAGAAACAACTGAGTAAAACAAAAAGGAGAGGAAAAAGACACAGAGCTACCAGTAAACAAAACATAAAATGGCTATAGAAAATCCTCAAGTGTCAATAATTAACCTAAGTGAAAATAAATTGAACTCACCAATAAAGAGGAACAGAGTAGGAGATTGGATCAAAAAGCAAAACACAACCATATGAGGCCTTCAGGAGACACACATAAGCTGCAAGGACAAAACTAGACTTAAAGTGATAGGTTGGAAAATGATTTTCCAAGCAACTAAATATCCAAAGAAACTCAGTTGTAGCCACACTCATATCAGACAATACTGACTTCAAGAGAACAAAAGTAACCAGAGACAATGATGGACATTTCATAATGATAAAAGGGACATTGTATCAAGAAGACATAACACTTCTTAATATACACGCCCTGAACTAGGAGCACCAAAATATTTAAGACATCTACCAACAGACCTAAAAATAGAAGCAGACAAAAACCTAATCATACTTGGAAATTTTAGCACAATATTAACAGCTTTAGATAGATCATCCAAACAGGAAATTAATAAAGAAATATTGGCCTTAGACTGACCAGGCAGTGGTACAGAGGATAGAGTGTTGGACTGGGACGTGGAGGACCCAGGTTCGAAACCCTGAGGTCACCAGCTTGAGCGTAGGCTCATCTGGTTTGAGCAAAGCTCACCAGTTTGAGCCCAAGGTCACTGGATTGAGCAAGGGGCCACTCAGTGTGGCAGCCGCCTGGTCAAGGCACATATGAGAAATCAATCAATGAACAACTAAGATACCTCAATGAAGAATTGATGCTTCTAATCTCTCTCCCTTCCTGTTTTTCTGTCCTTCTCTCTGACTCTATGTGTCTCTGTCACAAAAAAAAAATATTGGCCTTAAATGACACTCTGGGACAAACAGACATAATATACAATTATAGGACATTTCATCCTAAAACATCAGATGACACATTCTTCTCCAGGGTACATGGAACATGCTTGAGTATAGACCATATGTTGGGCCACAAAACTAACATCAACAAATTCAGGAAGATTGAAATTACACCAAGCATATTTTATGATTACAAGCCTTTGATATTGGAATTCAGCTGTAAAAAGGTAGTAAAGAAATCAACAAGAATGTGGAAATTAAACAGCATACTACTAAATAATGAATGGGGCAAAGAAGTAAATGACATAAAAAATATGTAGACAAATAAAAATGACAACATGACATATCAAAATTTCTTGGATGCAGTGAAAGAAGTAATAACAGAGAAATTTATATCATTATAGGCTTTTATTAAGAAAAAGATCCTATGTAAACAACCTAACATCACATCTTAGGGAACTAGAGAAAGAAGAACAAAGAAAACCCAAAGTTAGCAGAATAAAGGAAATAGTAAAAATTTGAGCAGAACTAAATGAAATAGAGGACAAAGAAACTATAGAAAATAATAAAACAAAGAGCTGGATCTTTGAAAAGATCAATAAAATCGACAAACCACTGGCTAGACTCACAAAGGAAAAAAGAGGTAGGATTCATATAAACAAAATCTTAAATAAAAAAGGAGAAATCAACACAGACATCATAGATATATAAAGGATCATAGTAGAACATTATGAAAGATCATATGCCACCAAATTCAACAACCTAGGGGAAATGGATAAATTCCTAGAACTATACATTCTTCCTAGACTGAGTCATGAAGAAGTGGAAAACATTAATAGACCTATAAGCAGGTAGGAAATTGAAACAACTATCAAAAACTTCCTCAAAATGAGAAGTCCAGGACCACATGGCTGTACAAGTGAATTCTACCAAACATTCAAAGAAGATTGGTTCCTAATCCTTCTCAAAGTCTTCAAAAAATAGAAGAAGAAACACTCCCCAACACATTTTATGAGACCAACATAACCCTCATACCAAAATCTGGCAAGTACAACACAAAAAAATAAAACTGCTGGCCAATACCTGTAATGAATACAGATGCAACAATCCTAAACAAAATACTAGCAAATTGAATACAGCAACACATTAAAAAAATAATACATCATTATCAAGTGGGATTCATCTTGGAGCACAAGGATGATTCAGCATCCAGAAATTGATCAACATAGTACACCACCACAACAAAACAAAGAACAAAAACCATATGATCTTATCAACAGATACCGAAAAGCCATCCGATAAGATACAACATCTGTTTACATTTAAAACACTCAATAAAATTGGAGTAGAAAGTACCTCAAGATAATAAAGTCCATATATGAAAACCATCAGCTAATACTATACTAAATGGGGGGGGGGGGATGAAGAGTATTCCTGTAAACTCAGCAACAAGACAGAGCTACCTCTCTCACTACTCTTATTCAACATAGTTCTGGACATTTTAGCCAGAGAGATCAGGCAAGAGAATGAAAGAAAAGACATTCTTATCAGGAAAGAAGTAAAGGTGTCACTTTTTGCAGATGACATGATCCTGTATAGAGAAAACGACAAAGCCTGCACCAAAATACAGTAAAGTCACAGAATACAAAATCAATATACAAAAGTCCACTGCTCTTATGTAAACCAACAATGAAATATGGGAAATAAACTCAGAAAATCAATTTCTTTTACAATTGCACCATTAAAAAAGTACGTAGGAATAAACTTAACAAAGGATGTGAAGGACCTATATCTTGAAAACTAAAAACATTATTGAAATTAGTTGAAAAAGGAATAAATGGAAAAGTATTCCATGTTCATGGATTGTAAAAATCAACATAGTTAAAATTAAAATAGCCATGTTACCCAAAGTAATACACAAATTTAATGCAATCCCCATCAAAATCCCAATGTCATTCTTTAAAGCAGGGGTTGGGAACCTATGGCTTGCGAGCCAGATGTGGCTTTTTTTTTTTTTTTTTTTGGTATTTTTCTTAAGTTGGAAATGGGGAGGCAGTCAGACTGACTCCCGCATGCGCCCGACCGGGATCCACCCAGCATGCCCACCAGGGGGCGATGCTCTGCCCCTCTGGGGCGTTGCTCTGCCACAATCAGAGCCATTCTAGCACCTGAGGCAGAGGCCACAGAGCCATCCTCAGCGCCCGGGCCAACTTTGCTCCAATGGAGCCTCAGCTGCGGGAGGGGAAGAGAGAGACAGAGAGGAAGGAGAGGGGGAGGAGTGGAGAAGCAGATGGGTGCTTCTCCTGTGTGCCCTGGCCGGGAATCGAACCCAGGATTCCTGCATGCCAGGCTGACACTCTACCACTGAGCCAACCGGCCAGGGCCCAGATGTGGCTCTTTTTATAGCTGCATCTGACTCACAGATATATCTTTAATAAAAAATGTTAAAAATGTAAAACATTCTCATGCATTGTAATCTATTCATTTCCTAATGCTCATGTTCATGGTCGCGGGTGGCTGGAGCCGATCACAGATGTCCTCCAGGACAACACAAAATTTTTACTGGATGATGCATAATGTACACGGGTTGTTGTGAGGTCAGGAAGTAAACATCCCTCCTTTTAATCAGGTAGTCAGCTAGCTAATTGCAGAAACCCTTTTGACGAAGAAGATGGCAAAAAGAAAAAAAGATGGGCCCTGGCCAGTTGGCTCAGCGGTAGAGCGTCAGCCTGGCGTGCGGGGGACCTGGGTTCGATTCCCGGCCAGGGCACATAGGAGAAGCGCCCATTTGCTTCTCGACGCCCCCCTCCTTCCTCTCTGTCTCTCTCTTCCCCTCCCGCAGCCAAGGCTCCATTGGAGAAAAGATGGCCCGGGCGCTGGGAATGGCTCCTTGGCCTCTGCCTCAGGTGCTAGAATGGCTCTGGTCTTGGCAGAGCGACGCCCCGGAGGGGCAGAGCATCGCCCCCTGGTGGGCAGAGCGTCACCCCTGGTGGGCGTGCTGGGTGGATCCTGGTCGGGTGCATGCAGGATTCTGTCTGACTGTCTCCCCGTTTCCAGCTTCAGAAAAAAAAAAAAAAAAGATGAGGAGTATCGTACTTTTCAGCAGGAATGGACAGAGGAATTCGCCTTTGTGGAGAGAGCAGGTTCTGCAGTGTGTCTAATATGCATTGATAAAACTGCATCGCTGAAACGGTCAAATGTAAAGCGGCACTTCGGCACATGCCATACTACATTTGCATAGAAATATCCAGCGGGGGACAGCAGGAAGAAAGCACATCAAGAGCTACTGTGCAGAGTGCAAGCTAGTCAGCAGCAACTCCATGTTTGGACCCAACAAGGTGACTGGAATTCAGCTAGCTTTGCTGGTGCTTTAGCAATTGTGAGAAACGGAAAGCCATTCACAGATGGGGAGTATGCCAAAACATTCATGCTTGATGTTGCTAATGAACTTTTTGATGACTTTTTGGATAAAGACAAGATAATCAAACGAATAAAAGACATGCCTCTGTTGGCAAGAACTGTTCATGATCGTACCATCATGATGGCAAATCAAATTGAGGCAACACAAGTGAAGGACATAAATGCAACACCATTCTTTTCTCTCGCTTTGGATGAGTCAACAGACGTAAGCCATTTATCCCAGTTCAGTGTGATTGCAAGGTATGATGTTGGTGACACACTATGTGAGGAAAGTCTTGCTGTTTTGCCTATGAAAGAGACAACAAGAGGGGAGGATTTATTCAAGTCTTTCACTGAGTTTGCTAAAGAAAAAAAAATCTGCTGATGGATAAACATATTTTGGTGTGTACTGATGTTGCTCTGTGCATGGTGGGGAAAAACAGAGGATTCATAGCGCTTCTTCGTGAACATGAAAAGAGACCCATCCTAAGTTTTCACTGCATCCTACATCAAGAGGCGCTTTGTGCTCAGATGTGTGGTGAGCAGCTTGTTGAGGTGATGTTGCTGGTCATTCGGGTGGTCAAATTTATTGTTGCCTGAGCTTTAAATGATCGCCAGTTTAAAACACTGCTGGATGAAGTTGGGAATAATTATCCTGGTCTGCTTCTGCACAGCAATGCATGTTGGTTGTCAAGAGGGAAGATGCTCAGTCATTTCGTGGCTTGTCTGAGTGACATCCAGACTTTTCTTGAAATGAAAAACATCGGGCATCCTGAGTTAGCTAATACTGAGTGGCTCCCAAAGTTCTACTATCTCGTGGACATGACTGAATATCTGAGCCAGCTCAATGTGAAAATGCAAGGCATTGGAAATACAGTCTTATCTCTTCAACAAGCAGTGCTTGCATTTGAAAACAAGCTGGAACTCTTCATCACCGACATTGAAACAGGTCATTTACTACACTTTGAAAAACTGGGAGAGTTTAAAGATGCATGCACAGCAAGTGACCCTGCTCAACATCTTGATTTCCAGCAGTTAGTGGGCTTCACATCTAGCCTCCTGCAGTCATTCAAAGCATGCTTTGGAGAATTTCGTGAGTGCTCTTGTTTTTTTTAAGTTCATCACCCATCCACACAAGTGTGCAGTGAACAGCGCTGACCTGAGTTACATCCCCAGTGTCTCCGTCAGAGGTTTTGAGCTACAAGCTGCTGACCTGAAGGCCTCAGACATGGGGGTGAATAAGTTCAAGTCATGGAATGAAGATTTGGAAAGACTTGCACGACAGCAAGCAGAGTTGGTGAGCAAACACAGTGGGGAGAAATGAAAAAACTTCAACCCGTGGACTAGCTGATTGTCAAAACTTGGAATGAACTTCCCGTCATATACCACACACTGCAGCGTGTGAGTATTGTTGTACTAGCAATGTTTGGCTCTACATATGCATGTGAACAGTCTTTCTCACATCAAAAAATGTTAAGACCAACCTACAGTCACGTTTAATGGATGGAAGTCTCAACGCCTGCATGAAGCTTAACCTCACCATGTATCAACCAGACTACAAAGCCATCAGCAAAACCATGCAGCACCAGAAGTCACATTAATGGTAAGAAGTACTTTATTCATCATTGGTTTGCAAAAGCATAACAACATTATTAAAAAGAATTCAGAGACTTATTGTACTTTAAAAGTGTTGGTCTTACATACAATGTATTTAGTGTTAAACATATTGTATGGCTCTTACAGAATTACATTTTAAAATATGTGGCATTCATGGCTCTCTCAGCCAAAATAGTTCCTGACCCCTGCTTAAAAGAAATAGAACAAAATTTACCAGGTTTGTATGGAATCATAAAAAAACCTGAATAGCCAATGAAATCCTGAGGGAAAAGAATGAAACCTGAGGTATTACAGTACTTGACTTCAAATTATACTAGAGAGCCTCGATAATCAAGACAGCATGGTATTTGCAGAAAAACAGATATACAGACCAATGGAACAGAATCGAGAGCCCAGAAATAAAACCATATATGTATGGACAAATCATCTTCAACTAAGAAGCCAAAAACACATAATCAGGAAGAGAAAACCTCTTCAATAAATGGTCATGGGTAAGTAGGAAAACCACATGCAAAAGAATAAAACTTGACTACAGTTTGTCCCCCTGTAGAAAAGTTAATTCAAAATGTATCACAGATCTAAATATAAGCCCTGAAACAATAAATTATATTGAAGAAAACATAAGTGCTAAGCTCATGGACATTGGCTGTAGAAAACAATTTATGAATTTGACCCCAAAGGTAAGGGAATTAAAAGCAAAAATAAGTGAGTGGCACTATATCAAACTAAAAAGCTTCTGCACAGCAAAGGAAACTCTCATAAAAGAAAATAGGCAGCTAAATAAATAGATGATATTTGCAAAGAACAGCTGTGATAAAGTGTTAATTTGCAAAATATATAAAGAATGATCAAAGCTCAGCAACAAATAAGCAAAAAATCCCATTAAAGAATGGGGACAGGACATGAACAGACACTTCTCCCAAGAAGACATATAAATGGCCAACAGGTATATGAAAAGATGCTGATCATCTTCACTAGCTATTCAAAAGATGCAAGCAAAACTATAATGAAATACTACCTCACACCTGTTAGATTGGCTATTTTCAACAAGACAGATAATATAAGTGTTGGATAGGCTGTGGAGGAAAAGGAACACTTATTCACTGCTGGTGGGAATGGAAATTAGAACCACCATTATGGAAGAACATATGATGATTCCTCAAAATATTTAGAATAAAATTACAATATGACCCATCAATCTCTCTGCTGGGTATCTAACCCCAAAACTCGATATCAGCATGTAAAGACACATGCACCCCCTTGTTCATCACAGCATTATTAACAGTGGCCAAGACATGGAAACAACCAAATTGTCTCTCGATAGCGGATTGGATAAAGAAAAGGTGGTATAAGAAATCAGAAGCATTTTTATACACCAACAATGAACAGTCAGAAAGAGAAATTAAGGAAACAATCCCCTTCACAATTACAACCAAAAAAATAAAGTACCTAGGAGTAAACTTAACCAAGGAGACTAAAGACTTGTACTCGGAAAATTACAAAGCATTGATAAAAGAAATCAAGGAAGATACAAACAAGTGGAAGCATATACCGTGCTCATGGTTAGGAAGAATAAACATCATTAAAATGTCTATATTACCCAAAGCAATCTATAAATTCAACGAAATGCCAATTAAAATACCAATGACATACTTCAAAGATATAGAACACATATTCCAAAAATTTATATGGAACCAAAAGAGGACACGAATAGCCTCAGCAATCTTAAAAAAGAAGAATAAAGTGGGAGGTATCACACTTCCTGATATCAAGTTATACTACAAGGCCGTTGTACTCAAAACAGCCTGGTACTGGCATAAGAACAGGCATATAGATCAATGGAACAGAACAGAGAACCCAGAAATAAACCCACAGTTCTATGGACAACTGATATTTGACAAAGGAGGTAAGGAAATACAATGGAGTAAAGACAGCCTCTTTAACAAATGGTGTTGGGAAAATTGGACAGCTACCTGCAAAAAAATGAAACTAGATCACCAGCTTACACCACTCACAAAAATAAACTCAAAATGGATAAAAGACTTAAATGTAGGCCATGAAACCATAAGCATCTTAGAAGAAAACATAGGCAGTAAGCTCTCGGACATCTCTCGGAGCAATATATTTGCTGATTTATCTCCACGGGGAAGTGAAATAAAAGACAGGATAAACAAATGGGACTATATCAAACTAAAAAGCTTTTGCACAGCTAAAGACAACAAGAACAGAATAAAAAGACAAACTACACAATGGGAGAACATATTTGACAATACGTCTGATAAGGGGTTAATAACCAAAATTTATAAAGAACTTGTAAATCTCAACACCAGGAAGACAAACAACCCAATCTAAAAATGGGCAAAAGAGATGAATAGACACTTCTCCAAAGAGGATATACAGATGGCCAATAGGCATATGAAAAAATGCTCAACATCACTAATCATTAGAGAAATGCAAATTAAAACCACAATGAGATATCACCTCACACCAGTCAGAATGGCGCTTATCAACAAAACAACACAGAATAAGTGTTGGCGAGGATGTGGAGAAAAGGGAACCCTCCTGCACTGCTGGTGGGAATGCAGACTGGTGCAGCCACTGTGGAAAACAGTATGGAGATTCCTCAAAAATCTGAAAATCGAACTGCCTTTTGACCCAGCTATCCCACTTTTAGGAATATACCCCAAGGACACCATAGAACGGCTCAAAAAGGAGAAATGCACCCGCATGTTTGTGGCAGCATTGTTCACAATAGCGAAGATCTGGAAACAGCCCAAGTGTCCGTCAGAGGATGAGTGGATTAAAAAGCTTTGGTACATATATACTATGGAATACTACTCAGCCATAAGAAATGATGACATCGGATCATTTACAATAACATGGCTGGACCTTGACAACATTATACAGAGTGAAATAAGTAAATCAGAAAAAAAAAAAAAACTAAGATGAATCCATACATAGAAGGGACATAAAAATGAGACTCAGAGACATGAACAAGAATGTGATGGCAACAGGGGCGAGAGGTTGGGGGAGGAGGGAGGGGGTGAAGAAGGAGAGAGGGGTTAGGGGAGGGGAGAGGCACAAAGAAAACCAGATAGAAGGTGACAGAAGACAATTTAACTTTGGGGGAGGGGTATACAGCACAATCAAATGTCAAAATAATCTAGAGATATTTTCTCTCAACATATGTACCCTGATTTATCAATGTCACTGCATTAAATTTAATAAAAAAAAAAAGATGAATTAGCACCCATGACAGCCTTCCAGGCATGTCAATTATGTGAATTTACAAAAAAAAAAAAAAAAAAAAAAGAAAAGGTGGTATATATATACAATGGAATACTACTCAGCCATAAGAAATGATATAGTGACATTTAATACAACATGCATGGATCTTGAGAGCATTATGCTGAGTGAAATATGTAAATCCGAAAAAGCTTAGAACTGTATGATTCCATACATAGGGGAGATATAAAACTGAAACTTATGGACACAAATAAAAGTGAAGTAGTTATCAGGGGGAAGGGTTCATGGAAGAAGGGAATGTAGGGGAGTGGAGAGGGGAAGGCTAAGGGTGTAAAGAGGGACAAGTATAAGGGGACAAAAAATGATTTGACTTTGGGTGATGAGTATACAATGTAATGATCATTTCAAATGCTATAAAAATGTTCACCTGAAACCTATGTACTCTTATTGATCAATGTCACCCTCTTAAATTTTCTACATAAAATTTAAAAATTAAGAAAAGTTAAAAAGAACAACTAAAAATGAAAAATTTAAATTTAAAAATACAATAAAAATATAATTAAGAGAAATCACAGCAAAGATCAAAAAACCCCAAAATAAAATAAAATAAAAAAGAAAACATCCACAAAAAGATAATAAGAACTATAAAAATTAAAGCAAACAAAATTCAGAAGATTAAAAAAAAAAACCCAAATTTTAAACGGAAAAATTTCGTCTTTGATTGGTTTCTTCCAGTAGATATCACAGCATTACAAGTTTTAGTTCATGAAATTCTGGGGTTGTCCTCCACTGAGATGTTGCTGCTGCAATGATGTAGGCAGGGCCATAGTCACGTTGGTGGTAGGGTTGTTTTGAGGGCTTTATGGCTTCAGCTTTCTGGTTTTGGCTTTTGGGCTTTATGGCTCTAGCAATGGCAATCTCAGGCTTCCTGGTGCTCCTCCCCATTTCTCAACAGACTCCAGGATTGGACATGGAGCTCTGTTGTTTTACAGGGGAGAGAGTGGCTCTAGAGAGCTAGATGTGGGGTTTGTCTCTGCCACTCTCTGTACTGTGAGGAGATGAAGGCAGAATCTGGGGAGCTGCAGTTTAGTTTTCTCTGCCTCTGCCAAGTGCAGGCTGCAAGCAGACCATGGGAACACTGGCAGTGATCCTGCTCTCTGGCTACTTTGGTTTTGTTTCTCCCCCTCTTCCCCTCTGTCTCACTGCTCCTCAAGGCAGAAGGAGACCAAGTCACTCCAGGTTTCCCTTTCTGTACCCCTCAGACCAAATCCAGACAGTCTGAGCTTCTCTCCTCCCCATAGTCCAGTAGAGGGGAAAAAAAAACCCAGTCACATTAGGGTTGGCTCCTTCCCAAAGCCCAGTGCAAATGTGTTTTATCTTTTGCCCCCTTTCCTAACCTGTCCCATCTTTAGTCCATTTGGTGCATGTATCTTTGAGGCATGGCTGTGAGCCCATATGGGGTTACTTCACCATGTTATAGTTGTTCAGTTTGTTGAAATTTCAAGGAGAGAGATCAGGAGTATCTCTCACACTGCCATTACTCTGACATCATCCCAACAATTTAGCTTTTTCTGACTTACTTCACTTAGCATAATATTCTCAACCTTCTTCCACCTTTATCATCCTAGTCTAAGCTTCTGTTATCACTAACCAAGTCTACTTCAATAGCACTGGATTCTCATTTCCCATATTGTTTTGATAGATTCTCCTTAGGTTTTCTTCTTAGCTTCCTCACTGCATATTCACCCCAAAACACAGTATAGTATAAAGAATCAAAGATTCTTGCCCATTTAAACATATGCAGTAAATGAAAGTATAAGAATTCTTCACTCTTCCTGAAAATAGTCTAGAATTAAGATGGGAGTCCATGACGTCAAGGTTTTATTCTGAGAATATTATTGTTACATGTAAACTTAAAGTGATCTGTTAGAACAAGTATAAGAACCATAGACCCAGCCCTAGCCGGTTGGCTCAGTGGTAGAGCGTCGGCCCAGCGCCTGGAAGTCCCGGGCTCAATTCCCAGCCAGGGCACACAGGAGACGTACCTATCTTCTTCTCTACCCTTCCCCTTTTCCTTTCTCTCTATGTCTCTCTTCCCCTCCCGCAGCCAAGGCTCCATTGGAGCAAAGTTGGCATGGGCACTGAGGATGGCTCTATGGCCCCCACCTCAGGTGCTAGAATGGCTCCGATTGCAATGGAGCAACATCCCAGATGGGCAGAACATTGCCCTCTAGTGGGTTTGCCAGGTGGATCCTGGTTGGACGCATGCGGGAATCTGTCTCTCTGCCTCCCACCTTCTCACTTCAGAAAAATACACACACAAAAAAAATAACCTTAGGTCCAAGGTCCCAATAATTCAAGGACAAATTTGGAGAGTCCCATACAGGTAAATATATGCATTTGAAGAGGAGAAATGTTCCTTGATATAAACATTTACAAAGGCTTAATATTTTTAAGATTCTGCTACTATGTTTTTGATTGAACATTTAATTGAAATAATTAGATTCACATACAGATTTAAAGTGTAATACAAAGGAAATCCATGTATACTTTGTCCAGTTTCCCTCAATGATACCCTTTGTGAAAGTTTATGATATCACAATTAGGATATTGATACTGATATAATCCACTGACCTTATTTATTTTTCCTTTTACTTATACTTGTTAATGTGTGCCTGTATTTAGTTCTTCAAAGGTTTATCATATGTGTGGGTGTTTGTGTTTACTACCAAGTCAAGATACTAGACAGTCACATTACCACAAGGATTCCGCCTGTTGCCCTTTTATAACCGCATACACTTCCCTCCCATACCTCACCTCATTACCTACCCATGTCAAGCTCTAATCTGTTTTACATTTATATAATTTTTCCATTTAATGTTATATGAATAGAATTTAATGTAACCTTTTGGGATTCACTTTTCTATTGGACTTATTTCCAGGAATTTTTCAAATTGTGTGTATTAGCAGTTCACCACTTTTTACTGCTGAGTAGCATTCCACGTTATTGATACGTCAAGTTCATTTAACCATTCACCTACTGAAAAATATCTTTGTTTTCTACAGTTTTTGGCTATTGTGGATAAAGCTGCCATGAACATTTGTGTATACAGTTTCATGTAGAGATAAGTTTTCTCTGGATAAATGCCTTAAAAATGCATTTGCTGGTTACATATGATAATTGCATGTTTAGTTTTATAAGAACCTGCTAAATTGTTTTTATAGTGACTACTATTTTACATTCCCACCAGCAATGGGTGAATGATTCAGTTCCTGCCATCTTTTTTCCCCACCTCATTCTAATAGATATGTGGTATTATCTCCTTGTGGTTTGGATTTGTATTTCCCTAATGGCAAATGATGTTGTGTTACTTTTTCATGTGTTGTTTCCCATCTCTATATTTCCTTCAGTGGAATGTCTTTTGCCCATATTTTAATGAAATTGATTTTAACTGTTGAGTTTTGAGAGTTCTTTTTGTGTTCTAGATTCCAGTACTTTGTGACAATATGGTCGGCAAATAGTTTCTACAAGTCTGCATAGTTTTTTTTTATCCTTTGCCTATAAGATTACACAGTGAAAGTTTTTAATTTTGATAAGAACCAATTTTTCATTTTTTCCATTTGTAGATTGTTTGTTTTGTGTGTCAATGTTACAACTGTGAGGAGCTTAGATCCCTAAAATTATCTCCTATGTTTTTTCACAAAAGTTTTATAGTTTTACATTTCACTCTATGATCCATTTTCAGTTATTATAAAAAGTATGATGATTAGGTCAAGGCTCACTTTTCTTGCCTGTGGAGGTATAATTGTTTCGGCAATATTTGTTGTAAAGGCTATCCTACCACCATTGAACAGTTTTTGTACTTTTGTGAAAGATCAGTTGTGCATATTTGTATGCAACTGTTCTGTTCCATCGAGCTGTGTCTGTCCCTCTGCCAATACCACACTACTTGTGTGTGCAAGTGTGTGTGTGTGTGCGTGTGTGACAGAGACAGAGAGAGGGACATATAGGGACAGACAGGCAGGAAGGGAGAGAGATGAGAATCATCAACTCTTTGTTGCGGCACCTTAGTTGTTCATTGATTGCTTTCTCATATGTGCCTTGATTGGGGGGCTACAGCAGACTGAATGACACTTACTCAAGCCAGCAACCTTGGGCTCAAGCTGCTGAGCCTTGCTCAAACCAGATGAGCCTGCGTTCAAGCTGGCAACTCGGGGTCTCAAATCTGGGTCCTCCGCATCCCAGTCCTACACTCTATCCACTGTGCCACCACCTGGTCAGGCACTATCTTGATTATTGTAGCTATATAATATAATAAACCTTAATACCTATCAGGTAGAGTGATTCTTCCTAATTTATTCTTTTTTTGTCAATATAAAATTTCATTTTAGCTATTCTACGATCTGTTCCTTTCCATGTACAATTAGAATAAGCTTTCTATGTTTATAAGAAACTATGTTGGGATTTTGATAAAAATTACTTTAAATATATATTAGTTTGAAGAAGATTAATATTTTTACTAGGTTGATTTTTTCAGTCAGTGATCACAGTATGTCTTTCTATTTAGGTCTTTGAATTCGTTCATCAACTTTTTGTCATTTTCAGTGTAAAATCCTCCACGTTTTCTTAAGTATATGCCAAAGCATTTAATTTATTAGAGCAATTGTAAATGGTATTATTTTAAATTTTGGTTGTACCATGTTCATTCTGTTTATATAATAATTTCATTGATTTTGATTTGGTTTGGTATCCTTTAACCCTACTGAAATCACTTATTAGTTCTAAGAGTATTCGTAGATTCATTGAGCTTTCTCTATATGGGCAATCATAATATGCAATGCCTTTTGTTACTTTTTCACTTTTAGATCATTTTATTTTTAAATTAACAGTGACATACATTATTATGTTAGTTTCAGGTGTACACTCCAGTAAATAGACATTGTGTAACTTACTGATTATGCCATAAATCTCGCACCATTTAACACTATAGTTATTAGAATATTATTGACTATATACCCTAGGCTGTATTTTACATCCCCATCAGTATTTGAAAACAATCAATTTGAACTTCTTACTCTCATCATTTTTGTCACCCATCCCCACAAACCCCCCACCCATTTGGCAACCATCAAAATGATCTCTATTATCTACTGAGTCTGTTTCTGTTCTACTGGTTCATTTATTTTGTTGTTTAAACTCTGTTGTGTACATATGTATTTATTGTAATTTTACTGTTCATATTTTTCAATCTTTTTTCTTCTTTTCTTAAAGAAGACCCTTTAACATTTCATATAATACTGGTTTGGTGGTGATGAACTCCTTTAGCTTTTCCTTGTCTGGGAAGCTCTTTTTATGTCCTTTGATTCTAAATGATAGTTTTACTGGGTAGAGTGATCTTGGCTGTAGGTCCTTGCTTTTCATCATTTGGAGTATTTCTTGCCAATCTCTTCTGGGATTGCAGAGTTTCTGTTGAGAAATCAGCTGACAGTTTTATGGGAGTTCCCTTGTAGGTATCTAACTGCTTTTCTATTGCTGCTTTTAAGATTCTCTCTTTGTCTTTAACCCTTGGCATTTTAATTATGTTGTACCTTGGTGTGGGCCTCTTTGGGACTCTGTGCTTCCTGGACATGTATGTCTATTTCTTTCACCAATTTAGGGAAATTTTCTGTCATTTTTTCAAATGGGTTTTCAATTTCTTGCTCTCTTCTCCTTCTGACACCACCATGATGTCAATATTGGTATGGTTGAAGTTGTTCCAGAGGCTCCTTAGACTATCCTTTTTTCCTTTTTGCTATTCTGATTTGGTGTTTGTTTGTTTGCTTCCTTATATTCCAAATTTCTGATTTGATTCTTGTATTCATTTACTGTTGATTCCCTGTAAATTATTCTTCTTCGTTTCGGTTAGTGTATCCTTCATTTCTGACTTGTCCTTTTCTATGCCATTGAGGTTCTAAGTTCATTGACTATCCTAATTACCAGTGTTTTTGAACTCTGCATCTAGTAGATTGCTTGTCTCCATTTTGTAGAGTTCTTTTTCTAGAGTTTTGTACTGTTTTTTTCATTTGGTACATGATTGTCGACTCATTTTTGCAGCTTCCTTGTGTTTTGCTTCTATGTGTTAGGTAAAGCTGCTACTTCTCCCAGGCTTGGTAGGGTGGCCTAATGTAGTCAGTGTTCTGTAGGGTCCTGTGGCACAGTCTTCCTGATCACCCAAGCTGGGCACTCTCATCCAAGTACTAACCAGGCCCGACCCTGCTTAGCTTCCGAGATCAGACGAGATCGGGCGCGTTCAGAGTGGTATGGCCGTAGACCCAAGCTGGGCACTCGATGTGCTTCCTCCCCCAAGTGGGCTGTGTACATACCCTCCTCTTGTAGCTGAGCCTTGATTGCTGTTGGCACATCAGTGGGAGGAATTTACCCCCAGGCTGATCAGCTGCAAGGATTGTTGTGACCACCAACCACTAACCTCTGAGTACCATGGAGGATCAACTGTTCATGGACCCACCCCCACAGGGCAAGACTTACTTTAGTGGGGATCTGGTGCCCACTGAGTCCAACCTTTGAGTGTGTTGCTTGTTGAAGTAGTTGGATGGTAGCGCTTCGACATGGTCTAAAGCTATCGACATGGTGGGCTGGCTCTGGGGCCTCCTGGATGTGTAAGTCATAGTTAGCTGCTGCCTGTGTTCTGCCTGGGACCACCTGGCATGAGTTCCGTGACTTGCAGGCGGCTGCTACTTGCTCTAGGCTGGAGGTGCCCAGGTGAGG
This sequence comes from Saccopteryx leptura, assembly GCF_036850995.1. NCBI lineage: Eukaryota > Metazoa > Chordata > Mammalia > Chiroptera > Emballonuridae > Saccopteryx > Saccopteryx leptura. The sequence continues at coordinate 131,578,048 of NC_089516.1, read as the reverse complement.
CTAAACTGCGTACCAAGACCGGCTGTTGCTAGTGCCAGGCCTGGGGACACTTAGTGAGAGTATAGGGCACATTGAGTACAGATGCTGCTTGTTTGAGAGATTTTAGGAAAGTGTAAAGCATGAGCCAAGACAGGCCATTGGTTTGGAAAAACCACTGCAAATAGCTTGGGTATTTCCTGGAAAGTTGGGTAGAGTGGGGTCTCAGGGAATCACCAGGGTGAGGCAAACAGTGTGAGCCAGGTTGCTGGAGACTCATATATAGGGCTCACCTGCAGGCTCTGTGGGGGAGGGCTCATCAAAGGAAAAATGGCCTCTGCCAGCACTTCTGTCTGGGAGAAAGTGGCCTACCCAGGTCTCAATTTCCTCCCTATATGTCTCTGGTGCCTTTCAAGCTGCTACCCCAGTGCTATAGCTCAGAGGTGTAAGTCTGAGTAAGTCTGTGGGTGGGCCCTTTAAGAGGAACTGCCTGGGACTCCAGAAGGCTTCCATCTCCCTCAGCCTAAATTCCCACAGGTTTATGCTGCTGTAAGTTATGGGGACTTCTTTTTCTGACACTGAAACCCTGAAAGGGGAACCTGGACTGAGGCTGGGACCCTTTGCTCATCAGAGGAGACCACTACAGCTGAGATACCCTCCCTACTTGTATCTGCTGCGCATGGGTGAGACCAGCTCTCTGCATATCCACCCCTCCTGCTAGTCTTGACGTGGCTTCTCTTTAATTACCTACTTGTAGCACTTCCGTTTATCCCAATTTCAGATGGTTCTGAATGATGGTGGTCCCGTAGTTTGTCAGTTTGATGTGCTTGTGGGAGAAGGTGAGTACATTTACTTATGCCTCCATCTTGCCCAGAAGTCACCTTTATTTATTTATTTTTTTGTCTTACCTTATTGCAGTAGACAAAACATCCAGGACTATGTTGAGAAGGAGTGATGAGAGTACACATCCTTGACTTGTTTCCCATTTTCATGAAAACACTAAGTCTTTCAACATTACCTGTGATACTAGTACAGGGTTTGTTGTTCACGGTCTTTATCAAGTCTATATAATTCTTAAGTTTCTTAGTGTTTTTTATCACGAGTGGATGTGAGATTTGTCAAATAATTTACTGTGTCAGTTGATAGGGTTGTGATCTTTCAAAGCTTATTGATATGGTGGGTTATGTTGGTCGATTTCAAATGTAGAACCAGCTAGCATACCTGCAATAAATCCTACTTGATCATGGTATGTAATTCTTACATACTGTTACATTTCAGTTTACCTATATCTTGCTGAGGAACTTTGCATTTAAGTTCATGGGAGGTGTTAGTCTGTAGTTTTCATTTTTAGTGTACTATGTTTGTATGATTTTGCTATCAGGGTACTGCTGGCCCTAGGGGTTGGGTAGTATTTCCTCTTCTCTTTTCTGAAAGAGATTGCATACAATTGGTGGAAATTCTTTAAATATTTGGTAGAATCTTCCAGTAACACCTTCTTCCAGTAACACCTTATGGACCTGGAGATTTCTTTTTTTTCTGGAAGTTTTTTAATGATGAATTCAATTTCTCTAATGGTAATATTGCTATTCAGAATATGTATCTCATATTGGTTGAATTCTCATAGTTTATAGTTTTTGAGGAATTGGTCCATTTCTACCTAAATTTAAATTTATGAACATAAAGTTGTTTATAGTACTCCCTTATAATCTTTGTAATATTTGCTGAATGTGTAGTCATATACCCAATTTCCTTCCTGATATTGGTGATTTGTGTCTTCTTTTATTTTTGTCGGTTGTGGTAGAGGCTTATCAATTTATTTATTTATTTATATTTAAGTACAAGCATTTGTTTGTGATTTCTGCTCTGATATTTATTTGCTTTCTTCAGTTTGCTTTGGATTTTTTTTTTTTTTTTTTTAGTTCCTTGGTGTAGAAACCTTAGATTATTGATTTCAGACCCTTCCCCTTTTCTATTGTAAACATTTTCGTCTATACATTTTCCTGTGAGCACTTCTTTAGCTTTGTGGCACATATTTTGATATATTGTAATTTCATTTTCATTCATCCATGTATTTTCAAATTTTCTTTGAGACCTTCTCTTTAAACCATGGATTATTTTGAAGTATAGTTTAATTTTATGTTTTATTTTTGTTTTTGATTTTTGTTTCTTTTTAAATTCTCATCTGATTTCATTTTTGTCAGATTGCATTTTTCTCACTCACGTTGTGATTTTTATAAGTTCTTAGTCTGATGGGTGACTTTTATTATTATTATGCCTTGATCATTTTGCACATTATATTAGGAAAGTCTGGATAATATTTAAATATCTTAACTCAATGGGAAGTCACCGTGCTTTATTTTAGCACATAGAGTCCTTCCTACTTTTGTGGGGTATGCTTCTGGTGACAGCTTAATTTTCAGAGAGCTTTTGGTATTTCCTTGGTTTATGTGGTACTGCTAGGGAACCCATGTGTCCCTGCAGGTGCTCCCTGAGGGTAAGAAAGGTATTTCTCCTAGGCTCGAGTGTCTCTCAGTGGGAATGGGGAGTCTCAGACCAACAGAGATAAACAGGCTTCCTGGGTCATGCCACTTGTGCCTAGGTACCTCTTGCTAGTCCTGCCTGCCCACTTGGTGTCTTCTAATGGGTTCTAAATGTGTCATAAGGTTTCCCGTTCAGACTGGGGAAGGAATAAACCTATCCAGGAAGCCTTCTGTTGCTAGGTTGACACTTAGAAAACATTAGATCTGGGTTGCCTTCTTCTGTTGGGTGTGGGGGTGTAAGACATCTTGCTATGTTATTCTCCTAATTCTGGGGTCACAAACTATTTTCCATTCTTTTTACCACTTTTTAAAATTCTCTGTGTTGCCTTGCATTCTTTAATGGGTTTTAGGGGGGGGGAGGGCTAGCAGGGAGACTCAGGGAGAAGTGGACCCATGCATTTTTGTTGTGACTGGACCAAAAATCACTTGTTCCTGTATTTTAAAAGCAGTCATAATTGAATTCTTGTTGTTGTTGTTCCATTCCTAGTTTTCTTGTTCTGGGATACAGATGGCTGATTCTTCTGTTTATTCCAACAAGGTCAAAGCTCAAAAGTGACACTGAAAATGACCCACCTATATCTACTTCTACATTAGAAATACAAGCATCAGGATGAAAAATATTAAGAAAGGCCAGAGTGACAGTTGCCCAGAAAAAAAAACAGGCAAAGAAAATCATGGTGGTACACACAGGGTACAGAAACAGCCTCAAGCTTTTCTAGGGAAGAAGAGAAAGAAACATTCAACTTGTAAACAAGAGCTCCCAAAACGTATGGATTTTCAGGGAAAAGCCATGCAGGACAGAAACCTTTTAAGTGTCAGGAATGTGGGAAAGGTTTCAGAGTCAGCTCTGACCTTATTAAGCATCAGAGAATTCACATTGAAGAGAAACCCTATAAATGTCAACAATGTGATAAGAGGTTTAGATGGAGTTCAGATCTAAATAAGCACCTAATGGCACACCAAGGAATAAAACCATATAGATGCTCATGGTGTGGGAAAAAGCTTCAGTCATAACACAAACCTACACACACGTGTCACGTAAGAATTCAGAAAGGAGATAAGCCCTTTAAATGTCATGAATGTGGAAAAAGATTCATTCAGAACTCACACCTTATTAAACACCAAAGAACCCACACAGGTGAGCAGCCTTATTCCTGTAGCATATGCAGGACAAACTTCAGCAGGCCGTCAAGCCTTCTTAGTCACCAGAAGCTCCATAGGAGAAGGGAATCACATCTAGGATCTCCAGTCTGAAGAAAGTCACCATATGGAGCTTGACCCTGGAAGTGATGAAATAATACAAAAGTATGAGGCACCTAATGACAAGGTTCTGTCATCAATAGAGAATTGGATGGGGGATACGTGCCATGCTTTACATAAAGGAATCTGAACTGTCTCTTATTCAGCATTGTATCTTCAGTGCCAAGCAGGAGAAAGATACATGATGGGTATTTTATAAATAAAAAACTGAAAATACAGCCAGAAGATATCACACTGCCTGACTTCAAATGATAACATAGAGCCTCGATAATCAAAACAGCATGGTATTGGCAGAAAAACACACACATAGGCCAATGGAAAAGAATTGAGATCCCAGAAATAAAACCACATTTATATGGACAAATCATCTTCAGCAAAGGAGTCAAAAACACACAATGGAGAAGAGAAAGCCTCTTCAATAAGTGGTGCTGGGAAAATTGGAAAGCCACATGCAAAAGAATGAAACTTGACTACACTTTGTCCCCCTGCACAAAAATTAATTCAGAATGGAACAAAGACCTAAATATAAGATCCAAAACAATAAATTACATTGAAGAAAACATAGGTACTAAGCTCATGGACCTTGGCCATAGAGAACATTTATGAATTTGACCCCAAAGGCAAGGGAAGTAAAGGCAAAAATAAATGAATGGGACTGTATCAAACTAAAAAGCTTATGCCCAGCAAAGGAAACTGACAACAAAACAGATAGGCAGCCAACTAAGTGGGAGATGATATTTGCAAACAGCAGCTCCGATAAGGGTGTGATACTCAAAATATAGAAAGAACTCGTAAAGCTCAGCCACAAACAAGCAAACAATCCAATTAAGAAAAGGGGAGAGTACCTGAACAGATGCTTCTTCTAAGAAGACATACAAATGGCCAACAGATATATGAAAAGATGTTCCTCTTCTCTAGTTATTCGAGAAATGCAAATCAAAACTACAATGAAATACCACCTCACAAGACAGGTAATAACAAGTGTTGGGGAGGCTGTGGTGAAAAAGGAGCCCTTATTCACTACTTGTGGGAATGCAAATTAGCACAACCATTATGGAAGAAAGTATGGTGGTTCCTCAAAAAAATTAAGAATAGAATAACCATATGACCCAGCAGTCCCTCTACTGGGTATCTATGCCCCAAAACTTGAAAACATTGGTACGTAAAGACACAGGCACCACCATGTTCATCACAGCATTAATCACAGTGGCCAAGACATGGAAACAACCAAAGTGTCCCACGATAGAAGATTGCTTATAGAAGATGTTTTCTGTATATATATAAAATGTAATACTTCTCAGCCATTAGCAATGATGACATAGTGACATTTATGATAACATGCATGGACCTTGAGAACATTATAATGAGTGAAATAAGTGAATCTGAAAAAGCTAAGAACTGTATGATTTCACACATAGGTGGGATATAAAACTGAGAGTCATGGACATAGATAAAACTGAAGCAGTTACCAGGGGGAAGGGGTGTGGGGAAGGGGGGAAGGAGAGACAAATATAAAGTGACAGAAAATGATCTGACTTTTGGTGATGGGTATACAACATAATCAACAGTTCAATGCTCTAGAATTCTTACCTGAAACCTATGTACTCTTATTGATCAATGCTACCCTCTTAAAGTTAATTTTCTAAATAAAATTTAAAATTTAAAAATAAATAAATAGGTAAACAAACAAATAAATAAATAATAAGTAAAAAAAGTTTTCTTGAACCTTACACCTCATACCGTTTGTAAAAGAAATCAACTCCAGGTGAAATGTGTCACAATGTGTAAGGGAAAATAATACAACTTTTAAATCAAAACATAGAAAATATGTTTATGATCTTGGTGTAGACAAAAATTTTCTTCACCACCAGGATTCAAACAGCACGAATAATAAAGGGGAAATGATCAATTCAACCATGTATCTCCTGGGAAATTCTCTTCATCAAGGGACACCATTAAGTGAGTGAAACCGCAAGCCAAGGCGTGGGAAAACATATGTGTCGTACAATTTCGAAGTATTTAGAAAGGTGAGTAGCTATAATCCAATGGCACAACCATTCCTTTCCTAGGGTGTTCCCTACAGTGGAACCCTTAGTCTGTATGGTCGGAGAACCTAAGTCTTCAAGGAAATGTAAATACACTTCAAAGCAGAACAAGAATGAGCCATGTTACTTAACAAACTTTGCATTATAACCAAAAGTTGGCAGGAAATTATCAACAATGTCTGACTCTTAGGGAAGAACAGAAATAAAATGAAAACTGCAATAACGAACACTTGCAACATCACAAATAAGAACATTGCATAAGATGTGTGGGAGGTGACCGAAGCTAGACTTAAAGTTAAGTTTGTGGCCTTCAACGCTTTCATCATTTCACAGAACAAAGAAAGAAAATACGGTATTTACTGGAAGTCCACTGCAGGTAGGGTTTTGACATTTATATAATCCACTCACTCTTGCTAGTACTTGTGAGGTGGGCACTGTTCTCTGCCCTGCACAGAACCTTAGGATTGGACATTTTCCCTTACCCCTATCTTTTGGAAGTGCTCCCCATTTCAAAAACGAACTGTGTTCAAGGCTCAGATGATGTATAAACACAGCAGTGGGTGTACAAGAGATTCTGACACATGGTGGAAGAGAGAGTCAAGGGAAGTGCTCGTTGGCACCATCAGGGAAGCATCTGCATGTTTCTCCAATTACTAGTCAGTGGCAATCCAACAAGAACAGCGTATCTATGTCCATGTGAGTAAAACAGTGCACAGATACAGGTCAACTGGGCACGTACCCGTCTACAGGAATGTTGACCCTAGATGCCAAAGGAATGCCGACCTTGATATGCTCCTTACTTACACCTATGCTGTGGTTGGCTTGGGACAAAGACACTTTCATCATAAGGATTAAACAAAACTTGCCTAAACAGAAAGAAAACTCACGTCTAGGACAGTAGCAAGAGTTAGTGAATACTCTAGAATGTGTATGACGCAGAAGATGCATTTTAAGCATCGCAAAACAGAAAGCTGTTCTTATAAATAAGCCTGAACACTGTTCTTCCAAGATAGCCTACTGCAGGTTAAAGCTCTGATATAGGAGTGTCAGTTTGTGAAAGAGCTGTTTCCCTCAACAAATTCTCAAAGCATTCTTCCCTAAAGTGAGTAGCTTGGTGCATATGATAGTGTGCTATCTTTAAGAAGCTTGTAGAACAATGGCTTCTCCCCTAGGATGGTTTCTTAAATGAAAAGCAAGGCTTGATTTCTGTCTATAGCTTTTCCCACACTGCTCACACACAAACGGTCTCTCTGCAGTGTGTGCCATGTGGTGCACATGAAGGTCTCTTTTTTGACTAAATCTCTTCCCACAACTGTGACATTTATGGGGTTTTACAGTTGTGTGGCTTTTTTGGTGTTGCATAAAATATTTTCTAACACAAAATTGCGACCTACAGTCAGGGCAAGTGTACACTCCTTGAGGAGAAGAGGTTTCCTGGTGTTCCATGAGTTGTGACGCCCGAGTGAATCGCTTCTCACACGCACTGCACTTATAGGGTGCCTCCCTTGAATGAACTCGGAGGTGCCGTTGTAGGTTGGACTTACGAAGGAATCTTTTCCCACATTCAAGGCACTCATGAGGGAGCTCTCCTGAATGAATTCTTAGGTGCCCTTTAAGTACCTTCTTGGAAACAAAACATTTCCCACACTGAATACATCGGTGTGCTTGCTTTTGGACACTGTTTTGCTCAAGGGCACTGGAGCTGAGGGGTTGTTCCTTGTTGGATCTCTGAGCTCTGTCTCCTGGAAAGGGGTTCCAGTCATCAACAGGCAATGCGTGGTCTCCGGGTAGCTGCTCTGTGTGATTTTCCAGTTGAGTTTTTGGCTCTTCAGAGTCTTCTGGTGAACTGGGACCAAGAAGTGCATTTCTGTCTAAAGAAAGAGAAAATAGGATGACCAGGTAGTGGTGCAGCAGATAGAGTGTTGGCTTGGGATGCTGAGGATCCAGGTTCGAAGCCCTGAGGTCTCCGGTCTGAGCAAGGGCTCATCCGGTTTGTGTGCAGGCTCACGAGCTTGAGCACAGGGTCGCCAGCTTGAGTGGGGGATCACAGACATGACCCCATGGTCACTGGATTGAACCCAAAGGCTTGAAGCCCAAGGCCCCTGGCTTGAGCCCAAGGTCACTGGCTTGAGCATGGGGTCACTCTCTCTGCTGTAGCCCCCTGGTCAAGGCACATATGTGAAAGCAATCAGTGAACAACTGGACTGCTGCAACGAAGAATTGATGCTTCTCATCTCTCTCCCTTCCTGTCTGCCTGCCTCTCTCTCTCTCTCTCTCTCTCTCTCTCTCTCTCTCTCTGTGTGTGTGTTTCTATCAGTAAAATACAAACAAACAAAAACCCAGAAAATGGTTATATACTTTTCAGTTTTTCTGTGATTTGACATTTTTCTTTTCTCCCAATATCAAAATCAGGAACGTGGATAGGAATTTCAAGTGTCACCATGTCCCAAGGGGAATGAAGAGACAGACTGAGAAGGTTTCTAATCAATAGCTAGTGGGAAGATGGAAATAATTCCAAGTGTATATCCCAAATCTCTTTATCCTGGGAGTCAGGACGAATTTTACTTTCATTTCTTCCCAAACATTTCACAAACCCTCACCTACCTATCTTGAAGTCAAGCAATTCCAACAGTTGTTGCACTTCCTTGCAATCCTGTAGGTCTCTCTCCGAGGCCGCTGCAGGGTCAGGCTCTGATTGTGGGTGTCCTGGCCATAAGGAGAGATTGGAGGAAGGATAGTTTGAATCCACACCGGATTTTTCAGAGTCCAGGTCTCTTTCTTGGACACGTGGCCTCTCAATATCTGCCTACTACCCTTCTCAGCAGTGCTTCTCCAGGAGCCTCTGACAAGTTGTGTGTGCGTGTCTGTGTGTGCGCGCGCACGCGCTTTCAAGATAAGAAGAAAGCCAAATGGCAGGGCGGAGGGGAGATCCTATTGTGCTCAGTTCAAAGCTACTCTCCTCCAATTTACAGAAGGAAGTGAATCAATACTGGTGCAAAATCAATGCACTGAATGAATTCCACATCTGTTTTGAGAATGGAATTACGTAGGTGAGGGCCAGAACACGAACTCAACCTTCCTAAAGTGTTGGCAGATTAAAGCTGAGAAACACTGTTTTATTGACTGCCAAGTGAAGAAAATGAGAGGCCAAAGTGGGGGTTAGGAAAATGGTTACCGGAAGAATTTTTTAAAGAGATATTCAAATTAAAATGGCAACTGAGGTAGGTCGGCAATGGGCAACAAATAATCTGTTTGTTTCAGCTGAAGTCTAGAAGTAGAGTCTCTTGAAGCAAACCGAAATAATCACCAAACAATGTTTCTCGGTGTCTATGTAAGGACAACCAGGAGAAGTTTCTAAACTCGCTGTCCCCTTGTGTTCTACCACGCCTCTCCTCAGTGAAGGCCACAGTGGCTCGGTCCTCTTTCCAACCCCCACCTCAGTTCTGGCCAAGTTGACGGGTCTGCAATCAAGTGTGAGTTGGAAGTGGCTCATTTCAGAATGAAATACAGGGCAATGCTTAAATATCAGAATTAGTAAACAGACATTAGGAAGTTGGTTTGACTAATGTTAACCCGAAAGAAAATTGAGCTTTTAGAACATATATTGAGAAGCATAGGAAGTCGACTAAAATACCATATATTTCAAATGAAGGGATTCAAAATACAACTCTTCATTTTGGTTATGCTTCCACTTCAAAGGTAAGGTTGGGATGAGAGCGTATAAGCCCCGGGTCAAATAAAACTGGATGTCATGGGTCAAAGGATAGTTGCCATCAAGCAAAAGTGTGAGCAATGTGAAAGGTCATGGCGGGGGTGGGGGGGTGGAGCGGACAGCAGCACAGCCTTAGGGTGGCAGAAACCTGAAGGCGGAGAATTTCCCCATAAGAGAGACATGAAAACAAGTTCAGAATGGCAGGATATGTTCATATGGCAGTTCCCATCTGATACATAAAGCATGGACTTGAAACTCTTCAGGCTGTAGATTCATCGCAGGTCACCATGAAAGCAACCCAGACATGTGCCCCTTGGGTGAAAGTAGGGAGCTAGAGATGTGACTAGTCAAGGACTGAAGCAGCCCCGGGAGCAGAATCTAGCACCCATGAGAACAAGGCCAGGAGTATCATCGTCAGTCCAGCTGCCCCTTTTTGTGTAGCACCAAACCGAAAGAGACTGAGAACTGTCCCCTTGCTTCCTCAGCCTGGCACAGTACTCCTTGGTGCCAGTGCCAGCCTTCAAAGAAGCTGGCCCAATCTGGAGCACCTTGCTGGATGTCAACGTCATGTACTTCTTCACTGTGCACCAAGCCTACCGCCACCCACCTCTCTCCTGTGTGACATTCTGATTTTTTTTTTTTTTGGCTCAGGTGCACTCAGCCTCCACTTTCTGGACTCTCAAGGGTCTGCTCCTGCCACTACTCTGAGCTTGTATTCCCCAGCTTAAGCTCACAGCCCGTGTCAGCTAAGGCCGCTAACCATCCTCCTCTGAGCCATCTCCCACCCTTCGGATTTCAGTTGCCACCCTCTAGTCACCCATTCCATAAAATGCTACCACAAATGCGGCATGAACTGGACAATGATTGAAAGGATTTTCACAGGTATCAGCCCTCCATCTGTCTGCCAATAAAGGGAGAACAGCCCTGGTGCTCATCACAAAGCACGGCTGTGAGTGGAGGCAAGCAGACACTCGCACTCACATGCTGTGGTGGGAGGGTAAATTGGTGCAATAATTTTGCAGCACATTTGTCCATATCTATTCAAGTTTTAAATGCATAGGCTCCCTAACCAATCGTTCCTAACCTAGAAATCTGTCCTGCTGGCACATGCACATAGAAGGATGCTCACTGTGTGTTTTATAGCTTGGCTCCACGATATTTTGGCCGACACTGAACATCAGTCAGTCAGAAGTCATGCCTCTATGCCACCTTCTGTGGACAGGGCTCTTTTCTTTACCTTTAAACGCCACAGAGAGGACCCAAGAGGTTGTGCTGGAAACGAGCCTAAGGGTATGGACGAGCCTTCTTTGTATTGGGCTCTAGTCTGCTCATTTCTTCACTCTCACTGGGACTCCTTACTCAAAAGCTTGCATGCTGCAAACTCAAATTCTCACACATCCAAGCATTCAAATATCAGCTCCCAGAAGCAGATTTTTAGCCACTTAGAGCCGGCCTCCTTTGCATAGCCCAGAAACTATCACCCCACATCTGTTAGGCACTGAAAAGGTGGAGCCTTGTGGTTATATGACCCCAAGCTGCTGCTGCCCATTGGCATTCTATGACCTGGAGACTCCCAGTGTGCTTGCTAATGGGCTACATCCTCACCTAGACAGGCAAGCCCCCTCTCGAGCCCTTACTCCCTGTGGAGTTCCCTGGTCCTCCTCCTGACTTCCTACACAGGCACACCTGACAGAGTTGCCCAGCAAAGCTTGTGCGTACTCCTGCCACCTACCTGCTGGTCATATCTCTCTCCTAGCTCTGCTTGCAGACCCCTTGGGCCCTCTACAAGTGGTAAAGAGGATGAGACTTTGGTGACCAGGAAGTAGACATGGAGACCTCCCAGTCCGGAAGACAAAGCATATTATATCACTTTAAACAGTGTTGAGAAAGGAGTAGGTTCCTCTCCTCCTAACAGATATACTTCACTTGTTACATCATTCTCTCTCTCCCTTGTTGAACATACCGGACGTTCCTGTGCTTTAGAGACTCAAGTACGCAAATCAAGAGCAACAGTGCTGCTCTCTGCACCCAGCACTGCCGCTAAGAGGAGCAAATCCGCACATGTGATGGGAACTCATGCAGAATGATTCATAATTCAACACGACTGGCAAGGTTCTGCCACTTGTTGCAGGCATAAACAGAAACACAGGTTTGTAAAAGCTTGTTAACAGATAAGAGATGTAGGCAAAATAAAGACTGGAGTATAAACGACAATATTCTATATAGTTTGGTTTTGACCTTAATGGTTATATATCTCTCCTTTTGGGTGTTTCCTCCTGGTCACCCACCGCTATTGCAAACAAGACCAAGCCCGTGTCTTCTATATGCCCAGCACTTGCCAGAGCAAAGTTCAAGATTTGGTACCAGACAAACAGGATGAATACAGAAAAGGAGACAAGTTCAGGACCAAATAACCACACTGTGACATTATGAGATGAACTGTGTAAGGGTGGGTAGCATTGCACATATAAATAACATATGGTCGTACAGGTGTGCTTGGAATGGACCAAATCATCCTTTCCAAAAAGACAGTGTAGTCTCACATGTACCCTTCTTCATTGTCTGCCCGACACCCCGAGAAGAGAGAGAGCACTCGGAATAGAAACCACAAGAGAGGGGTACAGGAAGCACTAGAGCTGGAATTTCTATTGGCTTCAAGAGCAAATGGGTCCAAGTGTCTGGATATCCATTCTCACGCACCTAGTCAGGACACGGAAAAGCAAGGAACCCAGGCAAGGTACCTAAAAGTTCACAAGATTTTTGAATTCATGTACGACAATATTTTCTAACATGGTATCTCCCAGGGCCTGGCCGGAGAACCCTGTGGTTTCTCCTTCTGTACAGTTTTGGAAAGTCCCTGATCACCTTTGAGACTTCCACGAACTTCTATGAACCTTTCTTACCCTGGAATTTCTCTCCTGGGACTAACTCCTGTGCTGTCTGGGGCAGTGGTCCTGAAACCATAGTATGCACAGCACTCACCTGGAGAGCTTGTGAAAAATGAACCCAGCCTGTGTGATCCTGATAGGAGAAGCTGCTTGCTATACTTGCAGAAACACTGCTCTAGCTTTTTAGGGATAAGATACATATTCATTTTATTGTAGTAATCAATTAAATCCTCTTAAAGGATCTGAAGCGAGTACATTAATAAGGTATCATGTTTGAATGTGGCTCTTAAGCCATAAGAGCAACCAAGGCCCTTGGGACTCACACCGCCACAGATGTCATTGACAAAAACTTGCTGGGGGAAATTCATCTTTATTCGTACTACCAAAATTCCCATCGATTTCCTGTGCAACATTCTCGGCCGATGCCTCTTTCATGAGCAGGCTCATTAGCTTAAGGGATGTTGAATCTTGTTCAATCTAATGTGTTCAATCTAATTTCCTCCTCCTAGTCTTTAACAGAGTGGTCCATTTTCATTGGATATTCGGTGTTTCTAAACAACCTCAACCCTGGAGAGCTTCTGAGCTCCAAAAACAGAAATCAAGGAAAGGAAATAAAACCCGTGTCTTACCAGGGTCCAGAAGGGGCTGGCCTTCCCCAGCAGCACCATAGCTCAGCTCCTGCAACCCTGCCGGTGGGATCCACGCCTCTGCCACTGGGGCCTCGGAGACAGGTCCCACTGCTTGGAGAGGGGGTACCTCCACGTGGATGTTTGGTGGTATGTCTGCCATTCCAACTGCTGCCAGGTCATCCAAAAGCATGTCCGGGGTAAAGATCTGGAGGAAATGCCAGAGCCCATCACTCTAAAGTCTAGACCAGCTGTGCCCAGTAGCAATAAAATGCAAGCCACCAAAGTCATTTTAAATTTTCCAGCAGTCATATGAAAAATAGAAGAAATAGGTAAAGTCAATCTTAACAATATCCATTATTTAACAACATATATCTAAATAGCATAATTTCATAATGTAAACAGCATTCAAAATTATTAATGAGCTATGTCATCTACCTCATTGTTCACCCTAAGTCTTCTGAGTGCTGTATGCATTTATCCTCGCAGCCTACCCAATCTGGACCAGCCACACTTCTAGTGCTCCAGAGCCACACTTGGCTGGTGCCTGTCATACTGACAATGCAGGATAAGACCACACGAAGAAAAAAAATCTCATGCATAAGCCAAACAAAGAGACACAGAAGGGAAGGGAAACCATAAAGGCATTCCATCTTGGAGGCAGGAAACTTTGGAACAGAGTCCTGTCCGTACAGGCTAACTACCAAATCCCATCAACACACAAGACTGCAGCGCCCCTCATGCCCAACTAGAAACACTTCCTCCCTTCTCCAAAGATGACGGCCTGTGCTCAGCTATCGCAAGCCTCCAACAGGTTTTCCTCGGGGGTTCTGAGCAGAGGGCCAGGCCACCGCCCCTAGGTGTCTAGAATACGGTGGCAGGTGGTGGCTATCACAATTGAGTGGGCAGAGATGGGAGTATAGATAATGCACAGTGCAGAACTCCAGGTCCCTACCAACTTTGGACTGTCCCCCTCAAATATCCACATAGGTCAGTGGTCGGCAAACTGTGGCTCACGAGCTCTTTGGCCCCTTGAGTGTGGCTCTTCCACAAAATACCACGTGCGGCTGCTACCTCAATAAGGAATGTACCTACCTATATAGATTAAGTTTAAAGAACTTGGCTCTCAAAAGAAATTTCAATCGTTGTTCTGTTGATATTTGGCTCTGTTGACTAATGAGTTTGCCGACCACTGACATAGGTAAAAAGAACCAATCGACACCCTCACATTGTTCGTCATATAATCTCAAAACGTTATTGCACACCTTAGCATGACTTAACTTTTCTAGGCAAGCACTGCTTTGGAAATGAAAGTCATGGTGAGGATGTAAAGTACAGTATAGGGAATATGGTCAATACTGTAATAACTATGTATGGTGCCCAGTGGGTACTGGGATTATCGGGGGAACCCTTCGTAAACTCTATGACTGTCTAACCACTATGCTGTGTGCCTAGAGCTAATAAAAAGTAATACTGAATGTAAGGTGTAAATTTAAAAAAAAAAGTGTTCTTACTTTTTCTTTCTTTCTTTTCTTTTCAAAGAAAGACTATACTACTAATTGTTCAGGTTCACCAAGATTTCTTTGCCACTCTGGAAAATCACATGACCAGCAGTAACACTGCTCATAGTGTTTGAGCTCTGCTGGCCTGAATTACTGCCTGTAGCCTTCACAGGGAGTCTGAGTAGAGGCAAGCGTCTGACAACTTCATAAGGTCTTCTGAAGCCACTCAAGCCAGGACATGTGCACGCTGAAATGCTTTTTGGTTTCTAGTCAACTCTGTTCCTTTTATTTAAATTCCTCCGAGACTCTACTTGACTCAAAGTTGGCCTACTTTGTTTGCAAAGAGCCAGACAGTAAATATTTTACGCTTTGTGTGCCACATTCAGAATGCGATTTACTCACCTTCTTCCTCTTTGGTTTTCTAACAATGCTTTAACAGGTCCAAACCATGACTAGCTCACATACAAAATGGGTTGCAGCCAGATTTGGTCTGCAGACACTAGAGTGTAATATTGGTGTTTCTGATGAGTGCTTGTAGGTAGGTTCTATTATCTATGAATTTCATCTAGGTACATTTACTGGGACATTAGAAAATACTTGTTACAGAGGGGGATTGAGTCTGAGGAGGTTGAAAACCACTGACCCACATGTTTTCTCCACTGGAAGAGAGAGATGAAAAGAAGTGTGGTGAAATCGTGGGGCTGAAGAAAGACACGGGGCAAATGTCCGATCCAATCCCACCTGTCTCTGGTACCCTTTAGTCTAATTACCCAGATCCCTGACTCTTTTCTCACCTGTGGCTCTGGTAGCTCAAATTCAGTCTGTAAGTCTTCTAATAGTGACACTGCTCTTTCTGTAGTCTCTGGGCGTTGTTCTGTCACCCAGGTCTCTAGCTCCCGGGGCAGAATTGTTAGGAATTGCTCCAACACTAGAAGCTCCAGGATTTGTTCCTTAGATCGCAGCTTTGGCTTCAGCCACTGATAGCAAAGCTCCCGGAGTTTGTTGAAAACTTCATGAGGCCCAGCTGCTTCTTTGAAACGGAACTGCCTGAAGCGCTGACGGAAGACTTCCGAGTCAATATCATACTCTGGAAACGTCGAGCCCAGATTCAAGGCGGCCTGCATTGCACAACGGAAGACAGTATCCATTGCCCCCTTCCAGCAGTGTACAAGGTTCCTGGCAGCTGAAGTCTCAGATTCCAATTTGTTTCTTTGTGTACTTCTTGCGGGAGACACCTACAGCAGAGGACAAGGCAAGTGAGAAAGGAGAAACAGCAGTGGTTACCAGAGGTCATCCTTATCTCCATTAACTGCTTGCTTTCCAGCAAAGCCCTAAAGTAGCAGTTGTCATCGTTTGGATGGTTTTTAGGATCTGATGAAAATGTTAAGGAGAATTCTTCAAGAAGAAGAAAGAAAGAAAAAGAGAATCATCGTTATAAAGAATAAAATAGCAATAAATGCATACCTATCAACTATCATTTTAAATGAAAATGGTTTAAATGCTCCTATAAAATGACATTAAGGTAGCTGAATCAGTAAAAAAGCAAGTCCAGTATATATTCTGTCTACAAGAGACCCACCACAGAAGAAAAGAAACTCACAGACTGACAGTAAAGAGATGGCAAAAGGTATTTCATGCAAATAGAATTTTTTAAAAAAGACCTGAGGCAGCAATACTTATATCTTAAATAATACACTTTTTAAAACGAAGACTATATATAGTAAGAGATAATAAAGACACTACATAATGATAAAAGGGTCAATGGGTAGGCCTTCCAGACAGAAAATCAACAAAGAAACAGTGGCCTTAAATGACACACTGGATCAGATAGATTTAATTGGCATTATCAGGTCATTTTACCCCAAAGCAGGACTATACTTCCTTTTCAAGTACACATGGAAGGTTTTCTGGGGTAGACCACATGTTAGGAAACTCTACAAGTTTCAGTAGATTAAAGGAGTTTGAAATAATATCAAGCATCTTCTCTGACCCACAATGGTGTGAAACTAGAAATCAATTACAAGGAAATAAAACAAAACAGAAAAACACACTAATAGAGGCTAAATTACATGTTTCTGAACAATAAACGGGTTAACAATGAGATCAGGAAGAAATCAAAAGATACCTTGAGGCAAATGAAAATGGGAATAAAACAAACCAAAATCTGGTGAACACACCGAAAGCAGTCCTAAGATGGAATTCATAGCTTTATACGGCTACCTCAAGAAACAAGAAAAATTTCAAAAAATCTGATCTTTCCCCTAAAGGAAGTAGGAAAAGAACAGCAACCAAAGCCCAAGGTGAATAAAAGAAGGAAAATGATAAAGAACAGAACAGAAATAATGAAAGAGTCTATAAAACAATACAGGAGGTCAATGAAACCAACACCTGGTTCACTGAAAAGATAAACAAGATTGACAAACCTTTAATCAGACTCAGCAAAAACAAAAGAGAGATGACCCAAATAAATAATATCAGAAATGAATATCAGAGGAGAAGTAAAAACTGAAACCACAGAAACACAAAAGATTTTAAGAGAATATTATGAACAACTACGTGCCAACAAATTGGATAATCTAGAAGAAATGGATAAATTCCTAGAAACATAGTTTTCTACCACTGAATTGAGGAGAAACCGGAAATTTGAAGAGAAGGATTATAACTAATGAAACTGAAACAGTAATCAAAAAACTTCCAACAAACAAAAGGCCTGGACCAGATAAGTCCACTGGTAAAATTTACCAAACATTCAAAGGAAAACAAGCACCATTCCATAAACTTCAAGAGGAGGGAAGACTCCAACGCACATTTACAAGGCCAGCATTATCTTCATTCCAAAACCAGATAAAGACACCGCAAAGAAAGAAAATTATGGGGCAACATCCCTGTTGAATATGCATGCAAAAATCCTCAACAAAGTATTAGCAAATAGAATCCTGCAATACGTTAAAAAGCTCACACACACACACACACACACACACACACACACACACACAAAAAAAAAAAAAAAAAAAAAAAAAAAAGCTCACACACCATGATCAGATAGGATTTATTCCTGGGATGCAAGGCTGGTACAATATCCTCACCCATTAACATGATAGACCACATAAACATAAAGTATAAAAATCATGATTATAGCAGCAGATGCAGAAAAGCTTGACAAAATCCAGCACCCATTTACGATAAAACAAAACAAAAATCTCAGTAAAGTGAGAAAAGAAGGAAGATACCTCAACATCATGAAGGTCATATATGAAAAACCCACATCTACCATCATACTCAATGGGAAAAATAGAATCATTTCCCTTAAGATCAGGAACAAGACAGGGATACCCACTTTCCCCACTCTTATTCAACATAGTACTGGAAATCCTAGCCACTGCAATCAGGAAAGGAGAAGAAATAAAAGGCACCCAAATTGGAAAGGGGGAAGTAAAACTGTCATAATACTGTACATAGAGCACCCTACAGCATCCACCAAAATATACATATTAGAACTGATAAATGAATTCAGTAAAGCAGGATACAAAATAAACACCAAGAAACTGGTTGCATTTTTATACACCAATAATTAACTAACAGAAAGGGAAACTAACAATCCCATTTACAGTGGCACCAAACAAAATACCTAGGAATAAATTTGAGGAATAAAGTAAAAGACTTATACTTGGAAAATGATAAGACACTGAAGGAAGAAATAGAAAGAAATTGAAGAAGACACAAATAAATGGAAACACATATGGTACTCATGGATAAGAAGAATTGGCATCTTTAAAATGTCCATACTACTCGAAGCATTATGGATTCAATACAATTCCTATCGAAATACCAATTGTGCATTTCACAGAACTGGAACAAATAATACAGAAATGTATCTGCAACCACAAAATCCCCAAACAATGCAGTAATTTGGGGGCAAATGTAGGAATATGCTGTGAAGACTTGCAGAGTTAGGGTAAACAATCAGAGACAGAGGCATCCTAGGGCAAAAGCCCGGAGCAGACGAGAGTCCAGGGGCCTCTCTGATCCCGTACTGCAAACGCAAAACAGCGGGATAGGATTCAGCAACAGATATAGTTTAGCCTCTAGGAACAGAGATTAAAAGTCAGCATGTTCCTTGTCCTTTACTTCACCCCCTGAAAACTTCTGGTGTCCACTTCCTTGAGTTATTTGTACTGGCTAATAAATATCTGAGCAAGGCTGTGGACGGGGCTTCAGTCCTTGGACCTGCTGCCTCCCCCGGGCCCCGCGGAGCGTGTTATCTGGCCTCCGAGTAGTTCATTGTCCCCGCGGCAGAAAGAAAGAACCAAGTTGGAGGTCTCACGTCACTTGACATCAAACTATACTACCAAGCTAAGTAATCAGATCAGCATGGGACCAGCATAAAAACACACACAGAGATCAATGGAACATAATAGACAGCCCAGAAATAAACCCACACCTATATGGTCAGTTACCACTTGACAAAGGAGGCAAGAACATGCAATGAGGTTAAGACAGTCTATTCAATAACGGTACTGGGGAATCTGGACAGATACATGCGGAAAATGAAATTACACCACCTCCTAACACCATAGACAAGAATAAACTCTAAGTGGATTCAAGACTTAAATTAAGACTCGAAACCACAAAACTCCTACAAGAAAATATAGGCAATAAAATCTTGGACATTTCTCTTAGCAGTATTTGTTTCTGATATATTTTCTCGGACAAGGGAAACCAAAATAATAGTAGTAATAATAAACAATAATAATAAACAAATGAGATTCAATCAAACCAAAAAGTTTTTTCATGGTGAAGAAAGCTATAAACAAACCAAAACGACCATCTACTGAATGGGGAAAGATATTCCCCCGTGATATATCCGATAAGGGGTTCATATCCAAACTCTGTTTAAAAACCCCTAAGAGTCCAGACAGATGGCCAAAAGACATAGGAACAATTGCTCAGTGTCACTAATCACCTGAGAAACACAAAAGAAAACCTCAATGAGATACCACCTCACACCTGACAGGATGGCTCTCAGGACGGAAAACAGTAAATACACTATATAGATAATGTATTATAGATTTGTAAACATGAACCGTATAGAATTTTATTAGCCAATGTCGCCCCAATAAATTAAATAAAAAATTAAAAGAAAACAGTCTGGAGGTTTCTCAAGAAAATCAAAGATGGTACCATAGCCTTATGACCCAGCATTTCCACTTCTGGGTATATATCCGAAGAAACCCAAAACACTAATTTGAAAGATTATATGCACCCCTATGTCCACTGCAGCATTATTTACAACAACCAAAATACAGAAGCAACCCAGTGCCCATTAATAGAAGAGTGGATAAAAAAGTGTTGCTATCTATCTATACAATGGAATATTACCCAACCGTAAAAACGAACGAAAGCTTACCATTTGCGACAGCATAGATGGACATAAAGGTTATTATGCTAAGTGAAATAAGTCAGAGAAAGACAAATACCATATGATTTCACTCATGTGTGGAAACTAAAGAACAGTATAAACAAACAAACAAAATACAAAGAGACACATAGATGCTGAGAACAGACTAACGTTTACCAGAAGGAAGGAAGGCTGCGGGACTGGGTGAAAACTGGGAATGGACTGAGAAGTCCAGATTGGTAATTACAAAATAATCACAGGGATGTAGAGTACAGCATAAAAAAATAATCAATAATACTTTAATAACTGTGTATGGTGCTAAGTGGGTACTGGAAGTATTAGGGGGAACGCTTTGTAAAGTACATGATTTTCTAACAACTAAGCTCTACACCTGAAAGGAATACAAAATAATATTAAATGTAAACAGTAGTAAAAAGAAAAAGGAAGGAATGTAAAAACTGTAAATGCAATTAATTTAAATAAAAGTGTCCTTGGTAAAGAAAAGAGCTTCCCTTGGCTGAAAATTTTAGACAAGTTGTTTAAAAATCATTCACATTGCTTGAAGTCTGCCTATTTATACGTAGGAAAATTTTGACTTATGGTGAGACATCTTACAACATAAAGCAACAACAAAAAAGAACCGGATGAAAGCCAAGGACTCACTTCCTAGAAAAATACACATACACTTCCAATTCTGCATCCAATTTGCCAAAAAACTGTATAAAATGTCCGAACCCATCCACAAATCCTCTACATCTGTGCTGTCCAACATAGTGGGCACTAGAGCCATGTGGACATTGACATCACACTTTATAAAAAAACAAACAAACAAAGAAAAAAAATAAACTCAGCTCCTAGCTACATTAAAGTGCTCAACAACCACAAGTGCAGAGAGGAGAGCTGTACCGGACAGCTCTGCTATAGCGTTCCATTGAGCAGGGCTAAGAACACTGCCAGTTTTGAGAACTCTCCATAGATGTGCTAGCCTGTATCTCCACTCCCAGTCTAATATATATATATATATATATATATATATATATATATATATATATATATATATATATATATATATATATATATATACACACCTTCTTGTATGTCTTAACATAGGCAGGTCCCAGAAGAAGTAGGAGAGGAATATACTTACTATACTAGTGCGTAACCCTGAAAGGCCATCTAGCTTTTAGGAACATTCAGCCACCTTCAATCATGGCTATCTCAGTGAGAGCCATGCTCTACAACATCCCTCATTCTTCTGCACTCCGGGTATGTGCAGTTCAGCCAGCTTCACGATGAACCTCACCGTGCAGTGACATTCCAATGGCTTTCTCATGAGAAAAACACACCGCACAGGGAAGGCCATCAGGGATCTGGTCGGCCTTAATAACAAAGTGCGCTATCACGTTCAGCACACTATAAGCCAGGTGCTGTTTCAAGCCTCCTCCATAGATTAGGTAATTTAGCCCTCACCCAGTGTGAGGAGGTGGGTACTAGTATTGTGCTTTAAATACAGATGAGGGCACTTAAGCTTGAGGCTCAGGAGGGCTGCCTAACATGTCCCGGGACCCATAGCAAACGCCAGAGGGAAATGGTGATGAAGTTTGAAACCACAGACTCACGCAGTGATCACATAGTCTAAAAACAGCCAACTGTTCTAAGAGCAATCTCTGAGGTCACATGGGCGGTCACCTACATGTGTCCATACGTGTGAAGACCGGTACCTGCCCATGTGCTGAGTCCTCTCTGCATTTGCCCACACAACTCATATACTTGCCTTTTTCTCTGGACGGTATCAAGGGGAGAAAAAATACTTATGCCTGTCTTCCTGTCCAGTCACCAAAAAACGACACAGTGTTCCCACCTCATTTGTTCAATGACACCTAGTGCCTGTCTCTGTAACATCCTCTTCATAAAATGCGTCTGGCGGATCCAGTCGCACGGAAAGGGAACAGCAGTGTGCCCAGCTCAGAGGCGGCTCTGCTCGCAAGAACTCATTCCTAGGGAGCTTCTATTCCCCTGTCTAGGCACCTAAGGGTCGCTGGAGGGCATCCATGGTTTAGGCTGGGCCCCACCTTCCCCTACTCCAGCCTCACAGGTGGCCGCTCTCCCCATACTGACCCACACGTTACCCCCGTCTCCCACGGAACTGACTCGCCAGATTTCCTTCCATTCGCCCTTCCGGAAGAAAACTTCACTTCCCCTCGGGGCTGATGGCTTCTCTCCAAACCCGCCTGAATGAACGCGCGCTCCCAGGGCCCGTGGGGAAACAGGCACCGGGCGTCGAGGAAAGAGGGCACTAGGGGAAAGGCAAGGGGACAAGTCTCACACCGCCTAGAAGCTGGTTTCAAGTCGGAATCCGCAGCGCTGTCCCGTGGTGAAAATGTCCGGCTCTCTGGAGGGGCACCGCCCAGCCCGGAAGACCCCCGGAAGGCCCCGGCGGGGACAAGGAGTAAAGTCGGGGATGCGGGCGGGACAGGGACCCGCCACCTTTCGTTCCTACCCGCCTGCGCTGAGCGGAAGGAATTCCGGGACGCACGGCCTTCTCTCCCTCGCGCTCTGGAACCACGTGGACCAGGGGTGGTCGTCTGTGGTCGCTGCGGCTTCTGGGTGCGAAGGAAGCCGGCGGCTCCTTCCATGTTTCGTCCCGCTTGGAGATATGGGGTCTGATGCCCGCCACTCCTTCTCTTCCAGCCCCGGTTGAGGGTCGGGGGCGTGTGCCCGCCGGCTGCTCTCTCCATGCCCCCCACCAGTGAAGGGACAGTCGCCTGGTGGCCGCCACCTGGCGCTCCTTCGTTTCCCTTCCACTCAGGGGCCAGGGCAGGTGCCCACTGCTCCTTCCGTGGTCGGCACCCGCGACGGGGCAGTAGTAGCCTTTGTGCTGGTCACCCAGCGCGACATCCATACCCGCGCTTACGCTGGGACAGGAACCGGCGCTCACTCGCGGTTGCTTACCTTCCTGCACACGTGGAGGAACAGCGACCCGGTGGAGGAACAGCGACCTGGTGGAGGAACAGAGACCCGGTGCGGGTGCTGCTCCCAGGCCCTCGGCCAGGCAGGTGCGGGAGGCGACCCTCTGCAGCCCGCTCCGCTCCTCACACCCACTGGAGGACGCACCCCCGGCTATCTCGGACTCCCTTCCCGTCTGATGCCGTTGGCAGGCCCTGGTGCCGGCTGCAGTGGACGTACAGACCGCGAGGCTTCAGCCTAACCACATGCCACTAAAGCAGACGGACATTTTCTTCCTCGTGGCTCTGGGGGAGGGGCGAGCAGGTCCGCCTCCAGGGCAAGTTCAGCCCAGGGAGGTCAGTGGTGCGTGTAGGGGTGGGACCGCTTGAGAATTTCCTGTGGCAGGGCTTTAGATTCTCTACCCCGTGTGGTGGGAGAATTTCACAGGGGAGCTCGTTAAAAACTCCAATTTCTGGGCCACACCTCGAAACCTGACACTCGCACGGGCTCTGATGAAGGCACTTGAATAAGTGTTGGCGAGAATTGACTGCTCCGTTGTTTTTCTAAAATTTGTGTTTCGGCTCTTTTGGACTTTATGCCTTACGAAACACGAGAGACCTGAAACCTGAGAGAAATATAGGACGCGAAAGAATTATTAAGTTATTCAAAATATTTATTCAAATGTCTCAAAAATTTAAATAGTTACCATGTGAACCAGCAATTCCACTCCCTAGTACATATCCAAGACAACTCAAAACATATCTTGACACAAGTAATCTTACCCAAATAGTCATGGCACCTTTATTCATCAAAGCCAAATGGAAGAACAACACATATGTCCATCCATTGATTCCTTGATAAAATGGTAGATCCATGCAAGCGAGGAATACTTGGCCAAATAAAAGAATAAAGTAGTGATGCCTCCTACAACATGGGTGAATTTTGAAAACATTCTGCTACCTGAAAGAAGCCCGTCACAAAGTTCTTCTATACATTGTATGACTCCAGGTGTAGGACATGTATGAAATAGTCAAACCCGTAAAGCCAAAACTCAGATTGGTCGTTTTCAGGGCTGGTGAGGTTGAAGATAATGGTGATGATTACTGTTGGGTATCTGTTTTCTTTCGGTTGTGATGAAAAGATTCTGGATTCATGCTTGCACATGAATATGCTTTGTGAATATACTAAAAACAACAACAACAAAATTTTACATTTCAGAAGGAGAAATTTGTGATATGTTAATTTTGTCTCTGAATAAATAAATAAAGTGCCCTAGATCATAATTGCTCTTCTTTGAAAAAGTATCTGCTATTTCAACATATCCTCCTTTTTTTTGTTGTTGTTTGTATTTTTCTTAAGTTGGAAACGGGGAGGCAGGGAGACAGACTCCCACATGCGCCCGACCAAGATCCACCCGGCATGCCCAGCAGGGGGCGATGCTCTGCCCATCTGGGGCATTGCTCTTTTGTGACCAGAGCCATTCTAGCGCCTGAGGCAGAGGCCATGGAGCCATCCTCAGTGCCCGGGCCAACTTTGCTCCAATGGAGCCTCCGCTGCGAGAGGGGAAGAGAGAGTCGGAGAGGAAGGAGAAGGGGAGAGGTGGAGAAGCAGATGAGCGCTTCTCCTGTGTGCCCTGGCTGGGAATCAAACCCAGAACTTCCTCACACCAGCCAACGGTCTACCACTGAGCCCATTCCTTTTTTTACCCATCTTCCCACCCCTTCCCTTCTGCTTATCATCCGTTTGATCTGTGAGTCTATGAGTCTGTTGTGTTTTGTTTTTTAGATACCACGTGTAATTGAAACCATAAGGCATTTGTATTTGTTTGACTTCTTTCACTTAGCATAGTACCTTTTAGGTCCGTCCATGTTATTGCAAATGGCAAGATTGCATTCTTTTCTTTTGCTGCACACTATTACTGTGTGTGCATGTGCATGTATGTGTGTGTGTGTGTGTGTGTGTGTGTGTGTCTGTGCATGCACGCAGATATCACAAATTCATTATCCATTGATCTATTGATGGACACCTAGGCTCCTTCCATATCTTGGTTATCATAAATCATGCTGCAATGAACATAGAAGTGCATCTATATTTCTAAGTTAGTATTTTTTTCCTGTTGAATAAATACTCAGGATTGAAAATGATGGTTGTATGGTATATCTATTTTTACATTTTTGATGAATCTCCATACTGTTTCTCCATAGAGGCTGTACCAGTTTGCAGTCCCACCCACAGTGCACAAGGGTTCCCCATTTCTTCACATCCCCACCAACACATCTCATTACTGGCTTTTTGATAATAGCTATTTCAACTGGTGTGAGGTGATATCTCATTGCTGTTTTGATTTGCCTTTCCTTGATGATTGGTTATGCTGAGCATCTTTCCATATGTCTGATGGCTATCTGTATGTCTTCTTGGAAGATATGCCTTTTTGTGTCCTGCACTCATTTTTTGACTGGGTCTTTATTTTTATTTTTTGTTACTGGGTTTTAGGAATTCCTTGTATATTTTGAATTCCAACCCCTTATTTGATAAAAATATTTTAAAATATATTCTCCCATTAAATTGTCTCTTTATGGTTTTTTGTTTTTTGGTTGAAGGTTGAAGGTTTCCTTCTCAGTGCAGAAACCTCTTAGTTGGATGAAGTCTCATTTATTTTGTTTTGGGTTTTTTTGGTTATATTTCCCTTACTTGAGGGGATTTATTAAATAACATATTACTCAGACTGATGTCAAAGAGTTTACATCCTAGTTTTCTTCTAGGACTGTTATGATTTCTGGCCTTATTTTTAAGTCTTTAACCCATTTTGAGTTTAGTTTTGTATATGGCATAAGAGGTTGGTTCAGTCTTCTCTTTCTCTCTCTCTCTCTCTCTCTCTCTCTTTCTCTCTCTCTCTCTCTCTCGCATGTATCTTTTCACTATTCGCAACATCACTTGTGGAAGAGACTGTCATTAATCCAGTGTATACTTTTACCTCTGTTTTCATGAATTAGTTGACCATGTAAGTGTGGGTTTATTTCTGGGCTCTCTATTTAGTTTCGCTGATCTATGTGTCTGTTTTTGTGCCAGTACCATCATGCTTTGATATTATAACTTTGTAGTATAATTTGCGATCAAGTAGTGTGATATCCCCAACTTTGTTCTTCTTTGTCAAGGTTGCTTTGACTATTTAGGGTCTTTTTTTGTTTTGTTTTGCTTCATATACATTTTAGGATTATTTGTTCTAGGTATGAGAAGAATGACATTGGTATGTTGAAAGGAATTGCCTTGAATCTGTAAATGACCTTGGGTAATATGGTCATTTCAACAATGGTCATTAATCCTACCAATCCATGAGCACAATATCTACTTGTGTCCTCTTTAATTGATTTCTTCAATGGCTTTTAGTTTTAGAGTACAGGTCTCTCGACTCCTTGGTTCAGTTTATCCCTAGGTACTTTACTTTCTTTTTTTACCTTTTTTCGATGCAATTCTGAAGATATCCTGCTTTGATTGGAAAATTCTCCTTTCTTCCTGATAATCTCAGATTAATGCTCAGAAGACTTGCTTGGCCTGTTAATAGGCAGCTCCAGGAGCCCACAGTTTTTAGTATGTAAGTTTTGTTACATGGTCTTGTCATTGGTCTATATAGTTGTTTTTCTCAGACACCAGAGGTTGACTGTTAGTTAACGGTCTTCAGGGTTTTTACAGTGCTTGTTGGCCCTGGTGAGAAGCCAGTAAGTAATTTCTGGTTCAACCTGAGAATTTCACATATCTGCTATTTGTTCTATCAATACCTTTCTGGGTACATGCATTTCCAGGAAATATACTGGGCTCAGGTGTTACTGTATTAACACTGTCCAGGGAACTCAGTATTGAAGCTATTAGGGGGGTGAATACTGTCAAGTCCTCAAAGAAATATAAAACACATGCACCACCTGAACAGTAGAGAGATGCAACCAGCCGGAACTCCTAAAAACCTTGATTCCTGTCCAGTCACACACAAGGCTTTTTGTCCATCCAGGCATCAGAACTTTGTAACTGAGATGTAAGAGTACTAAGCATGGCTCATTTTGAGATTCATATATGTGCAGAAAAAGTGACATTCATAATTCATGACTAATAAAATAGTGTTTCTCTCCCAGGGGGAAAATATGATCTAACAGTGAATAGAAAAAAAAAAAAAAGGCTCAGGAACTTGATTGATCTGGGTTTGAATTCTGGCTCTGGGCAAGGCACTCAATTTTTCTATATTCAGGTTTTTTACTGCCATATGAGGATGGTAACTTTTCTTGGCAGGGGAACTGCAGAGGTGTTAGGACAATAATGTATGTATGACATGTAAACAGTGCCTGGCATAAACACTTATGAAATAGTAGTTGAAATACCATATAATATATATAAGATTTTCTGGTGTCATGCTGGTCCAGGGTGTTGGCGGTGGGGGCATAGAGACCATGGGGGCCTTTAAGCGAAGGATGCCAGGGGACCTGAGGCTCTTCAACTTCGGGCTATGAGTTAGCTGTGGGTGAAAGGTCTGGCCCATGCTCTGACTGCAACAGTGGCAGTCTGTTTGGATGCCGTCTCAAACCATCCTGGCTACTGGAATCCTTGGTACTTAGAGTTAAATGCTCAAGGCTTTTCAGCACAGACCATGGCTACTACTGACTTTCAGTTTAGGTTAAGCACTCCTAACTTCTCACATAAGGCCACTGAGCTTGCTTTAATGCTGTTTTCCCTTGGCGCTTTAATCATAGGCTCCCTCCTGCAGGTGGTGGTGTGGCAATGGGTGACTTTCTGTCCCCACTTCTAGATTTTACCATCTGGGCATCCCCTGCTGTACATGAAAGACCACCGGGGTTACTCCTCACACTCCAGACTTTGAGGACTTGTACCGATTTTAGCTCTAGGAGTGTCATACATGGGACAGTTCAGCTTTAAGACACTTACCAGAAACAATGGCTAATGGCTAAGGAATTCTGCATATTGCAGATGTTTAACAAACCACAGGCAGATTGTATGAGCCCCTCTTAGCTAATTGATACTCAGTTAACATTTTTGAAGAGACTGAGCTTACAATTAGCTAAGCAAGACACTCTATTTTTCATCTTCTGGCAAAAGATACTTCCTGCCCCTGGCAAATGCTCCTAACAGGTTTTCCCACTTTAATACACACACACACACACACACACACACACACACACACACATATGGCTAGTGTTCCATATATATGTATGGAAGAGTAGCAATCTTCTTCTAGGTTAAAGCTGAAGGATATGCTACAGTAGAAAATGTTGCTGCCACCAGCCTTTTTTAGAGTAAAGCATTTCTTTTAAATAGCCCTTGTTAATTGGTTCTTGTAACAAGTGGACAAATGCAGTATGTCAAGGTTCTTTATTACTAAGTAATTTATACTGAAAATACCCACATATCTTGTCCCTGCCACTCATCTCTAACGTTGTGTACTAGTGGAAGACCTGAAAACTCAAAATCAGTTTGGGTGCATCTGTAATGGTTTTTACTTGCTTTCTTCCTGACAGTAATCAGGAATTTCTAAATCCTTTGATCAAGTATTTAATATGTAAACAAATTACCTGTTCACCAGTCCTTGTTCAACAATGATCCGGTTCACCAGTATGTTGTCCAGCATATAATTGGGGCCGTTCTGTTCTCTGTAGGTCAAGATGCATACCATGCCTTTACAGACTATACTTTGGGTGTATCCTAGGAAAAGGGTGGGAAACTGTTTATTATTTAGAGATTATATGCCTGTTGTTAGCAACTTGTATTATGATGTCACTCTGCTGAAGATGGCAAAACTCAGCATAGAAACCCAAAGGACGACACTGCCAGTTTGATTCTGATGAAAAGTGACTTCTGTACAAGAGTATGTAACCTGTCAAAATGTGAACAAACAAAAAAACCTCACAACATCTCTAAGCTGAATGGTTCAAGAGAAGTGCAAATAATTTGATCCATGATGAATAAACGATGCCAACTAACAGATAGATAAGAAAAAGACCTTAAAAGCATCACCTTTTTTAAATACCTGTATAATAATTTACTTAGGACAAAAGTATTAATGGATGCTAAAATCATTGGGTGAAAACTTGTAGGAAAATAAGACATTTACATTTGTCATATTACTTATTTATGTAAAAAGGAAATTCCCAATTAATTAAAAATGGAGAGATCTTGAGACACTTTAATGTTTAACTTCAGTCTAATAATGAAAAAAGATTCAGACAAATTAAATTTAGAGGCAGTCTGCTTGAAATTAACTTTTTTAAACATCACTATTTTCTAAAAACAACAACAATAAAACCCTAGGAATGTGTTCTAGATGAAATCAGACTATGGAGACATGACAAGTAAATTATAATCTCTGATTAGACACAGGGTACAAAGCGTGATTTGGGAGCAACTGAGGAATTTTGTGCACTTGTAGTAGAATTGCAAATATAAAAACTAGGTCTGTGGCCTGACCTGTGATAAAGTGTCAACCTGGAATGCTGAGGCCGCCAGTTCAAGACCCCAGGCTTGCCTGGTCAAGACACATATGGGAAGCAAGGTGATGCTTCTGGACCCTTCCCCATCCTTCCTCTCTTTCCCTATCCTCTCTCTAAAATCAATAAATAAATCTTTTTTTATAAATATATTTTTTTAATTTTAATGGGGTGACATCAATAAATCAGGGTACATATAAGGTCTACCAGAAAGTTCTGTCCGTTTTTGGAATAAAACAAAATACTAATTTTTCTTACTGTCAATAAACTTTATTAAATAATATAATCGCCATTATTATTAATGATTTCTTACCAGCGTGAGGACAATTTTTTTGAAAAATGTTTTATCTTTTGATGTGAAAAATTGAACCAGTGCTTGTTTGGTATCTTCTTCATTTTTGAATTTTTTGCCCTTCAAAAAATTTTGTAAGGACAAAAACAAGTGATAGTTGGAGGGTGCTAAGTCCGGGGAATATGGTGGATGTGACAGACATGCTTCTGTAGCATTTCTTCCTTGTTGAAATTCATAAAAATTACAGTGGCATAAATGAACTTTATCAGTAGCCATGGGTACACTATCGCTTCACACATAAGACTAACGTGAATCAACTTTGTTTTAGTTAATTTGCTAGGTCAGTATGTATACATTAATTGATAAAAATAGAGAGGCACACATGCGCCAAATAAACATGTGCTTACGTGTCGAAACTTGTTGTGATAGAAATGGACAGAACTTTCTGGTAGACCTTATATATTCAAAGAAAACATGTCCAGGTTATCTTGTCATTCAAGTCTGTTGCATACCCATCACCCAAAGTCAGATTGTCCTTTGTCACCTTCTATCTACTTTTCTTTGTGCCCCTCCCCCTCCCCCTCTCCCTCCTTCCCTCCCCCCTCCTTCCCTCCCCCCCCCCCGTAACCACCACACTCTTGTCCATGTCTCTTAGTCTTGTTTTTATGTCCCACAAATGTATGGAATCATGCAGTTCTTGTTTTTTCTGATTTACTTAGTTCACTTCATATAATGTTATCAAGATCCCACCATTTTGTTGTAAATGATTCGATGTCATCATTTCTTATGGCTGAGTAGTATACCATAGTGTATATGTGCCACATCTTCTTTATCCAATCTTCTATTTTTTTACAGTGATTAAAGCCTTTAAGCAAACTCTTGGCCAATATAGCAAGAATCCATAAAAGAGTAGTGTCCTTAACATGTTCACCAAGTCCAAGTTGGCACCAACACATTCCAAATTGTGGAATAATGGTGCGGAATTAAGGAAACACACTTATCAAAAGAAAAACAATGGGACCGGGAGCACTCTTCAACATGCCTGGCAATATCCGAGTGCCTCATAGCCCCAGTTTGCTTTATTATATAGCCATATGCAAATCAAGGACCCTGATACAAAGTTGCATACCAAGGCTAAGACAGGAACTCTCCCAGGGCATAAAACAGGATGCATTAGTGAAATCTACCAACATCCGAAAACAAACAAAGAGTAAGAGGAAGGGCATGTATATTGCTTCCAGCAACCCAAAGAAGCAAGTGGAGTGGGTGCAAGTGCTCAGCATCATAGCTGATATGAAGGTGAAGGGGGGAGAACTCAGCCTTTTGCTAAGCCTTGAATCTAACAATGGCTTTTTGCCATTTCCGGTCCACAACATATCCCCCTTTCCTTTCTTATTTTTAATTTGTGTGCTGAGAGTTGCACTCATCTGATTTCCTATTTCCCAGATTATAATGTGGAGGCAGACTGAAAAAATACAGAACAAGCACAAAATTAGTGTAGCCAATACTAACAGATACCCAAATATTCTAAAACATTATAGTGATTAAAGCCTTTAAGCAAACTTTTGGCCAATACAACAAGAATCCATAAAAGAGTAGTGTCCTTAACATGTTCACCAAGTCCAAGTTGGCACCAACACCATTCCAAATTTCTGCAAATGCAACCCAATCCCAGTTCAGTCCATTAGGAGCTGTAACAGGAGCAGGAGTCCAGGAAACATATCCAGGAAAAGTCTACATGGCACTGGAATTGCTGTCACACTTCCACACTCTGCGGCTATCATCAAAGTTCCAATGACCACTGCTTCTAGCTGGTAATGATTCACGTAGACTGAAAAAGCCATCTGTAGCACACATGAAGATGGAGTTTCTGTTGTCTTTAAACTGGAAAGATGAACCCAGGGGGCCTTTACTGGAGCTTTACAGCCATGGGGTGGTAAGGAGAACCTTGGGATACACTAAGCTGTGTGGCAGAGGTAAATTTGTAAGTTAGGAAAAAAGGAGCTCTAAATTAGGAGTAGGTCTCAGCCTAAAATATGAATGGGGCATTGAGGCAAGAGAAATAAAGGAAACACTATATATTAAACAAAGCAGCAGAAAATAGGACTATCAACACCCACAACAGGGATCTTCGAGGGAAGAACAAAAACCCTGAATATTCAGGCAAGACAGAGTTAAGTGGCCCTCGTATAAATGAGATCAGTTTAACTGCTTCTTGGAAGAAATACCCTAGGCTCGTCCACAGTGTCGTAGATGGGGCCGATGGCCCTGGGCACCTTCAGCCTTCAGTGGCAAACCCCAGCATTCTGGGCAAGGTTAGGTCATAGGTGGCTGGAGCAGGTCTGGAAGAGACTGAACCCTCCCTTAGAGGAGTGAGGGGGAAGCCTACCTTCCAGTGTCCCTTCTTCCTCACAGCAAAGGCATGTAAGCCTGGCAGGCTTTGGCTCAAATGACCATCCTTTCCACTATTGAAGCAGGGCCCTGATGGAGTCCCATGAGGCCCCGTTGGGGCATTGGAGCCTTTTGAGGGTGTATCCCAAGAGCTAGTATTTCACCTGATATCTTTTGGGCTTTTTCTGCCTCTTGGTACCTTAAAAGCCATGCTCAGAAGATCTCGCTGAGGGGTTTGAGGATCCCCATCCGCCCATATAAACCTTTTCCGTATGTCTGGAGCTATTTGGAAAAAGACAAGACAGTGTTATTAGCTGGATCAAATAAAAGAGGGTAGAAGTTTGCAGGAGAAAAGGATTTGGTGTCTCCTGTTCATCAACATTCAAAAGAAAAATTTTTAAAGATAAGGTACATTTGCAGGAATTCCAGGATATGACTCCCCCTTTTATATTTTTAAAATTGACCTTAAATATTTGCTGGGTACACTTGAATAATACCTTGAATTTAAAGATTGTAAGAAATACCCATAATTCGAAAGGTTTGACAAAATACAGTAAATGCTTTTGCTACATATGCAGGAACATTGTCAGTTTTAATCACATCAAGAAGTCCAATAATAGAAAATGCATACAGACAATGAGCTATAACATGCTTAGCAGCCTCTCCTGTTCTAGCAGTGGCTACTATAAATCCAGAATAAGTATCCACTATAACGTGGACAACGGACTGTTTGCCAAATGAAGGTGTATGAGTAACTTCCATTTGCCAAAGTTGTCCTGGTAGGAGTCCTTGAGGGTTAACTCCAAATGAAGGGACAGATTGTAGTATAGGACACTTTGGACAGGATTTACCAATCTGCCGTGCTGCTTCCCGAGAAAGTTGAAACTGTTTACTTAGGGCTGCAGTGTTCTGGTGATGAATAGTATGAGACTGAATTGCTCGATCTGTCATGGTTGCTCCAAATACTTTTCCTTTGGGTAGCTTGATGAACAAGGGCATTCCCTTGTGCTAAAGCTCCAAAAAGCATAGAGTGAGCTTGAGTATGTCCTATAAAACATGGATCTCTATGTTGACGTACAAGTCTTTGAAGAAGGAGAAATTGCTGAAATAGTTCATCAGCAGTTGTCCCTAAGACAGCAGTCTCTATAATGGAAACAACCATAAGTAAATCGAATCAATTTGGCCTGTAAAATTTGCAAAAGCAATTAGCCATGTAATGGAAGTTTCCCAGAGTCACTGTTGTTGATCCTTTGAAAAAGAAACAACAATAATTTGAGGCTCAAAACCTATAAGCTGTAAGAGTTGCCTGCACCCCTTGATAATCAAGGAGGCGACAAGATCAAAATACGAAGATAAAACTTTTTTAGAAGTAACAGCCAAATGAATCTATTCAGTAGGATCTGAAGCTTGCCACAATACTCCCGTTGGAGTGTAACTTGAGGAACACATTAGTAAAGCAATTGATTCTTCAGGATTTATGCATTTTAGTTGTGCTTGTTGCAAGGCTTTTTTACAAGCTTTTTTAAATTTATTCATTTTAGAGAGGAGAGGGAGAGAGAGAGAGAGAGAGAGAGAGAGAGAGAGAGAGAGAGAGATGGGGGAGGAGCTAGAAGCATCAACTCCCATATGTGCCTTGACCAGGTAAGCCCAGGGTTTCAAACCGGCGACCTCAGCATTTCCAGGTCGACGCTTTATCCACTGCGCCACCACAGGTCAGGCTTTTTTAGAAGCTTTAAAGCTTGTTGTCCCACAGGTGTAAGTAGCCGAGGAGAAGCTGGTTCAGCTGAGCCTCTAAGAATAACAAAAAGTGGTTTCAGTTCCCCAGTAGTTAATTTCAAGGAAAGTCTAAGGCAATTAATGTCTCCTAACAGTTTCTGATTTGTTTTTAATGATAAATATAGGTGTATTCCATGGACTATTAGATGGTTCAGTGTGCCCAAGCTGTAACTGTTCTTGTACCAATCGAGCAGCTACCCTAAGTTTCTCCTGAGAAAGGAGCCATTGGTCTACCCATACAGGATTATCTGATTCCCAAGTAATTGGGTCTGCACAATGCATTATTGGGGTAGCAGGAGCTACCAAAGCCCCTATGGTAAATTTTGATATCCTAATCCACACCTTCTGGAATTGGGTGCCATTTCTATGGGGGTGAGAATTCCTCGCTGTTCTTTCCCTAGACCCTAGGTGGGCAAAAAATCCATGATCAAGCATTTGAATGCTAACTAAACTATTAGGACTGACAAGCAACACCCCCATATTTTTCAAAACATCTCTACCCCACAAATTAACTGGCAATCCAGGAAGCACATAAGACTGAAAAAATCCAGAATGACCTTCTTTATCTTCCCAATGTAAAAAATTAGAACCTTGTTGAGGGGATTTACTCTTCCCTATACCTTGTAATTCTGTGGCTGCTGCATGAGTGGGCCAGGAATGAGGCCAATGTAGCTTAGCAATAACAAATACATCAGTTCCAGTATCTAAAAGTCCTTTAAATTTATGCCCTTGTATTGTTAGTTCCATTTCAGGGCATTTCTGACCTATTTTTTAATTCAATTGGCAAAATCAGAGGAGCCAAATCACCAATTTCCTTCGGGCCCCTTTTTTGCAGGATGTGGACTGAGAAGCAGAATTAGCATCCTTATACTATTCTTCTAACTGCTTGAATTAGCCATGAGACAAATTCTTGAACTGACTTATTAGGGCCCTGCTTAATTTTGCTCAATTCCTTTGTTTTGCCTAACTGAGTGTAACCTTACACATAAACAAGATAATTTAAACACAAAAAACACAAGTGTAACATATAACTTTGATCAATCCTAATACTTAAGTTGCTATTTGGCTCCTAACTCTGAACACACCTCACAATGCACTAACCAAATCAGTAAGTTCTAAGGATCTGCATTCTATTCTATTTAAATTTAAATTAGCACTCCTTACAAGTTCTAAAAACATTTTATTTTTTCTAAATATTAGAGCAAGCATTTCCAATTTTTGCATGCAAAAAAACTTAATTCAGGCCTTAAAAACACACACATTTTAGACAACATTAAACAAAGACTAAACAGAGACAAGAATTAGATGAACCAGAAAAACCAGAGAGAAACCCGGGATTTCAGAGCATATCCAGATTAGAAAGATGCCTGTCTGATATTAGTCAGGGCATTTTCAGACAGAGGGACTGAAGGATGTAACTAAACAAAATCTCCCTGAAAAAATTTTGCTCTTGGCAGCTGCTGGAATATTTTCTATAATCAGATCCAACACAGTCCCCTGCCTCAATTTCCAGGCAAAGAATAAGAAAGAAACAAAATGATAGTTCATAAGGTCATAGTTAAAACATTAAAGAAAATCAGCTCATGACAGGAAAAGCTGTAACTGAAAAGCTGTAACTTTCCTAATACCTGAGTCTCCTATCCATTCTCAAATTCTATAGTCACTGCAACCGGTGGCTCAGGTTGACTATTCTGAGATTTTTCTCCAACCTCAAAAGCCCCTTCATGAAAGTCCAACTTCCACAGCAAATAATCACCCCCGGAGAGACAAGCATAAGCAGTCGCCTTCCAGTCATTCGGGGGAAGAGCCTTTGCCCTAATAGTATCTAATAAACCAAGTGAAAAAGGGGCAGTAGGCCCATACAAGCAAGTTTAAGCTCTTTCAGAGTTCTAAAAGGTACAGGTTCGTGTTCTCACACTGGTCTCCCTGTATCATCCTGTCTTTCTACAACAGGAAAATGGGTATAGCCATCATTTATTGTTCCCCCTACATTTCAAGCCTGGTCTATAGATTGTTGGAAAAGGGATTTCCCAGATTTTGAGCTATAGACTCCTCAAATAAGCCTGATAAGGAAATGGAAGAGCAGAGGGTTGAACATAGGAAGGAGCTGAGGGCAGTGGAGGCCTCGTGGCTAAGGCAGCCATAGACACGGATTTTTTATCCCCCCTGTCATCCTCAGACTCCAAGTTATCCTCGTATTCACATCCCTCTGTTTCCAGCTCACCCTGATACTCTTCAAACAATGATTTGTCTTCATACAGAAACATTTCTACATAAAGGTCCCTTATTTTTTACCCTATCCATCCCATAATCTTTTACTCCTGACTACACTTTCCCCAAAGCTTTCTTTACTCACTGTGCGCACTTCACTAAGGGGAGTTCCGTCACCTTCCTTCAGTTTTAGTTTCCTTGTACTTAAGGCGTCTGTTCGGGCTCCACTTGCCGCGGACCAGTGTGGCTCCTAATAATGTTGTGGAATTAAGGAAACACACTTATCAAAACAAAAACAATGGGACTGGGAGGACTCTTCAACATGCCTGGCAGTATCCGAGTGCCTCATAGCCCCATTCACTTTATTATATAGCCATATGTAAATCAAGGACCCTGATACAAAGTTGCACATCCAATGCTAAGACAGGAACTCTCCCAAGGCATAAAACAGGATGCATTAGTGAAATCTACCAACATCCGAAAACAAACAAAGAGTCAGAGGAAGGGCATGTATATCGCTTCCAGCAACCCAAGGAAGCAAGTGAAGTGGGTGCAAATACTCAGCATCATAGCCAATTTGGAGGTGAAGGGGGGAGAACTTAGCCTTTTGCTAAGCCTTGAATATAACAATGGATTTTTGCCATTTATGGTCCACAACACCAAATCCCTGCAAATGCAACCCAACCCTAGTTCAGTCCGTTAGGAGCTGTCACAAGGAGCAGGAGTCCAGGAAAAGTCCGCTTGGCACTGGAATTGTTGTCACAATTCTATACTTTGCACTCACTTCCAAGTCCCAATGACCGCTGCTTCTAGCTGATAATGATTCAGGTAGACTGGAAAAGCCATCTGCAGCATGTGTGGAGATGGAGCTTCTGTTCTCCTCTGCCTGGAGAGATGAGACCAGATTGCTTTTCCCTGGAGCTCTGTGACTGTGGCATGGTAAAGAGAACCTTGGGATACACTAAGCTGGGTGGCAAAGGTAAATTCATAATAGAAGTTGGCAAAAGGGAGAAAGAGAGCTCTAAATTAGGAGTAGGTCCCAGCCTGAAATATGAGTGGGGCATTGAGGCAGGAGGAATAAAGGAAACACTATATATTAAACAAAGCAGCAGAAAATAGGACTATCAACACCCACAACAGAGATCTTCGAGGGAAGAATAAAAAACCTGACTATTTAGGCAAGACATAGGTAAATGGCCCTTCTGTAAATGAGATCAGTTTACCTGCTTCTTGGAAGAAATACCCAAGGCTCGTCCACAGCGTTGTAGGTGGGGCTGACAGCTCTGGGCACCTTCAGCCTTCAGTGGCAAACCCCAGCATTCTGGGCAAGGTTAGGTCATAGGTGGCTGGAGCAGGTCTGGAAGAGACTGAACCCTCCCTTAGAGGAGTGAGGGGGAAGCCTACCTTCCAGTGTCCCTTTTTCCTCTCAGCAAAGGCATGTAAGCCTGTCAGGCTTTAGTTCAATGACCTTCCTATTCACTATTGAAGCAGGACCCCGATGGAATCCTATGAGACCCCTTTGGGGCATTGGAGCCTTTAAGGGCATATCCTAAAAGCTGGTAGTTCACCTGATCTCTATTGGGCTTTTCCTGCTTCTTGATACCTTAAAAGCTATGCTCAGAAGATCTCGCTGAGGGGTTTGAGAATCCCCATCCACCTATATAAACCTTTTCCGTATATCTGGAGCTATTTGGAAAAAGACAAAACAGTGTTATTAGCTGGATCAAATAAAAGAAGGTAGAAGTTTGCAGGAGAAAAAGATTTGGCATCTCTTGTTCATCAGCATTCAAAAGAAATTTAAAAATTTTTAAGTAAAAAGCATGATATAGTAGACCCGTAGGAGTTCCAGGATATGACTCCCCCCTTTTAAATTTTTTTAAATTGACCTTAAAATATTTGCTGGGTACACTTTAATAATACCTTGACTTTAAAGATTGTAAGAAATACCCATAATTCGAAAGGTTTG
This sequence comes from Saccopteryx leptura, assembly GCF_036850995.1. Classification (NCBI taxonomy): domain Eukaryota; kingdom Metazoa; phylum Chordata; class Mammalia; order Chiroptera; family Emballonuridae; genus Saccopteryx; species Saccopteryx leptura. The sequence continues at coordinate 131,540,034 of NC_089516.1, read as the reverse complement.
ACAAAACACAGTAAATGCTTTTGCTAGATATGCAGGAGCATTGTCAGTTTAACCAGTTTAGGAAATCCAATAATAGAAAAATGCATACAGACAATGTGCTATAACATGATTAGCATCCTCTCCTATTCTGACAGAGATTACTATAAATCCAGAATAGGTATCCATTGTAACGTGGACATAGGACTGTTTGCCAAATGAAGGTGTATGAGTAACATCCATTTGCCAAAGTTGTCCTGGTAGGAGTCCTTGAGGGTTAACTCCAAATGAAGGGACAAATTGTAGTATAGGACACCTCAGACTGGATTTACCAATCTGCTGTGCTGCTTCCCGAGAAAGTTGAAACTATTTACACAGGGCTGCAGCATTTTGGTGATGAATAGTATGAGACTGAATTGCTCTATTTTTCATGGTTGCTCCAATAATTTTCTTTTCAGTAGTTTGATCAACAAGGGCATTCCCTTGTGCTAAATCTCCAGGGAGCATAGAGTGACCTCAAGTATGTCCTATAAAACATGGATCTCTATGTTGACGTACAAGTCTCTGAAGAAGGAGAAATTGCTGAAATAGTTCATCAGCAGTTGTCCCTAAGACAGCAGTCTCCATAATGGAAACGACCATAAGTAAATAGTGAGAATCAATTTGGCCTGTAAAATTTGCAAAAGCAATTTGTCATTTAGTGGAAGTTTCCCAGAGCATTGTTGTTTATCCTTTGAAAAAAGAAACAACAATAATTTGAGGCTCAAAACCTATAAGCTGTAAGGATCGCCTATACCCCTTGATAATAAAGGAGGCGACAAGACCAAAATATGGAGTACAGCTAAATAAATCCATTCAATAGGATGTGAGGCTTGCCACAATAGTTCCGTTGGAGTGTAACTTGAGGGACAAATTAGTAAGGCAATTGATTCTTCAGGGTTTATGCATTTTAGTTGTGCTTGTTGCAAGGCTTTTTCTACAAGCTTTAAAGCTTGTTGTCCCATAGGTGTAAGTACCCGAGGAGAAGCTGGTTCAGCTGAGCCTCTAAGAATATCGAAAAGCAGCTTCAGTTCTCCAGTAGTTAATTTCAAGGAAGGTCTAAGCCAATTATTGTCTCCTAACAGTTTCTGAAAATCATTTAAAGTTCACAAATGATCTGTCCTGATTTCTATTTCCTGTGGGCAAATTTGTTGTCCCTCAATAATTTGTCCTAAAAAAAAATAGGTAAAGATTGCTTTACCTTTTCAGGAGCTATATAAAGTCCTCATTCTTTCAGAGAATATTCTAATTATTGCAAAATGGTCCACACAGTGTCTTTATCTCGATGAGTAATAAGAATAAGAATATTATCCATATAATGAATTATGTACATCTTAGGGTGCTGCCTTCATACTGGAGAGATAGCTAGAGAAATGTATTTTTGGCACAATGTAGGACTGTTAGCCATACCTTGAGGCAAAACTCTCCACTGGTATTGGCTCCATGGGAGCATGGAAATTAAGTTAAGGAACACTGAATGCAAAACACTTGCAATCATGAGGGCTTAAAGGACTAGTAAAAAAGCAATCTTTCAAATCAATAATCATAAGGTGATAATTTCATGGAATGGCAGTAGAAGAAGGAAGTCCTAGCAGAAGAGGACCCATAATTTCCATAGTCTTATTTATTGCTCGCAAATCTTGTTATAGTCTCCAGTTTCCTGATTTCTTTTTTTTTTAATAATTTTATTTTTTTAATGGGGTGACATCAATAAATCAGGATACATATATTCAAAGATAACAAGTCCAAGTTATCTTGTCGTTCAATTATGTTGCATACCCATCACCCAAAGTCAGATTGTCCTCTGTCACCTTCTATCTTGTTTTCTTTGTGCCCCTCCCCCTCCCCCTTTCCCTCTCCCATTCCCCCCTCCCCCCGCCGTAACCACCACACTCTTATCAATGTCTCTTAGTTTCACTTTTATGTCCCACCTACGTATGGAATAATGCGGTTCCTGTTTTTTTCTGATTTACTTATTTTGCTTCATATCATGTTATCAAGATCCCACCATTTTGCTGTAAATGATCCGATGTCATCATTTCTTATGGCTGAGTAGTCTTCCATAGTGTATATGTGCCACATCTTCTTTATCCAGTCATCTATTGACGGGCTTTTTGGTTGTTTCCATGTCCTGGCCACTGTGAACAATGCTGCAATAAACATGGGGCTGCATGTGTCTTTACGTATCGATGTTTCTGAGTTTTGGGGGTATATACCCAGTAGAGGGATTGCTGGGTCAAAAGGTAGTTCTATTTTCAGTTTTTTGAGGAACCACCATAATTTCTTCCATAATGGTTGTACTACTTTACATTCCCACCAACAGTGTATGAGGGTTCCTTTTTCTCCACAGCCTCTCCAACATTTGCTATTACCTGTCTTGCTAATAATAGCTAATCGAACAGGTGTGAGGTGGTATCTCATTGCAGTTTTGATTTGCATTTCTCTAATAGCTAAAGAAGATGAGCATCTTTTCATATATCTGTTGGCCATTTGTATTTCTTCCTGGGAGAAGTGTCTGTTCATATCCTCTTCCCATTTTTTATTGGATTGTTTGTTTGTTTGTTGTTGAGTTTTATGAGTTCTTTGTATATTTTGGATATTAGGCCCTTATCTGAGCTGTTGTTTGAAAATATCATTTCCCATTTAGTTGGCTTTTTGTTTATTTTGTAATCAGTTTCTCTTGCTGAGCAAAAACTTCTTAGTCTGATGTAGTCCCATTCATTAATTTTTGCCTTCACTTCTCTTGCCTGTGGAGTCAAATTCATAAAATGCTCTTTAAAACCCAGGTCCCTGAGTTGAGTACCTATGTCTTCTTCTATGTACTTAATTGTTTCAGGTCTTATGTTTAGATCTTTGATCCATTTTGAGTTAATTTTTGTACAGGGGGAGAGACTGTAGTCCAGTTTCATTCTTTTGCATGTGGCTTTCTAGTTTTCCCAGCACCATTTATTGAAGAGGCTTTCTTTTCTCCATTGTGTGTTGTTGGCCCCTTTATCAAAAATTATTTGACTATATATATGTGGTTTTATTTCTGGACTTTCTATTCTGTTCCATTGGTCTGAGTGTCTATTTTTCTGACAATATCATGCTGTTTTGATTGTCGTGGCCCTATAATAGAGTTTGAAGTCAGGTATTGTAATGCCCCTAGCTTCATTCTTTTTCTTTAGGGTTGCTTTGGCTATTCGGGGTTTTTTATAGTTCCATATAAATCTGATAATTTTTTGCTCTATTTCTTTAAAAAACGTCATTGGAATTTTGATGGGAATTGCATTAAATTTGTATATTGCTTTGGGTAATATAGCCATCTTGATTATATTTATTCTTCCTAGCCAAGAACAAGGTATATTCTTCCATCTCATTATATCTTTTTCAATTTCCCTTAACAATGGTTTATAGTTTACATTATATAAGTCCTTTACATTCTTTGTTATGTTTATTCCTAAGTATTTTATTTTTTCTGTTGCAATCGTGAAGGGGATTATTCTTTTGAGTTCGTTCTCAATTGTTTCATTGTTGGCATATAGAAAGGCTATTGACTTCTGTATGTTAATTTTGTATCCTGCGACCTTACTGTATTGGCTTATTGTTTCTAGTAGTCTTTCTGTGGATTCTTTGGGGTTTTCGATGTATAGGATCATATCATCTGCAAAAAGTGATACCTTTACTTCTTCTTTTCCGATATGGATGCCTTTTATTTCTTTGTCTTGTCTGATTGCTCTGGCTAGAACTTCTAGTACCACATTAAATAAGAGTGGAGAGAGTGGACAACCCTGTCTTGTTCCTGATTTAAGGGGGAAAGCCTTCAGTTTAGTGCCATTTAATATGATGTTAGCTGGTGGTTTCTCATATATGGCCTTTATCATGTTGAGATATTTTCTTTCTATACCCATTTTGTTGAGAGTCTTAAACATAAAATTGTGTTGTATTTTATCAAAAGCCTTTTCTGCGTCTATTGATAAGATCATGTGGTTTTTGTTCTTTGTTTTGTTGATATGGTGTATTACGTTAACCGTTTTACGTATGTTGAACCATCCTTGAGATTCTGGGATGAATCCCACTTGATCATGATGTATTATTTTTTTAATATGTTGTTGTATTCGATTTGCTAGTATTTTGTTTAGTATTTTAGCATCTGTATTCATTAGAGATATTGGTCTGTAGTTTTCTTTTTTTGTGCCATCCTTCCCTGGTTTTGGTATGAGGGTTATGTTGGCCTCATAAAATGTGTTTGGAAGTATTGCTTCTTCTTCAATTTTTTGGAAGACTTTGAGTAGAATAGGAACCAAGTCTTCTTTGAATGTTTGATAAAATTCGCTGGTATAGCCGTCAGGGCCTGGAATTTTATTTTTGGGGAGGTTTTTAATGGTTTTTTCTATTTCTTCTCTACTGATAGGTCTGTTTAGGCTTTCTGCTTCTTCTTGACTCAGTCTAGGAAGGTTGTATTGTTCTAGGAATTTATCCATTTCTCCTAGGTTGTTGAATTTAGTGGCATAAAGTTTTTCATAGTATTCTACAATAATTCTTTGTATATCTACAGTGTCCGTGGTGATTTCTCCTCTTTCATTTTGGATTCTGTTTATATGAGTTCTTTCTCTTTTTTCCTTGGTAAGTCTTGCCAAGGGTTTGTCAATTTTGTTGATCTTTTCAAAGAACCAGCTCCTTGTTCTATTAATTTTTTCTATAGTTTTTCTGTTCTCTAATTCATTTATTTCTGCTCTGATTTTTATTATCTCCTTTCTTCGGCTGGTTTTGGGTTGTCTTTGTTCTTCTTTTTCTAGTTCCTTAAGGTGGGAAGTTAAGTGGTTCACTTGGGCTCTCTCTTGTTTGTTCATATATGCCTGAAGTGATATGAACTTCCCTCTTATCACTGCTTTTGCTGCATCCCATAGATTCTGATATGTCGTACTGTCATTTTCATTAGTCTGTATATATCTTTTGATCTCTGCACTTATTTCTTCTTTGACCCATTCATTTTTTAAAAGTATGTTGTTTAGTTTCCACATTTTTTGGGATTTTTTTCCTCTTTTTTGCAGTTGAATTCTAGTTTCAAGGCTTTATGATCAGAAAATATGCTTGGTACAACTTCAATTTTTCTGAATTTGCTGATGTTGTGTTTGTGGCCCAACATATGGTCAATTCTTGAGAATGATCCATGTACACTGGAGAAAAATATATACTCAATCACTTTGGGATGAAATGTCCTGTAGATGACTATCATATCCAGGTGCTCTAGTGTTTTGTTTAAGGCCACTATGCCTTTGTTGATTCTCTGTTTGGATGACCGATCTAGAGCCGTCAGCGGTGTATTGAGGTCTCCAAGTATGATTGTATTTTTGTCAGTTTTTGTTTTAAGATCAATAAGTAGCTGTCTTATATATTTTGGTGCTCCTTGGTTTGGTGCATATATATTAAGAATTGTTATGTCTTCTTAATTCAATGTCCCCTTAGCCATTATGAAATGGCCATTTTTGTCTCTGAGTACTTTTCCTGTCTTGTAGTCAGCATTATCCGATATGAGTATTGCTACACCTGCTTTTTTTTGGATGTTATTTGCTTGGAGTATTGTTTTCCAGCCGTTCACTTTGAATTTGTTTTTATCCTTGTTACTTAGATGAGTTTCCTGTAGGCAGCATACAGTTGGATTTTCTTTTTTAATCCATTCTGCTACTCTGTGCCTTTTTATTGGTGAGTTTAATCCGTTTACATTTAGTGTAATTATTGATACGTGTGGGTTCCCTATTGCCATTTTATATCTTGCTTTCTGTTAGTTTTTTGTCTTGTTTGATCCTTCTCTTTCGTTTTTCTATCTTTTGTTTTTATTTGGTTGTATTCCATACATCTTTCCTCTGTTGCTATCTTTTTTATTTCATGTGCTTCTGTGGTGGTTTTTTCAATGGTGGTTACCTTTGAGTAATGAAAAGGGTCCCTACACTGTTCATTGTAGCAAACTATTTTGTGAGTACTTTTGCACTCCATCGTCCTTTGCTACTGTTAATCTCCATCTTCGCCCCCTCTTTCTTTTTGTTGTTGTCACAGTTTAAATTTGCTTTTATTGTGTTCTTCTTGGAGCTTTTACTTGTGGCTCTGTTTGCTTTTTTTTTTTTTTTTTTGTTCTTTGTATCTGATTGGAGAACCCCCTTTAGTAATTCCTGGAGTGGGAGTTTTCTGATGATAAATTCCCTCATCTTTTCTGTATCTGTGAATGTTTTTATTTCTCCTTCATATTTGAAGGATAGCTTTGATGGGTATAGTATTCGTGGCTGAAAGTTCCTCTCTTTCAGGACTTTAAATATTGGGGTCCACTCTCTTCTAGCTTTTAGAGTTTCTGCTGAGAAATCTGATGATAATCTAATGGGCCTTCCTTTATATGTTGTATTCTTCTTTTCCCTGGCTGCCTTGAGAATTTTTTCTTTGCTGTTGGTTTGTGTCAATTTCATTATGATATGCCTTGGAGTAGGTTTGCTGGGGTTAAGAAAACTCGGAGTTCTGTTTGCTTCTTGAACTTGAGGCTTTAGTTCTTTCCACAGGCTTGGGAAGTTCTCATCTATTATTTGTTTGAGTATGTTCTCCATTCCATTTTCTCTCTCTTCTCCCTCTGATATACCTATTATTCTTATGTTATTCTTTTTGATGGAGTCAGATAATTCTTGTAGGGCTATCTCATTTTTTTTTAATTTTTGAGTCTCTTTCTTCTTCTCTCTGTTGTGCCTCAAGTTGCTTGTCTTCTATTTCACTAATCCTCTCTTCTATCTGACCTGTTCTATTAGCTAAGCTTGTTACTTCGTTTTTCAGCTCGTGAATTGAGTTTTTCATCTCTGTTTGATTTGTTTTTATAGTTTCAATTTCCTTGGACATATATTCTTTGTGTTGATTGAGTAGTTTTCTGAGCTCCCTAAATTGCCTTTCTGTGTTTTCTTGTATATCTCGGAGGATTTTTAGGATTTCTATCTTGAATTCTCTGTCATTTAGCTCCGAGGTTTCCAATATATTAAATTTTTTCTCCATAGATTTTTCCTCATCTAGCTGTGTTACCTCTCTTTCTTTTGTATCCATGATATTTGATTTTCTCTTCCTTAATGTCATCTGAGGGTGTTTTTGTTGATAGTATTAATGAGATTTAATAAAGAATAAAAAGTTAAAAAAATAAAAAATCGAAAAGAGTTGTTTTTTTTTAAAAAAATTAATAATGAAATAAAGAAAAATAAAATAAAATAAAATAAATTTTTTTTAAAAAAGGAAATTATTCCCCCCTCCTTTTTTCCTCTCCTCTCCTCTCCCCTCTTTCTTGAGAAAATCTTGTGGTGAACTGTAAATTATAACAAACAATGCCTGTGATGGAGGGCCTGAATTTGGATAAGTAATAAAGGGGCAAAAAAAGGAAAAAAAAGAAAAAAAAAGAAAAAAAAGGGGGTATGGACCCACAAAAAGCAAATAAGGAAAAAAATTGGGTCAAGAATAAAATGATTTGCTTTTAGGAGTTGGTTGTCTAAGAGTTATGATGAGAGGAATAAGAGGAAAACAGAAAAATGGGGGGACAATTTAAAAAAATACTATTGTATTTAGTGGAACAAAAACTAGATAAAATGGAAAGCCAGGGATGGGAGCACTGCTAGTGAGCTAAAAAGGTGAAGTAAAAACCCCCCAAAATGCCACAAACATAAGTTTGAGTCCCAGATAAGATAATTTGTTTGTTATTGAGGTTTGAATGAGAGGAGATGTAAAGGAGAAAGGAAGAAACTAATATAGAGGGAGAAAAGAAAGAGAGAGAGAGAAAAGAGGGAACCACTAAAAAAGAAAAAAGAAAGGAGAGAGAGAGAGAGAGAGAGAGAGAGAGTTAAGGGTTTTGGAGTGCAACCCTCATAGAGAGAAAGGAAGAGGAGAGAAAAGATAATGGGAGATGTAACACTTATGCGTAGTGTAGTTCAAGGAGAGGAGAGAGTAAGACCGGCACAGAGTTAATCGGCCAAATTGGAGGAGGAAAAAAAGTATCAAGAATGAAGATAAGAGAAACAAACGAACAAATATAATAAAATGGGATAGGTTATAAAGTCTGCAGATTATTTTTGATTTTGAGAGGTTATCTTCTTGCTTTTTCTTTTCTCTTTCTCTTCCTGGTCGGTGACTCTGTACCCCGGGTTCTGCCCCTTTGGCACGCTCAGGTAGAGGTTTGCAGTTGATAAGTCTCTATGGCAATGTCATGTATTGTGCTTTAGTCTCGTTGGCAGTCGAGGCTCATTAGCATTTATAGGCTCCGCCAGTGAGAGAGTCCGTGTTCCTGGAACCTTTCTCCTAGTCTTTTCTTCCTCAATTAGTAGCCTGATAATCCAGCTATGGGATTGCTGCTGCCTCTGCCTGGATAGTAAGAGGCTCAAAGAGCTGGCAACTCCCCACTCTATTTCCACTCAGCACAGGGCTCTGGGTAAGGCTCAGTCAGTCAGAGCTGCTAGCATAATCAGGCAGGCTTTCCACCCACTCAAAGACCTCTTGCTCTGCCACTCTGTCCGGTAACACAGGCGGGCGCCCACTTCCGGGGCGCTTGGAGGAAACTCTCACTCACTATCTGCGTGCGCAGACCAGGATATCCGGCCAGCAGTCTCACGCTCTGAGTGAAACCCCCAACCGCATGGAAAAGTTGCAGTGTTGGAATTGGCTCTCGCTCCATCCCCGTGCGCGGCTTTTCCAAGGTGCTGGGGCGGCCCGAGATTCCACTTTGGCCCACACAAAGGCCCCTGACTCTGCCCCTCTGTGCGATAACACCGGCGCGCACTGCCAAGACACTTGGAGGAATCTCTCACTCACTATCTGCTCGCGCAGACCAGGATATGAGGCCGGCCACGTTTCCCTCTGAGTGAAACCCCCACCAGCACGGAAAATTTCCACCGTTGGAATTAGTTCTCGCTCCCTCCCGTGCACGGCTTTCCCAGGGCACTTGGGCTGCCCAGAGATTCTGCTTTCAGCCCACAGAAAGGCCTCTGACTCTGCCTCTCTGTGGGGTAACACGGGCACCCACTCCCGGGGCTTAGGAAGAAATCTCTCACCCACTAACTGCACACCGACCAGGAGATCGGGTAAAATGGCTGCCCCGCTTGTCTTTCTTTGTTTGGGTTTGGCGCGAGTGTTATCTTGTATTCCCCGGGTTGCCACAGGATCAGTTTTTCCTCGGCTTGGATCTCTGTGCCACAGCCTGGTTCGGCCATTTGTGCCGCGGCCTGGATCGATTCACCCCCTTTGCCCGCCTCAGTTTCTATATTCACAGTTACCAGAGAAAGCCGCCCTGTTTAGGTTAGTGAGGAAGGCGGAGCATTTCTTACTCCCTATTTCCTTCGGGGTTTGGTTATATATTTAGCCAATTTTTCACTCGACCATACCTTCGGGTGTATTGTGAAGCATCTGGAGGCTCCAAGTATACGTTTTTCTGTTTCTGGTTGAAGATCTTGTTGAGTTTTGGGGGAGATTTATCGGTATCGCTTCCTACCCCACCATTACTCTAACGTCCTCCTGATTTCTTTTTAATAACAAATATAGGCATATTCCATGGATAATTAGATGGTTCAGCGTGCCCAAGCTGCAACTGCTCTTGTAACAATTGAGCACCTGCCTTAAGTTTCTCCTGAGAAAGGGGCCATTAGTCTATCCATACAGGATTATCTGATTCCCAAGTAATTGGGCCTGCACAATGCATTATTGGGCTAGCAGGAGCTACCAAGGCCCCTATGCTAAATTTTGATATCCTAATCCACGCCTTCTGGTATTGGATGCCACTTGTATGAGGGTGACAATTCCCCGCTGTTCTTTTCCCTAGACCCTTAGTGGGCAAAAAATCCCTGATCAAGCATTTGAGTGCTAACTAAACAATTAGGACTAACAAGCAATGCCCCCATATTTTTCAAAACATCTCTACCCCACAAATTAACTGGCAATCCAGGAAGCACATAAGGCTGAAAAAATCTAGAATGACCTTCTTTATCTTCCCATTGTAAAAAACTAGAACTTTGTTGAGGGGATTTACTCTGCCCTATACCTTCTAATTCTGTGGCTGTTGCATGAGTGGGCCAGGAAGGAGGCCAATGTAGCTTAGTAATAACAGATATATCAGCTCCAGTACCTAAAAGTCCTTTAAATTTACACCCATGTATTGTTAGTTCCATTTCAGGGCATTCTTGACCTATTTTTTTAATTCAATTTGCAAAATCAGAGGAGCCAAATCACTAGTTTCCTTGGGACCCCCTTTGCAGGATGTGGACTGAGAAGCAGAATTAGCATCCTTATACTATTCTTCTAACTGCCTGAATTAGCTGTGAGACAAATTCTTGAAATGACTTATTAGGGCTCTGCTTAATTTTTCTCAATTCCTTTGTTTTGCCTAACTGAGTGTAACCTTACACATAAACAAGACAATTTACGCACAAAAACCACAAGTTTAACATATAACTTTGATTAATCCTAATACTTAAATTGCTATTTGACTCCTAACTCTGAACACACCTCACAATGCACTAACCAAATCAGTAAATCTTAAGGATCTACATTCTATTCTATTTAAATTTAAATGAGCACTCCTTACAAGTTCTAAAAACATTTTATTTTTTCTAAATATTAGAGCAAGCATTTCCAATTTTTGCATGCAAAAAAAAACTTAATTCAGGCCTTAAAAGCAGACACATTTTGACAACATTAAACAAAGACTAAACAGAAAGAAGAATTAGACAAACCAGACAAACCAGAGAGAAACCCGGGATTTCAGAGCATATCCAGATTAGAAAGATGCCTGTCTGATATTAGTCAGGGCATTTTCAGACAGAGGGACTGAAGGATGTAACTAAACAAAATCTCCCTGAAAAAATTTGCTCTCAGCAGCTGCTGGAATATTTTCTATAGTCAGATCCAACACAGGTCCCATGCCTCAATTTCCAGGCAAAGAATAATTGAGAAACAAAATAACAGTTCAGAAGGTCATAGTTAAAACATTAAAGAAAATCAGATCATGACAGGAAAAGCTGTAACTTTCCTAATACCTGAGTCTGTTATCCATTCTCAAATTCTATAGTCACTGTAACTGGTGGTTCAGATTGTTTATGCTGAGATTTTTCTCCTACCTCAACAGCCCCTTCATGAAAGTCCAACTTCCACAGCAAATAATCACCCCTGGAGAGACAAGCACAAGCAGTCACCTTCCAGTCATTTGGGGGAAGAGCCTTTGCCCTAATAGTATCTAATAAACCAAGTGAAAAAGGGGCAGTAGGCCCAAACTGAACACAAGCAATTTTAAGCTCTTTCAGAGTTCTAAAAGGTACAGGTTCATGTTTTCACACTAGTCTCCCTGTATCATCCTGTCTTTCTACAACAGGAAAACGAGTAAAGCCACCATTTATTGTTCCCCCTACATTTCAAACCTGGTCTATAGATTGTTGGAGAGGGAATTTCCCAGATATTGAGCTATAGACTCGACAATCAGCCCGATAAGGGAACGAAGGAGCAGAGGGTTTAATGTAGGAAGGAGCTGAGGGCAGCGGAGGCCCCCAGCTAAGGCACGGATTTTTCATTCCCCCTGTCATCCCCCAAAACGAAGTTATCCTCATATTCACATCCCTCTGTTTCTAGCTCACCCTGATTCTCTTCAGAGAACGATTTGTCTTCATACGGAAACATTTCTACATAAAGGTCCCTTATTTTCTATCTTATTTGTCCCATAATCTTTTACTCCCAACTACACTTTCCCCAAAACTTTCTTTACTCACTGTGCACACTTCACTAAGGGGAGTTTTGTCACCTTCCTTCAGTTTTAGTTTCCTCGTACTTAAGTCCCTGTTCGGGCTCCACTTGCCGCGGACCAGTGCGGCTCCTAATAATGTTGCAGAATTAAGGAAACACACTTATGAAAACAAAACCGATGGGACCAGGAGGACTCTTCAACGTGCCTGGCAGTATCCGAGTGCTCCATAGCCCCAGTTTGATTTATTATATAGCCATATGCAAATCAAGGACCTTGGTACAAAGTTGCACCTCCAACGCTAAAACAGGAACTCTCCCAAGGCATAAAACAGGATGCATTAGTGAAATCTACCAACATCTGAAACAAACAAAGAGTCAGAGGAAGGGCATGTATATTGCTTCCAGCAGCCCATGGAAACAAGTAGATTGGGTGCAAATACTCAGCATCATAGCCAAATATGGAGATGGAGGGGGGAAAACTTAGCCTTTTGTTAAGTCTCAAATATAAAATGGCTTTTTGTCATTTATGGTCCACAACAGAAGCCAGAAGGGATTTGAAAGAAATATTAAAAGTGGTGCAAAACAAGAACCTACAACCAAGACTATTTCTTCAGCAAGGCTATCATTTCAAATTGAAGAAGGAAAAGAAATCTTCCAAGAGAAAGAAAAAACTCAAGGTATGTATTACAACCAAACCAGTACAGCAAGAAATATTAAAGGGCCTGTTGTAAAAAGAGCAAAGGGGATAAAAAGGAAATTGAGAAAAAAAGGAATGTAGATTCAAAGAATAAAATGGCAATAAGTAAGTACATATCAATAATAACCTTAAATGTAAATGGATTAAATGTTCCAATCAAAAGACATAGGGTAGCTGCATGGATAAGAAAACTGGGCCAGTACATATGCTGTCTACAAGAAACCCACCACAGAACAAAAAGATACACATAGACTGAAAGTGAAGGAATGGAAAAAAGGACTTCAAGCAAATGGAAATGAAAAAAAAAAAAAAGCTGGGGTAACTATACTTATATCTGATAAAATAGATTTTAAAACAAAGGCTAAAGGAAAGCACAAAGAAGGTCACTTCATAATGATACAGGGAGGAAGCCAACAGGAGGATATAACCATTGCAAATATTCATGCACTCTATCCAGGAGCACCTGAATATCTAAAGCAGATTTTGATGGACATAAAGGGCAGAATCAACTGCAATACTAAAACAGTAGCAGATTTTAATACCCCACTAACATCAATGGATATATCCTCCAGACAGAAAATTAACAAAGAAACAGCAGCCTTAAATGACACACTAGATCAATTGGATTTAATAGATACCTTCAGAACCTTTCACCACAAAGTAGCAGAATATACACTCTTTAAAAGTGCTCAAGGTACATTTTCTAGGATAGACCACATATTAGGACATAAAACAAACCTCAATAAATTTAAGAAGATTGAAATCATATTAAGCATCTTCTCTGATCACTATGGCATGAAACTAGAAATCAACTACAATAGAAAAACTAAAAAACATTCAATACTTGCAGGCTAAAGAGCACATTAGTAAATAACAAATGGGTTAACAATGAGATCAAGGAATAAATTAAAAATTTCCTTGAAACAAATGAAAATGAACATATAACAACTCAAACTTTATGGGGCACAGCAAAACCAGTCCTGAGAGAGAAGTTCATAGCATTACAGGCATATCTTAGGAAGCAAGAAAAAGCTCAAATAAACAATTTAACCTTGCACCTAGAAGAAGTAGAAAAAGACAAACAAATAAAGCCAAGAGGAAGTAGGAGGAAGGAAATAATAAAGATCATAGAGGAAATAAGTGACATAGAGGCTTAAATAAAAAAATACAAAAGATCAATGAAACCAAGAGCTGGTGTTTTGAAAAGGTAAACATGATTGATGAACCTTTAACCAGACTCATCAAGAAAAAGAGAGAGAATTCAAATAAATAGAATTAGAAATGAAAGTGTAGAAGTAACAACTGACACTGCAGAAATATGAAGGATTGTAAGAGAATACTATGAAGATCTGTATGCCAAAAAATTGGATAGCCTAGGCGAAACAGATATATTTTTAGAAACATACAATGTTCTAAAACTGAATCTGGAAGAATCAGAAAACCTATACAAACTCATTATTACAACAAATAAAATTGAAACAATTATCCAAAAACTCCCAGCAAACAGAAGTCCTGGATCAGATAGCTTCACAGGAGAATTTTACCAAACCTTCAAAGAAGAACTAACACCTACCTTGCTCAAGCTATTTCAAAAAATCCAAGAGGACATAAGACTTCCAAGCGCCTTTTAAGAGACAAGCATTATCCTCATTTCAAAAGCAGGTAAAGACAGTACAAAAAATAAAACTATAGGCCAATATCCCTGCTGGACTTAGATGCTAAAATTCTCAACAAAATATTACCAGACCGGATACAGCAATACATGAAAAAATTATACATTGTATTAAGTGGGATTTATTCTGGGGAGACAAGGCTGGTACAACATTTGCAAATCAATCAAATGTGATTCATCACATTAACTAAGGGAAGGATAAAAATCACATGATAATATAAATAGATGCAGAAAAATCATTTAATAAAATCCCACACCCGTTTATGATCAAAACTCTCAGGAAAGTGGGAAAACAGGGAACATACCACAAGATGATAAAGGCCATCTATGACAAGCCCATGGCCAACATCATACTCAATGGGCAAAAATGAAAAATTAATAGCAATCCCCTTAAGATCAGGAACAAGGCAGGGCTTCCCCCTTTAACCACTCCTGTTCAACATAGTTCTGGAAGTCCTAGCCACAGCAATCAGACAGGAAGAAGAAATAAAAGGCATCCAAATTGGAAAAGAAGAAGTAAAACTATTGGTATTTGCTGATGACATGATACTGTACATAGAAAACCCTAAAGTCTCAGTCAAAAAACTACTAGACTTGATAAGTGAATTCAGCAAGGTGGCAGGACATAAAATTAATATTCAGAAATCAGTTGCATTTTTATCCACCAACAATAAGCTTTCTGAATAAGAAGTTAAGGAAACAATACCCTTCACTATGGCACCAAAAATAAATAAATAAATAAAGTACCCTGTAATAAATTTAACCAAGGAGGTAAAAGACTTGTACTTGGAAAATTATTAAACACTGATAAAAGAAATCAAGGAAGATACAAACAAGTGGAAGCATATACCGTGTTCATGGATAAGAAGAATAAACATCATTAAATTGTCTATATTAACCAAAGCAATCTATATATTCAATGCAATTCCTATTAAAATGCCAATGGCATACTTCAAAGATATATAACAAATACTCCAAAAATTTACATGGAACAAACAAACAAACAAACAAAAAACCCCCCAAAAACGAATAGCCTCAGCAATCTTGAAAATGAAGAATAAAGTGGGAGGTATCACACTTCCTTATATCAAGTTACACTACAAAGCCATAGTCATCAAAACAGCATGGTACTGGTATAAGAACAGGCATAGAGATCAATAGAACAGAAAAAAAGAACCCCAAAATAACCCACGCTTTTATGGTCAATTGATATCAGACAAAGGAGGTAGGAGCATACAATAGAGTAAAGACAGTCCCTTTAATAAATGATGTTGGGAAAATTGGACAGGTATATACAAAAAAATGAAACTAGACCACTGACTTACACCATTCATAAAAATAAAACTCAAAATGGATAAAAGACTTAAAAATAAGTCGTGAAACCATAAACATCTTGGAAGAAACCATAGGCAATAAACTCTCCAATATCTCTCATAGCAATATTTTTGCCAATTTAAGTCCACAGGCAAGTGAAATAAAGGACAAAATAAACAAAATGAAACTATATCAAACTAAAATGCTTTTGCACAGCAAAAGACAGCAATAACAAAATAGAAAGACAACCTACACAATGGGAGAACATATTCACCAATACGTCTGATAAGGGGTTAATACCAAAATATCTTGACATTATAAAGGCTATATATGACAAATCATCCCAATATTATATAAATGGTGAAAAACTGAAAGTTTTTCCTCTAAAATCAGGAACAAGATATAGCTTCTCACTCTCTCCACTCTTATTTAACATAGTTCTCAAAGTCTGAGCCAGAGCAATCAGGCAAGAGAAAGGAATAAAAGGCATCCATATCTGGAAAGAAGGAGTAAAGGTATCACTTTTTTCAGATGACATGATCTTGTATATAGAAAATCCCAAAGACTCCACCAAAACTATAAGAAACAATAAACAAATACAGTAAAGTTGCAGGATACAAAATCAATGTACAAAAGCCTACTGCTTTCCTATATGGAAAAAATGAAACTTCAGAAAATGAATTGGAAAAAATTCTTTTCACAATTGCAACAACAACAACAAAATACCTAGGAATAAACTTAACAAAGGATGTGAAAGACCTATATACTGAAAACTACAAAACATTATTGAAAGAAATTAAAAAAGACCCAATGAAATGGAAAAATATTTCATGTTCATCTATTCAAAGGATCAACATACCAAAATGGCTATATTACTCAAAGCAATATACAAATTAAATGCAACCTCATCAAAATCCTAATGTCATTTTTTTAAAGAAACAGAACAAAATATCACCAGGTTTATATGGAACCATAAACAACCTCGAATACCCAAAGCAATACTGAAAAGAAAAAAAAATGAAGCTAGTGGTATTACACTATCTGAATTCAGATTATACTATAAAGCTACAATAATCAAAACAGCATGGTACTGAAAGAAAAATGGACATACAGACCAATGAAACAGAATTGAAAACCCAGAAATAAAAGCACATATATATGGACAAATTATCTTTGACAAAGGAGTCAAAAACACACAGTGGAGAAAAGAAAATCTCTTCATGAAATGGTGCTGGGAATATTAAAAAACCACGTGGAAAAGAATGAAAATTGACTACAGTTTTTCCCTTTGCACAAAAATTGATTCAAAATGGATCAAAGGCCTAAATATGAGATCTGAAACAATAAATTACATGGAAGAAAATATAGGTACTAAACTTGACCTTGGCCACAGAGAACAATTTATGAATTTGACCCCAAAGGCAAGGGAAGTAAAGGCAAAAATAAATGAATGGGATGATATTAAACTAAAAATCTTTACAGCAAAAGAAAAAAACAACAAAACAAGAAACAGTCAACCAAATGGGAGGTGATATTCTCAGAAAACAGCTCTGATAAGGGGTTAATATACAAAATATATAAAGAACTCACAAAGCTCAACAACAACCCAATTAAAAATGGGATGAAGACCTGAACAGACACTTCTCTCATAAAGACATAAAAACAATAGACACATGAAAAGATGCTCATCTTCAGTAGCTATCAGTGAACAGAAAGACAAAAACTTTGGTCCATGTAGAACTAACATTATCAAAGCATGAGGAAAGAGCAGATGATAAAACAATTTACTTATTTAGTAAAACGTATGATATGTTGGAAATTAATAAGTGCTATGGAAAAATACAGCAGGGAAGGAAGTTCTAGAGTGCTGAGGAGGGATGGCAAGTTGTATTTAGGAATACGGTAGTAGTGAGAGTCATCTTCATTAGGTAAATAACAGTTAAACAAGGACTTGAAGGAGGTTAGAGATTTAACAAGGTAAATATTTGTAATAAGAACTATACAGGGTGAGACTTTTAAAAGCATCCCCTTTAAGATTAAGACGAAGACAAAGGGGATGAAGTTAAGACTGAAAGTTTTATCGAGGCTTTGTAATGCAACAAACATCAATATAAGGTTAGGAAAAGAAGCTAGAAAATTATTGTACTTTACAGATGATAGGATTTTCTACTTAGAAAGCACAAAGAATCAGATGTTAACCATTGGAATTAAGGAGAGGTTAGCAAGCATGCCTAGATGTAAAATCATTTCAAAAATCATTTTATTTCTACCAGTCAAATAAGAAAGTGGACAGAAGATTTGAAAGAAGCAGTTCTTAGAGGAGGAAACCAAAATGCCAATAAACACTGAAAACAATACTCAGCTTCATCAGTAGCTGGACAAATGTAGATTAAATGCATAATAGCATACCAACTCACACTCTCAGACTGGCAAAAAGTTTAATCAGTTATATCAAGAATGGGAGAGGATGGGTAGTGCAATTCATCCACTGATGGGAGGCATATGATTATTGCAGACACTTTGGAAAATAAATTGGAATTAGCTGCTAAGTGATCAATATACACACATTTTGACTCAGGATTTGACACCGAGTGTGTACCATAGGGAAATCCTTGCCCATGTATATGGGCAGACAAGCACTAGATATAACCCATATGTCTATCAACAGCCCAGCCTGACTGGCACATAATAAGCACCCAATAACTTTAAGAAGAGGGGCTGCATAGATACATAAATTATGAACAATTCATAAAATGGCAGACTATTTAGCCTTCTACTCAAATTGTGATCCAGCACCACAGGGTTCATTCTTACTTTCCTTCTTGCTTATTTGTAACTTCTTTTCCAAAAGTGCAAAACCTGACTTCCAATGACCTGTGCATGTACTTACATTTCATCAAAATGGTGTTTTGCTATATAGATTTTATCTTTTTTCTTACTTTCTTCATCTATAGATTTGCTGTGTGTATATCATCAAGTCTCTTTCTTCCAACTATAGCATATGATTTCATTATGTATATCCACTTATCTGACTGACCTGCATCTTTCTTTGCAGACTATACATATCCTCTAAAAACAGCTTATATAAAGAGTTCATCAACAGTCCCTAGGCAGAACTAACTTCAGTGCCTCTGCAATTGCTGTTCCCTCAATTCGGATGGCTCTTCTTCCAGCTTTTTCATGGGTATTTCCTTCTCATAGTCCCTTGGATTACAACTGAAATATAACCTCCTTAGAGTACTTTCCCTGACCAAATTCTATGGAAGAGTTCTCTTCTATTGTGGAAAACTCTATCACACACTCTTGCTGTATTTTCTTCATTTCCCTGGTTACTAAAGTAATCATATTTATTGATTTATTTACAAGTGTATTGTCTGTATCCCCCCAATTAAATATTAGCTCTTTGAAGAAAGGATTTTGTTGCTGTTTTCTGCTTTGCTTCCAGCACCTAAACAAAGTCCGGTGGTTACTCAGTGTTTAATAAATACTTGATGAAGTATTGAATGAGAGAAGGGTAATGTCCTGGGCAATTCAAGGCAACCTATGGAGAGGATCTGGTTCAAGATGACTCAGACCAAATCAAATATTTCACTTCCCCTCTTGTCACTTTGTTAACAGTACTCATTTTTACTCCTGATAATGTTATACAGCTTGCTGTAAAGAGAAGATGTATTACTCAGCAGTCCTGAGATCCAGTCCTAGCTAGGCCTCTTCCTGGTTTGTGATCTGCCCGCAGGGCTCAGGCTACTGCAACAACTTGTCGGTGAAATCATCCAGTAACTTAGAGATTCTATGGTATTGGTTAAGTCCCTGGTGTAGATGAGTTGCATTGTGTAGTAAAATGTTCCTAAAGCTACAATGGTTCTATTAAAGACAGTGGGGTAGGGGGGTAGGGTGGACAGGAGGGGACTACAGATGAGCCTTCTGTACAGAATCAGCACAGCAGTCTAGATGTTGTGTCTAGCAGTCTATACACACACACACACACACACACACACACACACACACACACACACACACTCCCCAGACTTCCACAACCCTCTAGGGAAGCACTGCCTTCCAAATTAGCTCATGCTCTCTTGCTCTGCTCTTAGGAGCCTGGTCTTGTAGACCCCGTGGCAACGCGTGCAGGGCTTGCCAGCCTGGCTGGTGCCTGTGCTGAGCTATATCTGCATGCAGCAGGAGCCCTCTCGCTCCCAGTAAGGGGTGGGGCTAAGATAGGGGGGAGCTACGCTGGCCAAAGGGCGGAGCTCTTCTTGGACAGCTCAGGAGGGACAGAGGCTGCTACTGCTGTCTCCACCAGAGCCCCTCCAAGGACTAGACCGAGGGCGGGGCTGGAGGCCGCCCACACCTTACATCCACTTGCTGACCGTTTCTGCGTCTTCCAGTCAACGCTGCCTGCACCTGCGGGGCCCATGGCGGTGTCGGCGGCTCTGTCGGCGGCAGCAGCGACAGCGGCACTGTCCGGCCTGGCGGTGCGGCTGTCGCGCTCAGCGGCGGCCCGCGGCTCCTACAGCGCCTTCTGCAAGGGGCTCACGCGCACTCTGCTCACCTTCTTTGACCTGGCCTGGCGGCTGCGCATGAACTTCCCCTACTTCTACATCGTGGCCTCGGTGATGCTCAACGTCCGCCTGCAGGTGCGGATCGAGTGAGTGCCTGTGGCCACAGCTGCCCGCCGCATGGATGGAGCACAGCGGGGCTGCCCAGGTCTTCTGGACACGGCGCGGAAAGGAGGCGGGGCGGCGCGAGCCCCTGGACCCGAGAGCTCCACCAGAGGACGTTGGCCACGGGGCCACCGGGCCCACCGAACCTACCGAACCCCAGACCCAGCTGTGACCTGCGCACACGCGTCGCGGCCAGTGTGACATTGCACAGAAACTCACAAAACAGGCCCTTTCCTTCTGGCTCCAGGACATGATCTGAGAGGAGCGGACCTGTTGCCTCACATTGGCCGAAGGGGAAAACCGGGAAAAGGAAATTGTGCTGCAGGGACTGGCTTTGAATGGCCCTGACCAAAAAGGTAGGCGGCCGGAGGCTGGACCTGCGGGCTGGAGGGAGGCAGGTGTCATGATATCTAGTCGTCCAGGCCCCTTGGAGGTTCGGGGGAAATGTGGAAGGGACCCTAGGAAGTCAGCCCACAGAGCTGCGGAGCTCAGCGAAGGCAGGCAGGGCATCCGCGGGCTCTTTGGAGTCCCTTGTCATGATGCCAAAATGGGGGTGACGGACAGCCGGAGCTTAGACTTCACGCTTCTCACAGGCTCAGCCCATCACAGACAGAGACCCAGGGGTCCCCTCTGTCCCACAGCCCAGTTCCTGCCCTGTTTCCCCTCAAAGCCCAGGAGGCATCACCGGAGCACCGAAACCGGAGGGAATGGAGGGCCCTAGGCTGGGATAGCACTCAGGAAACCCCTAGAGGAGAAAAGATGCCACCACACTTCCCTTTCCCCCTCCTGGGCACGCGCGCTGGATCCCCAGGTCTGTCCCCTTCTCAACCCTCAGGCCCCTGGGCTCTCAGTAGCCCCAGCATCATGGCTGTGGGGCCAGGGGACTGCTCTCTGCTGGCTCTTGCTGTCCTTTTCGCTCTCCACCTCCTCTCTGAGGGTGCATGTGGAGACAGGGAAGAGTGGAAAGATGCCTTCCTCCCCAGTCCCCCCACACAGTTTTGCTCTTCTGCCATCTTCATCCCTCCTCGTCCCGCAGAATATCATCCTTTGGCACAGATGGCCTCCAGAAGTGCCCTGTGAACCCAAAAGGTTTGGGGAAACGTGATTTCCTTGAGCAGAGGGCAGCTCTCAGGCTAGGGTGGTGAGAGCAGATGGAGAAGCAGCTTGTAGAGGAGGCGACACTTGGAAAACTGGGAACACTGGGGGGGGGAGGAACTCTCAAGTCTCCATTTCTTTCTTCTAGGAACTGGTGTTCGAAGCTGGTAACTTGCCCCTTCTCTGGCCTCATCAAGAGTCAAGTCTGTGCCCAAGTACTGCCCCAGCTCCTAGAGGTTCCTGGTAGCAGCCCACTGAAGGACCTGGCTGAGGAGGAGATGATGGGCCTTCCAGGGAGAGGCCCTAAGGGATGGGGTAACTCAGTGATCTGGTTCTGGCATGGGGAGGGACAGGACTGTGTCACCTGGGCAGTAAGATCTTCTGGCAACACCGTGATGGGGATCTATTCTCTATCTACTAACTGGGAAACTGGGGTTCTGACGGGGAGGCTCACCTTTGCCCTTGTCACACAGAAGTGAAATGGTGGAGCGAAATCCGCCCCTAAGCCTGCACTCTCCCACCTGCCCCCACCCCCCAGATTGCTAAAAGCCCTAGCACAGTGGGCTGGGGCTCAGGATCACAAGGCTCCCAGGAGACCTGGGAAAGAGAGGTCCAGGGCACAAAATGTGGGGAACTAGCTTTTTTTGGACTGGTATGGGAGGTCCAATGGAAGACCAGGAGGACAGACTGAGCTGAGATGAGTACAAAAGAGATGAGTCCCAGAATCCCCTGGGTAGCTGAGGCCCTCACCTACAGAACCAGGTCTTCCCACCCTCACCCCAGGCTAGACCATGGGCTTCTCAGCAATTGAGCACAAACCTCTCAGTTTGGGCGGGGGAGGTGGGGATGGTTCTCAGGGCCCTGAGGTGATGAAGAGGGTAAATAGATAAATAGGGGGTGGGCGGGGACTGGGAACTATGCATGACCCCGTCTCTCTGTCTCCAGGCTTGGCTCCCCCATACCTAGGATCCTACAGGAGACTCTCCCCTAGATGGGCTTAGATTGGTCCTGGCGGTCATGTACCAACATGACCAGGAGCAGCCCAGAGGGGAGCCAGGAGAGTCCCAGCCCTCACCACCCATCCCTGGTCCATCATCTGCTCTGACATTGGTTGCTCTCAACCAAAACACTCACAGTTCCTGGGAATGAAAAGCACAGTAGTGTGGTCAGCCCCAGGGACCACATGGCCCAGTCTCACAACATCTGCCCTACTCGGCTGCCCAGCTGAAGCCTGCGTTCTGGGTAAGATCCTCCTTCTGCCTCACTTCAGGGACAGGGGACTGAGGCTGGACCAAAGCTCCCACGTGCTCCCTGAAGTTTTCCACAGACAGGACCTGATGGCTTCCTTCCTTGGACCAAGTCTCCGGGGAGCCCCCAGTCCTGGGGTCCCCTCCTCCACTCCAATCCTGTCCACCTAGGACCACTTCTCCAAGCCTGCCAGCCTGCCGACTTCATTCATAGATCTCCAGGGACAGCCTCAGAGAAAGGAGAGCAACACGAACTGGATAAGATAGGAGGAGGACCAGGGGCCTCCACGGGGATGATACACAGACGTGCCACTTTCAAGCCCAGGTCTCACCCTCTGGGTGATGTAATTTATAGCTCTAGCTCCTTCCTGAACCAGTAAGAGGGGAGGAAGGCCTGAGAATGCCATGAGGGAGGCTCCTCGTTAAATGTAAGTTTGTGACCTGCAGGGACAAATCTGTGTCTGAGTCTCGGGCCCCCGGCCTCATAGACCTGTTCCCCTACCAAGAAGCTTCTCCCCGCACAGAGGGGCACAGGACGTCCTCTGTGGCCTGGCTGGGGCTGTCTTTGCTTAAAGGAAATGGCTGAGAAAGGGGCCAAGGACTGGTCCTTAGCCTGTGTTCCTGCTGCTGCTTTTCTTACCATTTGGCCTTGAGTAGTGAGTTGCTTCTGCTTTCCACCTCTCTGCCACCCCACTGGGCCCTGGCTGCTTGGACGGCTCTCGTGCACTTTATTTATGTGCAGTCTGTTTTCCAGGCAGTGGGACTTCTACAAAATCAAACATCACCTTGACTAAGATGACTTTCACTTTTCTGTGTGTGATAATTCTGTACTGGTCAGAGAAATGTTCTTGTTTCTTGTGGTGTCAAATCTTGTTGTCTCTTTAAGTTTAAAAAAAAATAATGTCTTTAAGTTTAATAAATAAAACTGGAGGCCTCCTGTTTCTGGTGTGGTACAATAGCCTTGGAGGCCAGAGGGGCCAGTGGTGAGATCACCACTGTTGCCCAAGAGCCGAGGGAGGGGAACACCCTCAGAGGGCTGCGAGGAGGCCCTCTTCAGCAGATGCTGGGACCTTACTTGATCTGGACCACTGCCCCCATGAGGAGAAGGAAACAGCATAGGCCTGGCCCTGCAGGGTGGGCTGGGGAAGTGAGGTGAAATATTCTGTCTGCAGATCATTTCATTTCAGCAGAATCTGCTCTGCAGCAGCAGGTGGCAAGGTCCCCATCACCTCCCTGCCAGCTGGGGGGGGGGGTCAGAGTTTAGAGAAGATAAACCACTGGGAACGAAGATTCCTTTCCCCACCTTACATCCCAACTCTCCCATTGGGGCTCCACGCCCAGTGACTGCCCATAGAAGCCAGGCCAGGGCTTCTACGGCTGCGGCGTGGGTGAGGGTGGGAGGCAGGCAGAGGGCTGAGTGAGGGAGGTCTGGGGACGAGCAAACTGACCAGGATAGAGCAAAGCAGGACCAGAAGCCCCAGGAGAACACTGTCCTGAGGATACAAAGTTGTCACACTGAAGACCACAGCCTGGGTAAGGGCCCTGGGTGTACTCCACCTATTGCCAAGAGCTCCCCAGGGGTCAAAGACATTGACAAGAAGAGCCTTTCAACATCTGCCACTGCAGGAGGGATGGATCCAAGTCTTTGCCAGTGCCCTGAGCTTCCCTCCTCTTTGTCCAGATGGTCCTGTTCAGTCCCTGATGGTCTCACACCCACTCCAGGGATCACATAGCCTGGCACAACCAAGGTTGTAGAGAATCAGACCAGAGCTCCAAGGCCCTCTGATGAGGGAAGACCTGCCTTCCTGGCTAGGGAGGAAGGCAGGCAGGCACACCTTTCTCTGGTTAAGACCTATCCTGTGCCCTGAGCCCAGCTACTATGTGGCCAGGCCAGTCATATGTACTCGTGCACTTCCAGTCAAGAGCCTTTGGGATGGTTCTGGGCATTCAAGGTGATGATGTTGATTCAACATTTCTCCTCAGGCCTTAACACTCAGAGGAGAGGAAAAAACATTCAGGGAACTGACTTGTAATGAGACCCTACAGAGCTCCAGGCACTGTGCTGCATGGTTTCCAGCCATCATCACATTATAATTCCACAGCCATCTATTGGAAAATGTCATTGAGAAGATGTGACCACCACTTGACTCTTGAGCTGGACCCAGGCAATGAGAGACTCCTTAACCCCACCCCTGTCCTTGAAATGTACTTTCCGCTCACCACTTCCATAGCTAGAGCTGTTTGAAGGATTGAACCTTGCGAGAGTAAGGTGTTGAGACCATCTGGACAGTATAGTGACTGAAGCCAGTTGAGGTGTGTATTCAAACTTTAAGACTCTTACAGCCACACAAGACAACCCTTGTATGTAAGTTCCCTAGCTTATTAAATCTGCCTCCCACCAATCTGGACTGGTCTACCTCTACTCACTCTCTCTATGCCCTCTATGTTCTTTGATGTTGTTAGATGCATAAAGTTATGACTGTATATCACCTTCCTCATAGATATATTGTATCAGTATAAAGAACGCTCATTGGCATACTTAATGCATGTTTCTTTGATTTGTTTTGTTGGAAATTGAAAATGCTATTTATTCAGCCATTTCTCCAGAGTCCTGTTCCTTCTTATTGGAAAATACAGTGTTTAGAAGTCAAGAGCTTATTTTTGTATCTATCAGAAACCATGAGATTACCCCAGTGCCATTACAAGAGCACAGGAACCATGCCTGATTTCTCTCACTTTTCACTTTCCATGTCTATAGCACCTTCTCGCAGGAGAAACCGAGCTCCCAGTATCCTCAGAATATTTGCTTATTTGCACTGTCCTCCTGTATAGCCTCTGACCCCGCTGGGGAGCCTTTCTATTATATTCTAGTTCACTCCTCCCTCTCACAGGCCATGGCTTCTACCAGGCCACCTTCATACCTTTTGGGGGGCAGGATTATAGATCATCATCCTACTCTCAGGGCCCCACCTACTAGGGAGAAAAGGGAGAAAAAAAGGCTAAGCAGCAGTCTTCTATGTTAAACTTTGCTAAGACTCAGCTATCTCTACAGTCATTCAGACTCTATTGGCAGAGAAGCTGCAGATAGACTATAGCACCAGGAAGGCAGGATCCCTGCTGGGAGAATGATGCTGACCAAAGAGGAGGAGTCTCTTCCAAACTGCCATTCTGAGCACACTGTGAATTTACTCCTGTGGGAGGAAGCCTCTCAGGGGCAGGAGCATAGAGATCAGGAAATGGCTTCTGGGTTCCTGGTCTGGGTGTGACTAGCCCTCTTCCCTCTCTTCACTGGTTGTATCTCCCTAACCTGGCTATAAAATAGACTTGACAATTCTACGACTTCGCCAATGGGAGTTTTCTGAGGATTGAATGTCATGAATGCCCTTAATGGCTTGAGCCCAGTGTTTGGAACAGAGAAGTACTAAGAATTAATGCAATTCACTGTAGGAATACAATCTCCCCAGAAAACCTACTCACATTTTAACAGGTTCTCACCAACAAAACGACACCTTCAATGTGTCCCCTGATCCTCCACTCAGTGCCATATCTAAGGCAGGTTTTAGGATCCAAAGGTGAGCAAGACAAATGAGCCACACGCACTCTGAGGGTTGACCAATATATGACCTGTCTAATTGGCTCCAAATATTCCACTGAATTCCACTGTATAAATATGCCACAAGTTATAGATCTCTTTGCCAGATCTAGCAGTGTATTGAAAGATATCACAGTACAATTAAATGAAGTTTAACCTAGGAAAAAACGTTTCATCAACTAGAAATAATTCCTGCAACCTGCGATACATACTAACAAACAAGGAGAGTGTAGTACCCAGAATATATTCCCTCAAAGCTGCCTGTGCCCTAATTCCCAGAATCTGAGTCTATAGTGCTACAGGGAATTAAAGTTGCAGGTGACACTATGTGGTTTCTAATCACTTGACCTTAAAATGGAGAGGAGACCTCAGATAACCTAATCACATAAACTATTAAAAGTGAAAGAGAGGCAGAAGAGTTGGTTAGAGAAATGCCATGTGGGAAAGACTCAAGCCACCAGTGTTGACTTTGAAGATGGAGGAAGAGGTCAGGAGCCAAGAAATGCGGTGGCCTCTAAGAGCTGGGAATGGCCCGCAGTGTACAGCCAGCCAGGAAATGGGACTTGGGTCCTGAAACCACAAATAACTGAATTCTGCCAAGAGCCCAATAGAACAGGAAAGGGATTATCCCGTAGAAACTCCGGAAAGGAACTGAGCCTGCCAATACCACGATTCCGGTTTGGGAAAACCCATACCCAACTTCTGGCCTACAGAACTGGAAGATGATTGAAAACAAACAAACAAACAAACAAGCCATGTTGTAAATTAGTTAAGAGAGCGATAGAAGACTAATGCAAAGAGAATAATCCGCATGATCATTCCAATAGAATCAAACAATAAATGCAGTCCCTGCCCCTTTAGGGGTGACAGATATAAGACTGTCCTTTTGGCTGCAAATACACGCACGTTTGTGAAGCGAAACCAAACGCACCCTCTAATCAGGGCGGCACTCTCTACTGGAAATACAGAAAGGAATCCGCTGCACGAACTTCTGGGGAAATGCAGGGGAGTCAAGAGCCCCCACAGGCCTTCTCTGCACACCTGTGCCACGCTGGCTATGCAGGAGTGTGTGGCACTTGGGTGGATGCCGGTCTGTGGCACTTGGGTGGACGCAGGTCCAGCTCTGGGGGACACTAGACCTCAGCACTTGGGGATCCGTCCATACACAAGAGTTGGAGCGTTCCCCAGTCCCCCTCCAACAGGACCAAGGGTGGGGAAGCCCTTCTGGGGAGGGTGATTACATGGGAGATACAGGAGCTGAGAGGGTACCTGTTGGGTCTTGGGCTGCCTCAGGTACGGTCCCTCCGTGGAATCTGCCACCCTGCAGAAGAAGGCCACAGCCCTGGTCAGAAGCCTGGCCATGGCCTGGGCACTTGCCAAGTGAGACAAAGCACAGGGCCTCTGTCTCAGCCGCTGCTTCACTGACACCCTGCAGTGACAGAGGTCTCTCAGGGTCCCCTGCTCCTGCTTTGGTAACTCAGCCTCTGAGTCACCCCACCCCACCCCACCGTACTCCACCCCACCGGCCCCGCAGGGACCTGCTTCCATCCCAGAAGCTGTCCCCACCAAGTTCTGGTCAATGGGGGTGCAGCAGGTGGGCGGGACACCTGCTGCCACTAGAGGTCAGTGGAATGGGCTGTCTTGGCTCTGCTCATCATTAGTGAAGGCACAAATATGGTGGCCATAGGGAAGTGGTCTGAGGTCTGGGCCCTGGATGGACTTCAGGGGAGAGAGGGGCTCCCCTGTGAGGTCGCTGGAAGGATGGAAGCCTTGTATAAAGGTGCAGCTTTTTGAGACGGCTGCAGCCCTAGAAGAGTCTGGCGGGTCCACACCACCAACACTGGGATTCTGTTTCTTCTGCCTCCTGGGTGACATCTTCTGAGTGCAAAGTAGGGAACCAGGCAAGACCTGGTACAAACACCCTAGAGTTACATCCCGTGACCAAGTGGGATTTATTCCAGGAATGCAAAATTGGTTTAACATCTGACAATCCAATGTTGTACACCATATTAAGAGTACAAGGTGGGCTGGAGGGATGAGCACTGCAATAGATGCCCTTCCCCCCCCCCCAAAAAAAAGGAACTGACAAAATCCAACGCCAACCTGTGATAAAAAATTTTCTACACATTTTGAATAGAAGGGAATGTCCTCGACCCGAGAGTGTCTGCGTAAACTCAGTGCGCCTAGTAGTGTACTTAGTGGTGAAAGGATGAATGTTTTCCTTAATATCTGAAAGAATGAAAGATGTCCACTTTTGCCTATTCTACTGAGAATTGTGCGGGAGGTTCTAGCCAGTGAAATAAACGTCCCACCCCACCCAAATCCAACCATCCTGATTGGAAAGAGAATTAAAACTCTCCGGATTCACAGAAGACATGATCTTATACGGAGACATTCCAACCAATGACAAACTTCCTCTGTGATGTATGCAGGGGAGGGTGGGATACAGCCTTTCCCTGTCTGCTCGTACTCAGTTACAGCCCCTTGGAAAGCAGTCTGTGTCCACCCCACCATCAGAAACCTTGGCTAACAGAAACCAGCTACGGCGACTTTACCAGGCTAACACTGCAAGAGGAGGCGGCACTTCGTGCCCCCAGCTTCCCCAGAGAGTACCCCGTTGGAAAAGCAGGCGAATTGCAGCAGTATAAGTGCCTTGTGTCTGTGTGGAGAGGTCAGTGTCCTCGGCTGGGGAGAGCTCCCCGAAGAGTGGGTGGTGGGAAGAAAAGCTGTGTGCTCACAACAGTTCTGTATTAAGTGACCCATCTATTTAGTTTCAGGCATTAGCAAAAGGAAAGGTGAGGCCACCCAAGCAACCAGAGGAACGAAAGGAAGAAAGTAGAGTGGTGTCTAACTTAACCCTTGGGGAAGCCCAGCTGAGCAGACAGGTCATACACTGGGAGGCTGGGGCCAGCCTCGCAGAGGAGCGTACGTAAGCTCAGGAGACAGAGGGGTGTCTCCCAGAGCTACCTGAGCTCATGTTGTGCTGTGACAGTGGAGCCAGTGAGCTTCTGCTCAGTGAGGAGGGGAAGGGTGACTGATGCAGGGATACACGGTGGCTCCCCAGGCCCTCCATCCCACCGCAGCTCCATAAGCAGGAGACAGCAGACTGACTTCAGAGTGATGAGCCCCGCAGAAGCCCTGGCAGGACCCACGGCTGCTGTAAGAGCAGAGACAAGGAGGCCCGTGGACACGAGGGGACTGAGAGCAAAAGGAGAGTCACAGACAACAAGACAGGCGGGAAGCGTCCATCACATAACATGTGACCCAAAAGCCGCGAGGGCGGCAGGACAGCCGACTGAATATTCAAGAACAGAGCAGAGGGCGGTTTCTAATATCGACTATAGAGAGGAGTGCAAGGCAGCATTTCATAGTCTACTGTCAGGCCAAGAGCAGAGTGGACAGAAATCCTCTCCGGCTCGGAGATGAGATCAGCGGGATGAAGTGGAGGCTTCCAGCCATGATTCTATGCTTTCAAGGTACTGCTCTGACAGAGACTCACAGTATGTGTAGAAGGCAGAGATGTATTACTCATCTCTGATCCGATATGAAGTTGGAGACCAGAGGGAAACATTCATCTGGGCACCTGGATTGTTCTCAGCACCAGTGTCAGACACACACCTTTCATCCAACCCATTAAAATAGACACAAAACTCTCCTGATGGTGACTTTTGGCTTTGGGTCAGGACTGTTGGCTTTAAAAGTAGTTTCTGATGTAGACTTTTGTTTCACCAGTGGGCCTCTTCCACAGATGGACTTTTCTCCTGTCCTTACAATCACTGCCCCAGCTCCGTGATATCAGAAGCTCAGAAGGGTAGCCCCACCCCATACCATTACTTCCAGAACAGTCCTAGGCCTCGGTCTCTCCCCACTAGGCTGGGTCAGAGAGAGAGGGGGGGGGATCCCTAGTGAATGGCTGGGTCGCTTCGGACTGGTCCACCGCTTTCCCAGCACCCGCCTACTGGGAAGTAGCAGGGACCACAACACTCTGTAGGAAAAGGGCAGGAGAGAACTTGTCGCCTCCCTCCCAGCAGGCTTGTCCATGCTGTGCTTGGACTTGGCTCTCGGCTCTGACCCTGGAGTCTTCTTCATGCACACGGAACATCTTGGGCTTCTGGGCACATCAGTGTTGCTCTTATCTAAATGCCTGCTCCCTCTTCCCTGAACCCACTACCCCAGAACACCATCGAGGCCCGTTCTGGCCCGGGGCTGCCCTTCCCACCCACCCAGGCAGGAACAGGAAGCCCAGACAGTGTCTGCTTACAGCAGCCAGCACAACAGGGCCTCCCTCTGTGGCCACCATAGTGGCCCTCTGCAACATCTACTGCTCTGCCGCCCACAACATGCCCTTCCTCAGAAATCTGGATCTCTCCCATGAACCTCGCCCTCCCGCTAGCTTCCCCACAGACCAATTCATGCCATAGGCCCCAGGAAGCTCATTAAAACTTAGTCGGGCTCCATGCTCCCAGGAAAGGCCTTCAGGACACCCTGAAAATGAGCTCAAGGTGACGCTCACAGGGACTCAGGGGAGGCAAGGAGCCTTGTTTTTTCACTTTGTAACATAGATTTCCTGAGCACTTCTGCATGCCCGACCCATGGTGTGTCCTGGGCACAGACCCCCAGTGGACCAGTTAGAAGATCCAGCAGAGGACATATGAGTGCAGAGCAGTTTTGAAGATTGTGTGAGGACTCATCCAGGATGAATGTGGTCCCCCCAAAACCTCAGGAAATAATCTGAAGTGTGGGTTAACTCAGAACAACCAAACGGCCTCAATCAGTAGAGCCAGAGGTGGCTTTCACATTTACCAGAGACTGGCACCCAAAGATGGCTTTTAGAATCATGTTATATTGGAAGGAAGGAAGGAAGGAAGGAAGGAAGGAAGGAAGGAAGGGAAAGAGGGAGGGAGGAGGAAGGAAAGAAGGAAGGAAAAGAGGGAAGGAGGGAAGGAAGGAGGAATACAAACAGAGGAAGGAAGAAAGGAAAGAAGGAAAGAAAGGATGGAACAGAGAGAGGAAGGAGGAAGGTAGGAAGGAAGGAAGGAAGGGAGGAAGGAAAGGAGGGAGGGAGGGAAGAAAGGTAGGAAAGGAGAAAGGAGGGAGGGAGGGAGGGAAGGAGGAAGGAAGGAAGGAAGGAAGGAAGGAAGGAAAGAAGGAAGGAAGGAAGGAAGGAAGGAAGGAAGGAAGGAAGGAAGGAAGGAAGGAAAGGAAAGAGGGAGGGAGGAGGAAGGAAAGAAGGAAGGAAAACAGGCGAGGAGGGAAGGAAGAAGGAGGTACAAACAGAGGAAGGAAGAAAGGAAAGAAGGAAAGAAAGGATGGAACAGAGAGGAAGGAGGAAGGTAGGAAAGAAGGAAGGAAGGAAGGGAGGAAGGAAAGGAGGGAGGGAGGAAGAAAGGTAGGAAAGAAGAAAAGAGGGAGGGAGGAGAAAGGTAGGAAAGGAAAAAGGAGGGAGGGAGGGAGGGAAGGAGGAAGGAAGGAAGGAAGGAAGGAAGGAAGGAAGGAAGGAAGGAAAGGAAAGAGGGAGGGAGGAGGAAGGAAAGAAGGAAAGAAAAGAGGGAAGGAGGGAAGGAAGGAGGAGGTACAAACAGAGGAAGGAAGAAAGGAAGGAAGGAAAGAAAGGATGGAACAGAGAGAGGAAGGAGGAAGGAAAAGAAGGAAGGAAGGAAGGAAGGAAGGAAGGAAGGAAAGAAAGGAAAAGAAAAGAGAAAAGAAAAGAAAAGAAAATAGAAAAGAAAAGAAAAAATAAAGTCAGGGCAAATGTGACAAAAATGCCAGTGGGTGCAGCTGATACACAGGATGGTAATTTCAATGAAATTCCTCAAGTGTTTTCAGTGCAATTTTTGGCAGGAGTTCTTTCATAAAGCACTTTCCCGGTGAAGCCTAGAGCAGATCTGAGCACTCCTATGCGAACATGATGCAAAATCTTGACACAGACCCTGAGTAGTGTTTTCCATGCTCTGCTTCCTACTTCCCTCTGTGGCGGGTTTCTGCCTCCAGGAGTGCCGAGGGCAGAGTGCAGGCCTGGGAGTTCCATCCAGCTCCACAGCTCACCGGCTATGGGGATGTGAGTGTGTCAGGGCGACCCTATGCACCTGTTTCTCTGTGTGCCCCACAGACACACTAAAGCAGGCCCCAGGGAGCCACGCCACAGTTCCAGTCATTGATTTCAGACCAACAGACTCATTCATCTTCTGTTTCTCGTTTCACATTTTCCATGACTTCACCATGACAGCAAGTCTCCATATACATGCCCCTGGTGAGTTACTGCAGTTTGAGGCCCCTGCAGGGCCACGTTTTACCCAGTGTCAAGTTTAATAATAAAAAGTCAGACCGTAGCGCGCTAAGAATCACAGTGGAATTGCTACAGCAGAGGCTCTTCATCCTCACGCTGACTCCACTTCCCCCACTCCCTTCCTGTGCGTCAGGATCCTCCTTCCTTTCTCCTCTTCCCCTTACCAGCACCTGCTGTGCACAGGTGGCTGTGGCTCTCAGCTGTAGCCTTAGCAACACCCACCTAGGGCTTCCGATGTAGTTCAAGGGAACAGCCAGTAGATGACGCCGCTGCACTAGCGCAGGCCGGACTCGGGCTGGAGGAAGAAGCATTTCACCCAACCTAGACAGTCAGCTTTCTGTTACTGAATAAACCACGAGTATGAGAGATACAGGCTTTCAAAAGTTCTATGTGCGGCAAGCTCTTGAGCAAATAAGAACCCCTGAACTGATTATGTGCTGGTTTCTGTGCATGCTACAGCTGTGATTCACAGACACAGCCGGGGAGCTGGGCCCCTCCGTAAGTCACCAGTCATACTGGGAGATGGTTGGGCTCATCTTTAAGTGTGGCGCAGTGTGGTTTGAGCAGGCTTGGGAGGGGAAAACAGCTGAGGTTGAACCCTGTTTCTTCGGATCCAGAGCAGGGAGACGTTGGCCAGGTTCCTCACACTCTCTGAACTTCACTTTCTTCACCAGCACAATGGTTAGTAACTGAGAGGTTCCGTCAGGAATCGGTGAAATACTGCAGGTCACTCAGTAAACACTGAGCCTGGTGCCTGGCACGTGGAGGCGGGCAGTAAAGGAGGACCGGGCTTTGTTGGCCGTTAGCCTTATTCATCACACGAGCTGTTCAGTCTCAGGGACATCCAAAGGCAGCACTGTGTCAGTGTCAGATGCACAAACTTTGCCGTTAGATACAGCTGCTCCACCACTTACCAGGGACTGTGGTAGCTCCACTGGGCCTCTCTGAGCCCCAGCTTCCTGGCCAGTAAAATGAGCACGTGCTACACCACCTTGCAGGCTGTCATGGGGATCAAACGCCAGCCGGTGGAAGTGCCTGGCGCACAAGAAGAGAGCTCCATAGCTGGCAGCTGCTGTGGCCACCCGCACAAGGGCACCACCCTGGAGCAGCGGCCACAGAAACAACTCATTCCTTCCACCTTCTCTGAGCCTTGTCCATCTATTTCTCATCTGCTCGCACTCAGCTGCACAGATCAGGTAGCAGAGATACACAGGGGGAAGAAAAGTAATCATAAAACAGAGGAAAGTCTATCTGTCAACACCTCCCACGATTTGGAAAAGACAGCCACTGGATGACTGTGATCATTGTGCTACAGCTTCAATCTGCAGCGGGCCTCCCTGAAGCACGCAGCCTTCCTCTGCTGGCTCCCAGCTTTTCTGGAAACATTCAGAGTCCTAATATGTCCGGACCTCTGGCCTCCTGGAACCACAGGGCAAGCCTCTTGGTGCTGACTCTCCAGGCGAGTCCTCCGGGAAGACTACTGAAGGACAAGAGCCAGGCCACATTCCTGCCCTCACTCGGTTCCTTCCTGTGCCGCCACCCAACCCTCTCTGTGCTTCTCTATCACTTGCGTCTTTCCAGGAGCACAGGGATATGCTCAGCCGCTCAGGCCATGGAAGGATTAAAACTGCAAAGTCCGCTGCATGCCCCCTCCCAGAACCCTCAGGTAACTTCAAGCTATTGTGACTCACCTGGGGCTCCTGGGGTCTTTTCACCGCACAACCCACTTCAAATGCACCTGGCTGGGATGTCTTTCTCTTAAGAACACCTTCTTCTTCCTAGTTCATCATGTTGGTGGTTGATCCTGACCACTGTAGTTCTCAGTCACGAAAGTGGATTGGTACTCTGGTCTGAAGCTTAGCCTCTGGTGGGTTTGCTGCAAGTCTTGGCTCTTGCAAAAATGAGGGTGTCTTGTTTGTTTGTTTTCTAACGTTAGATGCCAAGGGCCAGCCCTCCGACATGGTAACCAAGCAGGCTTCGATCATCACTCTAACTCAGGGGTCAGGAACCTATGACTTGCAAGCCAGATGTGGCTCTTTTGATGGCTGCATCTGGCTCGCAGACAAAGCTTTAATTAAAAAGAAATAATAATGTTAAAAATATAAAACATTTTCATGTATTACAATCCATTCATTTCCCACCGCTCATGTTCATGGTTGTGGGTGGCTGGAGCCAATTACAGCTGTCCTCTGGGACAACACCAAATTTTTATTGGATAATGCGTAACATACATGGGTCATTGTATGGCTCTCATGGAATTACATTTTAAAATATGTGGCGTTCATGGCTCTCTCAGCCAAAAAGGTTCCCGACCTCTGCTCTAACTGCTGATGGCACTCCCAAATGTTCAAACTTGAAATGTTCCAAGTTGAACTTGCTTTTTCTTAAAAAACCAAAATACCTTTCATTTCTTCCTTGGTTTTCTACCTTGGGTGGTGTCACCACCATCCCCCACCCTCCCAAAATCAGGAGTCATTCTGAGACAGTTGTGACCTTCTCCCCAACATACTAGTTCGTGAGATTCCACTCCCTGTGGTGTCTGGAATCCATCCCCCACTTTCCATACCTACCAGCCTTGCCTTGGTTTAAATACAAATTATTTCCCCCTAAACTCTCTACAATATTCCTGTCACTGGTCTACCTCTTCCCAGGCTTTTATCCCCACCCCCCACCAATGCCAAATTCATCCTCCTCATTGGGATAATATGATCTCTGGAAAACATAAATATGGTCAGGACACTCACCTCCCAAACATCTTTCTTTTTAAAAAAAAATTTTTTTTTTAATTTTTATTTATTCATTTTAGAGAGGAGAGAGAAAGGGAGAGAGAGAGAGAGAGAGAGAGGAGAGAGAGACAGAGAAAGAGGAGAGAGAGACAGAGAGAGAAGGTGGGGAGGAGCTGGAAACATCAACTCCCATATGTGCCTTGACCAGGCAAGCCCAGGGTTTTGAGCCGGCGACCTCAGCATTTCCAGGTCGACGCTTTATCCACTGCGCCACCACAGGTCAGGCCCCAAACATCTTTCAATAAATTTCAAAGTTTAGGATTAGGTCACATCTCCAGAGCCTCTGACCCTTTTTCTCTGACCCCAATTTCCAATGCACAGTGTGTACTGAGAGGCTGTGTTTTACTGCTGTCCAGAGAATCACAAGCTCAATAAAGCACTTAATGTTCAGGAGGACCTGAACTTGCAGTTGCTCTCCAAGACAGACTGCATTTACAAACATTATGAAAATGTTCAAACACATGGAAGTGGGAAAATAAGGCAGAGCCACTGCATGTCCCATCATGTATCTACATTGAATATCAACCCATAGTCAATTGGGCTTGATTTCTCTTTCCTACTGCTAGGGGATTATTTTTAAAGCAATCCCATGTGTCCTGTATGAGTATGTGTAGGAAATTGTGTTCGAAAGGAAGAGCAGAAAGCCTTGTGAATAGCTCTCACATAGATCTGTTGTATTCACCCATTTTATTGGCTTGTGAAATACTTCAGACATCCCCAAAGCCAGGAGTGGGTTGCTAGGGTGGCTGATGCAGGGATCATTTTTTGAGTTTCTAGGTATGTGAAAGGTATCCAGCCCTGTAGGAGAAGAAATCTTTGCAGGTGATTCCAGCTGTGAAGCAAGGAAGTGTACCAGGCAGTGATGCTGTAAGCTCAGTAGTCACGGCGGTAGCAGCCACCTGGCTCGAGCAGGTTCCCATTAGATTCGGATAGGCGGTAGAGAAACAATGGAGCCAAGAAACGGTGGGCCATTACCTTTTATTCTAGCTCACACCTGGCAGGCGTGTAAAGACAAACACATTGGGCTCCAAAACCCACTCCCTCAGCACTCACAAAGCTACTAACACATCAGGTTTTCCTAGAATCAAAGGTCCCACTAGCCTCAGTCACTTCTTTTTCCCCATCTGCACGCCTCCATCTTGGCTGCCTGCCTCCTCTGCAACAATGTGGTCTCCTCCAAAATGGCCTCCTAGCTCCTCCTTCTTAACACTCTTCATGGGACAACCCCGCCTCCAGCAGACATTAGCATAACTAAGCCCCTTCCCAAGCATGAAGGTAATTAACAATATCACCTAGGCAATGCAATCACGTGGCCAGCAGCCATTTTTAACAATAGAAGTGAGCAAACCCCCAAAATACAGATGTCACCAACTTATTTGCCTAATAGATGCCCTGTGTGAGGGTGTGGCACTTCATATCAGGTTGCTGTATGCAGCCTATGGCAGGGGTCCCCAAACTTTTTACACAGGGGGCCAATTCACTGTCCCTCAGACCGCTGGAGGGCCAGACTATAAAAAAAATCTATGAACAAATCCCTATGCACACTGCACATATCTTATTTTAAAGTAAAAACACAAAACGGGAACAAATACAATATTTAAAATAAAGAACAAGTAAATTTAAATCAACAAACTGACCAGTATTTCAATGGGAACTATGCTCTTCTCACTGACCACCAGTGAAAGAGGTGCCCCTTCCAGAAGTGCGGCGGGGGCTGGCTAAATGGCCTCAGGGGGCCGCATGCAGCCCGCGGGCATAGTTTGGGGACCCCTGGCCTATGGCAAGCCACAAGATGAGCTATTTCCAGATGTGTCCTAGTATGTTAGAGAGAGCCCATGCTCTTTTCACCTTCTCACTACTAGGCCCTGACACTTGGACACTGGATGTCCCAGCCCCAACGTGAGATACCAGCTCCCCCAAGATGCCTTGGCCAACTGGTGATGCCTGAGGTTTAACCTTCTGTTAAGGAAATAAAGGGAACAGGTAAATAAGTAGCTCCCTATGAGAAGTGACACTTTGGCCACTACATGAAGGCCACAGATACATATTTGAGGGTTGTAGGAGTGTGCAGGGAAATCTTCTGACCCTGCTAAGGCGGGGTAGCTGGCATGGTCCTACAAAAGAACATATAAGAAGTCAGAGGACCAGAACTGGAAACAGTGGGCACAAAGCTAGATCCTGTTTAAACTGATACCAGAAACTTGGTCCCCTAATTCTTAAGTTTCTCATGACATCACAGAGCCTGGTTTTATACAATCTTTGTAAAGACAGAACCAAAATGGGTAAGTCACAGGGCTACTTCTGACATGGCAATGAGAGGAGCTCTACAGACCCACTCCAGGGTGAAACTGCTGAAAATTATTTCAAAACTAGCCGTTTAAATTCTCTGGAATGATGCCAAAAGTAACCAAAGAAACATTTATTTGAGAAAACCACTCTGAAATGCAACTAAAAAATAATTCTATAGAAATAAAACTCACCCTTTGCATGCCAACTAAAAGAAAGAAAGCCTACTAAAACATCAGCTTTGGATGGATTTGACCCGATTTGCCTTTGCAGGACAGTGACTTTGGGTATGTCTTTGTCTTTCGGTTGTTTTCCTTGTTTACAATGTGTTCATTTGTACTTACATAAAGGATCTCGGAATATTATATACAGAAAGATATCAAAATGTATACGTCCTATGTGTGTAGCCTACA
The DNA here is from genome assembly GCF_036850995.1 of Saccopteryx leptura. Classification (NCBI taxonomy): domain Eukaryota; kingdom Metazoa; phylum Chordata; class Mammalia; order Chiroptera; family Emballonuridae; genus Saccopteryx; species Saccopteryx leptura. The sequence goes on along the minus strand of NC_089516.1, from coordinate 131,502,255 downwards.
GGGTAAAGACAGTAGTCACAGGCTGATTGGTTTGTCCAGCCGGCACCATTTCTCTGAGAATGTCCCAATGCGCCCAAACCCTTCTTGGCTCTGTGACTGAGTTTCCTGCCATAGCTATTTGGTTTGATACTTGTTGCCTCACCTTAGTTGAGCCAACCATAGTCTCTGTCCTGTTAATTCTTAGGTATCGAACTAGACCCCAAGACGAATTAATTTCCTGCTAAGTCTCTTTAAAGTCATCTCTTTAGATACTTTTACTTAGACCTGCTATTGAGCTCTCCTGTGATATCCTTGTTCCTGTCCCGTGGCACTTGTTTGTTGCTTTGGTTTCTTGGATTTTGTAAAATACCGGTGGTCTTGTAATCAAGTTTGCCTGTTGGAGAAGCTCCCACTTGTACATTTTTACTATCTGCAATGTAAACCTACAAGTGTGAGTCAAGAAAGCTGGTGGTTCTGCCACCGAGGACGTACCAGGGTGGAGCTCTGAGCCTTCTGATCTGCGACATTGATGTCAGGCGGCTTGGTGGCAGGCTGAGTGATCTCCAGGCTGGGACTGAACATCTTCCTTTGTGCCGGTAAGAAATGCAGTACAGGCCCTGGCCGGTTGGCTCAGCGGTAAAGCGTCGGCCTGGCGTGTGGGGGACCCGGGTTCGATTCCCGGCCAGGGCACACAGGAGAAGTGCCCATTTGCTTCTCCACCCCCACCCCCTCCTTCCTCTCTGTCTCTCTCTTCCCCTCCCACAGCCAAGGCTCCATTGGAGCAAAGATGGCCCGGGCGCTGGGGATGGCTCCTTGGCCTCTGCCCCAGGCGCTAGAGTGGCTCTGGTCGCGGCAGAGCGACGCCCCGGAGGGGCAGAGCATCGTCCCCTGGTGGGCAGAGCAGCGCCCCTGATGGGCGTGCGGGGTGGATCCCGGTCGGGCGCATGCGGGAGTCTGTCTGACTGTCTCTCCCCATTTCCAGCTTCAAAAAAAGGAAAAAAAAAAAAAAAAAAAAAAAAAAAAAAAGAAATGCAGTACATAGTCTAACACCTTCCTATGTGAAGTGATCCTTTTGGCCACTACATGAAGGCCCCAAATACACACCTGGACATAGGGGTTGGGCATCTTCTGTTGCTGCTAAAGTAAGGCAGACATAGAATGACCAGCATGGTTCTGCAGAACGTCATTTCAGAAGTCATGAGGACCAAAACTGAAAGCAGGGAGCACGCAGTTAATTTCTGATCAAGCCTGCATTAGAATCTTAGTCCCTAAATCTAAAGTGTTTCTCATTGTACTACACTGTCTGGTCTTATAAAGTCTTAGTAAGGGCAGAATCCAGAGAGGTAGGTCAGTTAAAGATTATCGGTCACATTGTGCCTTAAACGTATCAATACAGAAGGACTCCTCCCTTTCTTATCTGTGGGGCCTATGTTCCAAGACCCCCCAGTAGATGCCTGAAACCGTGGATATTACTGAACCATACATATACTCTTTTCCTCCCCTATATGCACATAACACTTTATAACTTCTCTTTGGCATATCCAGATCGCCACCATCTTGCACTTTGGGGCCATTATTAAGTAAAATTAAGGTTGCTTAAACACAAGCACCGTGATACCTTGACGGTTGATCTGATAACTGAGATGGATACTAAGTGACTAATGGGGCGGTGAGGTGTAGCCTATACGGTGTAGATAGGCTGGACAAAGGGAAGCTTCACACCCTGGGACGGGTGCAGCGGAACAGCACATACTTTAAACCGTATGAATTGCTCATTTCTGGAATTTCCCATTTAACATGTTCAGACCGCAGGTGGCCAGGGATAACTGAAATGTCAGAAAGTGAAACCATGAGTAAGGGCAGACTACTGTACATTCCCACTCTTTGTATAAAGATTCTACTGAAATTAAATTATATGCCCTCTGTACAACTTAGCATGGTTTAAACATCCATCAAATTAGCTTATCACTGTGGTCATGAAACTCTCCCCACGAGAAATGAGAGAAAGACTGTGACAGTCTGTCCTGCCTGAAGGTGTGCCATGCTGGGTGGTCGGGCATGGGTCTGTCCCTGGGATTGCATAAAGATCTTGGGCTGCAGGTATCTTGGGCTGCTGCCATCTAGTTTAGAGGGAACCAAGCTTCAACATCACATGCCCTGCCTGAGGGGTTCCTCAGTATGCAAAGTTCAAAGAACCTCCCCTGGTCTCCCATAACAGCTGGGACTTTACCTATATCCTTATTATTAAGCTCTGTTTGTAAAACATTAGGCCATGGGCTATTCCCACCCAGCGATGCTCACTCCACACCAACCAGTATACTGTCACCTCCGTATGTGTCCCTCTCTCCAGAGATTCGCAGAAATGCTGTTCTGGGTACTGAGTAGTTTGTAAAGGGCTGAAAAGTTAGATGTGCAGAAGGTATTATTACTAACCAGACTCCATTTCTACACTGGCACAGCCACAGGTGACAACAGATGGCCTTCCCAATCTTGTGATGGGAATCCAGCAATGAATCTCTGTCACGACTCAGATGTGGCTTGGATGCCTGGCTCCACTGGCTGCCCAGACAAACGTGTGGCGTCTTCCCTCAGCTGTTCGAGATTCCCTGAGCTGTCTGTCCCCGGTTCCCTGAGCTGTCCCCATCCACAGGCCAGGGAGTACAGTACTTAGGCCTGTTTCACCCTGCCACCCTAACTCCCTCAGAGAGGTTTTAAGTGGCAATGAGAGGTGCCAGTCTGGATAGAAGAGCCTGGATCTGGAGAAAGATACGTTACAGGGCTGTGTGTGTGGGTGGGGGTTGGTGTTAAACACCCTCAAAAGAAAGGTAAGATCTGCAGGGCAAGAACCAAGATAAAGCCTTGGGAGACCCAGGAGACTCACATCTTACTTTCTATTTTGGATCAGTAAGTACTGTATAAACAAACCAACACACACACACACACACACACACACACACACACACGCAAAGCAAGGTGGTTGAATGTTTGCGCCTGACAATGAGCTGAGCCAATCGTAGGGGTCACCTCATGTCTTTATATTTTTCTTTTTTTCACTCTTAGGGAACACTACCCTGGCTGCTTGATGTCCAGTGACAGAAAACTGTTGTTTCATATACTTTGAATGTTTTGTTTAAGTGTGAATAATTCTGAGTTAGCCAGGTGCACCAGTGATATTTTACACTTATAAGGTCATGGGTGCACCAGGCACTGTTAGAACTCAAGGACGTGGAGGCAAATTTGCTGTCACCGTATTGGTACGGGGCAGCAGCTGACTCTGTAGTTCATCTAGCTCCTGCCGGGCCTTTTCCATCAGCTTCTCCAGTTCCTGAGGTAGCATGTGCACCTCCTGGTGCAGCGCCTCCATCCACACCTCCTCTACATCCTCACACAGGGAAGATGCAAATCTTTCAGATATTGTGCCTTCCTCTCACACGTGTGTATGCATTTCTGTTTGTTTGAGTCTTCTTTAGCATTTAAAAATGTTCTTTAAATGGCTTCTACTGTTTTCCAAATATATTCCGAGGCACTATTATTTCCTTTTAATTGCTTTCCTGAACTGAGTCTTGAACACCATGACCTATTTGTTTTTCCTCTTTTCCAAGTGAGAGGAGGGGAGATAGAGAGACAGGCTCTGACAGGCACCCTGACCGGGATCCACCACCATTACCTATTTTAACTGGTTGTTCTCTGCCTCTATAAAAGCTTGTGGAGGATTTATATTAATTTTGCACTTGGCCAACAAATGAATTCAGATATAACCTTTAATAGTTAGATTCTCCTCCTTCAATTGGTTAATTCCCTAGTTGTTCCGTTTCTTTATTCTTACGTATAGAAATTATAACGTCATGGTTGGAAAGCATCCAACGACTCTTACTTTTGTGTTTTGTTTTCTACACCTATATTTCCTGTCCACTCCAGGAAGGAAGATACCTACTAAGAGGGGCTCCTGGTGGCCAGCTGGACTCAAATGAAAAACAAAAACAGAGCCTAGCAGCCATTTCTTCACAGGGATCTGTCACGCAAACTGCACTTCAGGGAAGAGCCTGCACTGAACTGGCAGCCCGCGCTGTTCTCCCCCTCCATCGTCCCACCCTCACCTTACCCCCTCATCCTCACCCCTACCCCACCCAACCCCCACCCCCAACCATCTGAACCAACCCTTATAAAGTAATTCCTGGAATTGTACTTCACCAGTAAGACTGAGAGTGCCCCCCACTTATGGGGCCGCACAGCCATATCCCCCATCAGCATGTTCACCAACCAATCAGAGTGGCTCCATTTGGACCAATCAGGACAGTGCTTTTTTGGACCTATCAAATTGTGAGGATTTGGAGTCTTCATTTGCGTGAGTACAGACTAATTGGGACCGAAGGTTGGGGACTTCTGTCTATGTAAGTCTGCTGCGCGCTGCCTCCGAGGGAGCACTTTCACTTTTGACTGAACACTTGGTGTTTCCTTGGCTGGAGGTGAACCTCCAAAGATGAAACGTAGAAGATGGAAAGGAGCAGGTGGCGCAGAGAAGAGCAGGGCAGGGCAGGACAGAGCACAGCTGTCTAGCAGGAGAGGACCCTCCCCTCGGGGACTCCTCACAGTCGTGCTGTGCTGCTTCACAATTGAGCTGTAACATTACTGAGCTGTTCCACAGCCCTGGTGTTGTCACAGCCAGCCGGGCTATGTCACAGTTGAGCTGTTTGCGCCAAATAAAGTGTCCTTCTTCAGTGCACCCCAAACTGGGGATTCCTGTTGGTGTTGACTTGGTTCTAAGGACCCTTGGTTGGCGATTCTCTTGTGGCCTCTTCATATAGCACTTTAAGAGATTTCCTATCATTTAACCCTGTTTACACTAATCAGTCATGGTGCATTATTTCAATATCCTGCTCTGGATAATGCTGGCTAACATTTGGGGCTTTTCCATTTCGGTGCAAGGCCACCACATCTTTCACCAGCAGTGCAATACTTCTCTGGCTGAGCGATTCATCCATCAGCAGGAAAATGTGCTCACAGGACCTCACTTAAGTGGCACCCAGAGCCCAAGTTCAGCAGAGGATATCGGGGCTGAGGGGCTGAAGGAGTGAAAGGGCAGAGCTCCACTCCTCTCCCCCTCTCCCACCCCCATCCCTCAGGCCCTCCTTGTGGGCAGAGCCCGCGCAGGCGCAGAGTATGTACCTCGCTCTGCCCCCGCCCACCGCAGCCAAGGGCCCGCCCGCCCGTGCACACACGCACTTCCCTCCACGCCGCCCCGCCCACCCCCGCCCAGCCCCGCCCAGCCCAGACGAGCCAGAGCCAGAGCGGTGCGATGGACGGCCGAGTGCAGCTGATTAAGGCCCTCCTGGCCCTGCCCATCAGGCCCCGCACGCGTCGGTGGAGGAACCCGATTCCCTTCCCCGAGACGTTTGACGGCGATACCGATCGGCTCCCGGAGTTCATCGTGCAGACCGGCGCCTACATGTTGGTGGACGAGACCCTGTTCTCCAGCGATGCCCTGAAGGTGACGTTCCTCATCACCCGCCTCACCGGGCCTGCCCTGCAGTGGGTGATCCCCTACATCAGGAAGGAGAGCCCCCTGCTCAATGATTACCGGGGCTTCCTGGCCGAGATGAAGCGGGTCTTTGGATGGGTGGAGGACGAGGACTTCTAGGCCGCGAGACCCTCGGGCCTGGGGACAGGTGCTCTCGGGGGAGGGTCCCCATGCCAGTGGCTGCGGCCCCCATCGCCACGGGCGTCCTCCCGCCGCGCCTCCCCCTCCCCGACGTTCCGGTCGCTGTGGTCTCCCCCGAGCTCCTGTCCCCTCCCGCGTAGTGCTTGCCTTTGTTCCAGGAATAGCGCTCTTCCGTTCCTGCCGCTGCCGCTGGGCCTCGCTCTGGAGCGCGCCGCCGCCCACCCCCGCCAGCCCGGCCCCTCCCTCCCGTGCACACTTGGACTCTGTCCTGGGCTCCAGCCGCGCGCTGGGCTCCCGTGGCACACTGGACAGACCCCCACGGCCCGGCCGCTGCCAGCCTCTCCCTGCCAGGCCTGCATGGATGTGCCCAGAGACCTGCGCTGCGGCTGCCGTCACCATCCGCCGACTCCCACCGACAGACAGACTGCAGCCTCCAGAGAGCTAGCTCTATCTCATCTCCCCCAGGTGGTATCTGAGCTGGTCACAGCCCCTGGACAATGATTCCAGCAGCTCACCACCTCCTAGAGGGGCCGACCAGCCTTTCGCCGCCGTCAGTGGGGACCCATTCCCTCCCTACTCCCAGAGACACCTTCTGCTCCTGCCTCCTGGCTGCCAGGCCCCGGGGGTGCCAGAGTCACTTATGTGGACCTGTTAGTCTCCTGTGGACCTGTTAGTTTTGCCCAGCATCCACTTCTCTTCTGACTTTGCAGCTGTCTCTCTGATGTGTGCCTTTTGTTCATCACAGTGACCCCTGCACTCTGCCCAGCTCTTCTACACTACCTGGACAAAAGTCTTTTCCTTATAGTAAATAAATGTCAGATGCTATTGAAAAATCAATTGAGTCTCAATGAATGTGGCGCCCCTCCCTCCCTGGTCCAGTATATGGGTCCATGTCTTGTTCAGCAGGCATGCCCCCTGCCATTCAGTGCCTGACATTAAGTCTTGCTTCCTAAAACAGCAAAGGTAGTCTTGTGGTGGTCCTGGGGATGGAGACCACCTCTCTGGTGACCATGCAATCCCTGATGCTGGCTCTTCCAAACCATTCAGTCCCATGCCCCTTAGGAACCAGACCTTGATCTGATTTTGGCCAAGGCGATGTAAGGAGATGCCAGCTAGGAGGCTTTTCAGAGAAGGGCTCTTCATTTTCTAAAGCTGCTTGAAAGCACAACGCCTCACTGTTACAGACCATGAGTCCCACACGTTTGTTGGTGAACAACTGTCAAAGTTTCATTTGACCCATTATTCAGGGAACCAGCCGAATGACAGAGGTGCTTAGAAAACACATTTACATTTCCGGAGCCTTGATCTCCTAAGAAGTGGGGAAAGGAATGCAGAACTGGAGTTCATTTACGTACAAACCTGCAGGACCGTAAAATTATAACTATCTCTAACAGGCAGAAACTGGAAAAGCATGACTCCTTATCGTTTCTCTGCATGCTAATTCCTTAAATTACCACTGTGCAGGGAGAAAAACGGCCTCTGTTACCTCATGGAAGGCTAGGAAAAATGAAATGTTTTTATATTAAATGCTCATAGGACAGCACTCTGGTTTGATGTTATTATGTCCTGCAATTAACTCTGTTTTATTCTAATCATGATTAGTTTACTGGACTATATGAAAGGTTCGGGAAGAAAGCTAACCTTAATTCATGCATTGGTTTTAGCATATGTTGTGAAAAACAAAAATGAGCTTTCCTCTATATCTGAATCTCCTGAGATATTGCACCTGTCTGTATGTTGTCTTCCAATGGTGGCTTTTCTCAATTACCCCCTGGTGAAGATTTTGACCGTTTTATCACTATGACATCACAGGAATTATCAGTACTTTTTTTTTTTTTTTTTACCTCCAGTAATGTAGTTAGTTTCTAACGGGCAGGAAGTTACTACATTCCAAAATCCCACTTCATGATCTGCTTTTTAGAACCGGAGCATGACTAGAACCAAATATTACACTGTAAGTTAACCCAGAAACAGATCGCTTAAGTGACACTTGTAATGGCGAGAGGCAAGCAGGATTGAGCAGGGGAAGTATTTGAAGAGGCATTGTAGGGCCAGTGGCCATGCAGGTTCACATTGGATTTGGCAGACAGTAAAGGAACTGTGGAGCCAGAAAATGGTGGGCCATTTCTTTTATTAGAGTCTCGTAACGGTGGGTGAGCAAACAGGCAGGGAGGACCACTTCCCTATCACTTAGGGCTCCCAGGCCCCAACCCCATCTGGACTCACCTTCCAGACTCACAGACCCTACCAGTCTCAGCAATCCCCAGCCAAACAGCCCAGCCAAAATCAAGCTTCCCAAGCCCTTCTGCACTCTGGACTCACCGGACTCACTCTCCAGGGCTCCCAATACCTCAACACTCTCTATTCCTCTTTGGACTCTGCAGCAAAAAACGCTGGGGGGGAAACCCCTTCTCCAGAAAACAATAACAAAAAATGTCCCCTCCTAAGAAGGAAGGCAATTTGTAATTTGCCATATGTCACCCTGAGGACAAGCACCTGCTGTGTTTTACAAACCACACGCATATGGCACTGCCCCACGCCAGTGCAAAATACAAGCAAGCAAACCTAAACACACTTCTTTACCCAACATTAGAAAACTGCACAAAGTGCTCACTTTTGTTAGACAATAACCCATAAAAGCTTACTTTGGAATATGCACACACAAACACACACATATGCACATAGTCACACATGCGGGATTAGCTTGGTACAAAGAAAAATACACAGAAATATATGCACAGAGACCTAAGTCAGTCAAAACATGCAGCCCTGAACACAGTTTGGGGCTAGCTTTTAAAGACAAAATTACAGCCTGACCAGGTGGTGGCGCAGTGGTTAGAGCGTCGGGCTGGGATGTGAAAGACCCAGGTTCGAGACCCAGAGGTTGCCAGCTTGAGCGTGGGCTCATCTGGTTTGAGCAAAAAGCCCACCAGCTTGAACCCAAGATTGCTGGCTCCAGCAAGGGATTACTCAGTCTGCTGAAGGCCCGCGGTTAAGGCACATGTGAGAAAGCAATCAATGAACAACTAAGGTGTTGCAACACGCAATGAAAAACTAATGATTGATGCTTCTCATCTCTTTCCATTCCTGTCTGTCTGTCCCTGTCTATCCCTCTCTCTCTCTCTCTGAAAAAAAAATTAAAGACAAAATTACATTCTGATATGGGTATGGGAAGGAGGAGAGCTCAGCGAAGAATGGTACAAAAGCAATAAATCATATTCATTAATCTCACTAACAAGCTCATTAAATCTTACTGTCTTGTTATAATGTTTATCTAAAGGATCAATTTAAAGAAAAAATATTTCTACACACTAAAACCATAAGCTCTGAAGATGATAACACTGATAGATACCTGAATTTACCAAGAATTACAACTGCCCTTTTGCTGTTCCGCTTGGCTGCCTGACCCCACCCTTAATTACTGGACAATAGCCCCTGGGACAGAGGGGTTCCAGGAAGCTGGTCAATTGCCCCAAGGAAGAGTATTCCAGAAAACCAAATATACCTGCACACCCTTGCTCGAGGCTATCCCCAACCCTATAAAATTTTGCCTCAGTCTGTTTTGGGGTCCCTTCTTTTGGAGAAGTGCCCCGGCAGGTCTTTCTCCTCTAATAAAGCCTGCACACCTGGTGTTCAAGTGCCGTCTCATGCTTACATCTGGTACTGAAACCCGGGATGGGGCACCGGCTGCCAGGACGATCCCCTTGCTGGCTGAACTTACAACCAGGGAAGCAGTGGACAGTGGCAGCTCGTCTGGGCTAACTCCCTAATTCTGTTCGGCTATGTGAGTACGGTTGAGCAACCTGCAGTTTGATCCTGTCCTGAACCCTGTCGGACAAGAAAGGTAAGGAGTTTCTCCCTCTCCCTTCCCCGGTTGGCCTCCAAATTTCTCCCCAAAACACCCCTTCCTGGTCGGACAGTTTTGACTTTGGACCCCATATCTACAAGTGGTCTGTCTCTACTCCTCCACTGGACTTCTACAAATGTCTAGGCACGCCTAGCCAGGCCCCTCTCCTACATCGTACATCTCGAGAACTCAGCCTTGGGGGGATGACCTCCTGTCTGAGACTCTTTCTATGGAGATTTTCTCCTCTCAGAACTGTGACTGAAGGCGGGGACACCCTCTTCTCTCACCAGTCTCCTCTAATGTGGGCTCCTCTCAGTCCAAACCATCCAGCCAGACTCCCCTCAGAACATGGGCTCCTCCCAATCTCAGGCCTCAGAGACTACTCCTCTACTCCTTCAGGACTCCTCTACTCCTTCAGGACTGCTCCTTCGGGACTCACTCTACTCTCTGGGGTTCACAGTTTGGGAGGTCTCTACTCTAAGCGGCCTGCTTCTACGGACTTCCTCGAAAGTCTAGGCACCTAGCCAGGTTGCTTTCTACTACCATTACAATATCCTAAGAGATCTTGACAATTTCAGCCACCAGACGGGGAGGGCATCAGAGATTCCTTACATGCAGGCTTTCTTCTCCCTTTGCTCCTGTCTCTAATTTCTATGCTGCTTGTTCTACACACAGGCCATTTTTGGCCAAAGAAACCTCGCCTAAAACCTCTGCTTCTAATCTTTTCTTATCCAGGGATTCCCAACTCTCTCTCCCTCCTCCCTGACCCCCAGGGGCACCCCTCTCTCAGGACCCCTCTCTGGTCCCTCTGCAAATCTCTTTCACTTGAGTCTCTTCCCTCCAGAAAGCCCCCGCCCTTCGCAAAATCCTGTTTCTCATTCACTTGCAAATACCATCCTCTCTTTCTCCTCCCCTGCTGGCCAGGGGACCCTCCCTTCTCCACTGTGTTCTTAACCCCTCCTCCCTCCTTAAAGACTGGCAGATCTGTCTCTTTTTCTTCTTTGACCCATTCCCCCTACCCCAACGGTTTTGGCTATATCTTACCCACCCTCCCACCCCACTGGCTTCAGCTGTCTCTCCCCTCTCCCCACCGGCTTTGGCTACAGCTATGCCCTTCTCCCCCTCATCCTCTCCCCTCTCCTCAGAGCTCCAAATCTTTTTAACTCCTCTAACCACATGGCGCCACCACCAGCACTTTAACCTCCTCCTGCAGATTCTGACCCTCCTTTTTTCCATCCAGCTATTCACACTGTCCATCCGTCTGCTTTCTCTCTTCCTCCTCTCTATGCTGGCAACTCCCTGCCATCTCAAAAAACTTAAAAAAGCAGAGTTGTCTATTGAGCTGTGTGAGTAAGTAATCCATCTTTTCTCTTTGTTTGTCAGAAAATATCTCTAGTTTAATTTGAATTGAAACAAATAAAGTGCACTCATTTAAATCCTTAATTCATAATTTGTATATGAAATCTTTGTTTAATATGTAACTGTGTCTGTTTCTAAGGCTTTAAACCAATAATGACCCACCTTTGAAATCAAGGCTTATTCATCCCCACGGACTCTCCCTGCGATACCCCCATCCTTCCTGTTCAAAAATCTTCAGGGGCTTATTGCCTCATACAAGACCTACATCTAATCAATGAGGCAGTAATTCCCCTCCATCCAGTAGTCCCTAATCTCTACAGGTTACTGTCACACCTTCCCTCAAACACCACTCACTTCAGAGTCTTAGACCTCAAGAATCCCTTCTTTACCATTCCTCTACACCATGACTTTTACTTTCTGTTTACCTTTATTTAAACTGACCTGGACACTAATGCAGCTCAGCAACTTACATAGACTGTCTTACCCCAGGGGATCAAAAACAATTCACACCGGTTTGGGCAGGCACTAGCTTAGGATATAGCGGCATCTAAAAACTAGTACTTTCTTACAATATGTAGATGACATACTCCTCTGAAGCCCCTCCCTGCCTGCCTCAAGGAGACACACCACCTCCCTTCTTAACTTCCTTGTCATGAAGGAATATCGTGTCTTCTCTACTAAGGCTCAACTTCACTCTTAGTCTGTAGTCTATCTAGGCATTGCCTTAACCCCCACCACCTGAGGTCTCACCCTAGATTGAACTCAGACCCTCCACAGTTTCCAATCACCTACCACCAGAGATCAAATCTTTTCTTTCCTTGGTCTAATAGGCTTCTTTAAAAACTGGATTCCCAATTTTGCTCTCTTAGTCAAGCCCCTCAGTGAGATCTTCTGAACATGGCTTTTAAGGTCTGTAATGACTAAAGAAGTAACATAAAAGGCAAATAAGGCCCAAAAGAAGTCAGGAAATACCAGCTTTTGGCTCCAGCACCCTAAAGGGCTTCATAAGATTCCATCAGGGCTCTGATCCAGAGTGGAAAGAAAGGTCATTGAACTAAAGCTTGCCAGGCTTCCTAGCCCCACCGGTTGACATGTCTGTGCTGTGGAGAAGGAACACAATAAGGTAAGCTGCTCCCTTGCTCCATGGAGGGAGGGTTCAGTATCTTCTAGCCCTGCTCCAGCTACCTGTGACCTGATCTTGCCCAGCATGCTGGGAATTGCTACTGAAGGCCCAAAGACATTGTTTACGAGCCTAAGGTATTTCTTTCTAGTAGCAGATAAGCTGATCTCATTTCTTGTAAACACAAGGGCCATCTATTATGCCTTGCCTGAATATTTGAGTTTTATTTATCCCTCGAAGATCTCTACAGTGGGCATTGACAGTCTGAATTTCTTGCTTTATTTAATGTATAATATCTCCTTTATTCGTCTTGTCTCAATGCCCCATGCCTATTGTAGGCTGGGATCTGTTGTGGACCGTTAATGGCAGAAAGCCATTATAGATTCGAGGCTTAGCAAAAGGCTAAGTCCATCTCCATATTTGGCTTTGATGCTGAGTATTTGGACCCACTCCACTTGCTTCCTTGGGTTGCTGGAAGCAATATACATGCCTTTCCTCTGACTCTGTTTGTTTCAGGTGTTTGTAAATTTCACTAATGTATCCTGTTTTTGCCTTGGGAGAGTTCCTGTCTTAGCCTTTGAAGTGCAACTTTGTATAAGGGTCCTTGATTTGCATAGGTCTATATAATAAAGTGAACTGGGGCTATGAGGCACTCGGATACTGCCAGGCAGTTTGAGGAGTCCTCCTGGTCCCATCGTTTTTGTTCTGACAAAGTGTGTTTCCTTAATTCTGCACCGTTATTAGGAGCTGCGCTGGTCCGCGGCAGGGACCTGCTGCTAATTCCAGCTAGAAGCAGTAGTTAGTAGGACTTAAACTCAAACTACAAAGTGTAGAAATGTAACCACCCTTTCCCCAAGTACTTGCAGGATTTACAGGTCACTCAGAAAATTGTTCAAAGACTACAAAAGGTGCTTCCAGCATTACATCACCCAAGGACTGACTTTCACGTGGACAGGTCCACACACAGTGATCCTGACAACTCCCACTGCTGCTAAAGTAGAAAAACAGCATGCCTTACTCCAACCACAAACCTGAAGCTGGTTGGTCTACATATGGTGAATATATGAAAAACTAAGGATTCTTTTAATCAGACTTTGGGAAAAGGGAAACTAGGGTAAAAAGAAAGTCAACTTAACTATCACTAAAGGTTAAGATTTTTTAAATCAAAAGTTATGACTAGAAAGGAATTGTATGGTCTTGTTAATAGAAGGTATAAGGTATGGAAATACTTTTGAAAGAAAAAGGAAAAGCAAATTGTTATGAAAGCCAGTTATTTCTGGATAAGAAAGTTTATAAAAGTTGAAGGTTTATGTAAGTTGTAAAAGGTTTGTGCAGGTTGTAGGAGGTTTGTACTGAGAAAAAAAAAATTGAACAGTTAGAAAACTGGTTTTCAAAGAATGTTGAATTAGTCACCCTAACTAACAATCTTTTACTCTCCCCACTTATTGGGATGACTCTTTCCTCCACCCTGACCATCTGGAGCTCAGAAACAGAGAAACAAAACTGACCCCTTGTCCTTCTATTCTCTATTCACCTCTCAACCTGCCTCACCTAATCAGGGGCTTTTTACTTGTGTGGGACCAACACCTATATGTGTCTCTCTACAAATTGGACAGAAACATGTACCCTAATCTATCTCACCCCAAATATCAACCTAATCCCACCCCATGAGCCTCTTCCAATTCCTAGTACACTAACCATCAATCTAAGGACCAAACGAGCTATACAGGTAATTCCTCTTCTTGTTGCTTTAAAATTTTCTATAAAAACAGGACTAAGGGCAGGGGGACTGGCCACTTCCCTGTCTTATTCTCTCTCTCTCTCTCTCTCTCTCTCTCTCTCTCTCTGAAGCCCAGAAAATTTGTAAAAAAGAAACCAAGTCATAGAATCAGTGGTTTCACACAAACTGGGTGTTTTCACTACTACCTTTCATTGGTCCACTCACTCTCCTATTTATTTTTCTAACTTTTGGACCCTGCCTCTTACATTTGTTCACTAGTTTCTTACAGAACTACATGCAGACCTTCGCCAATCATAAAATTGAAAAAATCTAGCTAACCCTGCACACCAACCCTGAAACCTGCCCTCACAAAACAGAAAAATCTGAAACCCTATAAATACATCCCTACTCCCGACCTTTCTTATAGCTAGGACTCATCAAGCAGGGCATCCAAGTTCTCAACCTCACTTCTGTATACAACACTTCTCACTGCTTTCTCTGTGTCTTTTTAAACAAGCCTCCCATCACCACAGTTCCTATACCATACCCACTCAACATCACCAAAATTCAAGACCCCTTTTCTCTCTCTGGTGTCTTCCAAGAAGACACCACCTCAACCCTCTCAATTTGCTACACCAATCGGCCTACCCCATTATGTAGTAGGACTATCCCAATCAAAACTTCTCTAACCAGCCCTAATGGAACTCATTTCTGGTGCAATGGAACCATTCTAAAAACCTTAAACACCTCTTCCCCCCTCCCTTGTGTCCCAGTAATAGTTGCGCCACAACTAACATATTATGGAGAGGAAGAATTTTCAAACCAGCTGAGAACAATCAGGAATAAACAGGCTGCCTTCCTCCTGGTCCTCCTTGGCCTTACCCTTGCCACTTCTATAGCGGCTATAGGAATAGGCAGGGGCTGGCTTAGGCCATAGTATATGTTCAACTAACCAACTAAAGACAGACCGAGAACAGGCCCTTGATAATTCAGCCACTTCTCTAGCCTCCCTCCAGAGACAGCTGACCTCTCTAGCTCAGGTTGCCTTACAAAACTGGAGGGTTTTAGATCTACTAACAGCAGAGAAGGGCGGTACTTGCCTCTTTTTACAGGAACAGTGTTGCTACCACATTAACAAGTCTGGCCTAGTCAAGGAGAATATCAACTCTCTCTGAAAACTTCAAGAATAAACCAGAGTGGCCAGGCTGGTACTGACCCCTACTCCAAACAATGGTGGAAAAACCCCTTGTTCTCCATGTTAGCACCAATTATAGGACCAATCCTAATTCTGTGCCTAATTTTAATGTTTGCCCCTTTCTTTATCAAGTTCCTACAGGCCCGGATGAGAGAAATCTCTAGAATTACCTACAATCAAATGCTCCACACTCATATTCCCCAATACCCCAAGGAGAACTTCACGAGGAAAATATCAAATAGGTAGGTGTAAAGCCAAGAGGCACAGCCACCATCACAGCAGCCTGGCCCATGCAGGTTCTTATTGGATTCGGACAGACAGTAATGAAACAACAGAGCCACAAACTGGTGGGCCATTATCTTTAATCCTAGCTTTCACCCAGCAGGCATGTAAAAACACACACTGGGCTCCAAAACCCACTCATTCAGCGCTCACAAAGCTACTGACTTATCCGAGTTTCCTAGAATCAAAGGTTTCTACCTCACTAGCCTTACTCACCTCTGTTCTCCATCTCCTTCTCTCTACACAAACTCTGCACAAACTGGCTTCTCATTCAACACTCCGCCATCTTGGCTGCTTCTCCTGGCCTCCTCCACGTGGCCTTTCTCTGCTCTCTGCTCTCTAATGCTAATCTCAGGAACCAAGACAGCAAACTCCCGGTCTGCCCCACTTTATAGTGCAGAAATCAAGCCTTTAATCCAATATACAAAATAGGGAAGTCTGTAATACAAAGTCCACCCCACATCAAAAAGAGTGGGAAAGGCTTAGTCCTAAAACCAAGCCCCAGGCTACAAGGATCTTCCCTGCTACAGCCTGTCCCCCACACTCAATGCAAACTATAAGCGAACAAACATATATATCATATTTACTGATACATATGTAAATTCCAAACTGCCCTCTTGATGTTCCGCTTATCTGTCAGACCTCACACCTTACTGGACTATCACCCCTGAGACAAAGGAACTCCAAAAAGTTGACAAGACGCCCCAAGGAGGGGCTCTGGACATACCAGGACTTTTGATTCAACACCCATATGCTCCAAGCCCCCAAGGAGGAGCATTCCGAACATACCAGGACTTTTGCCTCAGTATCCCCTCAGGCTCTCCCAAACACTATATAACTTGCCCCAAGTCTGTAACTGGTGCTCTTCTCCGCCAAGAGAAGTGCCCGGCAGGGTTCCTTTCTTCCTTTAAATAAAGCCTGTTACTATGGTCTTTCGGACTCCCATGGATTCCAACATTTGGTGCCAAAACCCGGGACAGGGTACTAACTGCCTGGACGATCCCTCTTTGCCATCCAAACTTACAACCAGGGAAGCAATGGGCAGCGGCAGCTCATCCCGGGCTTACTCCCTGATTCTGTTTGGACGTGTAATTGTAGGTTGATTGGCCGGCAGTCTAACCCTGTCCTGAACCCCTGCTGGACCAGAAAGGTAAGGAGTTTCTCCCTTCCCCTTCCCCGGTTGGCCTCTAAATGTCTCTCTAAAAACACCCCTTCCTGGTCGACGGTTTTCTCTGACATGCCTCGCGTTTTGAGGGGTTTGATTTTCAGTCTCAGTGGACTGCAGGGAAGACTAGGCGCCTAGCCAAACCTCTCCACTCTCTCTGACTTCTCGTCCTCGGAGGTCCCTGACAGGTGGTGACGACCTCTATCAGGGACGACTCCCCCACACGGAGATTCTCTCCTCTTGAAACAGTAATAAAAGGCGGGGATGCCCCCTTTTGCTCACCTGTCTCCACTATGGGCTCTTCAGAGTCTAAGCCTTCCAACCAGACCCCTCTAGGATGTCTCATAAAAAATCTCACTGAACTCGGTCTCTCAGACCTCAAACCAAAGAAATTAATCTTCTTCTGTAACACGGCATTGCCTCAGTACAGACTAGACAATGACCCTGTTGGGCAGATAAAATGTATTATGCTCACTTTGTAAAAGATAATGCTGCCCACGTGGAGGTGCCCAGGTGATATTAATGTGTGTTGGGGGCAGGCAGGATCGTTGTAGCCTGGGGCTTGGTTTTGGGATTAAGCCTTTCCTACCCTTTTTGATGTGGGGTGGTACAATCCAATCATGCCTCAGAGAAGTGACTTTGTATAGAGACTTCCCTATTTTGTATATTGGATTAGAGGTTGTGAAGCTACACTATAAAATGGGGGCAGAACGGGAGCTTGCGCTCTTGGTTTCTGGGATGATTAGCATGAGAGAGCAGAGGGAGCAGAGCAGAGAGCAGAAAGAGGCCATGTGGCCAGGAGAAGCAGCCAAGATGGCGGAGTGCTGAGTGAGATGCCAATTTGTGCAGAGTTTGTATCTGGGATAAGGAAGGAGATGGGGAACTGAGGAGAATAAGGCTGGTGAGCTAGAAACCTTTGATTCTAGGAAACTCGGATAAGTCAGTGGCTTTGTGAGCACTGAATGTGAGTGGGTTTTGGAGCCCAGTGTGTATTTTTACTTGCCCGCTGGGTGCAAGCTAGAATTAAAGAAAATGGCCTATCAGTTTTTGGCTCCATTGTTTCTTTACCGACTGTCCGAATCCAATGCGAACCTGCCTGGGCCAGGAGGCTGCTTTGATAGTGGTGGCCATGGCTCCTGGCTTTACAATGGCCCATCAGCTTTTGGCTCCATTGTTTCTTTACCGACTGTTCGAATCCAATACGAACCTGCATGTGAATGGCCATGATGGCGGCTCCTGGCTTTACAGACCCCCATTGGCCTGAAAATGGGACATTCGATTACAATATCCTAAGAGGTCTTGACAATTTCTGCCACTGGACGGGGAAGGCATCAGAAATTCTTTACGTGCAGGCTTTCTTCTGCCTTCTCTCCTGTCCTTAATTTCTGTGCCTTCTGTTCTACATGCAGGATGTTTTTGGCCAAAGAAACCTCACCTCATTCACCTGCAATACCACACTGTCTCTCCTCTCCTGCTGGCCAGGGGCCCCTCCCTCCTCCACAGTGTTCTTAAACCCCTCCTCCCTCCTTACAGATGGACAGTTCTGTCCCTTTTTATTCTTTGAATAAAAAGGCCATTTCCCCACCCCACCAGCTTCAGCTGTTTTTTTTTCTTCTTCAATGCATCCTTACCCCTCCTCAGAGACTGGCTATGCCTTCCAATACCCCTCGTCCTCTCCCCTCTCCTCAGAACTCTAAATCCTTTTGAATCCTGACCACATAGTGCCACACCAATACTTTAATCTCCTCCTCCTCCTCCTGCAGATTCTGACCCTCCTCCTTTCCATCCAACTGCTCACACTGTCCATCCATCTGCTTTATCTCTTCCTCCCCTCTATGCTGGCAACTCCGTGCCATCTCAAAAAACTTAAAAATCAGAATTGTATATTAAGCTATGTGAGTAAGTAATCCGTCTTGTCTCTTTGTTTGTCAGAAAATATCTCTAGTATAATTTGAATTGAAACAAGTAAAGTGCACTCATTTAAATTCCTTAATTTATAACTTTTATGTAAATCTTTGTTTAATGGGTAACTGTGTCTGTTTCTAAGGCCTTAAACCAATAATTACCCACCTCTTAAACCAGGCTTACTCATCCCCATGGACTCTCCCTGCAACACCCCCATCCTTCCTGTTTGAAAACCTTCAGGAGCTTATCACCTCGTACAAGCCTTACACCTAACCAATGAGGCAGTAATTCCCCTCCATCCAGTAGTCCCTAATCTCTACAGGTTACTGTCACACATTCCCTCAAACACCACTCACTTCACAATCCTAGACCTCAAGAATGCCTTCTTTACCATTACTCTACACCCTGACTCTTACTTTCTGTTTGCCTTTATCCAGACACTAATGCAGGCCAGCAATTTACCTGGATTGTCTTACCCCAGGAGTTCAAAAACAGCCCACACCTGTTTAGGCAGGCACTAGCTCAGGATTTAGCAGCATGCAATCTCAAAACTAGTTCTTTCTTACAGTATATAAATAACCTACTCCTTTGCAGCCCCTCCCTGCCTGCCTCAAGGAGACACACCACCACCCTTCTTAACTTCCTTGCTGGAAAGGGATATTGTGTCTTCTCTACTAAGGTTCAATTTCATTCTCAGTCCCTAGTCTATCTAGGCATCACCTTAACCCCCACCTGAAGTCTCACCCTAGATCAAACTCAGACCCTCCACAGTCTCCAATCACCTACCACCAGAGATCAAATCTTTTCTTTTCTCAGTCTAATGGGCTTCTGTAAACACTGAATTCACAATTTTTCTCTTAGTGAAGCCCCTCAGTGAGATCTTCTGAACATGGCTTTTAATGTCTATAATGACCAAGGAAGTAACAGAAAAGGCAAATAAGGCCCAAAAGAAGTCAAGAAATACCAGCTTTTGGCTCCAGCGCCCTAAGGGGCTTCATAGGATTCCATCAGGGCCCTACTTCAAGAGTGGAAAAAAGGTCATTGAATTGAAGTCTGCCAGGCTTCCTGGCCCCATCAAGGGACACACCTCTGCTGTGGAAAGAGGGACACTAGAAGGTAAGCTGCCCCCTTGCTCCATGGAGGGAGGGTTCAGTCACTTCTAGCCCTGCTCCGGCTACCTGTGACCTGACCTTGCCCAGCATGCTGGGAATTGCCACTCAAGGCCCAAGGACATTGTTCACAAGCCTAAGGTATTTCTTCCAAGTAGCAGATAAGCTAATCTCATTTCTTGTAAACACAAGGGCCATCTAATATGCCTCGCTTGAATATTTAAGTTTTATTTATCCCTCAAAGATCTCTACTGTTGGTATTGACAGTATAATTTTGTTATTTTATTTAATGTATAGCATCTCCTTTGTTCCTCTTATCTCAATGCCCCATGCCTATTATAGGCTGAGACCTACTGCCAATTCCAGCTAGAAGCAGTAGTCACTAGGACTTAAACTCTAACTGCAAAGTGTAGAAATGTAACCACCCTTTCCCTAAGTACTTTCAGGATTTACAGGTCACTCAGAAAACTGTTCAAAGACTGTCCAAGAGGCACTTCCAGCATTACATCACCCAAGGACTGACTTTCACATGGACAGGTCCACACATCGTGATCCTGACAACTCCCACTGCTGCTAAGGTAGAAAAATGGCATTCCTTACTCCAACCACAAACCTAAAGCTGGTTGGTCTATGTATGGTGAATATATGATAAAATTAAGGACTCTTTTAATCAGGCTTTGGGAAAAGGGAAACTAGGATAAAAAGAAAGTCAACTTAATTGTCACTGAAGGTTAAAGATTTTTAAATCAAGAGTTCTGACTAGAAAGAAATTGTATGGTTTTGATAATAGAAGGTATAAGGTATGGAAATACTTTTAAAAGAAAAAGGAAAAGCATGTTTTTATGAAGGCCAGTTATTTCTGGATAAGAAAGTGCATTAAAGAAAGTTTATGTAAGTTGTAGAAGGTTTGTGCAGGTTGTAGGAGATTTGTACTGAGAAAAAAGAATTTGTACAGTCAGAAAACTGGTTTTCAAAGAATGTTTAATCAGTCACCCTAGCTAACAATCCTCTACTCTCCCCACTTATTGGGACAACTCTTTCCTCCACCCTGTCCATCTGAAGCTCAGAAACAGAGAAATGAAACTGACCCCTTGTCCTTCTATTCTCTATTCACTTCTCAGCCTGCCTCACCCAATCAGGTGCTTTCTACTCGTATGAGACCAACACCTATATGTATCTCCTTACTAATTGAACAGAAACCTGTACCCTAATCTATCTCATCCCAAATATCAACCTAATCACCCCACCCCATGAGCCTCTTTCAATTCCTAGTACACTAACCATCAATCTAAGGACCAAACGAGCTATACAAGTAATTTCTCTTCTTGTTGCTTTAAAAATTTCTATAAAAGTAGGTCTAGGGGCAGGGGGACTGGCCACTTCCCTGTCTTATTTCTACGCTCTCTCTCTCTCTGAAGCCTAGCGAATTTGTATACATGGACTCAGTGGTTTCACACAAACTGGGCGTCTTGAATATTGCCTTTCATTAGTCCACTCACTCTCCTATTTATTTTCCTAACTTTTAGATCCTGCCTCTTATGTTTGTTCACTAGTTTCTTACAGAATTACATGCAGACCTTTGCCAATCAGAAAATTAGAAAAATTTACCTAACCCTACACACCAACCCTGAAACCTGCTCTCACAAAACAGAAAAATCTGAAACCCTATATCAGCAAGCCTCCTAAATCCTTCAACCCTTACAAGTCCTCTAACCCTAAAGCTCTTCTGTATCCCTGAAGAACTAGGAGAATGAATAACATTCACCTCCTAATGCTTCTCAGTCTTTTTACCCTTCCCATAGTAAGAGGACAAGATCACTGGGTCTTCTTGGCTGAAGAAGAGCCTACAAATGGACATGAAACATTTCTTTTAGCTCAAGCTAACTGCTCTCTCCAGGGCTGCCAGGAAAAAATATCTCTACCTTTACCATGGTAGACCTTTCACCCCCCCTATACAACCCTCCTTATCTCTGCATTGCTAATCTCCAAATACTTGCCTCTTTCTTTATCAAGTTCCTACAGGCCCGGATGAGAGAAATCTCTAGGGTTACCTACAATCAAATGCTCCTACACTCCTATTCCCCAATACCCCAAGGAGAACTTCACGAAGGAAATATCAAATAGGTAGGGATGACAGCAGGAAGAAGCCACCCCTCAGCCCGAGAAGTTCCCTCCTGAATGTTCTCCAAACCCTCTTCCTTTTTAACCACACATATTCAATCCTTCTAAAAAAACTTACACCAACAGGTCTCCTGTATCTTACAATCTCCACATGTCCTCCCACTCGAGGGGAACCAGACCAGAACGTCTCATGAGGCTCATTCAGGAGACCATGCATCACCATGTCACTCTGTCCACTTGGCACTTGCAGCAAGCAATTCACAATTATTTCCTCGCAAAATTTTTTACTTCCTCACTCAGGTATTCGAAGACATCACCTGGTTCAGACCTCACAGCATGGAAATTGATGAACTTCTTAACTGGATGAGGGACTTGGCTTGGCAAGATTCCCTTCTTGAGTTCTCTCCAGAAGAAGCAATAATTTTCCAATTTTTTTCTCCTCTTTCTCCTCATCACCCTTCACCATATAGTATAAAATTAATAACTGCCTTTCTTTTATATATAACCACACAGTTGAGAAATGATAGATATGTAAATTCCAAACTGCCCTCTTGATGTTCCGTTTATCTGTCAGACCTCACCCTTACTGGACTATCGCCCCTGAGACAAAGGAATTCCAAAAAGCTGAGAAGCCATCCCAAGGAGGGGCTCCAGACATACCAGACTTTTGATTCAACACCCACATGCTCCAAGCCCTCAAGGAGGAGCATTCCGGACATACCAGGACTTTTGCCTCAGTATCCCCTCAGGCTCTCCCAAACACTATATATCTCACCCCTAGTCTGTAACCAGCGCTCTTCTCCCTAAGAGAAGTGCCCGGCAGGGTTCCTTTCTTCCTTTCAATAAAGCCTGTTACTCTGGTCTTTCAGACTCCCATGGATTCCAACATTTACAAACTTATTTGACCAACAGTAGAGATGATAGGAGGAAGAAGCTGCTTCTCAGCCCAAGAAGTTCCCTCCTGAACGTTCTTCAAACCCCCTTCCTTTTAAACCACACATACTCAGTCCTTCTAAAACTTACATCAACAAGTTCCCTATCTCTAAAAATCTCCATATATCCTCTCATTTGAGAGGAACCAGACCAGCATGTCTCATGAGGCTCATCCAGGAGACCATGTATCACCATGTCACCCTGTTCAATCGGCATTTGCAGCAAGCAACTAACAATTATTACCTCACAAAAATTTTACATCCTCCCTTAGGTTTTCGAAGACATCACCTGTAAAGCCAGCGGCCAGAGCCACTATCGCAGCAGCCGCCTGGCCCATGCAGGTTCGCATTGGATTCGGACAGTTGGTAAAGAAACAGCGGAGCCAAAAACTGATGGGCCATAGTCTTTAATTCTAGCTTGCACCCGGCGGGCAAGTAAAAATACACACTGGGCTCCAAAACCCAGTCACATTCAGTGCTCACAAAGCTACTGATTTATCCGAGTTTCCTAGAATCAAAGGTTTCTAGCTCACCAGCCTTATTCTCCTCAGTTCCCCATCTCCTTCCTTATCCCAGATACAAACTCTACACAAACTGGCATCTCACTCAGCACTCCGCCATCTTGGCTGCTTCTCCTGGCCTACTCCACATGGCCTCCTTCTGCTGCTGGCTCTACTTTCTCTGCTCTCTCATGCTAATCTCAGGAACCAAGAGTCCCTAGCTCTCGTGTAGTCTACCCCCATTTTATATTGTAGCTTCACAACCTCTAATCCAATATACAAAATAGGGAAGTCTCTAATACAGTCACTTCTCTGAGGCATGATTGGATTGTACCACCCCACATCAAAAAGGGTGGGAAAGGCTTAATCCCAAAACCAAGCCCCAGGCTGCAACGATCCTCAACACACATTAATATCACCTGGGCAACGGCCTCCACATGGGCAACGTTATCTTTTACAAAGTGAGCATAATACATTTTATCTGCCCAACATCACCTCATTCAGACCTTACAACATGGAAATTAACGACCTCCTTAACTGGATGAGGGACTTGGTTTGGCAAGGTTCTCTTCTTTAGTTCTCTCCAAAAGAAACAATAATTTTCCAATTTTTTCTCCTCTTTGTCTTCGTCACTCCTCACTGTATATTATAAAATTAATAACTGCCTTTCTTTTATATGTAACTACAGAGTTGAGAAATGATAGATACATAAATTTACCAGAAATTACAACTGCCCTTTTGCTGTTCCACTTGGCTGCCTGACTCCTCCCTTAATTACTAGACAATTGCCCCTGAGACAGAGGGGTTCCAGGAAGCTGGTCAATCGCCCCAAGGAGGGGTGTTCAGAAAGCCGAACATACCAGCACACCCTTGCTCGAGGCTAACCCCAAACCTATAAAATTTTGCCTCAGTCTGTTTTGGTGGCCCTTCTTTCAGAGAAGTGCCCGGCAAGTCTTTCTCCTCTAATAAAGCCTGCACACCTGGAGTTTGAGTGCCGTCTCAATCTTACAAACACAGTAGTGATAAATGTTTTGAATGCTTAACAAAAACATTTTTAAACATTCTAGTATTTATAACCTATCCCTGACACATCTTTAATTTGGTGAAACTAACTTCAAGGCTGGGTGTAGGGAGTTTTAGACCTAAGTAAGTTCTGGGATTACTTAGAATTTAAGATACAAGAGAAGCTAAATGAAGTTACTTAAGCTAAGAGCCTTTTTGTCTGTATTTCAGTATGAGCAGACATGATGTACATGCAGGATTTCAGTATGCTTGGGTGCTTTCGCTAGTCTGCTTGCTGTCCTGTGATTGCCATGAAAGGAGCATGACCCAGGCAATTGTTGATCCTTCAGATTGAAGAGCCCAATGATCCACCTGGAGCAGATTTAAACCCAATTTGCATCCTAGAGCCAAGCCTACTCCAACTGCTTCCTGAAGCAAAAGAGCTCCAGATGGCCCAGAGCATGTGAGCATTTAGAACAAGTGACTGTTCTAAGTTTTGGGGAGATTTCCTGTAAAGTATAATTGCAGCAATAGCTGACAAATACTGACACCAACAAATGATTTTTAAATACCGTCAGGCTGACGGTATTTAATAGTGGGGAGCTATTACTTCTGACCAGTTATAAAGTGGTATGGGTAGGGAATGGTAACTGGTACACAATACATGTAGAAGAGTATCCTGGGCAGGATTGGTGGCCTTTGGCTGAGGAACTCAACCACAGTCACCTTTCAGTCTCATAGATGTGGTTGGCCAAACTCAACCAGAAGCCATAGGGCAAAAGAACCATTTATGCAATCTATAAAGGTCAACCTCCTGGGCACTGAACAGGGTGGAAGAGGGTGGATAGTGTTTATAGAAGGTAAATGGAAGATATCCAAAAGATAAATGAATAATCAATTCCAAGTGAGGAACATTTGAAGAAATCCATAATCACATCAGTAATAGATAGATTTTAAATAGAACAACAAAAAATAGGATCCCATTTAATAACTATTTGGTTGACAAACATAAAAGTAATGACAATATCAAATGTTGAAGGGATATTGGGAAATGAGAATTTTCTTACACTGTTTATGACAGTATTCTTTGAAACTGGAATTGTATTAGAAAATGAAGGCAGCAATTCCTCAGAAAATGAAGATATGCATGTAAGGTATTTTTCCCCGCCGAGAAGGAAGGAAGAGGGCTGGAGCCACAAAGTGTGAAATAATAAATGGCTTTATTGAGTACAGAGCGCACACCCCGCCCGGCAAGGTTCCCTGGCCCCGAGGAAAGAAAGAGAGATATGGAGGTTCAAAATGGAGGCTAGGGAAGTTGCAAAGATTAAACCGCGTGGCAGATATTTAAAGGGTCCCTCTAGGGAAGTGGAGCTACTATGACGTGGTGAAATTTCACTGTCTGGCAGACAATCGCTTCTTTCAAAATGGTTCCTGGGAAGCTTCCTTTGGTAGGCTTGATTGTGGGCGGTCCTAGCCAAAGTTCCCGGGCCTGGGGTCCCACGTGACCATACCCCTATCCACCGACCTTACAATGCATATGCTTATAAAGCTGATTGTTGTGACCATGAAAATTCGCATTGAATACAGGCAGATGGTAAAGGAACTGTGGAGCCAAAAAATGGTGGACTATTCAGTTTATTAGAGTCTTGCAAAGGACAAAAAACTGTTTCCTTCTCTCTCTCCCTGGACTCACTAGCAAAACAGGCCGGGGGGGGGGGGGGGTGAAAGCCTTTTCTGTCAAAGAATGGCCCCTCCCAATGAAGGCAGGCAATCTGTAATTTACAATCTGCTGCCCTGAGGGCAAGCACCCGCAGCCTTACTACATACACTATACACACATGGTGCTGCCCATGCTCATGCACCAATCAGGCAAAGTGAAAGCCAGCAAGCCTAACACACATTACATCCTTGTTTGCCCAACACCCTACAAAGAAGCAATTCCAATAAGGATGCTGACTGCAGCATTCTTAAAAATGCGTGTATTATTAGAATCTCTAAACTGTATAACACCTTTGTCTAAATTAATAAAAGATGCCACCTTGTGGTGAAAGCAGCCACATCTGTGCATAGCCTGGCAGCACACAATATTTTTATGCCAAGAAGCGAAAGAAGAAGAAGAAGAAGAAGAAGAAGAAGAAGAAGAAGAAGAAGAAGAAGAAGAAAGAAGAAGAAGAAGAAGAAGAAGAAGAAGAAGAAGAAGAAGAAGAAGAAGAAGAAGAAGAAGAAGAAACCCTTAATAAGACTTAAGAGTAGATTTAGTCCATTGTTTGGCTAGGTGGGCTGGGTGGGGTAGATTGCAGCCTCGGTAATTGCTTCGTAAGGGGCACTTTAGAAGTGAATAACAGGAACATAAGAAGTAGTCCTGTTTGCAGTAACTAAAAACTGGAAACAACCCATGCATTATCAGTAGGAAAATGCATACACACATGTATATACATTTCACTTTGTCCTCTTTTTAAAATGTAAATAATTATTTTAAATTTCAGAAAAGTTACAAAAATAGTTTATGCAACTCTCATCATCCTTTACCCCATTTGTTATTACTCACTTCCTATTTACTTATCTACCTACTGAAAAAATATACATATGTATATTTTCTGAATCATATGCATTAGTATATATACACATTCTATGGCTAGTATTTGCAGCCATTGGTGCCATTCACTTGCAGGTTTTAATTGAATTCAGAAAGACAGTGTAAAGCTAGTATCCAAGGCCACCATCACAGCTGCCTGGCCCATGCAGGTTCACATTGGATTCGGACAGTTGGTAAAGAAACAATGGAGCCAAAAACTGGTGGGCCATCATCTTTAATCCTAGCTTGCACCCGGCGGGCAAGTAAAAACACACACTGGGCTCCAAAACCCACTCACATTCAGTGCTCACAAAGCTACTGACTTATCCGAGTTTCCTAGAATCAAAGGTTTCTAGCTCACCAGACTTATTCACCTCTGTTCCCCATCTCCTTCTTTCTCCCTGCACAAACTCTGCACAAACTGGCTTCTTACTCAACATCTTGTCTGCTTCTCCTGGCCTCCTCCATGTGGCCTCTCTCTGCTCTCCTCTCTGCTCTCTCCTCTAATGCTAATCTCAGGAACCAAGAGAGCAGGCCCCTGGTCTGCCCCTCTTTATAGTACAGAAATCAAAACCTTTAATCCAATATACAAAATAGGGAAGTCTCTAATACAAAGTCACTTATCTGAGGCATGATTGGATTGTACCACCCCACATCAAAAAGGGTGGGAAAGGCTTAGTCCTAAAACCAAGCCCCAGGCTACAAGGATCCTGCCTGCCCACAGCCCAACCCCAACACACATTAATATCACCTGGGAGACAGGCTTCCATGTGGGCAGTGCCATCTTTAACAAAGTGAGCATAATATATTTTATCTGCCCAATAGACAGTAAATAAACAGTGGAGCCAAAAAATGGTGAGTCATTTCTTTATGAAAATCTCGCACCGGCCAATGAGCAAACACACAGGGCTCCAAAAGCCCTGACACATTCTCCGGTTTCACAACCAGGAGAATCTTCCCCAGTTCCTCCTAGAATCAAAGGCCCCACCAGTCTCATCCTAGTTTTCAAAGCCGCTCAGCTCTGGTTCCCCATCTGCACACATTCTCTTTCTCAGCCCTCTGCATTCTCTCTGCTCTCACTCTGCAAACATGGCTTCTTTCTGCCTCTTCTCCTTTTTATCTCTCTTTTCAAAACTTTCTGGCATGGAAACCTCTCCTTAAGCAAACATTATCAAAACAATGGCCCTTCCCAAACAGGAAGGTAATTTGCAATTTCACAGACCACATATACCTGGTGCTGCCCAGCCCCCAATGCAAACTATAAGTCAGCAAACATAGAAATCATATTTTACAAACTTATTTGACCAACATACATATAAATATATATACATATATATGTTGGGCAAACAAGTGTGTAAAAAGTGGGTTAGGCTTGTTTGCTTATATTTTGCCTGATAGGTGCATGAGCACAGGCAGCGTCATGTGTGTATAGTCTATGTAAGGTCTCCGGTACTTGCCCTCAGGGTGGCAGATTGCAAATCATAGATTTCCTGCCTGCTTGGTAGGGGCCACTTTTGCTATTCTCTTCCAAAGAAGCAGTTTTTTTCACCCAACCTGTTTTCGCTGTTGAGGGGAGAGAGAGAGAGAGAGAGAGAGAAGCAGTTTTTCCCTGCTTGCTTGCTCATTTGCCATTGTGAGACAATAATAAACAGAATGGTCCACCATTTTTTGGCTCTACAGTTCCTTTACCATCTGCCCAAATCCAATGAGACACTGCATGGCCATGATAACCAGCCTTACATATATCACTATATAAATATAATCTTATGAATAATTTGACAGTAAGTTCATAAAAATGATAACATATATGTAAAGCCAGTAGCCACAGCCATCATTACAGCCGCCTGGCCCATTCAGGTTTGCATTAGATTCAGACAGACGGTAATAAAACAACGGAGCCAAGACCTGGTGGGCCATCAGCTTTAATCCTAGTTTGCACCCAATGGGCGAGAAATACACACAGTGGGAAAACACTTCCCTTTCCATTCAGGACTCCCAAAGCCACTGACTTATCCAAGTTTCCTAGAATCAAAGGTTTCTACCTCACCAATCTTATTCACCTCTGTTCCCCATCTCCTTCTCTCTGCACAAACTGGCTTCTCTTTCAGCACTCTGCCATCTTGGCTGCTTCCCCTCTCCTCCACGTGGCCTTTCTCTGCTCTCCTATAGCATGGGCTCCTCCTAGAGTGTAATTCCTCTTTCTCCATGAACAACATGATCTCTCTTCCTTTTAAAACCTTTTGGCACGAAAGCCCGCCCCCAACACTTATTAACATAATCACGGCCATCCCAAGCAATCACCTGGGCAACAGGTTTCCACATGGGCAGTGCCATCTTTAAAAAAGTGAGCATAATATTTTATCTGCCCAACAGTCCACCCCTATGCTCACTTTACTACCCACAATCTACACCACCAGCATCTCTGTGCAAGCAAATTAGGTACATTACACAAATTACTACAACATGACAAATCATAGAGTTTCAACAATTACAAAGGTACATTTCACCAGTCTCTGAGCACTTTGCCAAAAGCACAAAATGTCCTCTGCCTTCTTTCTAGGTGTTTGAAAGGCTTCCCAGGGCAGGGGAAGGTCCTCCAGCAAAGTCGCCTCCCACCTCCATCAGGGTATTTCACATTGTCCAAAATCCCTAAGTCCATCCAACAAAGGAGCCAGTGCCCATGGTCGTAGTCCAGGAAATCAGTCCATGCACATGGGGCCCCAGCCATACCCTTCATCTCTGCCATCCTGACAGGTCCTACACTGTCCCAAGGAGGAGTCCGTGGCAATGGCAGTCAGCATTTTCAGATCTGCTCCAGAGAGCATGATAGCCTTCACCCCTATGTCCCAAAATCGCAGATGTACCAGGGACATGGCAGGTACTCCATGCTGCTGGGCTCTCACCATCTGGAGACTGTGAACCACAACTCCAGCCGGATTCTCCTCATCCTTCAAAAAGGAACTGGAAACACCAGCTTCTGCTGCCAGGCTCAAGCCCCGGGCCACCGCCACTTTCTGCTCTGGGGGCCTTGTGGCCCCAGACCCAGCCTCCTGCAGCTGCTGGCTCTGCACAATGTTTAAGGCAATCTGCAACTCACGAACTTGCGATTCCTTCTCCAG
Source organism: Saccopteryx leptura (assembly GCF_036850995.1). Classification (NCBI taxonomy): domain Eukaryota; kingdom Metazoa; phylum Chordata; class Mammalia; order Chiroptera; family Emballonuridae; genus Saccopteryx; species Saccopteryx leptura. The sequence goes on along the minus strand of NC_089516.1, from coordinate 131,472,666 downwards.
TGGCTGCTCCATTTCCAGGAAAATCTCGTGAACCTGGTCGGCCTCCTTCTCTGGTGCTTGCTCCAGCTCCAGGGTCAGTATCTCTATCTCCCACGTTTGCTCCAGCTCCTTCCATTGCTCAGTTTGCAGGTCCCAGGCAGCCTCTTCCACAGAGCTCTCAGTTTCCTCACACATGGCTGTAAAAGTCAGCCAGCCTACAGTCTCGAAAAGGACAACCATGGGAAACTGTAACAGCAGCCAGTCCTCTACTCCACTGCTCAAAGGTGGTGGTGGCTCCATACTGAACTGTATCGAATTTGAGGAGCCACTGAGCCATTTCACCTGCAGATGTTGTAAAGTACCAAAAGGCTACAGAATTAATATTAATATTTTAGGAGGCTTGGAGAACATTTTATTAATTTGGGTTAAGGTGTGCAGAGAAATTGTGAGACATAGTCTCTGTACTCTGTGATTGGCATAACCAGGATGGCTCTTGCCATTGTATTGTAAATGAAAAGGGAAGGAAAGCATGGATTCCCTGACATTCCACCACACCTGTGGGGAAAGGAGTGAATGGCTAGCCAGGGGCAGGAAGGGAAAAGCCAAAATAAACCTTTTCTTATAACTATGAGCCATTTGTGGGCATTTGTCCCCATGGAAACTACCTCTCTTATGTAAATGCATGTGGTTAATACGTCTGACTCTGGACAGAGAGATGGTGGATGAACACTAGAAAATATAGAAAGGCCTTTTAATATGTAAAGAGATATCTTTCTACCATTGTGTTGACTTGTAAATTTTGTTTTCTCCAAAATGATGTATGGTTTGCAAATTGAACGTGGTCCTATCATGTTAAAGGACATATGACTATAACCAATAACGGTAACCACTTACAAAACTATAAAAACTAAGTAGAACAAAGGGCCAGCGCGCTCTCTGTCAGATTTCTGTCGGAGTTCCCGCCGCTTGGCCAAGCTAGACAATAAAGCTTTAATGTGTAAACGACGGACCTTGCTCCTGTCTTCCATATTTCGGGTCCCTCCGAATTTGGATTAACATTTGGTGCGTTGGCCGGGAAGGAGCCGTCGGTCTGCACGTTGGAGCTTTATTGTCCAACCCCGGGTAAGTAGAAACAAAGTCGTGACCGTTTTGGTTGCCACGTGCGCTCTGGCTGATGGGCCGGGAAGGAGCCGGTGGCCGGTTTCCCCTCGGACGCAAGGTTCAGAAACTTTGGTGGGGGCACCCCGCATTTAGGGAACCCCGTTTGAGTTTAGATATTCCGAGCTTGAGAGCAGGTGAAGGCGCCTATTTGTTTATCTGTTTTTGCTGTTTGTCTGTTTTTTTGCTGTTTGTTTTTGTCACTGCGTTTGTCAAAGTTTTTAGAGTGTGGAGAAAGGGGGTGGGCGTCAGGGGCTGCCCGTGTGTGGCGGTTTTGGGAATTCCCGTGTGTTTTCCCGGTGGACCCGCCTGTTGCCCGAGGAGCTTCCCACACCCGCTTGGTGCTTGGTTTCCTCCACATGCGCTTGTTATGGGCCCCTCCCTGCCACAGGTGCCGGGTTAGCCCCGAGGGCGCCTGCTCTATCACCCCCGGTTCCGCGGCCGCCTCTGGCGTCCCAGGGCTGGTTGTGTGGGGCGCTCCCCAGGCCGGGGTCATCGTGAGAGAAGCGCCTTTTGGTGTGTAGGGAAGAGGAAGTTGTGTGAGCAGGCGGCGGCAGGGTTTGGCAGGTCCCGCCCCAGCGAGATTGGACAGTGTTCGGCTGGGGGGAAAAGAAGGGCCCAGTTGGCATCCTGGGGCTTTGGGACTGGTGAAGCCTTTGATTCTAGGAAATACCGGAGAAGATCTCCTGGTTTTGGAACCAGAGAATGTGTCAGTGGCTTTGGGAGCCCTGTGTGTTTGCTTGTCGGCCGGTGCAAATCTTGAATAAAGGTGTTAGGCAAATAAAATATATTATGCTCACTTTGTTAAAGGTGGCGCTGCCCACGTGGAGGCTGTTGCCCAGGTGATATTAATGTGTCTCTGTGGGCTGTGGGCAGGCAGAATTCTTGTAGCCTGGGGCTTGGTTTTGGGATTAAGCCTTCACAGCCCTTTTTGATGTGGGGTGGTACAATCCCATCATGTCTCTGATAAGTGACTTTGTATTAGAGACTTCCCTATTTTGTATATTGGATTAGAGGTTTGGATTTCTACACTATAAAATGAGGGCAGAATGGGAGCTTGCTCTCTTGGTTCCTGAGATTAACTTTAGAGGAGAGAGCAGAGAAAGGCCACGTGGAGGAGGCCGGGAGAGGCGGCCAGGATGGTGGAGTGCTGAGTGAGGGGCTGGCTTGTGCAGAGTTTATGCAAAGAGAAGGGAGAAGATGGGGAGCAGAGGTGGATAGGTCTGATGAGCTGGAACCTTTGATTCTGGGAAGCTCGGATAGGTCAGTAGCTTTGTGAGCACTGAATGTGAGTGGGTTTTGAAGCCTGGTGTGTGCGTTTTTGCTTGCTGTAAAGCCAGTGGCCAAGGTCAGGGCCACTATCACAGCAGCCTGGCCCATGCAGGTTCGCACTGGATTCAGACAGTCGGTAAAGAAACAACGGAGCCACAAACTGGTGGGCCATAGTCTTTTTTCCTAGCTTACACCCGGCGGGCAAGTAAAAACACACACTGGGCTCCAAAACCCACTCACATTCAGTGCTCCCAAAGCCACTGACTTACCCGAGTTTCCTAGAATCAAAGGTTTCTAGCTCACCAGCCTTATTCTCCTCAGTTCCCCATCTCCTTCCTTATCCCAGATACAAACTCTGTACAAACTGGCATCTCACTCAGCACTCTGCCATCTTGGCTGCTTCTCTTGGCCACATGGCCTCTTTCTGCTCTCTCATGCTAATCTCCCAGGAACCAAGAGGGCAAGCTCCTATTCTACCCCTATTTTATAGTGTAGCTTCACAACCTTTAATCCAATATACAAAATAGGGAAGTCTTTAATACAAAGTCACTTCTCTGAGTCATGATGGCATTGTACCACCCCACATCCAAAAGGGTAGGAAAGGCTTAATCCCAAAACCAAGACCCAGGCTACAAGGATCCTGCCTGCCCACAGAGACACACATTAATTTCACCTGGGCAACGGCCTCCACGTGGGCAGCACCATCTTTATCAAAGTGAGCATAATATATTTTATCTGCCCAACAATCCACCCCTATGCTCACTTTACTACCCACAATCTATACCACCAGCATCCCTATGCAAGGAAATTAGAACATTACACAAATTACAACAGCAAAAATCATACAGTTTCAACAATTACAAAGTTACATTTCACCAATATCTGAGCACTTTTCCAAAAGCGCAAAATGTCCTCGGCCTTCTTTCTAGCCGCGGGAAAAGCTTCCCAGGGTAGGGGAAGGGCCTCCATCAAAGGCACCCCCCACCCCCATCAGGGTATTTCACATTGTCCAAAATCCGTAATCCGTAAGTCCATCCAACAAAGGAGCCAATATCCACTCTGGTTGTAGTCCAGGAAATCAGTCCGTGCATATGGGGCGTCAGCCACCCCCCTCATCCCTGCCATCCTGGCAGGTCTTACACTGTCCGAAAGAGGGCCACATGGCAATGGCTGTAAGCATTTCCATCTCTGCTCAGGAGAGCATGTCCAGCCCTATGTCACAAAATCACAGACCTACCGGGGCCACAGTAGGTGCTCCTTCCAGCTGGGCTTCCATCTTCTGGAGACTGTAGATCACAACTCCAGCCCAATTCTCCTCATCCTCCAAAGAGGAACTGAAAACACCAGTTCCCGCTGCCAGGCTCAAGCCCCGGGCTGCCGCCGCCTTCTGCTCCACAGACCTTGCAGCTCCGGACCCGGCCTCAGCTTCAGCCTCAGCCTCAGCCTCAGCCTCAGCCTCAGCCTCAGCCTCAGCCCCGGCCTCCTGCCGCTGCTGGCTCTCAGCAACATCCAGGGCAAGCTGCAACTCACGAACCTCTGAATCCTCCTCCAGCGTTTGCTCCATTTCCAGGCGAATCTCGAACACCTGGTTGGCCTCCTCCTCCAATATTTCCTCCAGCTCCAGGGTCAGCATCGGTTTCTCCTTCCGCTGCTCGGTTTGCAGGTCCCGGGCAGCCTCTTCCACAGAGCTCTCGGTTTCCTCACGCATGGCTGTAAAGGTCAGCCAGCCTACAATCCCCAAGAGGACAGCCATGGGGAACCCTAACACTAGCCAGTCCTCTACTCCACCGCTCAAAGGCTCCTTGCCGATCTGTATCGAATCCTGCCACAGACTACGCCAAATGTAAAGCCAGTGGCCAAGGTCAGGGCCACTATCACAGCAGCCTGGCCCACGCAGTTTCGCATTGTATTCAGACAGTCGGTAAAGAAAGAACGGAGCCACAAACTGGTGGGCCATAGTCTTTTTTCCTAGCTTACACCCGGCGGGCAAGTAAAAACACACACTGGGCTCCAAAACCCACTCACATTCAGTGCTCCCAAAGCCACTGACTTACCCGAGTTTCCTAGAATCAAAGGTTTCTAGCTCACCAGCCTTATTCTCCTCAGTTCCCCATCTCCTTCCTTATCCCAGATACAAACTCTGTACAAACTGGCATCTCACTCAGCACTCAGCCATCTTGGCTGCTTCTCTTGGCCACATGGCCTCTTTCTGCTCTCTCATGCTAATCTCCCAGGAACCAAGAGGGCAAGCTCCTATTCTACCCCTATTTTATAGTGTAGCTTCACAACCTTTAATCCAATATACAAAATAGGGAAGTCTTTAATACAAAGTCACTTCTCTGAGTCATGATGGCATTGTACCACCCCACATCCAAAAGGGTAGGAAAGGCTTAATCCCAAAACCAAGACCCAGGCTACAAGGATCCTGCCTGCCCACAGAGACACACATTAATTTCACCTGGGCAACGGCCTCCACGTGGGCAGCACCATCTTTATCAAAGTGAGCATAATACATTTTATCTGCCCAACACTTGCCCACTGCGCAAGCTAGGATTAAAGATGATATCATCCCTACAAACTTCTAATTTTAATTGGAATAAATATAGCACGCTCATTTAAATTTAAATTGAATGAAATGTGAATCCTAAAACTTGCTAATTTTGGCCAAACTGCTTCAAACTTCAGGCTGCAACACTTAAAACAGGGTGAATTTACCTAGCAAAGGTGTAGATTTTCATTAATAATATAGAAAAATAATGGCCACTGGAAATAATGTACTGGAATTTTCCAGCCTTATTGTGCACTTTAATTTGCCTGTTAATTAATAGAACTGTTTTAATAAGTTTGGAAATGTTACTTGAAAATGCATTTACTATGTTTTGTTAAGTTAACATAAAGACAAGTATTACTTACAATTTTGAAGTAAAGATATTATAAAGTATACTCAACAAATGCTTAAAAATCTGTGTGGTGACAAGGAAGAAAGAAGAGCCACCCTAAGCAAGGCTCTAATTCCATTGGTAAATACAGGAGAGAGTTAAGATTCTGTTAAAATCTAAACTTGCTTCAGGAGTTAAGCTGTCTGACATGACTACATACTACCTCTTTCTCTTTAAAGACCGGTCGAAATTAATCTTTCATGGCACTAAGCTACTATACCAATTTATAATACCTCTCTAATAGTATTAATACATTGAATACTTTGTTATTGTTATATGGGTTACTTAAATAAATTTGTTTTTGTATTCCTGATAGTATCTCACCGCTGCAAGCGTGCATTGTGCAAGTATGTGCTAAAATTTGTTTTAATTTGTTGGATGAATGTTTTACATGCATCAGAACAGCTTATTCTTTAAATATTTATTCTGAATGAAAGGTCTATGTAATTCTGACATTCAGGTTTTTTTATGTTTAAGTTTATTACAATAAATCTGTTTGTTTCCTTTAGTGTAAAGAAAAACTTTCATTCTTAAAAAGGTGCAAATGTAAAATTTAGGAAAAAAAATAACTAGAACCATGAAAAGAATGTTTACCAACAGGTTTGCTAATTATTTTGAAATTGGGACTTTGTTTTGTTTTGTTTTTAATAGTAATCAATAATGCAGTACTAGGAAAGTTCTGGGAAAAGTCAGTTTTACTTTAAAATAAGAATCTGCTATATTTTATTGTTTTCAATAAAACTTCGTGTTTTGGACCTTTTAAAAATTTTCTCTTAAATACTAATGTACAGGTTGATTCAGCAACTGAGAGACTCTGAAATCCTACAAAAGATGCCAAACTTCTTTTCTCTTCCTGCAAACTTCTACCTTCTTTTATTTAGTCCAGCTGATAATGCTGTTTTGTCTTTTTCCAATCAGCCCCAGGTATATGGAAAAAGTTTATATAGGCAGATGGGGACCCTCAAACCCCTCAACGAGATCTTCTGAGCATGGCATTTAAGGTCTATAATGACCAAGAGAGGAACAGAAAAGGCAGACAAAGCCAAAAAGAGATCAGGTAAAATACCAGCTCTTGGCATACACCCATAAAGGCTCCAACACCCTCGAGAGACTTCATAGGACTCCCATCAGGGCCCTGCTTCAAGAGTGGAAAGGAAGGTCATTGAGCTAAAGCCTGCCAGGCTTCTCGACCCCCACCAGGGACATGCCTTTACTATGGAAAAAAGGGACACTGGAAGGTAAGCTGCTCCCTCACTCCTCCAAGGGAGGGTTCAGTCTCTTCTAGCCCTGCTCCGGCTACCTGTGACCTGACCTTGCCAGCCTACTGAGGCTTGCCACTGAAGACTAAAGGTGCCCAGGGCCATTGGCCCCATCTCATGTTGCTGTGGACGAGCCTAGGGTATTTCTTCCAAGTAGCAGGTAAACTGATCTCCTTTCTTATGGACACAAGGGCTACCTACTATGCCTTGCCTGAATATTCAGTTTTTTTATTCATCCCTCGAAGATCTCTGTTGTGGGTGTTGATAAGTCTTATTTTCTGCTGCTTTGTTTAATATTTAGTGTTTCCTTTATTCCTCTTGCTTCAATGCCCCATGCCTATTTTAGGCTGGGACTTACTCCTAATTTAGACGAACTTACCTCTGCTACCCAGGATAGTGTATCCACAAATTCTCTTCACCATGCCATAATTGCAGAGCTCCAGAGAAAGGCACCCTGGGTTCACCTCTCCAGTTTAAAGAAAACGGAAGCTCTGTTTTCATGCATGCTGCAGATAGCTTTTCCAGTCTACCTGGGTCATTGCCAGCTGGGAGCAGTGGTCATTGGGACTTTAACACTAACTGCAGAGTATGGAAGTGTGACGGCAATTCCAGTGCCATGTGGACTTTTCCTGGACGCCTCCTGGGACAATTTTTGATGGACTGAACTGGGATTGGGTTGCATTTGCAAAAATTTGGAATGGTGTTGGTGCCAACTTGGACTTGGTGAACACTTTAAGGACATTACTCTTTTATAAATTCTTATTATATTAGCTTAAAAAAATTTGCTTAAAGGCTTTAATCATTGTGATGTATTAGTATACTTGTTTTGTGTTTGTTCTGTATTTTTCCAGTCTGCTTTCAAATCCAAACATGGGAATTCAAATAAATAAGAATCACAACACACACAAATTTGAAATTTTAATCTTTTGGAAACCGAAATATAAGCAGGTTTTTTTTATATCCAGGGGACAGGTGCTGGGCCTAACCACCCATCTCACCTGCCCAGTTAACAAAGAGAGCAATACCTGATTATTGCTTATCCCACCCTGGTCAAACGCCAGCTAGGGGCCGTCAACCTCCTGGTCTGCCGACCTACGTTTCAGCCTACCTACCAGCCTCTCCCCTTGGTAGATACCGCGTCTTATCTTCCCATTCAGAGGGGGGAATGAGGAGCCACTGAGCCATTTCACCTGCAGATGTTGTAAAGTACCAAAAAGGCTATAGAATTAATATTAATATTTTAGGAGGCTTGGAGAACACTTTATTAATTTGGGTTAAGGTGTGCAGAGAAATTGTGAGACATAGTCTTTGTACTCTGTGATTGGCATAACCAGGATGGCTCTTGCCATTGTATTGTAAATGAAAAGGGAAGGAAAGCATGGATTCCCTGACATTCCACCACACCTGTGGGGAAAGGGGTGAATGGCTTGCCGGGGTCCAGCCCCGGGGGGGATCCAGGGGTCCCACAGGAGGAGACGGCATCGGCGAAATCGAGTGAGAGAGCCGAATTCTTTTCTTTCTCTTTATTCTCTGGTTAGCATTTACTGCCAGGCATCTCTGCCAAATGCTAGTATAGCTCCCTTTTTATACACACACACTGAGTTACAATTACATGGTGTTAATCATTGCTTCTGTTTCACTATGTTTACATGTTTCCGGATAACAGTTAATTTATATCTATAAATCACAAACCAGGTAGCAAATCATTCAAAATACAAAATAACTTGAATAGCGATAACAACATCGGTAAAAGCTTTTAAAGTATTAGTACTAATAGTTAACTAACTTTACTGCTGTTGTGAGTTAAGGGGCAGAGAGAGATTAGCAGACGAAATCATTAAGGACTAACAATGGACCACCGCTTGCTTAGGTAAATGGCTTTGAGTTTATGCAGTGTCCTACTTTTTCTCACAAGATTCTAAAAGGCTTGCCTATAAAGAAATTGACATAACATTAAGAGTAGCTTTCACCCAAAGATATACAGAGTGTACTTGCAAGATAGCCTAGTAGCAACATAAGACATTAACTGTTATTACTTCTATGGATTCCCCTACATTTTTCTCATTATCAAAGAATCTTGGAAAGCATATAAATCTCATGAGAACATCTCATTGAGAAAGCCTAGCAATTGCCTTTAGTCAAAAGACAATTCTCTTAGTAAAACATTCTTTTCTTGCCAACTGCGCTCTCATCCTAGGCCACACAATGGGCCATTCTACTATACCTTACCTAAGATACTATTGTCTAGTCAAATATTACTTATTTATTATATTTAAACACTAGTTAAGTTCTAACTCTATTCTTCTCAGAGTATACCACTATCTGCAGATCAAATAAGCAAGAAGAAAGGAATGTTTCTCTACTCTATCACATGAAAAGGCTAGGGAGGAAAAATGTTGAATTAAGTGAAGGCCGAAAGGTGCTCTGTGCACAGCCACTGCCTTCTACCCATTCACAAGTCACAATCTATTCTTTCTAACATGATTAAGAAGGAATTCTCCTACAAACTTAACCCTTTACGAGGGATATCATAGCCAGCCTCTTATGTCTATGAGCCCAGCTCAAGGGGCTTACAGGCTTTTCTGTGGAACTCACACCCTCTGTCTCATTTCCAAAGAAATTACTACGAATCTACAGGGAAAACATGGTACTATTATTCCTGTGCCATAAATAATAGCACACACCCAGAAAAGAGGGGATATAAGGCCAGATTAATTCAAAAAGTCAAAGGGGGAAGTATCGTTGTGTCTCTCCTTTGGGTGACTTCGTCAACCCACAGCCATTGGTCTTCTCTGCTATGACTTTGTCAATCAGCAGTTTTTGATCTTCTTCTGCTGTGACCTTGTCAGCCAGCAGTTGTGGGTCTTCTCCTGCTGTGACCTTGTCAGCCAGCAGTTGTGGGTCTTCTCCTGCTGTGACCTTGTCAGCCAGCAGTTGTTGATCGGCTCCCGACAATGGCTAGCCAGGGGCAGGAAGGGAAAAGCCAAAATAAAACTTTTCTTATAACTATGAGCCATTTGTGGGCATTTGTCCCCACGGAAACTACCTCTCTTATGTAAATGCATGTGGTTAATACGTCTGACTCTGGACAGAGAGATGGCGGATGAACACTAGAAAATATAGGAAGGCCTTTTAATATGTAAAGAGATATCTTTCTACCATTGTGATGACTTGTAAATTTTGTTTTCTCCAAAATGATGTATGGTTTGCAAATTGAACATGGTCCTATCATGTTAAAGGACATATGACTATAACCAATAGCGGTAAGGGGCTCCTAATTGCAATTTTTGCTTCTGTACTTCCCACTTACAAAACTATAAAAACTAAGTAGAACAAAGGGCCAGCGCGCTTTCTGTCAGATTTCTGTCGGAGTTCCCGCCGCTTGGCCAAGCTAGACAATAAAACTTTAATGTGTAAACGACAGACCTTGCTCCTGTCTTCCATATTTCGGGTCCCTCCGAATTTGGATTAACAAATTCTGCCACAGACTATGCTAAAGGTATGGCCAGTAGCCATGGCCACCATCACAGCCACCTGGCCCATGCAGGTTCTCATTAGATTCGGACAGATGGTAATGAAACAATGGAACCAAGAACTGATGGGCCATTACCTTTAATCCTAGCTTGCCCTGGTAGGCAAGTAAAAACACACACTGGGCTCCAAAACCCACTCATTCAGTGCTCACAAAGCCACTGACTTATTCGAGTTTCCTAGAATCAAAGGTTCTACCTCACCAGCCTTATTCACCTCTGTTCCCCATCTCCTTCTCTCTGCACAAACTCTGCACAAACTGGCTTTTCCTTCAGCACTCCGCCATCTTGGCTGTCTCTCCTCTCCTCTACATGGCCTTTCTCTGCTCTCCTACAGCATGGGCTTCTCCTAGAACGTAATCACTCTTCTCCCGGAACCTGATCTCTCTTCCTTTTAAAACCTTTGGCGTGAAAGCCCCTCCCCAACATATATTAACATAATCACGCCCATCCCAAACAATCACCTGGGCAATGGGCTTCCACGTAGGCAGCACCATCTTTAACAAAGTGAGCATAATATATTTTATCTGCCCAACACGTATATCTGGAAGAATGCTACAACTAAGATAATACTTAGTGGTTAAATATCAAATGCTTTCCTCAGTCATGAGCTAGACAGAAGTGCCCACCATCACCATTTGTGGTAAGGTACCAAAGAACTGTAAAACTAGTAGTGGCAATGTCATTTTAAAGAGGAAAAGTCAGGCATTAAAAGAATAAAGGTTATCTGAAGAATTTCCTTTCCCTTTCAATAAGAGACAATATTTACATATCCTACACTGATTTTAACTCTTCCTCCCTTCCTTCCTGGAGTCTTGAGAGTAACATATACCTCTAGACAAAGGAATGGGAGGTAGACACTAAAAGATTTGTGAATGTCTTTGATATGTAAAATGACATCACTTTGTGTTACCTTGTAAGTTTTAATATGTAGGAATGTTTTTATAGATCCTATAGACAAATGTTATAAGCTTGTTAATGATTGATTATTGTGTCATGTTCCCCTTCCTTTTCCCCCCAACCTGTGTGTGATCAAGTCTATATAATAAGCTGCAAGGCTATTTTGCACACACATGATTTGGGTTAGCTATACCTCATGTAAGTCATATGCAGCTGGCTTATTAATAAATCTCCTCTTAAAATTCTTCTATCCTGCCTTGGTGTCTCTACATAACCCATGGAATTAAGGTACGCTACTTTACAACACATTTTTTTTAATTTTATTAATTTTACTAGGGTGACATCAATAATCAGGGTACATATGTTCAAAGAAAACATGTTCAGGTTATCTTGTCAATCAATTATGTTACATACCCATCACCCAAAGTCAGATTGTCCTCTGTCACCCTCTATCTAGTTTTCTTTGTGCCCCTCCCCCTCCTCCTTTCCCTCTTCCTCTCCCCCCACCCCCCGTAATCACCACACTCTTATCAATGTCTCTTAGTCTTGCTTTTATATCCCACCTACATATGGAATAATGCAGTCCTTGTTTTTTTTCTGATTTACTTATTTCACTCTGTATAATGTTATCAAGATCCCACCATTTTGCTGTAAATGATCCGATGTCATCATTTCTTATAGCTGAGTAGTCTTCCATATGTATATGTGCCACATCTTCTTTATCCAGTCATCTATTGAAGGGCTTTTTGGTTGTTTCCATGTCCTGGCCACTGTGAACAATGCTGCAATGAACATGGGCTGCATGTGTCTTTACATATCAATGTTTCTGAGTTTTGGGGGTATATACACAGTAGAGGGATTGCTGGGTCATAAGGTAGTTCTATTTTCAGGTTTTGAGGAACCACCATACTTTCTTCCATAATGGTTGTACTACTTTACATTCCCACCAACAGTGAGTGAGGGTTCCTTTTTCTCCACAGCCTCTCCAACATTTGCTATTACCTGTCTTGTTAATAATAGCTAATCTAACAGGTGTGAGGTGGACAACACATTCTTAATACACAATGTCTTAGAGGTCTTAGCCAGTACAAATAGCCAATAAAATGAAATAAAGGATATTAAGATTGGAAAAATAAATAAATAAATAAAGCCATTATTTGAAGATATGGTTGTATACATACAAAATCCAAGCAAATATAAAACAATTAGAAATAATAAAATTTGCAAGTTTGCTGTAGACGAAATCAATATATAAAAATTTTTTAAAAATCAGTAACAACTGGCCTGACCTGTGGTGGTGCAGTGGATAAAGCATGGACCTGGAATATCAAGGTCGCTGGTTTGAAATCCTGGGCTTGTCTGGTCAAGGCACATTTGGGGGTTGAAGCTTTCTGCTCCTCTCCCCTCTCTATCTCTCTCTCTCTAAATGAATAAGTTAAAAAAATCAATAACGACTGTTGTGAGACAGTAGAAACATTATTGTCCTCATACATTACTAGTAAAATGATGCAAGTACTGTGGAAAACAGTCTGGAAGTACATCAAAATGTTCCTTTGCAGCATTGAGTTATCATATTATCACTCAGCAATTCCACCCTTCAGAATATACTCAAGGTAATCAAAAATATACATCCTCACAAAGACTATGTGAATATTTAATTAATTAATTTATTTATTCATTTTTTTAGAGACGAGATAGAGAGGGAGATAAAGAGACAGAGAGAGAGAGAGAAGAAAGAGAGAGTGAGAAGGAGGGAGGAGCTGGAAGCATCAACTCCCATATGTGCCTTAACCAGGCAAGCCCAGGGTTTTGAACCGGCAACCTCAGCATTTCTAGGTCGATGCTTTATCCACTGCACCACCACAGGTCAGGCACTATGTGAATATTTAAAACTGCACTATACAGCCTGACCTGTGGTGGCGCAGTGGATAAAGCCTCGCTCAACCTGGAGCTGCTGAGGTTGCCGGTTCGAAACCCTGGGCTTTCCCGGTCAAGGCACATATGGGAGTTGAAGCTTCCTGCTCCTCCCCCTTCTCTCCCTCTCTCTCTCTCTCTCTCCTCTAAAATGAATAAATAAATAAAAATAATTAAAAAAAAACTGCACTATACATAATTACAAAAAGGGGAAATACCCCAAATCCAGCACTGATGAATAAATAAACAAAATTGGTATATCCTTACAATGGAATATGATTCAACCATAAAAATGTATGAAAGACTGACACATGCTACAACATGGCTGAACCTAAAAAAAACAATGGGAAGTGAAAGAAGCCATTCACAAAAGACCACATATTGTATGCATCTAAAGTGAAATGTTCAAAATAAGCAAAATTATAGATGCAGAAAGTCAATTAGTGTTTGGTGGAGCTTGGGGGAGGTCAGAGAGGGGAAAAACAGGGTTTCTTTTTGGGGTAATGAAAATCAGTGAAATGCTATCTTAATTATAAGTTTCAAGTCATTATGGACCAACCTCTAAAAAAAAGTTAATTGAATTTTTCTTTGTCACACTTATATTCATCTTCCTTATGCCAGTCTTCATATTTCTCTCTCCTTCTGAGCTAAGGCTTCTTAGTTGAGTACTAACTAGACTGCTAGAATGAAGGGAGGGAAACAAACCAAAAATGACAACTGGAAGGGGTGAGCTTGCAGAATAATGAGAAAAAAAATGCTCTTCTCCCTTGCAAATATCACTGCTTTATCCCTGTATGACATATTGGGTTTTCCCTTTCTGACTGATAAAGTTATACTATTATGGTCCTGCAGATAATCAACCAGATTTGTACGTAAATTAACCACAGTTCTTCATTCCTTAAGCAGTAGTTACATGATCAAGGCTCCAGAAATATTTTCAGCATGAAATATGACTTGGGATGATATGATTACTGCAGTTCAAGAAACAATACCTAAAAAAACCATTCTGGAAGAAGGAAGAAAACTACAGGAGTATATTTGCTGAAGGACATAGGGGGTTACTGACATTGTTCAACGATACTTAGTGGGTCCCTGCCCATTCAACCTAACTCTAGAGACAGGTGAACAGATTGTAGAAAATATGCTGGACCTACTACTCCCTCAAGTAAACACCTATCAAACACTTCTCAAAACAAGTTAACAGAATCAATATTTAAAAGCAAACAGTGAATATGCTTAACACAATCATTCGTCCTACCTATTCAACAAGGCAGACTCCCAGATTTTCAACTGGAAATTCATTATTTGCTGCTTTCCTTTATAGTACAAATCCTGTGAACCATAACAACTTCATTGTACTAACTCAAATGTTCTCTCAATTATGAAGACTTTGACCAATTATATGCCATACTGTAAGTTAATGTTTTCATTATTTCTGGGAATAAACCATACATAACAAAGATAATGCACCTCAGTTTCCATGCAAAGCCTTATGAACATCTAAATGTAAAAAGCAAAAATCACACATTCATAAGGAGGAAAAACAATCAAAATAGCTGTTTTTATTGATTATACTTTCATATGTTCTAGAAAAAAAACACAGCTAAATTAGAAATGAGGCAGAGTTAACTTAATGTTATCTTACAAGACCATCTTTATCAAACTATTGGGATATAATTTTTTCCAGCCTTCCATGAGATAGCAGAGGCCGTTTTTCTCCCTGCACAGTGGTAATTTAAGGAATTAGCATGCAGAGAAACGATAAGGAGTCATGCTTTTCCAGTTTCTGCCTGTTAGAGATAGTTATAATTTTACGGTCCTGCAGGTTTGTACGTAAATGAACTCCAGTTCTGCATTCCTTTCCCCACTTCTTAGGAGATCAAGGCTCCGGAAATGTAAATGTGTTTTCTAAGCACCTCTGTCATTCGGCTGGTTCCCTGAATAATGGGTCAAATGAAACTTTGACAGTTGTTCACCAACAAACGTGTGGGACTCATGGTCTGTAACAGTGAGGCGTTGTGCTTTCAAGCAGCTTTAGAAAATGAAGAGCCCTTCTCTGAAAAGCCTCCTAGCTGGCATCTCCTTACATCGCCTTGGCCAAAATCAGATCAAGGTCTGGTTCCTAAGGGGCATGGGACTGAATGGTTTGGAAGAGCCAGCATCAGGGATTGCATGGTCACCAGAGAGGTGGTCTCCATCCCCAGGACCACCACAAGACTACCTTTGCTGTTTTAGGAAGCAAGACTTAATGTCAGGCACTGAATGGCAGGGGGCATGCCTGCTGAACAAGACATGGACCCATATACTGGACCAGGGAGGGAGGGGCGCCACATTCATTGAGACTCAATTGATTTTTCAATAGCATCTGACATTTATTTACTATAAGGAAAAGACTTTTGTCCAGGTAGTGTAGAAGAGCTGGGCAGAGTGCAGGGGTCACTGTGATGAACAAAAGGCACACATCAGAGAGACAGCTGCAAAGTCAGAAGAGAAGTGGATGCTGGGCAAAACTAACAGGTCCACAGGAGACTAACAGGTCCACATAAGTGACTCTGGCACCCCCGGGGCCTGGCAGCCAGGAGGCAGGAGCAGAAGGTGTCTCTGGGAGTAGGGAGGGAATGGGTCCCCACTGACGGCGGCGAAAGGCTGGTCGGCCCCTCTAGGAGGTGGTGAGCTGCTGGAATCATTGTCCAGGGGCTGTGACCAGCTCAGATACCACCTGGGGGAGATGAGATAGAGCTAGCTCTCTGGAGGCTGCAGTCTGTCTGTCGGTGGGAGTCGGCGGATGGTGACGGCAGCCGCAGCGCAGGTCTCTGGGCACATCCATGCAGGCCTGGCAGGGAGAGGCTGGCAGCGGCCGGGCCGTGGGGGTCTGTCCAGTGTGCCACGGGAGCCCAGCGCGCGGCTGGAGCCCAGGACAGAGTCCAAGTGTGCACGGGAGGGAGGGGCCGGGCTGGCGGGGGTGGGCGGCGGCGCGCTCCAGAGCGAGGCCCAGCGGCAGCGGCAGGAACGGAAGAGCGCTATTCCTGGAACAAAGGCAAGCACTACGCGGGAGGGGACAGGAGCTCGGGGGAGACCACAGCGACCGGAACGTCGGGGAGGGGGAGGCGCGGCGGGAGGACGCCCGTGGCGATGGGGGCCGCAGCCACTGGCATGGGGACCCTCCCCCGAGAGCACCTGTCCCCAGGCCCGAGGGTCTCGCGGCCTAGAAGTCCTCGTCCTCCACCCATCCAAAGACCCGCTTCATCTCGGCCAGGAAGCCCCGGTAATCATTGAGCAGGGGGCTCTCCTTCCTGATGTAGGGGATCACCCACTGCAGGGCAGGCCCGGTGAGGCGGGTGATGAGGAACGTCACCTTCAGGGCATCGCTGGAGAACAGGGTCTCGTCCACCAACATGTAGGCGCCGGTCTGCACGATGAACTCCGGGAGCCGATCGGTATCGCCGTCAAACGTCTCGGGGAAGGGAATCGGGTTCCTCCACCGACGCGTGCGGGGCCTGATGGGCAGGGCCAGGAGGGCCTTAATCAGCTGCACTCGGCCGTCCATCGCACCGCTCTGGCTCTGGCTCGTCTGGGCTGGGCGGGGCTGGGCGGGGGTGGGCGGGGCGGCGTGGAGGGAAGTGCGTGTGTGCACGGGCGGGCGGGCCCTTGGCTGCGGTGGGCGGGGGCAGAGCGAGGTACATACTCTGCGCCTGCGCGGGCTCTGCCCACAAGGAGGGCCTGAGGGATGGGGGTGGGAGAGGGGGAGAGGAGTGGAGCTCTGCCCTTTCACTCCTTCAGCCCCTCAGCCCCGATATCCTCTGCTGAACTTGGGCTCTGGGTGCCACTTAAGTGAGGTCCTGTGAGCACATTTTCCTGCTGATGGATGAATCGCTCAGCCAGAGAAGTATTGCACTGCTGGTGAAAGATGTGGTGGCCTTGCACCGAAATGGAAAAGCCCCAAATGTTAGCCAGCATTATCCAGAGCAGGATATTGAAATAATGCACCATGACTGATTAGTGTAAACAGGGTTAAATGATAGGAAATCTCTTAAAGTGCTATATGAAGAGGCCACAAGAGAATCGCCAACCAAGGGTCCTTAGAACCAAGTCAACACCAACAGGAATCCCCAGTTTGGGGTGCACTGAAGAAGGACACTTTATTTGGCGCAAACAGCTCAACTGTGACATAGCCCGGCTGGCTGTGACAACACCAGGGCTGTGGAACAGCTCAGTAATGTTACAGCTCAATTGTGAAGCAGCACAGCACGACTGTGAGGAGTCCCCGAGGGGAGGGTCCTCTCCTGCTAGACAGCTGTGCTCTGTCCTGCCCTGCCCTGCTCTTCTCTGCGCCACCTGCTCCTTTCCATCTTCTACGTTTCATCTTTGGAGGTTCACCTCCAGCCAAGGAAACACCAAGTGTTCAGTCAAAAGTGAAAGTGCTCCCTCGGAGGCAGCGCGCAGCAGACTTACATAGACAGAAGTCCCCAACCTTCGGTCCCAATTAGTCTGTACTCACGCAAATGAAGACTCCAAATCCTCACAATTTGATAGGTCCAAAAAAGCACTGTCCTGATTGGTCCAAATGGAGCCACTCTGATTGGTTGGTGAACATGCTGATGGGGGATATGGCTGTGCGGCCCCATAAGTGGGGGGCACTCTCAGTCTTACTGGTGAAGTACAATTCCAGGAATTACTTTATAAGGGTTGGTTCAGATGGTTGGGGGTGGGGGTTGGGTGGGGTAGGGGTGAGGATGAGGGGGTAAGGTGAGGGTGGGACGATGGAGGGGGAGAACAGCGCGGGCTGCCAGTTCAGTGCAGGCTCTTCCCTGAAGTGCAGTTTGCGTGACAGATCCCTGTGAAGAAATGGCTGCTAGGCTCTGTTTTTGTTTTTCATTTGAGTCCAGCTGGCCACCAGGAGCCCCTCTTAGTAGGTATCTTCCTTCCTGGAGTGGACAGGAAATATAGGTGTAGAAAACAAAACACAAAAGTAAGAGTCGTTGGATGCTTTCCAACCATGACGTTATAATTTCTATACGTAAGAATAAAGAAACGGAACAACTAGGGAATTAACCAATTGAAGGAGGAGAATCTAACTATTAAAGGTTATATCTGAATTCATTTGTTGGCCAAGTGCAAAATTAATATAAATCCTCCACAAGCTTTTATAGAGGCAGAGAACAACCAGTTAAAATAGGTAATGGTGGTGGATCCCGGTCAGGGTGCCTGTCAGAGCCTGTCTCTCTATCTCCCCTCCTCTCACTTGGAAAAGAGGAAAAACAAATAGGTCATGGTGTTCAAGACTCAGTTCAGGAAAGCAATTAAAAGGAAATAATAGTGCCTCGGAATATATTTGGAAAACAGTAGAAGCCATTTAAAGAACATTTTTAAATGCTAAAGAAGACTCAAACAAACAGAAATGCATACACACGTGTGAGAGGAAGGCACAATATCTGAAAGATTTGCATCTTCCCTGTGTGAGGATGTAGAGGAGGTGTGGATGGAGGCGCTGCACCAGGAGGTGCACATGCTACCTCAGGAACTGGAGAAGCTGATGGAAAAGGCCCGGCAGGAGCTAGATGAACTACAGAGTCAGCTGCTGCCCCGTACCAATACGGTGACAGCAAATTTGCCTCCACGTCCTTGAGTTCTAACAGTGCCTGGTGCACCCATGACCTTATAAGTGTAAAATATCACTGGTGCACCTGGCTAACTCAGAATTATTCACACTTAAACAAAACATTCAAAGTATATGAAACAACAGTTTTCTGTCACTGGACATCAAGCAGCCAGGGTAGTGTTCCCTAAGAGTGAAAAAAAGAAAAATATAAAGACATGAGGTGACCCCTACGATTGGCTCAGCTCATTGTCAGGCGCAAACATTCAACCACCTTGCTTTGCGTGTGTGTGTGTGTGTGTGTGTGTGTGTGTGTGTGTGTGTTGGTTTGTTTATACAGTACTTACTGATCCAAAATAGAAAGTAAGATGTGAGTCTCCTGGGTCTCCCAAGGCTTTATCTTGGTTCTTGCCCTGCAGATCTTACCTTTCTTTTGAGGGTGTTTAACACCAACCCCCACCCACACACACAGCCCTGTAACGTATCTTTCTCCAGATCCAGGCTCTTCTATCCAGACTGGCACCTCTCATTGCCACTTAAAACCTCTCTGAGGGAGTTAGGGTGGCAGGGTGAAACAGGCCTAAGTACTGTACTCCCTGGCCTGTGGATGGGGACAGCTCAGGGAACCGGGGACAGACAGCTCAGGGAATCTCGAACAGCTGAGGGAAGACGCCACACGTTTGTCTGGGCAGCCAGTGGAGCCAGGCATCCAAGCCACATCTGAGTCGTGACAGAGATTCATTGCTGGATTCCCATCACAAGATTGGGAAGGCCATCTGTTGTCACCTGTGGCTGTGCCAGTGTAGAAATGGAGTCTGGTTAGTAATAATACCTTCTGCACATCTAACTTTTCAGCCCTTTACAAACTACTCAGTACCCAGAACAGCATTTCTGCGAATCTCTGGAGAGAGGGACACATACGGAGGTGACAGTATACTGGTTGGTGTGGAGTGAGCATCGCTGGGTGGGAATAGCCCATGGCCTAATGTTTTACAAACAGAGCTTAATAATAAGGATATAGGTAAAGTCCCAGCTGTTATGGGAGACCAGGGGAGGTTCTTTGAACTTTGCATACTGAGGAACCCCTCAGGCAGGGCATGTGATGTTGAAGCTTGGTTCCCTCTAAACTAGATGGCAGCAGCCCAAGATACCTGCAGCCCAAGATCTTTATGCAATCCCAGGGACAGACCCATGCCCGACCACCCAGCATGGCACACCTTCAGGCAGGACAGACTGTCACAGTCTTTCTCTCATTTCTCGTGGGGAGAGTTTCATGACCACAGTGATAAGCTAATTTGATGGATGTTTAAACCATGCTAAGTTGTACAGAGGGCATATAATTTAATTTCAGTAGAATCTTTATACAAAGAGTGGGAATGTACAGTAGTCTGCCCTTACTCATGGTTTCACTTTCTGACATTTCAGTTATCCCTGGCCACCTGCGGTCTGAACATGTTAAATGGGAAATTCCAGAAATGAGCAATTCATACGGTTTAAAGTATGTGCTGTTCCGCTGCACCCGTCCCAGGGTGTGAAGCTTCCCTTTGTCCAGCCTATCTACACCGTATAGGCTACACCTCACCGCCCCATTAGTCACTTAGTATCCATCTCAGTTATCAGATCAACCGTCAAGGTATCACGGTGCTTGTGTTTAAGCAACCTTAATTTTACTTAATAATGGCCCCAAAGTGCAAGATGGTGGCGATCTGGATATGCCAAAGAGAAGTTATAAAGTGTTATGTGCATATAGGGGAGGAAAAGAGTATATGTATGGTTCAGTAATATCCACGGTTTCAGGCATCTACTGGGGGGTCTTGGAACATAGGCCCCACAGATAAGAAAGGGAGGAGTCCTTCTGTATTGATACGTTTAAGGCACAATGTGACCGATAATCTTTAACTGACCTACCTCTCTGGATTCTGCCCTTACTAAGACTTTATAAGACCAGACAGTGTAGTACAATGAGAAACACTTTAGATTTAGGGACTAAGATTCTAATGCAGGCTTGATCAGAAATTAACTGCGTGCTCCCTGCTTTCAGTTTTGGTCCTCATGACTTCTGAAATGACGTTCTGCAGAACCATGCTGGTCATTCTATGTCTGCCTTACTTTAGCAGCAACAGAAGATGCCCAACCCCTATGTCCAGGTGTGTATTTGGGGCCTTCATGTAGTGGCCAAAAGGATCACTTCACATAGGAAGGTGTTAGACTATGTACTGCATTTCTTTTTTTTTTTTTTTTTTTTTTTTTTTTTCCTTTTTTTGAAGCTGGAAATGGGGAGAGACAGTCAGACAGACTCCCGCATGCGCCCGACCGGGATCCACCCCGCACGCCCATCAGGGGCGCTGCTCTGCCCACCAGGGGACGATGCTCTGCCCCTCCGGGGCGTCGCTCTGCCGCGACCAGAGCCACTCTAGCGCCTGGGGCAGAGGCCAAGGAGCCATCCCCAGCGCCCGGGCCATCTTTGCTCCAATGGAGCCTTGGCTGTGGGAGGGGAAGAGAGAGACAGAGAGGAAGGAGGGGGTGGGGGTGGAGAAGCAAATGGGCACTTCTCCTGTGTGCCCTGGCCGGGAATCGAACCCGGGTCCCCCACACGCCAGGCCGACGCTTTACCGCTGAGCCAACCGGCCAGGGCCTGTACTGCATTTCTTACCGGCACAAAGGAAGATGTTCAGTCCCAGCCTGGAGATCACTCAGCCTGCCACCAAGCCGCCTGACATCAATGTCGCAGATCAGAAGGCTCAGAGCTCCACCCTGGTACGTCCTCGGTGGCAGAACCACCAGCTTTCTTGACTCACACTTGTAGGTTTACATTGCAGATAGTAAAAATGTACAAGTGGGAGCTTCTCCAACAGGCAAACTTGATTACAAGACCACCGGTATTTTACAAAATCCAAGAAACCAAAGCAACAAACAAGTGCCACGGGACAGGAACAAGGATATCACAGGAGAGCTCAATAGCAGGTCTAAGTAAAAGTATCTAAAGAGATGACTTTAAAGAGACTTAGCAGGAAATTAATTCGTCTTGGGGTCTAGTTCGATACCTAAGAATTAACAGGACAGAGACTATGGTTGGCTCAACTAAGGTGAGGCAACAAGTATCAAACCAAATAGCTATGGCAGGAAACTCAGTCACAGAGCCAAGAAGGGTTTGGGCGCATTGGGACATTCTCAGAGAAATGGTGCCGGCTGGACAAACCAATCAGCCTGTGACTACTGTCTTTACCCTGTAGGCTACACACATAGGACGTATACATTTTGATATCTTTCTGTATATAATATTCCGAGATCCTTTATGTAAGTACAAATGAACACATTGTAAACAAGGAAAACAACCGAAAGACAAAGACATACCCAAAGTCACTGTCCTGCAAAGGCAAATCGGGTCAAATCCATCCAAAGCTGATGTTTTAGTAGGCTTTCTTTCTTTTAGTTGGCATGCAAAGGGTGAGTTTTATTTCTATAGAATTATTTTTTAGTTGCATTTCAGAGTGGTTTTCTCAAATAAATGTTTCTTTGGTTACTTTTGGCATCATTCCAGAGAATTTAAACGGCTAGTTTTGAAATAATTTTCAGCAGTTTCACCCTGGAGTGGGTCTGTAGAGCTCCTCTCATTGCCATGTCAGAAGTAGCCCTGTGACTTACCCATTTTGGTTCTGTCTTTACAAAGATTGTATAAAACCAGGCTCTGTGATGTCATGAGAAACTTAAGAATTAGGGGACCAAGTTTCTGGTATCAGTTTAAACAGGATCTAGCTTTGTGCCCACTGTTTCCAGTTCTGGTCCTCTGACTTCTTATATGTTCTTTTGTAGGACCATGCCAGCTACCCCGCCTTAGCAGGGTCAGAAGATTTCCCTGCACACTCCTACAACCCTCAAATATGTATCTGTGGCCTTCATGTAGTGGCCAAAGTGTCACTTCTCATAGGGAGCTACTTATTTACCTGTTCCCTTTATTTCCTTAACAGAAGGTTAAACCTCAGGCATCACCAGTTGGCCAAGGCATCTTGGGGGAGCTGGTATCTCACGTTGGGGCTGGGACATCCAGTGTCCAAGTGTCAGGGCCTAGTAGTGAGAAGGTGAAAAGAGCATGGGCTCTCTCTAACATACTAGGACACATCTGGAAATAGCTCATCTTGTGGCTTGCCATAGGCCAGGGGTCCCCAAACTACGCCCGCGGGCTGCATGCGGCCCCCTGAGGCCATTTAGCCAGCCCCCGCCGCACTTCTGGAAGGGGCACCTCTTTCACTGGTGGTCAGTGAGAAGAGCATAGTTCCCATTGAAATACTGGTCAGTTTGTTGATTTAAATTTACTTGTTCTTTATTTTAAATATTGTATTTGTTCCCGTTTTGTGTTTTTACTTTAAAATAAGATATGTGCAGTGTGCATAGGGATTTGTTCATAGATTTTTTTTATAGTCTGGCCCTCCAGCGGTCTGAGGGACAGTGAATTGGCCCCCTGTGTAAAAAGTTTGGGGACCCCTGCCATAGGCTGCATACAGCAACCTGATATGAAGTGCCACACCCTCACACAGGGCATCTATTAGGCAAATAAGTTGGTGACATCTGTATTTTGGGGGTTTGCTCACTTCTATTGTTAAAAATGGCTGCTGGCCACGTGATTGCATTGCCTAGGTGATATTGTTAATTACCTTCATGCTTGGGAAGGGGCTTAGTTATGCTAATGTCTGCTGGAGGCGGGGTTGTCCCATGAAGAGTGTTAAGAAGGAGGAGCTAGGAGGCCATTTTGGAGGAGACCACATTGTTGCAGAGGAGGCAGGCAGCCAAGATGGAGGCGTGCAGATGGGGAAAAAGAAGTGACTGAGGCTAGTGGGACCTTTGATTCTAGGAAAACCTGATGTGTTAGTAGCTTTGTGAGTGCTGAGGGAGTGGGTTTTGGAGCCCAATGTGTTTGTCTTTACACGCCTGCCAGGTGTGAGCTAGAATAAAAGGTAATGGCCCACCGTTTCTTGGCTCCATTGTTTCTCTACCGCCTATCCGAATCTAATGGGAACCTGCTCGAGCCAGGTGGCTGCTACCGCCGTGACTACTGAGCTTACAGCATCACTGCCTGGTACACTTCCTTGCTTCACAGCTGGAATCACCTGCAAAGATTTCTTCTCCTACAGGGCTGGATACCTTTCACATACCTAGAAACTCAAAAAATGATCCCTGCGTCAGCCACCCTAGCAACCCACTCCTGGCTTTGGGGATGTCTGAAGTATTTCACAAGCCAATAAAATGGGTGAATACAACAGATCTATGTGAGAGCTATTCACAAGGCTTTCTGCTCTTCCTTTCGAACACAATTTCCTACACATACTCATACAGGACACATGGGATTGCTTTAAAAATAATCCCCTAGCAGTAGGAAAGAGAAATCAAGCCCAATTGACTATGGGTTGATATTCAATGTAGATACATGATGGGACATGCAGTGGCTCTGCCTTATTTTCCCACTTCCATGTGTTTGAACATTTTCATAATGTTTGTAAATGCAGTCTGTCTTGGAGAGCAACTGCAAGTTCAGGTCCTCCTGAACATTAAGTGCTTTATTGAGCTTGTGATTCTCTGGACAGCAGTAAAACACAGCCTCTCAGTACACACTGTGCATTGGAAATTGGGGTCAGAGAAAAAGGGTCAGAGGCTCTGGAGATGTGACCTAATCCTAAACTTTGAAATTTATTGAAAGATGTTTGGGGCCTGACCTGTGGTGGCGCAGTGGATAAAGCGTCGACCTGGAAATGCTGAGGTCGCCGGCTCAAAACCCTGGGCTTGCCTGGTCAAGGCACATATGGGAGTTGATGTTTCCAGCTCCTCCCCACCTTCTCTCTCTGTCTCTCTCTCCTCTTTCTCTGTCTCTCTCTCCTCTCTCTCTCTCTCTCTCTCTCCCTTTCTCTCTCCTCTCTAAAATGAATAAATAAAAATTAAAAAAAAATTTTTTTTTTAAAAAGAAAGATGTTTGGGAGGTGAGTGTCCTGACCATATTTATGTTTTCCAGAGATCATATTATCCCAATGAGGAGGATGAATTTGGCATTGGTGGGGGGTGGGGATAAAAGCCTGGGAAGAGGTAGACCAGTGACAGGAATATTGTAGAGAGTTTAGGGGGAAATAATTTGTATTTAAACCAAGGCAAGGCTGGTAGGTATGGAAAGTGGGGGATGGATTCCAGACACCACAGGGAGTGGAATCTCACGAACTAGTATGTTGGGGAGAAGGTCACAACTGTCTCAGAATGACTCCTGATTTTGGGAGGGTGGGGGATGGTGGTGACACCACCCAAGGTAGAAAACCAAGGAAGAAATGAAAGGTATTTTGGTTTTTTAAGAAAAAGCAAGTTCAACTTGGAACATTTCAAGTTTGAACATTTGGGAGTGCCATCAGCAGTTAGAGCAGAGGTCGGGAACCTTTTTGGCTGAGAGAGCCATGAACGCCACATATTTTAAAATGTAATTCCATGAGAGCCATACAATGACCCATGTATGTTACGCATTATCCAATAAAAATTTGGTGTTGTCCCAGAGGACAGCTGTAATTGGCTCCAGCCACCCACAACCATGAACATGAGCGGTGGGAAATGAATGGATTGTAATACATGAAAATGTTTTATATTTTTAACATTATTATTTCTTTTTAATTAAAGCTTTGTCTGCGAGCCAGATGCAGCCATCAAAAGAGCCACATCTGGCTTGCAAGTCATAGGTTCCTGACCCCTGAGTTAGAGTGATGATCGAAGCCTGCTTGGTTACCATGTCGGAGGGCTGGCCCTTGGCATCTAACGTTAGAAAACAAACAAACAAGACACCCTCATTTTTGCAAGAGCCAAGACTTGCAGCAAACCCACCAGAGGCTAAGCTTCAGACCAGAGTACCAATCCACTTTCGTGACTGAGAACTACAGTGGTCAGGATCAACCACCAACATGATGAACTAGGAAGAAGAAGGTGTTCTTAAGAGAAAGACATCCCAGCCAGGTGCATTTGAAGTGGGTTGTGCGGTGAAAAGACCCCAGGAGCCCCAGGTGAGTCACAATAGCTTGAAGTTACCTGAGGGTTCTGGGAGGGGGCATGCAGCGGACTTTGCAGTTTTAATCCTTCCATGGCCTGAGCGGCTGAGCATATCCCTGTGCTCCTGGAAAGACGCAAGTGATAGAGAAGCACAGAGAGGGTTGGGTGGCGGCACAGGAAGGAACCGAGTGAGGGCAGGAATGTGGCCTGGCTCTTGTCCTTCAGTAGTCTTCCCGGAGGACTCGCCTGGAGAGTCAGCACCAAGAGGCTTGCCCTGTGGTTCCAGGAGGCCAGAGGTCCGGACATATTAGGACTCTGAATGTTTCCAGAAAAGCTGGGAGCCAGCAGAGGAAGGCTGCGTGCTTCAGGGAGGCCCGCTGCAGATTGAAGCTGTAGCACAATGATCACAGTCATCCAGTGGCTGTCTTTTCCAAATCGTGGGAGGTGTTGACAGATAGACTTTCCTCTGTTTTATGATTACTTTTCTTCCCCCTGTGTATCTCTGCTACCTGATCTGTGCAGCTGAGTGCGAGCAGATGAGAAATAGATGGACAAGGCTCAGAGAAGGTGGAAGGAATGAGTTGTTTCTGTGGCCGCTGCTCCAGGGTGGTGCCCTTGTGCGGGTGGCCACAGCAGCTGCCAGCTATGGAGCTCTCTTCTTGTGCGCCAGGCACTTCCACCGGCTGGCGTTTGATCCCCATGACAGCCTGCAAGGTGGTGTAGCACGTGCTCATTTTACTGGCCAGGAAGCTGGGGCTCAGAGAGGCCCAGTGGAGCTACCACAGTCCCTGGTAAGTGGTGGAGCAGCTGTATCTAACGGCAAAGTTTGTGCATCTGACACTGACACAGTGCTGCCTTTGGATGTCCCTGAGACTGAACAGCTCGTGTGATGAATAAGGCTAACGGCCAACAAAGCCCGGTCCTCCTTTACTGCCCGCCTCCACGTGCCAGGCACCAGGCTCAGTGTTTACTGAGTGACCTGCAGTATTTCACCGATTCCTGACGGAACCTCTCAGTTACTAACCATTGTGCTGGTGAAGAAAGTGAAGTTCAGAGAGTGTGAGGAACCTGGCCAACGTCTCCCTGCTCTGGATCCGAAGAAACAGGGTTCAACCTCAGCTGTTTTCCCCTCCCAAGCCTGCTCAAACCACACTGCGCCACACTTAAAGATGAGCCCAACCATCTCCCAGTATGACTGGTGACTTACGGAGGGGCCCAGCTCCCCGGCTGTGTCTGTGAATCACAGCTGTAGCATGCACAGAAACCAGCACATAATCAGTTCAGGGGTTCTTATTTGCTCAAGAGCTTGCCGCACATAGAACTTTTGAAAGCCTGTATCTCTCATACTCGTGGTTTATTCAGTAACAGAAAGCTGACTGTCTAGGTTGGGTGAAATGCTTCTTCCTCCAGCCCGAGTCCGGCCTGCGCTAGTGCAGCGGCGTCATCTACTGGCTGTTCCCTTGAACTACATCGGAAGCCCTAGGTGGGTGTTGCTAAGGCTACAGCTGAGAGCCACAGCCACCTGTGCACAGCAGGTGCTGGTAAGGGGAAGAGGAGAAAGGAAGGAGGATCCTGACGCACAGGAAGGGAGTGGGGGAAGTGGAGTCAGCGTGAGGATGAAGAGCCTCTGCTGTAGCAATTCCACTGTGATTCTTAGCGCGCTACGGTCTGACTTTTTATTATTAAACTTGACACTGGGTAAAACGTGGCCCTGCAGGGGCCTCAAACTGCAGTAACTCACCAGGGGCATGTATATGGAGACTTGCTGTCATGGTGAAGTCATGGAAAATGTGAAACGAGAAACAGAAGATGAATGAGTCTGTTGGTCTGAAATCAATGACTGGAACTGTGGCGTGGCTCCCTGGGGCCTGCTTTAGTGTGTCTGTGGGGCACACAGAGAAACAGGTGCATAGGGTCGCCCTGACACACTCACATCCCCATAGCCGGTGAGCTGTGGAGCTGGATGGAACTCCCAGGCCTGCACTCTGCCCTCGGCACTCCTGGAGGCAGAAACCCGCCACAGAGGGAAGTAGGAAGCAGAGCATGGAAAACACTACTCAGGGTCTGTGTCAAGATTTTGCATCATGTTCGCATAGGAGTGCTCAGATCTGCTCTAGGCTTCACCGGGAAAGTGCTTTATGAAAGAACTCCTGCCAAAAATTGCACTGAAAACACTTGAGGAATTTCATTGAAATTACCATCCTGTGTATCAGCTGCACCCACTGGCATTTTTGTCACATTTGCCCTGACTTTATTTTTTCTTTTCTTTTCTATTTTCTTTTCTTTTCTTTTCTCTTTTCTTTTCCTTTCTTTCCTTCCTTCCTTCCTTCCTTCCTTCCTTCTTTTCCTTCCTCCTTCCTCTCTCTGTTCCATCCTTTCTTTCCTTCCTTCCTTTCTTCCTTCCTCTGTTTGTACCTCCTCCTTCCTTCCCTCCTTCCCTCTTTTCTTTCCTTCTTTCCTTCCTCCTCCCTCCCTCTTTCCTTTCCTTCCTTCCTTCCTTCCTTCCTTCCTTCCTTCCTTCCTTCCTTCCTCCTTCCCTCCCTCCCTCCCTCCTTTTTCCTTTCCTACCTTTCTCCTCCCTCCCTCTTTTCTTCTTTCCTACCTTTCTTCCTCCCTCCCTCCTTTCCTTCCTCCCTTCCTTCCTTCCTTCTTTCCTACCTTCCTCCTTCCTCTCTGTTCCATCCTTTCTTTCCTTCTTTCCTTTCTTCCTTCCTCTGTTTGTACCTCCTTCTTCCTTCCCTCCTCGCCTGTTTTCCTTCCTTCTTTCCTTCCTCCTCCCTCCCTCTTTCCTTTCCTTCCTTCCTTCCTTCCTTCCTTCCTTCCTTCCTTCCTTCCTTCCTTCCTTCCTTCCTTCTTTCCTTCCTTCCTTCCTTCCTTCCTTCCTTCCTTCCTTCCTCCTTCCCTCCCTCCCTCCCTCCTTTCTCCTTTCCTACCTTTCTTCCCTCCCTCCCTCCTTTCCTTCCTCCCTTCCTTCCTTCCTTCCTACCTTCCTCCTTCCTCTCTCTGTTCCATCCTTTCTTTCCTTCTTTCCTTTCTTCCTTCCTCTGTTTGTATTCCTCCTTCCTTCCCTCCTTCCCTCTTTTCCTTCCTTCTTTCCTTCCTCCTCCCTCCCTCTTTCCCTTCCTTCCTTCCTTCCTTCCTTCCTTCCTTCCTTCCTTCCTTCCTTCCAATATAACATGATTCTAAAAGCCATCTTTGGGTGCCAGTCTCTGGTAAATGTGAAAGCCACCTCTGGCTCTACTGATTGAGGCCGTTTGGTTGTTCTGAGTTAACCCACACTTCAGATTATTTCCTGAGGTTTTGGGGGGACCACATTCATCCTGGATGAGTCCTCACACAATCTTCAAAACTGCTCTGCACTCATATGTCCTCTGCTGGATCTTCTAACTGGTCCACTGGGGGTCTGTGCCCAGGACACACCATGGGTCGGGCATGCAGAAGTGCTCAGGAAATCTATGTTACAAAGTGAAAAAACAAGGCTCCTTGCCTCCCCTGAGTCCCTGTGAGCGTCACCTTGAGCTCATTTTCAGGGTGTCCTGAAGGCCTTTCCTGGGAGCATGGAGCCCGACTAAGTTTTAATGAGCTTCCTGGGGCCTATGGCATGAATTGGTCTGTGGGGAAGCTAGCGGGAGGGCGAGGTTCATGGGAGAGATCCAGATTTCTGAGGAAGGGCATGTTGTGGGCGGCAGAGCAGTAGATGTTGCAGAGGGCCACTATGGTGGCCACAGAGGGAGGCCCTGTTGTGCTGGCTGCTGTAAGCAGACACTGTCTGGGCTTCCTGTTCCTGCCTGGGTGGGTGGGAAGGGCAGCCCCGGGCCAGAACGGGCCTCGATGGTGTTCTGGGGTAGTGGGTTCAGGGAAGAGGGAGCAGGCATTTAGATAAGAGCAACACTGATGTGCCCAGAAGCCCAAGATGTTCCGTGTGCATGAAGAAGACTCCAGGGTCAGAGCCGAGAGCCAAGTCCAAGCACAGCATGGACAAGCCTGCTGGGAGGGAGGCGACAAGTTCTCTCCTGCCCTTTTCCTACAGAGTGTTGTGGTCCCTGCTACTTCCCAGTAGGCGGGTGCTGGGAAAGCGGTGGACCAGTCCGAAGCGACCCAGCCATTCACTAGGGATCCCCCCCCCTCTCTCTCTGACCCAGCCTAGTGGGGAGAGACCGAGGCCTAGGACTGTTCTGGAAGTAATGGTATGGGGTGGGGCTACCCTTCTGAGCTTCTGATATCACGGAGCTGGGGCAGTGATTGTAAGGACAGGAGAAAAGTCCATCTGTGGAAGAGGCCCACTGGTGAAACAAAAGTCTACATCAGAAACTACTTTTAAAGCCAACAGTCCTGACCCAAAGCCAAAAGTCACCATCAGGAGAGTTTTGTGTCTATTTTAATGGGTTGGATGAAAGGTGTGTGTCTGACACTGGTGCTGAGAACAATCCAGGTGCCCAGATGAATGTTTCCCTCTGGTCTCCAACTTCATATCGGATCAGAGATGAGTAATACATCTCTGCCTTCTACACATACTGTGAGTCTCTGTCAGAGCAGTACCTTGAAAGCATAGAATCATGGCTGGAAGCCTCCACTTCATCCCGCTGATCTCATCTCCGAGCCGGAGAGGATTTCTGTCCACTCTGCTCTTGGCCTGACAGTAGACTATGAAATGCTGCCTTGCACTCCTCTCTATAGTCGATATTAGAAACCGCCCTCTGCTCTGTTCTTGAATATTCAGTCGGCTGTCCTGCCGCCCTCGCGGCTTTTGGGTCACATGTTATGTGATGGACGCTTCCCGCCTGTCTTGTTGTCTGTGACTCTCCTTTTGCTCTCAGTCCCCTCGTGTCCACGGGCCTCCTTGTCTCTGCTCTTACAGCAGCCGTGGGTCCTGCCAGGGCTTCTGCGGGGCTCATCACTCTGAAGTCAGTCTGCTGTCTCCTGCTTATGGAGCTGCGGTGGGATGGAGGGCCTGGGGAGCCACCGTGTATCCCTGCATCAGTCACCCTTCCCCTCCTCACTGAGCAGAAGCTCACTGGCTCCACTGTCACAGCACAACATGAGCTCAGGTAGCTCTGGGAGACACCCCTCTGTCTCCTGAGCTTACGTACGCTCCTCTGCGAGGCTGGCCCCAGCCTCCCAGTGTATGACCTGTCTGCTCAGCTGGGCTTCCCCAAGGGTTAAGTTAGACACCACTCTACTTTCTTCCTTTCGTTCCTCTGGTTGCTTGGGTGGCCTCACCTTTCCTTTTGCTAATGCCTGAAACTAAATAGATGGGTCACTTAATACAGAACTGTTGTGAGCACACAGCTTTTCTTCCCACCACCCACTCTTCGGGGAGCTCTCCCCAGCCGAGGACACTGACCTCTCCACACAGACACAAGGCACTTATACTGCTGCAATTCGCCTGCTTTTCCAACGGGGTACTCTCTGGGGAAGCTGGGGGCACGAAGTGCCGCCTCCTCTTGCAGTGTTAGCCTGGTAAAGTCGCCGTAGCTGGTTTCTGTTAGCCAAGGTTTCTGATGGTGGGGTGGACACAGACTGCTTTCCAAGGGGCTGTAACTGAGTACGAGCAGACAGGGAAAGGCTGTATCCCACCCTCCCCTGCATACATCACAGAGGAAGTTTGTCATTGGTTGGAATGTCTCCGTATAAGATCATGTCTTCTGTGAATCCGGAGAGTTTTAATTCTCTTTCCAATCAGGATGGTTGGATTTGGGTGGGGTGGGACGTTTATTTCACTGGCTAGAACCTCCCGCACAATTCTCAGTAGAATAGGCAAAAGTGGACATCTTTCATTCTTTCAGATATTAAGGAAAACATTCATCCTTTCACCACTAAGTACACTACTAGGCGCACTGAGTTTACGCAGACACTCTCGGGTCGAGGACATTCCCTTCTATTCAAAATGTGTAGAAAATTTTTTATCACAGGTTGGCGTTGGATTTTGTCAGTTCCTTTTTTTGGGGGGGGGGGGAAGGGCATCTATTGCAGTGCTCATCCCTCCAGCCCACCTTGTACTCTTAATATGGTGTACAACATTGGATTGTCAGATGTTAAACCAATTTTGCATTCCTGGAATAAATCCCACTTGGTCACGGGATGTAACTCTAGGGTGTTTGTACCAGGTCTTGCCTGGTTCCCTACTTTGCACTCAGAAGATGTCACCCAGGAGGCAGAAGAAACAGAATCCCAGTGTTGGTGGTGTGGACCCGCCAGACTCTTCTAGGGCTGCAGCCGTCTCAAAAAGCTGCACCTTTATACAAGGCTTCCATCCTTCCAGCGACCTCACAGGGGAGCCCCTCTCTCCCCTGAAGTCCATCCAGGGCCCAGACCTCAGACCACTTCCCTATGGCCACCATATTTGTGCCTTCACTAATGATGAGCAGAGCCAAGACAGCCCATTCCACTGACCTCTAGTGGCAGCAGGTGTCCCGCCCACCTGCTGCACCCCCATTGACCAGAACTTGGTGGGGACAGCTTCTGGGATGGAAGCAGGTCCCTGCGGGGCCGGTGGGGTGGAGTACGGTGGGGTGGGGTGACTCAGAGGCTGAGTTACCAAAGCAGGAGCAGGGGACCCTGAGAGACCTCTGTCACTGCAGGGTGTCAGTGAAGCAGCGGCTGAGACAGAGGCCCTGTGCTTTGTCTCACTTGGCAAGTGCCCAGGCCATGGCCAGGCTTCTGACCAGGGCTGTGGCCTTCTTCTGCAGGGTGGCAGATTCCACGGAGGGACCGTACCTGAGGCAGCCCAAGACCCAACAGGTACCCTCTCAGCTCCTGTATCTCCCATGTAATCACCCTCCCCAGAAGGGCTTCCCCACCCTTGGTCCTGTTGGAGGGGGACTGGGGAACGCTCCAACTCTTGTGTATGGACGGATCCCCAAGTGCTGAGGTCTAGTGTCCCCCAGAGCTGGACCTGCGTCCACCCAAGTGCCACAGACCGGCATCCACCCAAGTGCCACACACTCCTGCATAGCCAGCGTGGCACAGGTGTGCAGAGAAGGCCTGTGGGGGCTCTTGACTCCCCTGCATTTCCCCAGAAGTTCGTGCAGCGGATTCCTTTCTGTATTTCCAGTAGAGAGTGCCGCCCTGATTAGAGGGTGCGTTTGGTTTCGCTTCACAAACGTGCGTGTATTTGCAGCCAAAAGGACAGTCTTATATCTGTCACCCCTAAAGGGGCAGGGACTGCATTTATTGTTTGATTCTATTGGAATGATCATGCGGATTATTCTCTTTGCATTAGTCTTCTATCGCTCTCTTAACTAATTTACAACATGGCTTGTTTGTTTGTTTGTTTGTTTTCAATCATCTTCCAGTTCTGTAGGCCAGAAGTTGGGTATGGGTTTTCCCAAACCGGAATCGTGGTATTGGCAGGCTCAGTTCCTTTCCGGAGTTTCTACGGGATAATCCCTTTCCTGTTCTATTGGGCTCTTGGCAGAATTCAGTTATTTGTGGTTTCAGGACCCAAGTCCCATTTCCTGGCTGGCTGTACACTGCGGGCCATTCCCAGCTCTTAGAGGCCACCGCATTTCTTGGCTCCTGACCTCTTCCTCCATCTTCAAAGTCAACACTGGTGGCTTGAGTCTTTCCCACATGGCATTTCTCTAACCAACTCTTCTGCCTCTCTTTCACTTTTAATAGTTTATGTGATTAGGTTATCTGGGGTCTCCTCTCCATTTTAAGGTCAAGTGATTAGAAACCACATAGTGTCACCTGCAACTTTAATTCCCTGTAGCACTATAGACTCAGATTCTGGGAATTAGGGCACAGGCAGCTTTGAGGGAATATATTCTGGGTACTACACTCTCCTTGTTTGTTAGTATGTATCGCAGGTTGCAGGAATTATTTCTAGTTGATGAAATGTTTTTTTCCTAGGTTAAACTTCATTTAATTGTACTGTGATATCTTTCAATACACTGCTAGATCTGGCAAAGGGATACATAATTTGTGGCATATATATACAATGGCATTGTACAGTGCTTTAAATTAAACTACTTGTTCTCCATGAAATAGGGATGACTGCTACATATAATACATTCAGGATAAGTGGTGTGTCACAAAACAGTATGTATTTTGATGATTCTGTTTCATTTTAATATCAAGACTAGGCAGAACCATAAGTTTTAGCATAGTGGTGATACATTTAAAAATAATGGTTATTGGACATCAGAGTAATGGCATTTTGAGAGATCTACTGATCTTTTCTGTTGAAATTTCAACAAATGGAACTGTTGCAGTGCAGCAGAAGAACCACAGCTGGAATCACAGGCGTGCTTAAAAGATCTGCTAACCAAATAGACTAAAGGTCGAATGGGTTGAAATGGGGTCAGAAGATAAAACGCATTTCCAGCTGTCTCCGGAGTGACTGTTGTTTTTTTTCTCTGTCAGACTAAGGAGAGGAGGGAAGCTTGGGTTCTCTAGGTTTTTCTCAGGGGTACAGAAAGGGAAACCCAGAGTGACTGGGTTTCCTTCTGCTGGGAGGAGTGATGAGATACAAGAGGAAGAGAGGAGATACTACACCAAAATTGTGGCAGAGCACTAGGTCATGCTCAGTGTTCACACAGTGTGCCCAAAGCCTGCACTTGACAAAGACAAAGAAAATTTTTATTAAAAATTTTTTTTTGACTGAAGATGGCAGCGGAGTAAGCAGACACACAGCTGCCCAACTCTCACCACCAAACTGGAATGCAAATCAATTTAGAAAAAATCAGCATGAAAAACCAACCCTGGACTACAAGAACAGCTCTCAAAAACCAAGGAGCAAAGAAGAAGCCACAACAAACCTGGTAGAGAGCACCTGAACCTCCCCTGCTTACAGGAATGGAGGGGAGGTGAGGGTGCGAGCCCAGAGGGGCTCTCATTCTAGGGAAAAGAGCAGAAAATACTGCTCACAGTCACTTGCCTGGTGACCAGGGAGTGAGGGGTGTTGAAAGGACCAGCTTATCTCCCAAGTGGAAAGGAGAGAGAGGGAGAGATGGTAAGAGGGAAAGGAATGCAGGAGACTACCTAAAAAGCTGACTCATTTGTGCTGGAGTTGGCCATAGCTGGGGGAGGAACTGATCCTTTCACAAAACAGAAGACTGAATTGCTTCCAGATCACAGATCTCCAGACATCTCTCCAGCTCCAATCAGCGAAACAAGACACAGCTGAAAACAAGAAGTGGGGAAGAGGGGCAGTAACTCAGGTCTCCATGGAGATCTGAGATATACCTCCCTCTACTGAAGCTGAGAAAACACCCTGACCCCAGAGAGATTAGTTGGTGGAAGAGGTATTCAGAGTCTCAGGTTACACCCATCCCATTCCTGGATACAGTTTCAAGGAAGCCCCCTGCTGAGATTAGTAAACAAGACTATCACCTGTTAAGAAAACAAACAAATCAAGACTTCAAGATTTCAAAGCAGCCCAAATCTGAAAGTGGATTACAAATAATAACTGATACCAACCCAAGAAGACCTAGAAATAACACAACTGAAAACTCTAGGCAGACAACACCAAGCCTAGACTCAACCAACTCTACAAACAGAACACCCAAACACAGATAATGAGAAGACAAAGAAGTGCAATCCAAATGAAACCAGAAGAGAAACCTTCAGGAGATGAACTGAGTGATATGGAAATAATTAAACTTCCTGATGCAGAGTTCAAAATAATGATTGTAAGGATGCTTAGGGATTTTAGAACAACAATGGATGGTCATTATGAACACCTAAATAAAGAAATAGCAAGTATAAAAAAGGATATTGAAATATTAAAAAAGAATTAGTTGGAAATGACAAATACAATATCAGACATGAAGACCACAATGGACGGAATTAAAAACAGGATAGATAGAGCTGAGGATCGAATCAGCGAGTTAGAGGACAACTTCAATGAAGGCGTGAAAGCAGAGAAGAAAAAAGAAAAGAGACTCAAAAAGTCTGAGGAAACTCTTAGAGAGCTCTGTGACAACATGAAGAGAAATAACATCTGCATCATAGGGGTTCCTGAAGAAGAAGAGAAAGAACAAGGGATAGAGACTTTGTTCAATCATATCATAGCTGAAAACTTCCCTAAATTAATACAGGAAAAACTCTCACAAGTTCAAGAAGCACAGAGAAAGCCATTGAAGAGAAACCCAAAGAAACCTACACCAAGACACATCATAATTAAAACACCAAAGCTAAGTGATAAAGAGAAAATATTAAAAGCTGCTAGAGAAAAAAAAGTTATCACCTACAAAGGAGCCCCGATAAGGATGACATCCAACTTCTCAACAGAAACACTTGAGGCCAGAAGGGAATGGCAAGAAATATTCAAAGTAATGCAGAACAAGAGCCTACAACCAAGATTTCTTTATCCAGCAAGGCTATCATTCAAAATTGAAGGAGAAATAAAAAGCTTCCCAGACAAAAAACAACTCAAGGAATTCATCACAACCAAACCAATGCTGCAGGAAATGTTAAGGGGCCTGTTGTAAACAGATCAAAGTGGGAAAAGAATATAGCAAAAAAGGAATACAGCTTTACAGAATAAAATGGCAATAAACAACTACATATCAATAATAACCTTAAATGTAAATGAATTAAATGATCCAAACAAAAGACATAGGGTAGCTGCATGGATAAGAAAACAGGACCTGTACATATGCTGTCTACAAGAGACAGACCTTAAAACAAAAGATACACATAGATTGAAGGTAAAAGGATGGAAAAAACATTTCATGCAAATGGAAATTAAAAAAAGCTGGGGTAGCAATACTTATATCAGACAAAATGAACTTTAAAACAAAGGATATAGGAAGAGATAAAGAAGGCCAGTACATAATGATAAAGGGAGTAATCCAACAGGAAGATATAACTATTATAAATATCTATGCACCTAATATAAAAGCACCTAAATATATAAAGCAGACTTTGATGGATTTAAAGGGCGAGATCAATAGCAATACTATAATAGTAGAGGATTTCAATACTCCACTAACATCACTAGATAGATCCTGAAGAAAGAAAATTAACAAAGAAACAGCAGACTTAAAGGACACACTAGATCAACTCGATTTAATAGATATCTTCAGAACCTTTCACCCTAAAGCAACAGAATATACATTCTTTTCAAGTGCTCATGGTATATTCTCTAGGATAGACCACATGTTAGGGCACAAAAGCTGCCTCAACAAATTTAAGAAGATTGAAATCATATCAAGCACTTTCTCCGATCACAATGTCATGAAAATAGAAATGAATCACAACAGGAAAGCTCAAAAATTCTCAAACACATGGAAACAAAATAGCAGATTGTTAAATAACGAATGGATTAAGAATGAGATCAAAGAAGAAATAAAAAAATTCCTAGAAATGAATGACAATGAGCATACATCAACTCAAAATTTATGGGACACAGTGAAAGCAGTACTGAGAGGGAAGTTCATAGCACTACAGGCACACTTTAAGAAACTAGAAAAAGCTTAAATAAACAACTTAACCCTGCATCTAAAAGAACTAGAAAAAGAACAGCAAGTAAAGCCCAGAGCTAGTAGAAGGAAGGAAATAATAAAGATCAGAGCAGAAATAAATGACATAGAGGCTAAAGAAACAATATAGAGGATCAATGAAACTAGGATCTGGTTCTTTGAAAAGGTAAACAAGATTGATGGACCTCTAACTAGACTCACCAAGAAAAAGAGAGAGAGGACTCAAATAAATAAAATTAGAAATGAGAGTGGAGAAATAACAAAAGACACAACAGAAATACAAAATATTGTAAGAAAATACTATGAAGAACTGTATGCTAAAAAATTAGACAACCTATATAAAATGGACAAAGTCCTTGAAACATACAATCTTCCAAAAATCAATCTGGAAGAATCAGAAAACCTAAACAGACCAATTACACCAAATGAGATTGAAACAGTTATCAAAAAACTCCCAACAAAGAAAAGTCCGGGCTTGATGGCTTCACAAGTGAATTCTACCAAATATTCAAAGAAGAACTGACTCCTATCCTTCTCAAGCTATTTCAAAAAGTTCAGGATGAAGGAAGACTTCCAAACTCCTTTTATGAGGCGAACATAATCCTGATTCCAAAACCAGGCAAAGACAACACAAAAAAAGGAATTTATAGGCCAATATCTCTGATGAGTATAGATGCTAAAATCCTCAACAAAATATTAGCAAACCAGATCCAACAATATATGGAAAAAAATCATACACCATGATCAAGTGGGATTTATTCTGGGGAGGCAAGGCTGGTACAATATTCATAAATCAATCAATGTGATTCATCACATAAACAAAAAGAAGGAGAGAAACCACATGATAATTTCAATAGATGCAGAAAAAGCATTTGATAAAATCCAGCACCCATTCATGATCAAAACTCTCAGCAAAGTGGGAATACAGGGAACATATCTCAACATGATAAAAGCCATCTATGACAAACCCACAGCCAACATCATACTCAATGGGCAAAAATTAAAAGCAATTCCCCTAAGATGGGAAACAAGGCAGGGGTGCCCCCCTTCACCACTCTTATTTAACATAGTCCTGGAAGTCCTAGTGACAGCAATCAGACAAGAAAAGAAATAAAAGGCATTCAAGTTGGAAAAGAAGAAGTAAAACTATCATTATTTGCAGATGATATGATATTGTACATAGAAAATCCTAAAGTCTCAGTCAAAAAACTACTGGACCTGATAAATGAATTCAGCAAAGTGACAGGATATAAAATTAATACTCAGAAGTCAGAGGCATTTTTATACACCAACAATGAACAGTCAGAAAGAGAAATTAAGGAAACAATCCCCTTCCCTATTACAACCAAAAAAATAAAGTACCTAGGAGTAAATTTAACCAAGGAGACTAAAGACTTGTACTCAGAATATTATAAAGCATTGATAAAAGAAATCAAGGAAGATACAAACAAGTGGAAGCACATACCCTGCTCATGGTTAGGAAGAATAAACATCATTAAAATGTCTATATTATCCAAAGCAATCTATAAATTCAATGCAATACCAATTAAAATACCAATGACATACTTCAAAGATATAGATCACATATTCCAAAAATTTATATGGAACCAAAAAAGAACACAAATAGCCTCAGCAATCTTAAAAAAGAAGAATAAAGTGGGAGGTATCACACTTCCTGATATCAAGTTATACTACAATGCCATTGTACTCAAAACAGCCTGGTACTGGCATAAGAACAGGCATATAGATCAATGGAACAGAACAGAGAATCCAGAAATAAATCCACAGCTCTATGGACAACTGATATTTGACAAAGGAGATAAGGAAATACAATGGAGTAAAGACAGCCTCTTCAACAAATGGTGTTGGGAAAATTGGACAGCTACCTGCAAGAAAATGAAACTAGACCATCAACTTACACCATTCACAAAAATCAACTCAAAATGGATAAAAGACTTAAATGTAAGCCGTGAATCCATAACTATCTTAGAAGGAAACATAGGCAGTAAGCCCTTCGACATCTCTCGCAGCAATATATTTGCTAATTTATCTCCATGGGCAAGTGAAATAAAAGACAGGATAAACAAGTGGGACTATATCAAACTAAAAAGCTTTTGCACAGCTAAAGACAATAAGAACAGAATAAAAAGACAAACTACACAATGGGAGAACATATTTGACAATACGTCTGATAAGGAGTTAATAACCAAAATTTATAAAGAACTTGTAAAACTCAATACCAGGAAGACAAACAATCCAATCAAAAAATGGGAAAAAGAAATGAATAGACACTTCTCCAAAGAGGACATGCAGATGGACAATAGGCAGAAGAAAAAATGCTTAACATCACTAATGATTAGAGAAATGCGAATTAAAACCACAATGAGATATCACCTCACACCAGTCAGAATGGCGCTCATCAACAAAACAACACAGAATAAGTGCTGGTGAGGATGTGGAAAAAAGGGAATCCTCCTGCACTGCTGGAGCGAATGCAGACTGGTGCAGCCACTGCGGGAAACAGTATGGAGATTCCTCAAAAAATTGAAAATCGAACTGCCTTTTGACCCAGCTATCCCACTTTTAGTAATATACTCCAAGAACACCATAGAACTGCTCCAAAAGGAGAAATGCACCCCCATGTTTGTGGCAGCATTGTTCACAATAGCCAAGATATGGAAACAGCCCAAGTGTCCATCAGAGGATGAGTGGATTAAAAAGTTTTGGTACATATATACTATGGAATACTACTCAGCTATAAGAAATGATCGGATCATTTACAATAACATGGATGTACCTTGATAACATTATACGAGTGAAATAAGTAAATCAGGAAAAATTAAGAACTATATGAATTCATACAGAGATGGGACATAAAAATGAGACTCAGAGACATGAACAAGAATGTGATGGCAATAGGGGTGGGGGTGGGGGGAGGGGGGATGGAACGAGGAAGTAGAGAAGGGGTGCGGGAGGGGAGGGGCACAAAGAAAACCAGATAGAAGGTGACGGAAGACAATTTGACTTTGGGTGAGGGGTATACAGCATAATCAAATGTCAAAATAATCTGGAGATGTTTTCTCTCAACATATGTACCCTGATTTATCAATGTCACTGCATTAAATTTAATTAAAAAAATGATAAAAAAATTTAAATATTTTTTTAGTGAAAGCAGGAGAGAATGAGAGACAGACTCCCATATGTACCCCAATTGGGATCCATCTGGCAAGCTAACTAGGGGGCAATGTTCTGCCCATCTGGGGTCATTGATCCATTGCAACTGGAGCCATTTTTAGCACTTGAGGCAGAGGCTATGAAGCTATCCTCAGAGTCTAAGGCAAATTTGCTCAACTCAATTGAACCATGGCTGCAGGAGGGAAAGAGAGAGAGAGAGAAGGGGGTGGTTATAGAAGCAGGTGGGCACTTCTCCTGTGTGTGCTGACCAGGAATCGAATCCAGGACATTCACACACTGTGCCAACTCTCCACCACTGAGCCAACCAGCCAAGGCAATACTGAAAAAAATTGAGTATGTCCCCCAACCTCCCATTTCCCGCTTCGTTCACCTCATGGGTACAGATAGTGGCAGAGACAATCCCCACATCTAGCTCTCCAGAGCCACTCTCTCCCCTAAAGAACAGAGGTGCTACTTCTCTGGTCTCCTGGTCTGTTGAGAAGTGGGGAGGAACACCCGGAGGCCTGAGATAAACACTGCTAGATCCATAAAGCCATAAAGCTGAAACCATAAAACTGAAGACATAAAGCCCTCACAACATGCCCCACCCACCAACATGACTGTGGCCATCCCTACATCATTGCGACTGCAACATCTCCGTTTAGGACACCCAGGAATTTCACAGAGCTAAAACTTGTAACACAGTGACACCTACTGGAAGAAAAGAGTAACCTCTCAAAACCAAATTTTTTTTTTCTCTTTTCCATTCCTTACTTTTTTCCTCTTATTATTTCTTCTCTTTATCTCTTCTGAATTTAATTTTATTTAATTTTAAATTTTTTATTGTTATTTTTTTGTGAGTGTATTGTTCTTAAATGTTTTGTTTTTGATCTTTGTTTTCTGTTTTTTCTTTTTCATTTATAATTATTTTTAAATTTTTTTCATTTTTCAATTTCAAATCTATTATTTTTAGTTGTTTTTTGTTAGACTTCTTAACAATACCACTCTCAAATACCATCAAGGAAGAAAAAAATTAAATACCATGGCTACACAAGGCAGAGATGTAATTCAGAAAAAAAATGAAAAAATCTTCAGAAAAATGTCTTATTACACAGAAACGTTGGATTTAAATGATAAAGAATTCAAAATTGAAGTTCTAAAAATACTCAACAAGGTGTGAGAAAATACTAATAGGCAACTTAATGAGCTCAGCAGGAGATTGAAACTTTAAAACAGAGATGTAGAACTCTATACATGCATTGAAAAATAAGGTAGCAAGTTTAGCTAATAGAACAAGTCAGATAGAGGAAACAATCAGTAACACCGAAGATAGGCAACTAGAAATACTACAGAGAGACGAGGAGAGAGAGAATTATGAATTAAAAAAAATTGGGAGGGCTTATTCAAACAAATACTTAATGAGAATTAACCAAGCCGAAGGAAAGAGATACAGCTTAAAATCCAAGAAACAAACAGAACACTGAGTTACATCAACCCAAACGAACCTACACAAAGACACATCAAAATAAAATATTCAAAAATCAGTGACAAAGAAAGAATCCCCAATGCAGCTAGGGAAAAGAAGAACATCATGTATAAACAACAAAATGGTGGGATCTTGATAACATTATATGGAGTGAAATAAGTAAATCAGAAAAAAATAAGAACTACATGATTCCATACATTGGTGGGACATAAAAATGAAACTAAGAGACATGAACAAAAGTGTGGTGGTTACCAGGGGTGGGGGGAGGGAGGACATGGGGAGGGAAGGAGGGAGAGGGGAAGGGGGAGGGCGAGGGGCACAAAGAAAACTAGATAGAGGGTGATGAAGGACAATCTGACTCTGGGCGATGGGTATGCAACATAATTGAATGACAAGATAAACTGGACATGTTTTCTTTGAATATATGTACCCTGATTTATTAATGTCACCCCATTAACATTAATAAAAATTTATTTTAAAAAATAGTACTATATGGTTTCTAACAGAAAAAAAGAAAAAAAAGAAAAGCCCATTAGGTTATTATCACACTTCTCAACAGAAACTCTATAAGCCAGAAGAGAGTGGACCTAAACATTCAAAGTACTAAAAGAGAGGAATTATAAGCCAAGAATCCTATATCCATCAAAGTTACTTTTCAAATATGAAGGAGAAATAAAAACTATTACAGACATACAGAAGCTGAGAGAATTTATCACCAGGAAACATCCACTGCAGGAAATACTCAAAGGGGTATTCAACCAGAAGCAAAGAACAAATCAAGTCAAAACTACAAGTAAAAGCTCCAACAAGGTCACAATGAAAACAAGGATAATCTGTGACATCAATAACATAAAAGAAGAGATGATAAAGATCTGCAGTAATAAAGGAGAATGGAGTGCAGAAGCACTCATAAGACAAAGTAATCTTATACATATGAAAATTTTTCTCTAATAACCAAATAGTAACCACTCAGTAAAAAGCTACTATGGAAACACTAGTTTTAAAAAAGAATAAACTAGCAAAAGAAGTATAGAATATCACCAAACAAACAAACAAAAAAAGCTGACAGAAACACAAAAAAGAAGAGCTAAGTGAGACACAGATCTACCATAAAACAAAACATAAATGGCTATAGAAAAATCCCCAAGTATCAATAGTAACCCTAAATGTAAATGGACTGAACTCACAAATAAAGAGGCACAGAGTAGCAGATTGGACCAAAAAGAAAAATCCAACCATATGCTGCTTTCAAGAAACATGTCCAAACTGTAAGGACAAAAGTAGACTCAAAGTGAAAGGTTGGAAAGTGATTCTCCAAGCAAATAATACCGAAAGAAAAGCAGGTCTAGCTATACTCATATTTGATAATGCTGACTTGAAGACAACAAAGATGATCAGAGACAAAGATGGACATTTCATAATGATAAAGGGGACATTGTATCAAAAAGGCATAACACTTCTTAATGTATATGCACTGAACTATGGAGCACCAAAATATATAAAACATCTACTAACTAATCTAAAAATAGAAACAGAGAAAAGCATAATCATACTTGGAGACACAACAAACCACTGACAGATTTAAATATATCATCCAAAGAGAAATAAATAAAGAAATATAGGCTTCAAATGACATACTAAATCAAATGGTCATAATAGACATTTACAGGACATTTCATCCCAATTCATCAAATTATACATTCTTCTCCAATGTGCGTGGCACATTCTCAAGGATAGACCATATGTTGGGCCACAAAATTAACATCAAAAAATTCAGAAAGATTGAAATTATACAAAGCTGTAAACCAGACTAATGGCAGTCTGAGAGATACTCCTGATCTCTCCCTTTGAAATTTCAACAAATTGAACAACTATAATGCATCAAAATAACCCCAGCTGGGCTTGCAGGCACCCCTGAAAGATCCAGGCACCAAATGGACTAAAGGTGGGATGTGTGAAAAGGGGGGAGAAAGATAGAATACAATTGTGGTGGGCTTTGGAGAGGAGAAGAGACTGGGTGTTTTTTTTTTTTCTTCTTTCCTGTACTATGGGGAAGAGGGAAGCTTGGGCTCTCTCAATTTTGTCTGAGGGTTACAGAAAGGGAAATTCAGAGTGACTGAGTCTCCTTC
This sequence comes from Saccopteryx leptura, assembly GCF_036850995.1. Classification (NCBI taxonomy): domain Eukaryota; kingdom Metazoa; phylum Chordata; class Mammalia; order Chiroptera; family Emballonuridae; genus Saccopteryx; species Saccopteryx leptura. Next base: position 131,428,893 of record NC_089516.1, on the reverse strand, counting down.
TGCCAGGATGAGTGTTGAGACAGAGGGGCAGCGGGGAAATAAACCAAAGTGGCCAGAGTGTGGGGTCATGGCCATTGTTCTTGCAGACTGCCTGCATCTCGCATTCAGCAGAGACACAGAAAACTAAAGTGCAGCCCTCCATCCTCCCAGATTCTGCCTCCCTCACCTCACAGTATGGAGAGTGACAGAGATAAACCCCACAAGTAGCTCTCAAGAGCTGCTCTTTCCCCTGAAGAAGAGAGGTGCTCTATGTCCAGTCCCTGGGTCTTTTTTTTTTTTTTTTTTTTTTTTTTTTTTGTATTTTTCTGAAGTTGGAAATGGGGAGGCAGACAGACTCTCACATGCACCTGACCGGGATCCACCCAGCATGCCCACCAGGGGGCGATGCTCTGCCCATCTGGGGCATTGCTCTGTTGCAACCAGAGCCATTCTAGTGCCTGAGGCAAAGGCCACAGAGCCATCCTCAGCACCCGGGCCAACTTTGCTCCAATGGAGCCTTGGCTGCGGGAGGGGAAGAGAGAGACAGAGATGAAGGAGAGGAGGAGGGGTGAAGAAGCAGATGGGCACTTCTCTTGTGTGCCCTGGTCGGGAATCAAACCCAGGACTCCTGCATGCCAGGCCGACGCTCTACCACTGAGCCAACCGGCCAGGGCAGCCCTGGGTCTTTTGAGACAAGGAAAGAAGCACCTGGAAGCCTGAGATTGCCATTGTTATAGCTGTAAAGCAAGCTCTCACAACATGTATAACCCGCCAACGGAACTACAGCCATGCCTACATCATTGCCACAACATCTCAGTGGACAGCTCCAGAACTTCACAGAGCTAAAAGCTATAATACAGTGACACCTACTGGGAATCTCAAAACCGAAATTTATTCCCCCCCCCACTTTTTCCTTTTTTTTCTTGTTATTCCTTTTCCTCTTTTTCATTTTTGAATTTTATTTTTCTTTTAATTTTAATATTTTTATTAATTTTTGTGGGTGTTTTGCTTTTTATTTTTTCTTTGCTTTTGGTCTTTGTTCCTTTGGATTTTCTTCTTGACTTGTCATAATTTTATATTTTTATATTTTTAATTTTATTTCTTTTTTAATTTTTCAATTATTTTAGTTGCTGTTTTTTTTTTGTTAGAGTTTTTAACAATACCACTCTCAAATGCCATTAAGGAAGAAGAAATCAAATACCATGGCTACACAAGACAGAAGCCTATTTCAGAAAGAAAATTAAAAATCTCCAGAAAAAAATCTCAAACACATGGAAGCCTTGGAGTTAAATGATAGAGAATTCAAAATTAAAGCCCTGAAAATACTCAATGAGATGTGAGAAAATACAAATAGGCAATGTAATGAGCTGAGAAAACAAATTAGTGAACAAAAGGAATACCTCACCAAGGAGATTGAAACCTTAAATACAGATATTAAGAACTCAATGCGTGAACTGAAAACTGAGGTAGCAAGTTTAGCTAATAGAACAAGCCAGATAGAGGAATGAATCAGTGACATTGAAGACATGCAACTAAAGATGCTACAGAAAGAAGAAGAGACAGACTCATAAATTTAAAAAAAAATGAGAGAGCTCTACAAGAACTGTCTGAATCCATCAGAAAGAAAAATATAAAAATAATGGGTACATCAGAAGAAGAAAAGAGGGAGAAGAGAATGGAGAGCCTATTCAAACAAATAATTGATGAGAATTGCCTAAGGCTATGGAAAGAGTTAGAGCCTCAAATCCAAGAATGAAACAGAATGCCTAGTTGCCACCACTAAAATAGACCTACTACAAGGCACATTGTAATAAAATTGTCAAAAATCAATGACAAAAAAAAAATCCTCAAGTTACACAGGGAGAAGACCATAACATATAAAGGAAAGCCCATTAGGATAACATCAGACTTCTCAGCAGAAACTCTACAAGCCAGAAGACAGTGGATCCAAAAATTCTAAGTACTAAAAGAGAGGAATTACCAGCCCGGAATACTATATCCATTAAATTTATCCTGCAATAGGAAGGAGAAATAAAAAGTTTTACAGACATACAGAAGCTGAGGGAATTTGTCACCAGAAACATCCACTGCAGGAAATAACCAAGGGGTTATTCGACGAGACACAAAGAACAAAATAAGTCAAAACTAAAAGTAAAAGCTCCAACGAGGTCCCAATAAAAACAAGGATAATGTGTGAGAACACTAACATAAAAATTTGCAGTAACAAAGGAGGATGGAGTGCAGAAGCACTCATATGACAAAGGACTCTTGTACATATGAACATTTTTTTAACCTAGTGGCAATCCCCACGAAAAAGCCACTACAAAAACACACAGCTTAAAAAATAAAAACAGGGCAAAGAAGTATGGAATACCTCCAAACAAAAACAACTGACAGAAACACAAAAGAGAAGACACAAACAAGACATAGAGCTAAGACAAAACAAAACATAAAACAGCGATAGGAAATCCTCAAGTGCCAATAATTACCCCAAATGTAAATTGACTGAACTCATAAATAAAGAAGCACAGAGTAGCAGATTGGGTCAAAATGCAAAACCCAACAATATGCTGCCTTCAAGAGACATATCTAAGCTCTAAGGACAAAAGTAAACTCAAGGTGAAAGGTTGGAAAGTGATTCTCCAAGCAAATAATACCCAAAGAAAAGCAGGTCTAGCCATACTCATATCTGACAATGCTTACTTCAAAACAACAAAGATAACCAGAGACAAAGATGGACATTTCATAATGATAAAGGGGATATTGTATCTAGAAGACATAACACTACTTGATATATATGAACTGAACCAGGGAGCACCAAAATATATATGATAACTAAAAACAGATCTAAAAATAGAAGCATACAAAAACAGAGTCAGGCCCTGGCCGGTTGGCTCAGCTGTAGAGTGTCAGCCTGTTGTGCGGAAGTCCCGGGTTTGATTCCCAGCCAAGGCACACAAGAGAAGCACACAACTGCTTCTCCAGTCTTCCCCTTCTTCTTCCTCTCTATCTCTTTCTTCCCCTCCTGCAGCCAAGGCTCCACTGAAGCAAAGTTGGCCCAGGCACTGAGGACGGCTCCATGGCCTCTGCCTCAAGTGCTAGAATGGCTCCACTTGCAGTGGAGCAACATCCCAGAGGGGCAGAGCATTGCTCCCTGTTGGGAATGCCGGGCGGATTCTGGTCTGGTGCATGCGGGAGTCTGTCTGTCTGTCTCCACCTGCTTCTCACTTCTGACAAATACACACACACACACACACACACACACACACACAAAACAAACAGAGTCATACTTGGAGATTTCAACACACCATTTAAGGCTTCAGATATATCATCCAAACAGAAAACCAATAGAGAAATATTGGCCTTAAATGACACTCTGGACCAAATGAACATAAAAAACATTTATTAGACAGTTAATCCCAAAATGTCAGATTATACATTCTTCTCTAGTGTGCATGGACATTCTCAAAGATAGACCATATGTTGGTCCACAAAACTTACATCAATAATTTCAGGAAGATTGAAATTGTACCAAGCTCATTTACTGATCATAAGTCTTTGACATTAGAATTCAACTGTAAAAGGAAGGAAACCACAAAAAAGTGGAAATTAAACAACATACATCTAAAAAATTACCTAGTCAAAGAAGAAATAAAAGCAGAGATCAAAATATGTATACAGACAAATGAAAATGACAATACGACATTTCAAAATTTCTGGGATGCAGGAAAATCAGTAAAAATGGGGAAGTTTATATCATTACAGGCTTATATCAAGAAACAAGAGAGATCCCAAGTAAACAACCAAACATAACACATTAAGGAATTAGAAAAGGAAGAACAAAGACAACCCAAGGTCAGCAGAAGAAAGGAAATAGTAAATATTTGAGTAGGACTAAATGAAATAGAGAACAAAAATACTATAAAAAATTAATATAACAAAAAGCTGGTTCTTTGAAAATATCAATAAAATCAGCAAACCCCTGGTTACACTTACTAAGAAAAACAGAGGAAGGATTCATAAAAACAAAAAGTTAAAGAGGAGAAATTGCCAGAGACATGATAGATATACACAAGATCATGGTAGATTATGAAAGGTTATATGCCACCAAATTCAACAACCTAGAGGAAATGGATAAATTTATAGAACTATACAATTTTCCTAGACTGAGTCACAAAGAAGTAGAAAACCTAAATAGACGTATAAGCAGGAAGGAAATAGAAACATCTATCAACAACATCCTCAAAAACAAAAGTCCAGAAGCAGATGGTTACTCTAGTGAATTCTACTAAACATTCAAAAAGGATTTGGTACCTAGCCTTCTCAAAGTCTTCCAAAATATGGAAGAGGCAATACTTCCCATACTTTTTATGAAGCCAACATAACCATCATAGCAAATCCCAATGTCTTTCTTTAAAAAAATAGAACAAAAAATTACCAGGTTTGTATGGAACCATAAAAGACCCCAAATACCCAAAGCAATCTTGAGGAAAAAAATAATGAATCCAGAGGTATCACACTACCTGACATCAAATTATACTCTAGAGCCATGGTATTGGCAGAAAATCAGACATACAGACCAATGGAACAGAATTGAGACCCAGAAATAAAACCACATATATATGAACAAATCATCTTTCACAAAGGAGCCAAAAACACACAATGGAGAAAAAAAAACCTCTTCAATAAACTGTGCTGGAAAAGTTGGAAGACCACACGCAAAAGAATGAAACTCTACTACAGTTTGTCTCCCTGCACAAAAATTAATTCAAATTGATCAAAGACCTAAATATAAGGTCTGAAAAAATAAATTTCATTGAAGATAACATAGATACTAAAATCAGGGACCTTGGCTGTAGAAAATAACTTATGAATTTGACCCCAAAGGCAAGGGAAATAAAAGCCACAGTAAATGAATGGACTATATCAAACGAAAAAACTTCTTAACAGCAAAAGAAACTGACAACAAAACAAATAGGCAGCCAACTAAATGGGAGATGATATTTACAAACAACAGCTCCGATAAGGGATTAATATCCAAAGTATATAAAGAACTCACAAAGTTCAGCAACAAACAATCCAATTTAAAAAATGGGAAGAGGACATGAACAGACACTTCTCCCAGGAAGAAATACAAATGGCCAACAGATATATGAGAAGATGCTCATCTTCATTAGCTATTTGAGAAATGCAAATCAAAACTACAATGAAATACCACCTCACACTTGTTAGATTGGCTATTATCAACAAGACAACACTGGGGAACAAAATTTTTGTTGCATCCACTAACTAAAACACTTGTTCTTACCTAATTCGAGTGCACTAATCTCAAATCTGACATTAGTTTTTCTCTGTAAGCTACAGTTTTTTTGCAATTCAAGATTTTAGGTTTTCATCTTGTAAAATTTTCAACATTTAGTTTAACATAATGAAGTAGAATGTCTTCTTGGGCATCATCTTTGTGAAAATATAATTTATATATACACTAATACACTAAAAGATATGATTGCATCAGAATTTGTCTACAATTTCAAAATAGAACATATTAAAACACATTAATCATAAAATTTGTGCAAAACTTATTTAAATTCTATTCAGGCAAAAATTTGTGTTTGTAGCTCTTGTATTTGTGAACTTGTTGAGGACAATCTCGTTTGATGCTCCAGCAGTATTCTGCTCATCACTAACAGGTGCCAGGCCATGGACTTTCAGACTGATCTACAACCTGGCCTTTTCATTGTGACCCTTGACTTGACCCTCATCCTTGGAAGTAGTTCCACAGTTCCCTGCCTTCCCACTCAGACTGGTCTGGGCACCAGATAAGTATTGGCATTGGCTCCCTTCTCCAGGAACTCAGAGAGACTTTTTCTAGAATTCAAGTACCCAGTACAGGCATACTTTGTTACACTGTCTTCACAGATACTGCACTTTCTACAAATTGAAAGCAAGGTCCTCCAGCAGCAAAAATTTGATGACTCATTTATTGCAATGTTCACTTTATTGAGGTGATCTGGAACAGAACCCAAGCCACAATAAGTATGTTTGAGGTATGCCTGTATAGAGGTGGGAGTGGTCAGAGAGTTGTATACATTCTGTCTTTCAAGACATTACTTACCTCAAGTCCCCACTTTGGGGAGTTTTCTGCAAACGTCAGAGCTTCCTTTCAAATCCTTCCTGTAAAATGCTTGGGAATCCACAGGTCAAGTTCATAGGCCAATTTTTGATGAAACAAAAAATCTGAATGTTTCTAGGCAAGGTAACCAAAGTCTTAAAAGATGGAGGCTCCAGAACAAGCAAGGATATCCCACATTTATGGGCTTTACTGAGCACTGTCTTTCCATTACCATTGTTTCTAACCCAAGTACTCCTGTGGTCTGAAGAAGCAAATCTCTGTGACTTTCAGCAGTCAACCAAAGGAGGGGAAGTTAGGTAGACAGAAAAGTATTATAGATGATAGTTATCTCCTACTCCTTGTATTCCTACCATGTACAAACATCCTTCTTTCATTGGTTCCAAACATGCTTCCCCGTGGCATAATGTAATCACCCCACACACAATCAGGAACCACCTGGAGACAACACATATCAATATTTCTGGGTATCATAGTCAGAGGTGAGGTCATGGAACCTCTGCAGATCAAGATCTTCCAGTAAGGTCTCTTCTTTCTCTAGCTCTTCATTAACCCTACTGCATATTGTAAAATTCCATGATCTAAATCAGTGGTAGTCAACCTGGTTCCTACCTCCCACTAGTGGGCATTCCAGCTTTCATAGTGGGCGGCAGTGGAGCAACCAAAGTATAAATTAAAAGATAGATTTAACTAGAGTAAATTGTCTTATAAAGATTTATTCTGGCCCTGGCCGGTTGGCTCAGGGGTAGAGCGTCGGCCTGGTGTGCAGGATTCCCGGGTTCAATTCCCGGCCAGGGCACACAGGAGAAGCGTTCATCTGCTTCTCCACTCCTCCCCCTCTCCTTCCTCTCTGTCTCTCTCTTCCCCTCCCGGAGCCAAGGCTCCATTGGAGCAAAGTTGGCCCGGGTGCTGAGGATGGCTTTGTGGCCTCTGCCTCAGGCGCTAGAATGGCTCTGATTGCAGCAAAGCAATGCCCCAGATGGGCAGAGTATCGCCCCCTGGTGGGCATGCCAGGTGGATCCCGGTGGGGCGCATGTGGGAGTCTGTCTTACTGCCTCCCTGTTTCCAATTTCAGGGAAAAAAAATACAAAAAAAAAAAAAAAGATTTATTCTGCCAAACTTAGCGAAAATCCGACATAAAGTACTTGGTAAGTAATTATTATTATATGCTTTAACTTGCTGTAACTCTGCTTTATAAATTTTATAAAGTAAAGTTACTTCCCTACTTTGTAAATCACCATTACTGTGGAACCGGTGGGTGGTTAGAAAATTTTACTACTAACAGAGATACAAAAGTGGGCGGTAGGTATAAAAGGTTGAATACCCCTGACCTAAATGGTGAATTCACCAGCACCAGCAGCTCCCTCTTTTATTAAAAATACTAAAGAAGTGCAGATAGAAGTTTTAAAAAAATGCCATTAAGCACGGAGCTAAAGATTAGAAGAAAGTACAGTCCTTGTTTCTGCATATAGCAGTGAGATGGCGCTGTTCTCTGGGACTTATTTCTCAATTCCACATTCCATTTGCCTTACCTACTGGGGAGTCGCAGTTTTACTTCCTGAGGAGTCTGAGCTATTGGTTGTCATTTGCAGGGTTGCAGTACTCTGCCATGCACCCCTTCAGGATTATACTATAAAAAAGACACCTTATGAGATCCCAAGTCTCATCCATATTTCTCCCTCTCCTCATTCTATACATAGTGTGAAAGCCATAATCACCTGTTTTGAATGGCTCCAGGAGCTAAGAGTGGCTTTAAATTTAGGGGATCCATTGTTTCAGCCCAAACTGGATGTGTTTCTTCTAGGAAACTAAAACCTCTAAATGAGCACAGATCAAAGTTGCAGGGACTGGAAGTAAAACTGTTGGAGATGAGTCATGTATATTATTAAAATAATGAGCCTGACCAGGCGGTGGCACAGTGGATAAAGCATCAAACTGGGATGCGGAGGACCCAGGTTCGAGACCCCGAGGTTGCCAGCTTGAGCATGGGCTCATCTGGTTTGAGCAAAAAGCTCACCAGCTTGAACCCAAGGTCACTGGCTCAAGCAAGGAGTTACTCCAGTGTTTCCCAAACTTTTTTGTGCCATGCCCCACCTTAACCTTTCTAAAATTTTTATGTCCCCCCCCTATGTAACATACATAATTTTTAACATTAAAAAATTGATTTGTTCACTTAATAAACATAAATGATAGGTTCTAGGAAGAAATCACTATGAAATTGTTAACAAAGCACAGTAAGTAAAATTTCAAAACATATAATGAAAAACAAATTTAAATTCCAAATAATTTTAATACAGATTTTTCTATATTAATTTATTATCTTAATTTAGTGTGATCCTTGCACTTGATGCTTGCCGCACAGAGATTTTATATTAGGTTCCAATTTGGTTAGCTTTAGTCTCAAGTCTCCACGTTGTGTTATATCCAGCCAATTTCTTTTTTTTACCAGTAAATCATTTATAGCACTAAATCCACATTCAGCTAAAAATGAAGATGGAAATGGTAGCAATAGTTTTCTTGCACATTTGGTTGAATTTGGGTATTTGATTTCTGTTTCCTCACAAAGCCATGCCATCGCTCCTTTGATATTAAATAAAACTTTAACTGACTCATCATTTTGCAATTCTGCGAGTTATTCTTGATACTGCATATTTGATATATCAGACAAATCCACTAACATTGGCTGCATCATCCATGTTGGGAAATCAATTTGTTTTAAATCAGAAAATCTTTCTTTTAAATCAGCCGATAGAATATTCAAATGATTGACAATAACAAGTAAAGCAGTATCAGTTACTTCACATTTTTGGAGCCAATGAAACTGTTTAAAGTTTTTGTTGTTAATATGTTTCTGACATAACTCAATATTGGTAATGAAACCAAATATATTTGCTTTTGCATCGACAAGAGTTTTATTTGTTCCTTGAAGTTGCTTATTTAATATATTTAGTTTTTCAAAGATATCGGCTAAATAACTCACAAATGCTTTACCATCTATTGTTAACAGATACTTCATTTCAGGTTTGTCCCTTAAAAAATCACTAAGAGTATCAAACAGTTCCATAAATCTTTTCAAACAGTTTCCTTTAGATAGCCATCTTACTTCAGTATGAAGTAAAAGTCTCACATGGTCTTCATTTTGTTCTTCACAAAATAGCTTGAAAAGAGGCTCACATTTGGCACTAGCTTTAATAGCATTAACACACTTTATTACTGTATGTAATACTTCATTCAGAACAGGCGAGATGTTTTTAGCTACCAAGTTTTCCCTATGAATAACATAATGCACAAGAATTATTTCTGGATTCGCATCTTTTATCAATTTTAAGCAGCCATTTTTCTTGCCCATCATATTGGGAGCACCATCTGCAGCACAAGATGTTATATTTTTCATTGGTATATCATTGACATCTAAGTAGTTTTTTAGCTTATTATATATATCTTTGGAGGTAGTGGTGCTTTCTAATCTTTTACAGAACAACATTTCTTCAGCAAAATGTCCTTTATCAATATATCTTACGTAAGTTATCAATACTGCCTCACTGTCTCTCAAAGTTGATTCATCCATTTGCAAGGAGAATTTTCTTGTTTTCAGCTTTTCAATAAGTTGTTTTTCAATATCCTCACTCATTTCATCTATTCTTCTGCTAACAGTATTGTCACTGAATGGCATAGCTTTTACATCTTTGTCATTTTTTTCAAGAACCGTTTTAAGAAATGCTGATATTGACGGTTTTATTAAATTCTCTCCTATAGTGTGATTTTCTCTAGTTTAAGTGATGAATAAAGAAATTTGATAACTAGCCTCAAGAACACAATTATTAGTTAAAGTATGAGCAGTAAATAGAGACTTTAATGTTGTTCTTTTTTCAAAATTTTTCTTTAAAGTTTTAAAGTAACTCAAATCTGAATTAATATGAGCACTATGTTTCGCCTTCAAATGCACCTCAAGATGACTTCGTTTCATTGATTCATTGGTCAAGCATTGCTGGCATAAAAGACAAAAAGGAATCTGCTCATCGTGAACAGCGGGTATGAACCCAAATTTTAAATATTCCTCCGAAAATTGACGAGTTTTTTCTTGCTTGCACCACTCATTTTACTATGGGCTATAAGAAATAAAAATAAGATCAATCAAAAACTAATATTAAAATGTGTTAAAATATATTCAATGTGACATAGAGTAAGCGTATACTAAAAATTCATATTTATTTAAATGTATATAACACATTTACTACACTACTACTGCAAATCAAAAGGTATCTATATTTTTTCCACTTGACAAAATTTTCTGCAAAGTTATGCTTCTAAAATTAAAATTGTCGTGCATGCACTATTATAGCCCAATAATATTTATAAAATATTAGTGCTTTCTAGCCCCGATGCAAGAAGTACTTAATAAAGAGTTTAATATTGACAAAAATAAAATCAAATACTTACCAATTGTATCTATACAATATATATATATATGTATATTTATTAAATCAACGAGCTTTTACAACAGTTTTGACTGACACTTATTTCAAATTAACACAAACTGCATGATGTGAAACACTACAGAATTTGCGATGGGCCAATTAGGTGAGAATAACTGCGTTGTTTAGCGAGTTTTTAAAACGTCCGGGGTTCCCCACGGCAGACGGCACGCTCCGCGGTGAACCCAGGACGAAGTTTACTTGATGACGCCAATCACCCAGTTGATATTTTGGTCTCGTCAAACGAAATTATACTTAATAATTATTTACCACAATTATTTAAGAATTGCATTTTTTGTTAAATTTGGCACCAATATCTAGCATTGCATTTAAATGGCCCGGGGCGAAAGAGTTAAAGTTGTGTTGAGTCCATTTTCAAATTGCCCCCCTTAACTATTGAATTGCCCCCCTGTGGGGCGTGGGCCCCACGTTAGGAAACACTGATACTCGGTCTGCACATATGAGAAAGCAATCAATGAACAACTAAGGTGATGCAACAAAAAACTGATGATTGATGCTTCTTGTCTCTCTCTGTTCCTGTCTGTCTGTCCCTATCTATCCCTCTCTCTAACTCTGTCTCTGTAAAAAATAAAAATAAAAAATATATATATAATATATATAATAATGAGAGGCACCACCATTATTTTCACCCCTCTGTTTCCAAACTTGCAAACCTTGGCATTGGGAGAAAGAGCACTACATGTTGGCTGCTGCTACGTAGTATATATTACATTCTAGCAGCCTCTGCTTTGATTCTCCTACTGAGTCTTGCCACAGGCTCATTATAGCATATTGTTTTACCTCAGCCTTTCTTTATTTTTTTTATTTTTTGTATTTTTCATAAGTTAGAGTGGGGAGGCAATTAGACTCTTGAATGTGCCTAACTGGGTTGCACCCAACATGCTCACCAGGGGGCGAAGATCTGCCCATCCAGGGCTTTGCTCTGTTTCGGCCAGAGCCATTCCAGTGCCTGAGGTGGAGGCCAAGGAGCCATCCTCAGTGCCTGGGCCAACTTTGCTCCAATGGAGCTTTGGCTGCAGGAGGGGAAGAAAGACATAGAGAGGAAGCAGAGGGGGAGGGGTGGAGAAGCAGATGAGTGCTTTTCCTGTGTGCCCTGACCAGGAATTGAAACCAGGATTTCCACACTCCAGGTGGACGCTATACCACTGAGCAACTGGCCAGGGCCTCCTCAGCCATTTTTTAAAAAGCTTTTATTTATTTATTTTAGAGAGAATAGAGAGAGAGAGAAGAAAGGGAGGAGCAGGAAGCATCATCTCCCATATATGCCTTGACCAGGCAAGCCGGGAATTTAAATCCAGCGACCTCAGTGTTGCAGGTCAACGCTTTATCCACTGAGCAACCACAGGCCAGGCTACCACCCCCACCCCCGTTTTGAGCACTGATAGATGCTAATAGCCAAGAGGCAGACCTACTAGCATGGTGATTTACACTAGCTGGAGAGCCTGTTTTAGCTCAGGATCTACATTAGCTTGTGTGTGGCAGGAATAACACCTGCATTTCTCAAGACTGGAATGGTGGTGAAAATCTCTGCATTTCCCATAAAGGTAAGTTATTGCATTTCACTTACTCTGTTGACAATGAGGAGGAGCTCTAGTACGTGTGATTTTCCCCTTCTTACCTTATTACCCCTTTCCCCAGGGGCCAGGTAGCCAATGTGGCAGTATTATAGGAGATGGGGATCTGTCTCTGGCTGGATATTTCTGAAGTCAGAAGGCTTGCTGGAACATCCTGTAGCAGCAGGGTGAAGAAGAACCATGATATGGTGGACTTGGGAAGAAAAAAGTGAAGGTAACCTCCCCATCCTTGCCTTCTCTCTACATGCTTCAGAGGGTGCAGAAGAAAACCTTAGTGTTTTCTGTGACATTATGTGCTGCAGCACAGAGGTTAGACGAGGCAACAGAACCTCAGGGTAGCCCTGACAGCTACCAACCAAATATGGAACCCTGGAGGACGTTGGGGACTTAGTTTCATGGGTTTAAAAGGAAAACCAAAGTGACCCTGTCTGAGGGGGCAAGGGCACCGTGAGGCTGATCAGCATCAACAACAAGCACCAACGTACACTCTCTAAACAATGTGTAGAGGTGGCCTGAGGCTAAGTTTATCCAGGAACTGGTAGGATAATCCCTCCCAAAGGAAGGGTTCAGGGTCTCAGCGAGCCCACCAAGTGGCAGAGTCAGGGAGGAGCTCCACTTTCCCCTAACCTCCATAAGCAAGCCCTCCACTCTGTGGTAGTAGTGCTGCAGGGGTGTTCTGGGTCCCTGGGCACCAGCATTGATTTAAAGGCAGTTTCCAGTTAGTCTTTGAAAGGTTTGGAGCTGCCCTGCTCCCTGTTGCAAGGTGCCAAGGTCTATGTGTTCACGTGCTTTGTGGGAAGGCAAGAGGAAGGATCACAAGTGCTATGCAGATTTCTTTTTCAGGTTCACCCGACTACCCTCTATTTTAAGGACTTGGGGTCTCTGTCATTAATGAGTCATGCCTGGGAATTGTATTTGAGCTGTTCCTCTAACTGTTAGGCTAGTGTGGTGACTCAAATGCCAGGGACCTCTGTGGGCCAGACCTAGGAGTCTTTTCTTTTTTTAAACATTTATTGTATTGACTTGAGAGAGAGAGAGAGCGAAATGGAGAGAGGGGGAGAGAGACAGAAACATCAATCTTCTCCTGTATGTGCCCTTACTAGAAATTGAACTGGCAACCTCTGCGCTTTAGGGTGATGCTCTAACCTACTGACCTATCTGGCCAGGGCAGACCTAAGAGTCTTTTCTGTTACACAGACTGAAAGGCTTTGGTGGGCCACCTAGAATTTATTCCTGGGAACTCCAAGGTTAATTAACCATAGCCAGAGGTCTCTACATGTATATTAGTCCACTCGGGCTGCCATAACAAAATACCACAGACCGAGTGGCTTAAACAGCACATACTAATTTTCTCCTAGGTCTAGAGATTCTAAGTCCAAGATCAAGGTACCAGCAGTGTTGATTTCTGGTGAAACCTCTCTTCCTGGCTTGCAGATGGCTGGCTTAGAGGGAGAGATTGAGATGGAGATCTCTGATGTCCCTTCCTCTTTTTTTTTTTTTTGTATTTTTCTGAAGTTTTGTATTTTTCCTCTCTGTCTCTCTCTTCCCCTCCCGCATATAAGATTGCTTTCTCATATGTTCCTTGACTGGGGGTTAGGGGGTCTACAGCAGAATAAGTGACCCGTTGCCCAAGCCCTAGACCTTGGACTCAAGCTAGCAACCATAGGGTCATGTCTATGATCCCAGGCTCAATCGAGCGACCCTGTGCTCAAGCTGGTGAGCCCACACTCAATCCGGATGAGCCCACGCTCAAGCTGGTGACCTTGGGGTTTAGAACCTGGGTCTTCTGCATCCATGTCCAATGCTCTGTCCACTCTGCCACCACCTGGTCAGGCTCTTCCTCTTCTTATAAGGACCACAGTCCTATCAGAATAGGGCCCCACACTTATGAGCTCATCTAGCCTTAATTACCTCCTTAAAGGCCCTATCTGCAAATACGGTCTTTGAGAGTTAGGCCATATGAATTTAGGGAGGGGGACACATTTCATTCCATAACAGCATGTCACATGATTCCCCAGATGTCTTTTTTAGTAATGGTAACCACTTTGCTGATGATCTTAACTGCCACCACCTGGACTCATTTATTCCTGGTCCCTCCAACTCACTGCAAATCAGAGAACCCATTTTAATGGCACCTGCTTCTTACTGGCATCCTCAGTGTAGAGAAAACTGACAGCAGAAGTGCTTTTTAAAGCTTCGATGCTTCCCTGACCCACTAATTTCTCAAAGCAAGGGTTACAGGACAGAATTTTTAATTTCTCTATGGGGCAAAGTTAGGGAGTGAATGGGTGGATGCTCATGAGATCCAATACAGAATTCTCATGTTTGGAAGTTTTGAATGCCTTAGCCCTACATTCTGCCGGTGGGTTACACGTAGTTGCCTTCAATGCTCATAGCCCCCTACAGTGATTAGTGCAAGCTAATCATGATCCCACCATTCCCTTTGTTAGCAAGGAAGGGGTGGGGAAACAATGGGAATATGATCCAGTCAGGGCCAGTGAAATGTAAAAAGTGCATTAGGATGCTTCTGAGAAAAGTTTCCTCTTCCTAACAAGTCAATGCAGGGAGGAGTGGCCCTTTCCCCTGCCCCGTGGAAATTGTTAGATCTGGACGTGACCCTTGGGAACTCCTGTAAGCACCTTGCCATGAACCTGACATTGAAGCAGAAACATGGAGAAAGACGGCTCCAAGGGAATCACAAGGAAGTGGGAATGGAGCTGTGTGTCTGGATCTTATCATGCTCTACCAGGGGTCCCCAAACTTTTTACACAGGGGGCCAGTTCACTGCCCCTCAGACCATTGGAGGGCCGCCACATACAGTGCTCCTCTCACTGACCACCAATGAAAGAGGTGCCCCTTCTGGAAGTGCGGCGGGGGGCGGATAAATGGCCTCAGGGAGCCGCATGTGGCCCGCGGGCTGTAGTTTGGGGATGCCTGCTCTGGACTTTTCCCCTTATGACACAGAAAAGAAAACATAAATGATTAGAGTTGCTGAAGTCAAGCATTATCCATCATTCAAACTGTCACTGATTTATTGAAGGAATTTAATGAAAAGAAGTCAGATGGTGAAATTGAGGATGAGTGCCCAAGGTCACTTTGGAAGTTAGCAGTACATACAAGAGCTGGTATTGGCCTCAGAGAGTCTGAAACTCTCCAAATTATATAGGATTCTAATGAACAATAGAACAGACAAGATAAAAGGTTCTTGAAATGACTAGATTTCAAGAGATATCTCTTTGAAGTATTTCTTCCCAAAGAATAAATATATCAATGGAGGGGTGGCCTGGGGAAACCAGTTGTCTCTGCCTGACACATTATTCAGGACTCAGGAGATGCTGCTGTGAGCAGAGTACTTGGCTTCTTGACTACAGTAGGCTCTATGGGAAAGATACTGCTGCCCCATGGCCTCTCTCTTTCCAATTTTGCCTTCATCTTCCCTCAGTTCTCTTCTTCCCAGGATAGAAACCTGGACTGTAGGGGAATACACAGAAACAGCTCAGGAGCTGCTTGGTCCAAGGCACCATATTCTGACAAACACTCGTTTGACTAAACTATTATATCGCCATGCTCAAATTCATCCCATAATCAACTCTGCAGCCTGCAGAGGTACATACTAAAATCAAGAAATAGACTTCCATCCAGAGGTCATCTATATAAGAGCAAATAAATGGGTTCAAACATTATTTTCCCTGTGTTCACACTTGGGCAGGTCATTTAACTTACTAGGACCTCACTTTCCTCACCTGTGAAATGAGAGTGTTGTTCTAGATCAATCGTTCCCAAACTCGGTTCCCAAACAAAGCTTGTGTGCCTTTAGTGGTTCATAATTACAGTTACTCATCAGAATTACCCATGATCTTTGAAAATATACTTATGCCCATGCCTCAAACTTAGATATTGAGGTTCAGTAAATGTGAAGCAGAGTCAGTCATCTGGGCCCTTGTATCAATCAAACAAACAAACAAACAAAATTCTACAGATGCTTCCAAAGCATTCCTCAGTAAGGAATCTGTGATGTAACATTAGTAGGTGCACCTCACTCTAGAGCACTGGATGCTTTTAATATTCTAATGTACATCTTGGATCTCTAGTAGCTGTTAACATTGTTCAGCATTCTCAAAGCTGTTAAAACCAACACCTACTAACAGTCCTGACACACCAGTGTTTCCCAGATCACAACTAGGAAAACCCTAGGTTAGGAGTTTTAGTCAGCCCTGGGTAGCTTAAACAACATAACTATATTTCTCACAGTTCTGGAGCCTGGGAAGCCCAAGATCAAGGTGCCAGACAATTCAGTTGCTGGTGAGAGGTCTCTTCCTGGCTTGCAGATGACTAAGTTCCTACTCCATATGTACTCACATGGCTTTTTCTCTATGTGTGCAGATTCGGGCTCCCCTGGCATGACCTCGATTCACCTTGATTATCTCCAAAAAAACGCTGTCTCCAAAGACGATCATGTTGGTGTCAGGACTTCAACATATGAATTGGGAAGGGGGTGGAGACACAAGTTAGTTATGCTATAACACGAGGAGATATCCAAAGCCACTCTGAGTCTACATCTTAAGATTCTTAATAAACCATTCTCTTTATTTGAATCATTACTCATAATATTAATGAATTTCCCATGGGAGGATAGCACAGACAACCTCACAGGGGTGTATTTTCAAAGGGTTTTTAGCGACTACAATGAAAGATATTGCTCAAAGAACAAGAGATTACTGTGATGACCAATCCTTTGGGAGTTTTGTCATTTTTATTAACATTGAAACCAAGACAGGCAACAATATTCTGAGCCTACTCAGAGCACTAGTTCACACCACATTGTCACTTCTAGCCCAGATGGTGTCAAGCCATGCCTGATTTATCATCACAAAGCAGAATCTAATTGATCCCAGAGAGTGGTCTAAAATCTTAAACTTGCCTCTGAACTTTGCACAACATTCAAGTTTGGGGCTACATATTTATTTTCTGTTTCACTCTCCTGAAGGTAGACAGGGGATTCCCTTTATTTTCTATTCCTCCTAAGGCACAAAGTGGAAAAGCTGAGCTTAAATTCCAACCCCTTACAAACCCATATATAATTCCTATACATTTAATGTTTGAGTCAATGTTAACACCAGTGGATTAGAAGGGATTCATACATCTTGGGTGGGCTCATATGCCACATTCAGACTTTGTCCATATATAATAGCTTATGTCATGTCCTTTTTTCTTTTACTTTTTAAAAAAATTTTATTAATTTTAATTTACTGTCTACACGGATTCAAGTGTCCCACTAATTATAACACCCTCACCCCACCCCTGTGTCCCTATTTATATCCCCTTTGCCCCCCTCCCCTAAATGCCCCACCCTTTCCTCTGGGATTTGCTGTCCTGTTATCTGTATCTCTGTGTTATGTATAAATAATTTCACTAACCTGTTCACCTTCTCTGATCCCATCCCCTCATCCTCCTTCCCTCTGACAGCTGTCCCTCTGCTCCCTGTGACCCCACCTCTGCCTCTATTCTGTTACTCAGTTCACTTTGTTCATTAGATTCCACCAAAAAGTGAGATCATATGATACTTGTCCTTCTCTGCCTGGCTTATTTCACTTAGCATAATAATCTCCAGGTCCATCCATGGTGTCACAAAAGGTAAGATTTCCTTCTTTTTCATGGCTGCATAGTATTCCATCATGTATATGTACCAATGCTTTTTAATCCACTCGTCCACTGATGGACACTTGGGGTGTTTCCAGGTCTTGGCTATTGTAAACAATGCTGCAATAAACTTGGGTGTGCATATCTTCTTTTGAATCAGTGATTTGGTTTTCTTAGGATATATTCCTAAAAGTGGGATAGCTGGGTCAAAAGGCAGTTCCATTTTTAATTTTTTGAGGAAACTTTGTACTGTTCTCCACAGTGGCTGCAAAGTTTGCATTCCCACCAGCAGTGCAGGAGGGTTCCCTTTTCTCCACACCCTCGCCAGCACTTATTATGTCTTGTTTTGTTAATGAGTGTCATTCTGACTGGTGTGAGGATATCTCATTGTGGTTTTCATTTGCATTTCTCTGATGATTAGTGACATTGAACATTTTTTCATATGCCTATTGGCCATCTGTATGTTCTCTTTGGAGAAGCATCTATTCAGTTCTTTTGCCCATTCTTTAATTGGATTATTTACCTTTCTGGTGTTAAGTGTTTGAAGTTCTTTATAAATTTTTGTTATTAATCCCTTATCAGACGTTCCCCCATTGTGTGGGTTGTCTCTTTATTTTGTTAATGGTGCCTTTTGCTGTGCAAAAGCTTTTTAGTTTGATGTAGTCCTGATTGTTTATTTTGTCATTTATTTCACTTGCCCGTGGAGGTAAATTGGCAAAAATATTGCTATGAGAGATATTGGAGAGTTACTGCCTATGTTTTCTTCAAAGATGTTTATGGTTTTATGACTTATATTTAATATTTAAGTCTTTTCTCCACTTTGAGTTTATTTTTGTGAATGGTTCAAGTCGGTGCTCTAGTTTCATTTTTTTTTTTTTTTTTTTTTTTTTTTTTTTTTTTTTTTTTTTTTTTGCAGGTAGCTGTCCAATTTTCCCAACACCATTTGTTAAAGAGACTGTCTTTACACCATTGTATGATCTTACTTCTTTTGTCAAATACCAATTGTCCATAAAAGCATGGGTTTATTTTTGGGTTCTCTGTTCTCTTCCACTGATCTGTATGCCTGTTCTTATGCCAGTACCAAGCTGTTTTGATTATACTGGACTTGTAGTATAAATACATATCGGGAAGTGTGAAACTTCCGACTTTAACCTTCATTTGCAAGATTGCTGAGGCTATTCATGTTCTTTTTTGGTTCCATATAAATTTTTGGAATATTTGTTCTGTCTCTTTGAAGTATGCCATTGGTACTTTAATAGGATTTGCATTGAATTTATAAATTGCTTTGGGTAATATAGACATTTTAATGATGCTTATTCTTCCTATCCATGAACACGGTATATGCTTCCACATCTTTGTATCTTCCTTGATTTTTTTTCAATGTCTTATAATTTTCTGAGTACAAGTCTTTTACCTCCTTGGTTAAATTTACTCCCAGGTATTTAAATTTTTTTGTTGCAATAGTGATGAGGAATATTTTTTTAAATTTCTCTTTCAGTCAGTTTATTGTTGGTGTATAAAAATGCCACTGATTTCTGAATAATAATTTATATCCTGCCACCTTGCCGAATTCATTTATCAGGTCTAGTAGTGTTTTGACTGAGACTTTAGGGTTTTCTATGTATAATATCATGTCATCAGCAAATAATGATAGTTTCACTTCTTATTTTCCAATTTGGATGCATTTCATTTCTTCTTCTTGTCTGACTGCTGTGGCTAGCACTTCCAGAACTACGTTGAATAAGAGTGATAAAAGGGGCACCCCTGCCTTGTTCCTGATCTTAAAGGGATTGCTTTTAATTTTTGCCCATTGAGTATGATGTTGGCTGTGGGTTTGTCACAGACGGCCTTTATCATGTTGAGGGATGGCCTTTATCATGTTGAGGTATGTTCCTTGTATTCCCACTTTGCTGAGAGTTTTTATCATAAATGGGTGCTGGATTTTATCAAATGCTTTTTCTGCATCTGTTGATATCATGTGATTTTTACTTTTTATTTTGTTTAGGTGATGAATCACATTGATTGATTTGCAAATATTGTACTAGCCTTGCCTCCCCAGAATAAATCCTACTTGATCATGATGTATGATTATTTTCATTTATTGCTGGATCTGGTCTGCTAATATTTGTTGAAAATTTTAGCATCTAATTTCATCAGGGATATTGGCCTATAGTTTTCTTTCTTTGTAGTGTCTCTACCTGGTTTTGGAATGAGGATAATGCTTACCTCATAAAAGGAGCTTGGAAGTCTTCCCTCCTCTTGAATTTTTTGAAATAGCTTGAGAAGGATAGGTGTTAGTTTTTCTTTGAATATTTGGTAAAATTCACCTGTGAAGCCATCTGCTCCAGGACTTTTGTTTGCTGTAAGTTTTATGACAACTCTTTCAATTTCATTTGTTCTAATTGGTCTGTTTAGAATTTCTGATCCTAAGTTTTGGAAGATTGAGTTTCGGAAGATTGTGTGCTTCCAAACTGAGTTTTGGAAGATTGTGTGCTTCTGTGAATTTATACATTCAGCCTAGGTTGTCCAGTTTTTTGGCATACAGATCTTCATAGTATTTTCTGATAATCCTTTGTATTTTTCAGTGTCATTTGTTACCTCTCCACTTTCCCTTCTAATTTTATTTATTTGAGTCCTCTCTCTTTTTCTCTTGATGAGTCTGGTTAAAGGTTCATCAATCTTGTTAATTTTTCAAAGAACAAGCTCTTGGTTTCATTGATCTTTTGTACTGGTTTTCTTGTTTGTTTGTTTGTTTGTTTGTTTGTTTTTGCCACTATGTCATTTATTTCCACTCTGATCTTTATTATTTCCTTCCTCTTACTTCCACTTAGCTTTATTTGTTCATTTTCTAGGTTTTGTAGATGCAGTGTTAAGTTGTTTATTTGAGCTTTTACTTGCTTCTTAAGTTATGCCTGTAATGCTATGAAAATCGCTCTCAGGACTGCTTTTGCTGTGTCCCATAAATTTTGAGGTTTCTGTATGTTCATTTTCATTTGTTTCAAGGAAATTTTTTATTTCTCCCTTGATTTTGTTGTTACATCATTTGATATTTAACAACATGCTACTTAGCCTCCAAGTGTTGGAATGATTTTTATTTTTTCTATTGTAGTTGATTTCTAGTTTAATACCATTGTTATCAGAGAAGATTCTTGATATGATTTCAATTTTCTTAAATTTATTGAGACGTTTTTTTGTGTCCTAACATGTGGTCTATCCTAGAGAATGTCCCATGAGCACTTGAAAAAAATGTATATTCCACTGCTTTGGGGTAAAAGGTTCTGAGGATATCAATTAAATGCACCTGATCTAGTGTGTCACTTAAGGCCACTGGAGGCCTTAATTTTCTGTCTAGAGGATCTATCCATTGATGTTAGTGGGGTATTAAAATATCCTACTATTATAGTATTGCTGTCGCTCTTGCCCTTTATATCCAACTAAATCTACATTATATATTTAGGTGTTCTTGAATTATGGTCATAAATATTTACCATGGATGTATCCTCCTGTTGGATTACTTCCTTTATCATTATGTAGTAGCCTTTTTTATCTTTTACTATAAACTTCATTTTAAAGACTATGTTGTCAGATAAATGTATTGTTACTCGAGCTTTTTT
The DNA here is from genome assembly GCF_036850995.1 of Saccopteryx leptura. Lineage (NCBI taxonomy): Eukaryota > Metazoa > Chordata > Mammalia > Chiroptera > Emballonuridae > Saccopteryx > Saccopteryx leptura. The sequence goes on along the minus strand of NC_089516.1, from coordinate 131,407,460 downwards.
TCTTTCATTTCTATTTGCATAAAATACTTTTTTCCATCCCTTCACTTTCAGTCTATGTGTATCTTTTTTTCTCAGGTGGGTCTCTTGTAGACAGCATATGTATGGGTCCTGTCTTCTTATCCATGTACCTACCCTATGTCTTTTGATTGGAACATTTAATTCATTTACATTTAGTGTTACTATTGACATGTACTTATTTATTGATACTTTATTCTTTAAATCTACATTCCTCCTTTTCTTGATTTCTTTTTTTTTCCTTTGTTGTTTTTATAGCAGGCCCCTTACCATTTCTTGCTGTAATTTTTTGTTGTAATGAGTTCCTTGAGGGTATTTTCCTTTTTTTTTTTTTTTTTTTTGTCTGGAAATCCTCTTATTTCTTCTTTAATTTTAACCTATAGCCGGCTGGATAAAGCAGTCTTGATTGTAGGTTCTTGTTTTGCATCACTTTGAATACTTCTTGCCAATCCTTTCCAGCCTCAAGTGTTTCTGTTGAGAAGTGAGATGACATCCTTATGGGGGCTCCTCTGTAGGTAATTAATTGCTTTTCTCATGTAGCTTTTAGTATTCTTTCTTTGTCTCTTAACTTTGGCATTTTAGTTATTATATATCTTGGTGTAGGCCTCCTTGGGTTCCTCTTTAATGGGACCCTCTGTGCTTCTTGAACTTGTGTGACTTTTCCCTTCATCAATTTAGGGAAGTTTTCAGCTATTGATTTCTTCAAACAGGTTCTCTATCCCTTGCTCATTCTCTTCTTCTTCAGGTATCCCTATGATGCAGATGTTGTTTCTCTTCAGATTTTAACAAAGGTTTTATAGTTTCCTCAGTCTTTTTGTGGCTTTTTTCATTTTGCTGCTCTCCTTCTGTGCTTATGTTTATCTTGTCTTCTACATCACTGATTTGATCCTCTGCTTCACCAGCCTGCTGCTGATTCCTTCTAGTGCAGTCTTTATTATGATATTGCATTTGTCATTTCTGACTGGTTCTTTTTTATGATTCCAATGTCCTTTTTGATGCTTGCTATCTCTTTATTTAGGTTTTCATTATGTCCATCCATTTTTCCTTGAACATCCTTGAGCATCCTAAAAATCATTATTTTAAACTATGCATCTGGTCCGTTGGTTACTTCCATTTCATTTAATTGTTTTTCTTGGGATTTCTCTCTCTCTTTTTTTTTTTTTTAATAAATTTTTATTAATGTTAATGGGATGACATAAATAATTCAGGGTACATATATTCAAAGAAAAACATGTCTAGGTTATCTTGTCATTAAATTATGTTGCATACCCCTCGCCCAGAGTCAGATTGTCCTCCGTCACCCTCTATCTAGTTTTCTCTGTGCCCCTCCCCCTCCCCCTAAATCTCTCCCTCCCTCCCTCCTGCATCCTCCCTCCCCCCACCCCTGGTAACCACCACACTCTTGTCCATGTCTCTTAGTCTCATTTTTTATGTTCCACCAATGTATGGAATCATGTAGTTCTTGTTTTTTTCTGATTTACTTATTTCACTCCGTATAATGTTATCAAGATCCCACCATTTTGCTATAAATGATCTAATGTCATCATTTCTTATGGCTGAGTAGTATTCCATAGTGTATATGTGCCACATCTTCTTTATCCAATCCTCTATTGAAGGGCTTTTTGGTTGTTTCCATGTCTTGGCCACTATGAACAATGCTGCTATGAACATGGGGCTACATGTGTCTTTATGTATCAATGATTCTGAGGTTTTGGGGTATATACCCAGTAGAGGGATTGCTGGGTCATAAGGTAGTTCTATTTGCAGTTTTTTGAGGAACCACCATACTTTCCTCCATAGTGGTTGTACTACTTTACATTCCCACCAACAGTGTATGAGGGTTCCTTTTTCTCCACATCCTCTCCAACATTTGTTATTACCCGACTTGTTGATAATAGCTAATCTAACAGGGGTGAGGTGGTATCTCATTGTAGTTTTGATTTGCATTTCTCTAATAACTAATGAAGCTGAGCATCTTTTCATATATCTGTTGGCCATTTGTATTTCTTCCTGGGAGAAGTGTCTGTTCATGTCCTCTTCCCATTTTTTTATTGGATTGTTTGTTTGTTTGTTGTTGAGTTTTATGAGTTCTTTGTAAATTTTGGATATTAGGCCCTTATCTGAGCTGTCGTTTGAAAATATCAGTTCCCATTTAGTTGGCTGTCTGTTTATTTTGATATCAGTTTCTCTTGCTGAGCAAAAACTTTTAATTCTGATGTAGTCCCATTCATTTATCTTTGCCTTCACTTCTCTTGCCATTGGAGTCAAGTTCATAAAATGTTCTTTAAAACCCAGATCCATGAGTTTAGTACCTATGTCTTCTCTATGTACTTTATTGTTTCAGATCTTATATTTAGGTCTTTGATCCATTTTGAATTAATTTTAGTACACGGGGACAGGCTGTAGTCGAGTTTCATTCTTTTGCATGTGGCTTTCCAGTTTTCCCCAACACCATTTGTTGAAGAGGCTTTCTTTTCTCCATTTTTGTGTTGTTGGCCCCTTTATCAAAGATTATTTGACCATATATATGTGGTTTTATTTCTGGCCTTCTATTCTGTTCCATTGGTCTGAGTGTCTATTTTTCTGCCAATACCATGCTGTTTTGATTATTATGGCCCTATAATATAGTTTAAAGTCAGGTATTGTAATGCCCCCAGCTTTATTCTTTTTCCTTAGGATTGCTTTGGCTATTCGGGGTTTTTTATAGTTCCATATAAATCTGATGATTTTTTGTTCCATTTCTTTAAAAAATGTCATAGGAATTTTGATGGGAATTGCATTAAATTTATATATTACTTTGGGTAATATGGCCATTTTAATTATATTTATTCTTCCTATCCAAGAACAAGGAATATTTTTCCATCTCATTGTGTCTTTTTCTATTTCTCTTAGCAATGCCTTGTAGTTTTCTTTATATAGGTCCTTTACATTCTTTGTTATGTTTATTCCTAGGTATTTTATTTTTTTTTTGTTGCAAACGTGAAGGGGATTATTTTTTTGAGTTCGTTTTCTAATATTTCATTGTTGGCATATAGAAAGGCTATGGACTTCTGTATGTTAATTTTGTATCCTGCGACCTTACTGTATTGGTTTATTGTTTCTAATAATCTTTTTGTGGAGTCCTTTGGCTTTTCGATGTATAGGATCATATCATCAGCAAAAGGTGATACCTTTACTTCTTCTTTTCCGATATGGATGCTTTTTATTTCTTTGTCTTGTCTGATTGCTCTGGCCAGCACTTCTAGCACCACGTTAAATAAGAGTGGAGAGAGTGGACACACCCTGTCGTGTTCCTGATTTAAGGTGGAAAAGTCCTCAGTTTTATGCCATTTAATATGATGTTGGCTGATGGTTTATCATATATGGCCTTTATTATGTTGAGATATTTTCCCTCTATACCCATTTTGTTGAGAGTCTTAAACATAAAATTGTGTTGTATTTTATCGAAAGCCTTTTCTGCATCTATTGATAAGATCATGTGGTTTTTATTCTTTGTTTTGTTGATATGGTGTATTACGTTAACTGTTTTACGTATGTTGAACCATCCTTGAGATTCTGGGATGAATCCCCACTTGATCATGATGTATTATTTTTTTTAATATGTTGTTGTATTCGATTTGCTAGTATTTTGTTTAGTATTTTAGCATCTGTATTCATTAGAGATATTGGTCTGTAGTTTTCTTTTTTTGTGCCATCCTTGCCAGGTTTTGGTATGAGGGTTATGTTGGACTCATAAAATGTGTTTGGAAGTATTGCTTCTTTTTCAATTTTTTGGAAGACTTTGAGGAGAATAGGAACCAAGTCTTCTTTGAATGTTTGATAGAATTCACTAGTATAACCATCTGGACCTGGACTTTTATTTTTGGGGAGGTTTTAATAGTTTTTTCTATTTCCTCCCTGCTGATTGGTCTGTTTAGGCATTCTGCTTCTTCATGACTCAGTTTAGGAAGGTTGTATTGTTCTAGGAATTTATCCATTTCTTCTAGATTGTTGTATTTGGAGGCATATAGTTTTTCATAGTATTCTACAATAATTCTTTGTATATCTATGATGTCTGTGGTGATCTCTCCTCTTTCATTTTGGATATTATTTATTTGAGTCCTGTGTCTTTTATCCTTGGTGAGTCTTGCCAAGGGTTTGTCGATTTTGTTGATCTTTTCAAAGAACCAGCTCCTTGTTTTATTGATTTTTTCTATAGTTTTTCTGTTCTCTATTTCATTTATTTCTGCTCTGATTTTTATTATCTCCTTTCTTCGGCTAGTTTTGGGTTGTCTTTGTTCTTCTTTTTCTAGTTCCTTAAGGTGTGAAGTTAAGTGGTTTACTTCGGCTCTCTCTTGTTTGTTCATAAAGGCCTGAAGTGATATGAACTTTCCTCTTATTACTGCTTTTGCTGCAGCCCAGAGATTCTGATATGTTGTATTTTCATTTTCATTTGTTTGTATATATCTTTTGATCTCTGCGCTTATTTCTTCTTTGACCCATTCATTTTTAAAAGTATGTTGTTTAGTTTCCACATTTTTGTGGGTTTTTCCCCCTCTTTTTTACAGTTGAATTCTAGTTTCAAGGCTTTATGATCAGAGAATATGCTTGGCACAATTTCAATTTTTCTAAATTTGCTGATATTGTCTTTGTGGCCTAACATATGGTCAATCTTGAGAATGTTCCATGTACACTAGAGAAAAATGTATACTCTGTCGCTTTGGGATGAAGTGTCCCTGTAGATGTCTATCATATCCAGGTGTTCTAGTATTTCATTTATTGCCACTATATCTTTATTGATTCTCTGTTTGGATGACCTATCTAGAGCCATCACGGTGTATTGAGGTCTCCAAGTATGATTGTATTTTTGTCAGTTTTTGTTTTAAGGTCAATAAGTAGCTGTCTTATATATTTTGGTGCTCCTTGGTTTGGTGCATATATATTAAGGATTGTTATGTCTTCTTGATTCAGTGTCCCCTTAATCATTATTTAAATGACCGTTTTTGTCTCTGAGTACTTTTTCTGTCTGTAGTCAGCATTATTAGATATGAGTAGTTGCTACACCTGCTTTTTTTGGGTGTTGTTTGCTTGGAGTATTGTTTTCCCAGCCTTTCACTTTGAATTTGGTTTTTATCCTTGTTGCTTAGATGAGTTTCTTGTAGGCAGCATATAGTTGGATTTTCTTTTTTAATCCATTCTGCTACTCTGTGTCTTTTTATTGGTAAGTTTAATCCATTTACATTTAGTGTAATTATTGACACTTGTGGGTTCCCTATTGCCATTTTATAAATTGCTTTCTGTTAGTTTTGTATCTTGTTTGATTCTTCTCTTTTGTTTTTCTATCATTTGTTTTTTGTTGTTTGTATTCCATACCTCTTTCCTCTGTTCCTACCTTTTTTAAGTCAAGTGTTTTTGTGGTGGTTTTTTCAAGGGTGGTTACCATTAAGTAATGAAAAGGGTACCTACCATATCATTGTAGTGCCCTTTCTTATGAGTATTTCTGCGCTTCATCGTCCTTTGCTACTGTTAATCTTCATCCTTTCTCCCCCTTTTTTTTTTCTTTTGTTGTCACAGTTTAAGTTTGGTTTTTATTGTTTTATTCGTGGAGCTGTTACTTGTGGTTATGTTTTCTTTTGTTCTTTGAATCTGGTTGGAAAACCCCCTTTAGTATTTCTGGGAGTGGGGGCTTTCTGATGATAAATTCTCTCATCTTTTCTGTATTTGTGAATATTTTTATATCTCCCTTCGTTCTTGAAGGATAGCATTGATGGGTATAGTATTCTTGGCTGAAAGTTCCTCTCTTTTCAGGGCTTTAAATATTGGGGCCCACTCTCTTCTAGCTTGTAGAGTTTCTGCTGAGAAATATGATGATAATCTAATAGGCCCTTACCTTTATATGTGTATTCTTCTTTTCCCTGGCTGCCTTAGAATTTTTTCTTTGTCATTGGTTTGTGTCATCTTCATTATGATGTGCCTTGGAGTGGGTTTGTTTTGTGGTTAAGAAAACTCGGTGTTCTGTTTGCTTCTTGAATTTGAGGCTTTAATTCTTTCACCAGGCTTGGGAAGTTCTCATCTATTATTGTTTTGAGTATATTCTCCATTCAATTTTCTTTCTTTCTTCTCCCTATGATATACCTATTATTCTTATGTTATTCTTTGTGATGGAGTCAGACAATTCCTGTAGGGCTTTCTCGTTTTTTATTATTTTTGAGCCTCTTCTTCTTCTCTCTGTTGTGCCTCAAGTTGCTTGTCTTCTATTTCACTGATCCTGTCTTCTGTCTGGGCTGTTCTATTAGCTAAGCTTGCTACCTCGTTTTTCATCTCTTGAATTGAGTTTTTCATTTCTGTTTGATTTGTTTTTATAGTTTCAATTTCCTTGGTAATATATTCTTTGTGATCGTTGAGTTGTTTTCTGATTTCCCTAAATTGCCTTTCTGTGGTTTTCTTGTATATCTCTGAGTATTTTTAAGATTTCTATTTTTAAATTCTCTGTCATTTGGCTCCAAGGCTTCCAATATGTTAAATCTTTTCTCCATAGATTTTTCCACATCAATTTGCGTTACCTCTCTGTCTTTTGTATCCATAATGTTCGATTTCCTTTTTCTTATTGGCATCTGAAGGTGGTCTTGATGATAGTGTTAATTAGAATTAATAAAAAATAAAAAGGAAAAAAAAAAAAAGAAAAAAAGAAAAAAAAAAAAAAAGGAAAACACTCCACAAAAAAAAAAGTAATAATTTATTATTTCCCCCTTTTTTCTCTCTTCTCTTCCCCTCCTCTCACCTCCTTAGGGAAATATCGTGATGACCTGTGAATATACTATGCCAAATGGAACAAAACTGCTATAAATGGAGGGCCTGATTTGGGGTGAAGAGTTCAAGGGGCAAAAAAGGGATTAGGGACCCACTAAATACAAAAAAAAAAAAAAAAAGGGAGAAAATCTTAGACAAGCATAAAATGATTTGCCTGTAAGTGATGGTTGACCAAGAGATATAATGATAGGGATGAGAGGGAAACAGAAAAAAGGAGAGAAAAACTATAATTAAAGAAGAAAAAAACAAAAATAAAAACAATAAGCAAAAATCTGTTGTATTAAGTGGACGTGAAGACTAAATACAATGGAGACTTTGGGTTGGGAGGAATGCCAGTGAGCCAAAAAGCAATGCAAAAAAGTGCCCAAAATGCCACAAAAACAAACAATAAAGAAAAACCAAGAACAAAAGCAGAAGAAGAAAAAAAAGAACAACACCAAAAAAAAAAACCCCACAAAAACTTGAGTCCAAATCAAACAATCTGTTCGCGATTGAGGCCTAAATGGGAGGAAAAGCAAAAGGAGGAAAAGAAGAAATGAATTAGAAAGGAAAAAATAAGAGTAAGAGAGAAATGAAGGAAGAAAAAAAGGAAAGGAAAAAAAAAAACAAAAGGGGAGAGAGTGAGAGTCAAGGGCCCCGGAGTGCAACCCCAAAGGAGAGCTAGGATGAAGAAAAGAAACAAAATGTAATACTCATGGGCAGTGTAGTTCAAGAAAAGGGTAGCATAAGATGGGCAGGAGAGCAAAGGACCGAGGTGGAAGAAATAGGAAACAACAACAAAGGCAACAAAATAGAAGAAAGAAACAACAACAACAAAGAATTAGTGGAACAAGTTATAAAGTCTGTGGATTTTCTTGATTTTGAGAGGTTAACTTCTTCCTTTTTCTTTTCTCTCCCTCTTTCTGGTCGGTGACTCTATTACCCCAGGTTCTGCCCCTGTGTCACTCTTAGGTAGGGATTTGCAGTTGATGGGATTCTATGGCAATGTCATATAATTGGCTTTAGTCTTGCTGGTAGTCAAGGCTTGTTGGCGTTTGCAGGGTCCAAAGATGAGAGAGTTTGCTATCCTGGATTCTCTCTCCTAGTCCCCCCTTTCTGAAATTAGCAGCCTGATGATCCAGCTATGAGGCTGCCACTGCTTTTGTCTGGGGGACTAAGAGGCTCAAAGAGCTGGGAAATCCCCACTCTATCCTCACTCAGCGCAAGGCTCTGGGTAAGGCTTTGGCAGTCAGAGCCTCCAGCGTAATCAGGTGGGGCTGGGAGTCAATTGTTGTCAAGGTGACTGTTCAGCGCCTATCAATCAGTTGGACCACTCAACCCAGGCTTTCCACACTTGGTAGCCTGTTTTGGCTGGGATGAAAGAAGCACTAGTCGCTGTTTGCTTTATGGATCTTAATATCTGCCAAGTCCCTCTTGTTAGGAATATCCCTGAATATGGAGGCTCTGTCAATCAGAAGTTGCCCCCGCCCCTTTAGCGAAAGGCACTGAAAAATATCACGCCTCTTGTCTTGGATCGCTGAACTGGGAGAGATCTTATCAATTAGAGCCCCCGTGGGTGCGTAGATTTCGTGGGTTAAGCTAATTTCAGTGATTGGATCCGCAGCTGTGCTCCAAAAAGAATTTCAGGCTGCCTGCGCCGCCCCTCCCCCAACGCTTGATTGTTAGCTTGAATGGCTGGGTGAGGTGCCCCGCCCCCGGAGAGAATCTCCTGACTAGGAAGGACAGCCTTGGCGCCCGCGCAGCACGGGGCGTGCGTTCGGTTTCTCAGCACGCCAGTGGAACGGGGACCGTGGCACGGGGCGGCGCGCGCGGGTTTCTCAGCACGCCAGTGGACGGGGACCGGGCTGCGCGCGCGGTTTCTCAGCACGCCAGTGGATGGGGACCGCGGCGCGGGGGTGCGCGCGGTTTCTCAGCACGCCAGTGGACGGGGCCTCTCTGGATCGCGGCACCGGGCGTGCAGTTTCTCGTCACACCAGTGGTCGGACCGCGGCACGGGGGGCCGCGCGCGCGCGGCTTCTCAGGGTATGCTGGGATGGCCGCCAGTGCCCAGGCTGCCGTCCCCGAGTGTGGGCGGGCAGCTGCACGTTTGGGTTGACTCACCACAGGTGTACTTCCTCCTGGGCAACAGTCCCTCTGCTTTCAGTGTGTGTGTGGAAGTCCGGAATGCTCCGAGGATAAATTTTTCTGTTTCTAGTTGATAAATTTGTTGAGATTTTGGGGGAGATCTGTCGGACGCGCTGCTCACGGCGCCCATTTCCGTGACATCACCTCGGGATTTCTCTTGTTGATTTACTTGGGTCACATTTTTTGTTTGCCATTTTGTCTGTATATTAGGTAGAGCTGTCTGATTTTGAACTTTTGGTGGTTTCTTTATGTGAAAGATTGCCTCAGTGGCTCTGACCTCTAGGCCACCTGTTTTTCTTGTTCTAGGAATGCTGCTTGAGGGTAATTTTTTCTCCTGTTGTCTGTGAGTATTGAATGCAGTTGGTTCTTTCTGGGTGCAGTTATCCCTTCAGGCGGCTGGTTCTAAGGGTCAACCATGATCATGTATATTACACACTATGCAATGCTTGTCTTGTTGGGTATATTTATTCTTCACAGTGTCTGGTGCCTTCTAGACCCCTCATTTGGATGTGCTGCCTGTGTAGGTAGCTGAGTCTAGGGTTGGTGCTGTCTGCCACTCACTACCAGTTGTATTGGTTCTAGATCTTCTTGGGTTGGCGTCAGCTGTTGTTTGTAACTGGCTGTGGGCTAATTGCAGCTACTGCTCTTTTCACTCTTTGTGTCTGCGTTTTTCTGTGCCTGAGTAGTGTGGGAGGGGTGAACCTGTATATATGGATCAGCTTCCTCCTGCTTAGTGATGACAGAGCTCCATAAAAGCCCAACACTTCGTAATATTTGCCCCCACTTTTCAGCTGCTCCACCTCCTCTTGCAGCTGACTGGTCTTCCCAAAGAGTCTTCATTAGTAAGACTATGTAGTGTGGGCCCAGACTGATCTCACCCAACCAACCCCTCTGCAGGTTGCACGCTTGGTGGGTTAGGGCAGCTGAGGTTGGGAATACAAGGTTAGTGGGACCCCCTACTCAGTGGTCTCTTGGTCAGGAGCTCAGTACAGGGAATATGGCCCTTACTCCAGAGCCTAATCCCTCATCCACTGCTGGATACTTAAATGTTATTTCTCCCCAAGAAGGTGAGCAGCAGGTACAGATTGAAGTGGGGCCAACAGTCCCCTCTGCAGAAGTTCTTACAGCTGGTGAGACCCTGGTCTCAGGGAGGATGACTGAGATAGTCCTCTCCTTGAGCTGACTGTGGTCCCCTAGAAAGTGCTTAAGCCCCTTGATCAGATCCAACCATCACTCACACGGACCCACTTTGAGTGTCCATGCTCCAAGCCTGTTTCCTTTCCCCCAGTGGAATCTAGCCCAGCAGTACAGGATATCAGCACTTGGGCCGGCTGACTGTGAAGCTTCACCCTATCCAATGCACATGAGCCTCTGTGCTGGTGCTGATCACAGAGAGAGAAATTTACCTCAGCTGCGACAGGTGTGAGGACCCCTTCCTTTGGATATCACTATAGCATGGGTTGATAGGTCCTGAACCGATGCTCTTCACATATGCCATCCCTGGGCTTCCTTGGCAGGAACCCAGTGCAGACCAGTGGGAACACTGCCTGTTACTGACCTTCAGCAACCTTCTTGGAGCTACTTGTGGCTGGCTCTGCTGGGCCGAGGTGCACATGGAAATATCAAGCTGCATACTTAGGGCTGATGTTTACCCACACTGGGCCTGGAGGAAGGTCCACTTAAAAGGCCAAGGTTCCTGAGTCCCACCTCCTACAGCCTCTGTCTGCTGGCTGCTTGTTGGGCTTGACCACTGAATAAAACTCTACTAGAGTCTAGAGCAGGCATGGCCAACATATGGCCCACTGGCTGAATCTGGGTCCACGTAATGAGTTTATGTGGCCTGCGACTAAATTTTTAATATTCCTCTGCTACTTTAAAATCTCAGCTACTCAGAAGCGGAAGTGTCTTTAGATTATTGGAAATCAAGATATTAAGAAGATTAGTGATACACAGAATTCTGTACGTGACTAATCTAGGGTTAACTTCCAATAATTGGTTGAATGGATTCGTGATACTTCTGTATTTTTTGAAAAAAAATTCATTATAAAGATTTACAACTTCTGCCTGACCTGTGGTGGCGCAGTGGATAAAGCAGCAACCTGGAAATGCTGAGGTTGCCGGTCAAAACCTTGGGCTTGCCCTGGTCAAGGCACATTATGGGAGTTGATGCTTCCAGCTCCTCCCTACCTTCTCTCTCTCCTCTCCCTCTCTTTCTCTCTCCTCTCTAAAATGAATAAATAAAATTAAAAAAAATAAAAAAAAAAAATAAAAATAAAAAAAAAAAGATTTACAACTTCTGTACTCTCTGTACTAGATATGAACGTTTGACATTTAGTGGCGATGTGAAAACCACATTCTTTTACGTGGAGTTTGCCAGTGCGTACCCAAGGTCAAACAATTCGTAATTTTTTGTGGTCAAGTGTGCTGAATCAAGTGGCATTGTAAGCATAGACAATAGCTGCTGTTGATAACTGAAAACGTGTCCAGGCTGTTTGTAAAATGAAATAATTGTTTTATTTGTGATATAACCCCTTCAAGTTCACTCTATTAATTAAATATTGTTTTGATTGATTGCAATATAGTTTGGATATTTATACAGTATGTTATTATATTTTTATTAAAATATAATTTTATTAAATAATATTGTATATTAAAATTTTTCACTCACATTTATTCATAAACAAATTACATAATAAAATTTTGTTTATTTAAATGAATCGTTTTTGTATTTAACATTTTTAAATTTTAATATTTTGTCTGGCCCATGAAAAAAGTTTTCTTTCTAATCTGGCCTGGGGGCAAAAAACTGTTGGCCATGCCTGATCTAGAGCCTGCATCCAATTCAGGGACTAGGAAGGGTAGTGGGTGTGGCTCTGCGCCCTTCCCCCAGCCACCAGTCTCAGACTGTCGGGACTTTTTTTTCACAGACTTTAGTAAAGTGTGGCTCCAGGGGTCAGGTGGTTGTGGCCTCTGAGATCCAGAGGGTGGTCTGCCAGCACTCTGGACAGTTTCTCACTGAACCTCGTGTGAGGTGGAATTAATCAATCTTAGACTGAGGAGCTTAGGTGAGTGGGGGGCAGCTCCGGCCTCAACACCAGAAAATTGAGTCACTGATGCGCCCCTGCCTCCTGGCCTGTCAGAATAACCTGTGGCCATGACTGGAGCAGAGAGAGGACTTCCGAGGGCAGAGCAGTTGCTTCTTCCCAGTCTGTTGCCACTCAGAGGGGACTACTCCACCCAAGAAAGGTGGCAATTGCAGAATTGGGGAATGACTCAGCAGAGCAGCTCCAGTGGCTGTCCCCCACAATGTCTCTCCTTGGGCCTCCAACTTTACACTCTTCTCATGCAACTTTTGTCCTCTCAGTTCTCCCTCTACCAGAGTTCCATGTAAGTGGCTGGTGGACAAGATTTTGTGCACAGGCCCTTTAAGACAGGGCCTGTGCCTCCGAGAGCTCCTTCTCTTTCTTGCAGACAGGAAACCCAGCACTTTTCACCACCAAATGCTGACTGGGTGCCTCTTTTAGGTTCTGGGGCTCTAAGCTGCAGCTCCAGGCCTGGGGCTGAGGACCCACTCCTTCAGGGAAACCCTCCCCACAGCGTGTGTCCCTCTGGACTCTCAGCCACCACTCTCTCACTCCTGGGAGCAGGGCAGCCCTTTCTACGTCTCCACACTTCCTACCATTCTCAGTGTGGCTTTTGTGATCCTTGGTCATAGACTCCTCTTTCTTTAGTACAAAGTTGGTTTTTCAAGATGATTGTTCTTAAATTAAGTTGTAATTCAACTTGTCCTTGGCGGCGGCAGTTGGAACATCAGCTACTCCATCATCATCTTTGAATCCTTCTCATGTCCTTTTAAGAATCTATATTCTGCTTATGAGAACCTTGCTCTAGGTATTGGTTCATTATGGCCATATGCAGACTATGATAGATTGATTGCAGAGAGGGTGGCAACAATTCTCTCTCATCCCTGAGTGTGCATCCCTTTTGCACTGGGACTTTTCCACTCCTTCTATCAAGAGGTGGAGTCCCATTTTTCTCCACTTCCTTGAATGTGGGCTGGCCTGTGATTTTGCTTTGACCTATAAAAATGTGATGAGGGGATACTCTGGGATTCCTGAGTCCAGTCATGAGGACGATTGATACTTCTACTTTTGTTCTCTTGCAACTCTGAGTCCCATATCAAGAATCTGGAAACTTAAATCTGGGGGAATTCTGATTATACATACAAAGTGTAATTATATATTTACGTACTTTTGAGCCCCATAGCTCCTGAACAAGAAGCGAGGACAAGCATGAATTTTCCCCTGAAAGTCATCCTGGAAAATGTTGCCTTGCTACCTGGATCTAACACAAGGACCAATGACACATTGCCTGTGGTCTCCATGGTCCTGCATTGCTGGTAGATGGACAGTGACTCAGAATGTTCCAAGAGAGCAAAGAGAAGACCATGAACCTCATCTTCATACAAGCAGCCCACAATCCATCCTCAGGGCAGAAAGGCACACAGGTGGATCTGTGCTCACTCCAACACACATCTTCCAGGCTGCTTTATTACCATTTTCTGAATTTCTGTTCTGTGTCAAAGCTGTTTACCATGTTCATTCTCACCACAACTCTGTTGTTTAAAGTGTGTATGAGTAGATGCTACTGAGAAAAAAAAAAGTATACGTAGGTTGTCAGCTTAGGCCTTGCCCTCCCTGAAAATGCAGCCTTTTTTCCTCACATTCCACAGGAGATAGCTGTGCCTATCTTGAACCACAGATCCCGGTCTGCTCTGTCTTGTGTCTGCGTCGTGATCAGCATCATATCCCACGGAAGCCTCATAGTTTTACCACTAATAGCTACAAACACAGATCTTCTATATGCTAGTGTGGTCACTTCAATGGCATGAAGAAGACACTCCCAAATTAAAGGACTGAGGAAAAATGAATAGCCTTGATGCTTTAATAGATAGGATTGTGGCCATGTTTTCTTCTTCAAACAAGTCCTTTCCTTGATTCTACTCTGAAGTTGCACTGTTAGTGGAAGTGCAAATAAGTCCAACCAAATGGGGAACCTGTTTGGCAGTATTTACAAAACTAAACACAAGCATCTTGTGACTCAGAGATTGTAACCCACAAGTTCATTTACCTGGAATCATACAGATTTTCAACAAAAGATATGTATAGGAAGTGATTATATAGAGCAAGGAAAGAAGTAGAGACTATTAGAATAATCCAAGAGAGTGGTGAAGGTGGTTTGGACAAGTGGAGGTGCAAAAAAGTGGTCAGATTCTATGTTGTGTTAGTGAAGGTGTAGTTGAGGATTTGCTGATGGAGTTAATATGAAGCATGAGAAAAAAACATAATCAAGGAGGACATCAAGGTGTTTGGCTTGAGCAACAGATAGGATAGAGTTACCATTGACCTGGATGGGAAAGACAGAGGAAGAGTAGATTTGGGAGGAGAAAAAAAACAAACAAACAACCTTGTGTCTTAATGAATAAACCCTTCACAAATACTAAATAAGTCATGCTTCCTTTTTTAATAAAATGTAAACCTATAAACTTTCTCAGGCAGGAAATGAAACATTGCAGTTTGGGTGCCTCCAGACTGAATGGCAAAGAAACAGAGAGTTGCTGAGCCATAGATCTCTATGAAATCCAGGAGAAACCCATGCTCAACCACCCCAGCAAAGCATGCACAGTCATGCTTTCCTTTCCCCTATGGGGATATTTTAATGACCACAATAATGTTATTTTCTGAAATGTTTTAAACTAATGGTAAGCTGTACAGAAGACAGGCAATTTTAATTAATTGGAAGTTCTATATAAGAAAATGCAAACTGTACTGATACGTCTAAAGACCAAACAATGCCAAAAACATTATTCCATCCACTTAACTTAATTCTGATATTACAACACTTTTATAAGATCTGCTGGTGTGATATAACAAAAGATGCCTCAGATACAAGGGACCAAGATTCAAATGCAGGCTTCACTAGGAATAAATGGCGTGCCTGCTGCTTTTAATTTTGGTCCTGCTGAATTCTGGACTGATCTTCTGTACAACAATGCTAGTCACCTTACATCTGTCTTAACCTTGGGAGTATCAGGAGATTGCCCATACCCCTTCCATGATCACCCCAAAGTGTAATTATGGCTTTCATGAAGTGGCTGAAAGGATCACTTCTCACAGGGAGATCTTAAATTACTTGTGACCTTTAGGGGAATACTTTCTTAAACAAAGGCAAGAGATTAACAAAGGGGAAGCACTTCTGTAATGCCCTGGAAACTCCATTCCTCCCCATCAAACCCTTGTCCTTAATCCATCGGATGCTATAGCTCAGAACTCTGCCTGGTTCAGGCAATGGCGCACAAGGGAGAGCCACCGTTTTCTTTGATCATGTTAGTGTTCATTGTGAATAATAAAAAGCTACAAATGGGATCTACTGAAACAAATACATTTTATTGGAAGAACATAGGTATTTTACAAAACACAAGAACCCCTAAGCAACAAACACATTTTTTCTTTTCTTTTTAATTTAAACTTATTGAGGTAACATTGGTTAATAATGTGTAATTTTCAGGTGTACAAGATTACAAGTCAAACATCTGTATATTCTATTGTGTGCTCAACACCCAAAGTCTAGTTTTCCCTTATGTTGCCTTATTTTTGACCAAACACATTTTAAAGACAGAGATATGAGGACAGCTCAGGGGAACTCAACAGTAGATTATTTTAAATTATATTCTCTGAGACATAGTTCAGGTTATTGTTGGTGGAATTAACTGTATTACACAGGCAAACACATATTTTGTGTTTTGTGGGTTTTTAAAAATCAACGGTAATTAACCAAGTATCTTACTGTCTTAGCACCTTTATTCATGCACTAGGTATCCCTACATTTACCTACAACAGAGTCCATTGTTAAAAACTGGTGATTTTTCTTCCATTGTTTTTTTCTTTTTATTGTAGAGTGGTTATAGACAAGTTGGGAATTTTCTTGATCTTTATTGCTGCTTACTGTTGAAACTGTAAACCTAGCTATGTTCTAAGCACAAAGCAGATTCTATTTAAGGAATGCTCCTAAGTAGCCACACAGAGCATCTTCTGTCACAGTAACTGCCTTTAAAGTTACGTTGAATTTAATTAGCATATGTTAGTCAGCTAAAACTGTCAAAATGAATGTTAACAAAAACAGCTATTCTAGACAACAGTATAGGATGGTTGAAGGGCCACCATTTCATGAGCGGTTTTTTTGTAGACTAAGGTACTTCACACAATGAGACAGAGACAGCAAAGTGTTCCCCAGAAGCTAAGTCCAAAATTCTCAATGAAGCTGGATAACTAAGGAACAGCCTCCATCATTTAAAAAAAAATTATCTTTGCCAGAGTCAACACTATGCATTGATATCTTCTGTCCTCTAGCTATGCTGAACCCACATAGTGCCAGGAATGGGAAAGAGGGCAGAAGGCACTGTTGAACACACAAAAGTGTGCAATGCAGCTTTCACACCGAGAGTCCATATCCTCCTGTCTGCTTTCCCCTTGAGCTCTGAGAGTATGTCTACAGAAGGCCACTCCTACCAACCCTCTTCCCACCTGTAGGCTTTAGGGGCCAGAACGAAGGACCATATTGATTGAGTCATTCCATGTTTCCTGGTCAGAGAATCCCTGCCTACTTTTGAGCCTCTAACCTCTATAGTTCTTCTCCTTAAAAGAATGGCAATCAGCCATGAAGACAGTGACCATATGATATAGCAATCCAACTGCTGGGTATATATCCAAAGAAAATGAAACCACTATCTCAAAGACATATCTGCACCCCAATGCACATGGTAATATTAATCACTATGGCCAAGGTATGAAACAACCTAACTGTCTATCAACAGGAACATGGATAAATAAAATGTCACACACACACACACACACACACACACACACACACAAAAACAAACTGGAATATTATTTAGTTGTGAAGCATGCCTATAACAGGGAACCAGTATAAGAAGAAATACACTCCATTTCAAAGTCCTTGCCTTAAAGTGCCTGATATTATTCACTCTCTGTCACCCACATAAATAATCATAATGACAAAATACATAAGGTAAATATGACTTTGATGTGGAATACTTTATACCCAAAATTTCTAGCACATTAACATTCCCACTAGTGAGTAGACATTGAGTAGATGCCTCATGAGGTTGAGTTACCCCCGGTCCAGGAACGAACTCCCAGGAAAGAACCACAGAGCCAGATCCACCTAAAATTCTGAGGAGGGTTGCATTCTCTTTCTCTGAGATTCTGCCTTTGAGTATGCCACCAATTAAAGAGTCACCCCATTTGGAATCTTCACCCTTGTGACTTATTTTTAAGTGCCAACACTCAGTGGATTTACCCACAAACCATTCTCTTAGGTGAATGCGTCCCTTACCCCCAAGGAAGGGATGCAAGATGACTTTGATGGGCAGTGGGCACAAGTGTGTGTGGTAGGAGGAGACAAAATCACAGTTATTGAGTTTCATCACTGTTTTGGGCCAATAAATAGGCCAGTCTTGGTTACTGTCATGTCACTTGGTGAAGGAACATGGGTTTGGGTACAAGTTTTTCTAAGTATGTCAGGCCACAGGTTCCCCATCAATGGGTGGAAAACAATAGTGCCCCTCATCTTCCACGTCTTCAAAGTAATTTAACCACTTACAAGGACAAATCTTTGAAATGTTTCATGTGCTGTATAAAGGCTAAAGGCTACATACTTCAATTTCTCTTCTTCCTCTTCTTCTTCTTCTTCTTTCTCAAATTTTACTATGCGTCCTGTGTTCTTATTGGCTACATCTGTCCCTCTGGATCAAATACATACTTCAGTTTCTAATTACAAAGAACAGTGGATTATTTTTCTTCTTTTTGTTTTTTTTTACATTTAGTGAGTGAACTGCAGGTTCTGTGCTGCCAGCTTCTGGATAAAACCCATGCTAATAAAGCAATAGAGGAACCATGGGTAGCTATGAAACTAAAAGTGAAAAGTCTCTGAATGCACCTTCGACCAGTTATTATTGATATTGGGCACTCTCCCCTACTCAAACTGTCAAAAAGCCTTCACCAGATTTTCAACAAACTGACCACTGCCTTGTAAAGGAGTGACATGACATACGCAAGGACCTTTTTAAGCACAGCCAGTTAACAAGCAACCTCCAGCCTGAATTTGATGCTGAGCCACATCCGCTTCAGAGAAAGGCATCCACATTGGCCAGAAAAGAATGTGGCTCAGAGCAAGGCAAAGTCTGGGTTGCTAGGCATCATAGCAGAATTAAAGAGTTGGTTTCCAAAGAGACATATGCTCAGTCACCTCTGAGGAAATTTGCTGGCCTTGTGAAAGAAAACAAACATTTAGTGGAAATCATGGCAAAAGTGTAAAGAAATGAAGTGGGAGTGGGTTCTGGCCGGGTAAGGAGAGGAGCTTAATCAAGCCCTAATGACCCGCTTCCATATATGGATTCTGGAAATGGTGTACTAATAATTCCTTTAGTACCTCCAGGGTGCTGAGCACT
Organism: Saccopteryx leptura; assembly: GCF_036850995.1. Lineage (NCBI taxonomy): Eukaryota > Metazoa > Chordata > Mammalia > Chiroptera > Emballonuridae > Saccopteryx > Saccopteryx leptura. Next base: position 131,389,003 of record NC_089516.1, on the reverse strand, counting down.
TTACAGAGACCATCACACTTGATTCTCACAAACATCCCTGACAACAAGGTGTGATTCTCATTTTGCAAGTGTGGGAATTGAGGTTCAAAGATGAGAGTAAAAAAGAGTGGAAAGCCTTTCAGATTCAGATACTAGAAACTTAATGTAAATGAAACACATTGTGTGGCTCCAGTAACATCTGCAAGGAAAATCCACAGCTTTAGTAAGAAAAAAACAGGTGGGGGACCCAACAAGGTATGGAAGAATAAATGTTTAAAGACATATTCATCTACAGATTACTTGAATCGTTAGCCTATGCTTCCAGGGCCACTGATAAATAAATGCTATCATTCTCTGAAACCAACTTGGTGTACAGGTCTCATCTTTCCCCCTTCCCTAGAGAGAGCTGGTTTTCAATCACATTCAAACCCATGTTGTTGTCCTTGAAAAAAAGAATCACAATATCAGCACTCCCAGAATCTCTAGATTCCTGAAGTTTGTTTTGACAATCCCATCCAGTCCATCCTGCCTGGTATTACAATAGTTTCCAAAAGAAGAAAAGATAAAGAGACAAATAAAAGCCTTGATATGAAAATATCAAGATACGTTTTCTGGTTATGTATTATTTTCTTTAATCTGACATTGTAGTCACATCAATGTGTTTATAACAGTGGCACCTACAGTGACCAAAGGAATACAGGTAATGACCAGAAATAGATGCTAGTGACTACTTAAAATAAAATTTATTATAGACATAGGGTCTCTATCATGCGGTTAATAAGCAGTGCCCAGGGAGTTAGCCTGATATTGTTGGAACGGCCTATCTTAGAGACTCAAGGAAGGGATTTCAACACCATCTTAAATAATAATACAGCTGACTGGGGACAGGTGCTACCTACAGTCAGCTCAACATTTGTGGTCTCACATAAACATAAGGTTGCTCTTACTTTTGTCTGGCTGGTCTTGACGATTAGTTCTGGTTACACTCTCTTCTCATTTCCAGCCCATGGGCTGACCAGTACTGGACGTTTCCTTCACAGGTCCTGAAGGAGACGATGATTGTACAAATATGACTTGCCTGCAGGTGGACTGTATAGCATAACTGCTGGAAAATTCAGTAACCTGGAAAATCACAAGATGAGTGGCTGGGGCAAACTTCCTCTTTCCCTTATCCAGAGGGATTTCTGAAAATGGTTGGTAGGACCAGAGTACCCAATCAAGCAGCCTAAATGAGCTAAACCAAAAGAGTAAAAGATAATGTAAGACAGGAACTGCTGTGGAACCAAACCACAAGATAAGACTGCTGCTTTAAGAGGCTTGATTGTGCCTTCAAAACGTACCATTGTTTGTCCATGCTTTAATCAAATATCATAGAATGGTAATTTAAATATTATGTTGAGAGGTACTGTTGTAAAGTAAACAATCCACAATTGCCGTGGGTTTTCGTAGAGGCATGTAGTCCAAATAAGTTTTTGAAAAGTTTTATTAAAGAAGGAAATTTATTAAATATGCCAGCCACATATAGCTTACATGGGTCAGTCCAAAATCATGTGTGTCGTTATATTCCAGGGGGTTGGTTATATACCGTTACTTATACATGGGCGGGGAAAATAACCTGACATCATGGTTATTATAAAAGCCTATACCTTTTGTTTTCCCCTATACAGGTTTGGGGGAAAGGATGAAGGGGGTGGATGGGACACAATTCATTAGCAAGTTCATAACATCTGTCTATAGGATTCATAAAGAACGCTTCTACATTAAAACTTACAAGGCAACACAATGATAAAAATGTCACTTTACATATTAAAAGACATCCCTATATTTTCTAGTGTTCATTTGCTATTCCTTTGTCTAAAGATACATACATTAACTACATGCTTTCTGGAGGGCAGAGGTAGTTTCCATGGAGACAAATGCCTATAAATGAGTCCATTAGTATAAGGAGAGGTTTAATTTAATCATTTCTCTCCCTACACCTGGCTATCTATTCACTCATTTCCCATAGGTATGGGGGAAGGTCAGAGAATCCAAGTTCTCCTTTCTCTTTCTGCATTTACAACACAATGTCATCGGCCATCTTGATTTTATGCTAATCACAGAAGTACAGAGACCATTTACAAAATCTCTCTGTATGCCTAGCCCAAATTAATAAAATGTTCTTTAAGCTTCCTAAACTTATTTAATATTATATCAGTAGCCTTTGGTACCTTACAAGAGTACTGCCATTTGTTAGAAGGACAGTCTCAGAACTCCATTTTTACTCCCCTTCAGTGATAAGGCAATTGACCTCATACAACAACTATGGGTAACAAACCTTGGAATGGGTACATGTATTCACTTTGTTTCCAATACTGACAAAATACCATGCAAGATTATGGGTAACAAATATTTGATTGTGTTTTTTTTCTTCTACTAAAATAAACCATGAAATGCATATTATACAACGGCATTGTTATATTAGTTTAAATAATTGGTAACATTGTAAGTCAAAATTGCAAAAGTAGAAATGAGCTAATTCAAATTCTGAACAATCTCGTGAAGAATTTCACACATTACATCATGTTCTCACTTTCTGAAAATGAACATAGTCTTTGAGGAGAAAACAACAGAAAGAAACTGGACATTTGGGTAATACACAGATTGGGGGATTTGCACTTATTTGCTAGTATGTTCGTCCCTAGGATACGATGGGCAATGGGCATGTATTAAAAGTACCTTCATTCCACCACTAGATATTGTTAGAGGTCTAGGGATGTACCTGAAAAGTCATAGATTAGTGAAGCTAGTTTGTGTCCCACTTCCTGAACTCTCCATTCCTGCCAGCACCAATGACACAGATAAAGTAAAATCCAAATACCAGCAATGGACCTTTCACTTTTCTAAATGTAACCAAGGTGGATTTAGATAACACCAATGTTTCACAAATATAAGTCATGAAATATGCATAATTTAAGACAATATCAAGAATCAACCAGCACAAAGGCAACCATCACCATTATCCAAAGAAAGCACCATTTTCTTAATGCCAACTATCAGGATACCTTCAGTGATTAGAGCCTTAGGGTTTTGAGTAATGTAAGGTCTGTGGATAATGGGTGGTCACGTGGGGAACTCAGACCCGTGAACTTTGGCTAGGACCGCCTACAACCAAGCACGCCAAAGGAGGCTGCACAGGAACCGTTTGGGAAAAAGCGACCGTCTGCCAGCCAGTGAGATTTCACTACGTCATGTTAGCTCGACTTCCCTAGAGGGACCCCTTTAAATATCTCCACGCGGTTTAATCCTTGCGACTTCCCTGGCCTCCATCTCCTCCATCTTTCTTTCTTCGGGGCCAGGGAAGCTCGCTGGGCGGGATGCATGCTCTGTACTCAATAAAGCCTTTTGTTTATTCCACACTTGGTGGCTCCGAGCCCTCTTCCTTCCTCTCGGCAGGGAAAAATACCTTACATCTTGGTGCCAAAACCCGGGAGGAGTTGAAGTCCGCAAGGACCGCTCCTCTTCCTCATCCCCTCCGAGAAAGAACCAGGATCTCCGACCTTCCACCCACTTCGGCGCACGGTGCGGTAAGTCCACTGCCTCCAGCCACCCATGAGTTCTTTCCTCCTAGACTCCCTGTCCGAAACGTAGCTACGTCAGGGAAGTCTTTTGTTCCGAGTGAGCGTGTGCTTGCGGAGACGTCCCAAGCATATCCACTTTACCTTTTCCGTCCGTGGCTGGACCTTGAGTTTCAGGACGCTAATACTCAAATCTGACCACTCCGAGGACTGAGGGCGGCTGTGGGGGCACAGGAATCTCCCCTCCATAAAGAAGAACTGTTCTTCTCTGCTGTGGCACTGGCCACAGAACCCACTGAATTAGCCTCCTGAAGGGACTTTCGTGTTTATCACCCTCACCAATTTAACTATCGCCAAAAAAGCTGGGAACTGATTGGAGATCTCTTACATACATGGCTTCTAATTATTTGTGCACCGTCCTTAATCTCTGTGCCTTCCTGTTCCACCGCACAGGGCCTTTTTTCTGGCCAGAGAAACCTCACCTAAAGCTCCAGTCCTGATCTTTCCTATCTCCCGCGGACTCCCAAGTCTCTTTTCCTCCTGCCTGACCCCCGGGGGTGCCCCTCTCTCGGGACTTTTCTCTGGTCCCTCTGCGGACCTCTTTTGTGCTCGGGTCTCTTCCCTTCTGAGAGCCCCCCTCCCCTCCTTTTGCAAAAAACCTGTTTCTTATTCACCACTACCATTCTCTTTCTCCTCCCCTGCTGGCATCAGGGGCCTTCCCTTCTCCACTGTGTTCTTAAGCCTCTCCTCCGTCAGACCTTTCTCAGCCTGGCATTGGCTCTTACACCGGTTTTCAGGATGTCCAACCCCAATTTCCTTGCAGGAAGTTCTGGCCCTGTCCTTTGGCTCCAGCGTTTCCTGTGGGATCTGGGTGCTGAGCTCTGCACGAGCCCCCCCTTTTATTCCCAATCCCCCAAACCCCTATCCAGAACCTGTGAACATGGCATTTAAAGTTTTTAACAGTCCCAACGAGTAGAAACAGGCCAAGGCTGTTCACCAGACCCGCATGCAGCAGAAGGTAATGCTCCAAAACCTGGCTCTTGTGGCAACTCTGAGGCCAGTAGAACAACAGGGGCAAGGCACAGGAGATGCCCCGACCCAAATCCAAGCCACAAAGAGAAACCTCATCAGCAGCTTGCTTTAAGTGTGGCAAGCAGGGTCACTGGTCCCGGCAGGGCTCCTGCCCGTGGCTGCCCACTGAGTCCTGCCCTGACTGCAAGCAGCCCAATCATTGGTGGAGTAATTGCCCCTTTGGGCAACAGGCTTTTCGTCAGCACCTCTACATGGAGGACAAGCCCGCCCGAATGGGAAGGCCAATCCAGCCAGGTGGGTGCATCACTCGAACTCCTAGGACACGGCCTGGACTCGGAAGAAACCCAGGGTATGCTGCATACTAGTGGGTAAGTCCATCTCATTTCTTGTGGACACGGGGCTACCTTCTCTGTTCTGCCATCACACTCTGGACCTCTAGTTCCCTCACAGGTCTCGGTTATGGGAATGGATTATGAGGGACCCCTTCCTTTCCCCCTTTACGCCACTCGCTGACATGCAGTTCTGCCTCAAGCTTGGCCTCCTCACAGGACCACTGGCAGTCGGAACACTGGACTCCATCCATCTCCAGCTCACCAAAGGCTGGACCCTACAAATCCCCCCTATTACTCCCTCTTTCTTTTAAATCCTTACAGGTCGCATCCGCAAAGTTTCTCCAATCACGGGCCACACAGATGTTCCCTCTGACACCCCCTCAAAGCCACCACCTTTGATCTCCCCCCTCCCCACAACACCCCTAATCAGCAGGAAGTAGCCAGACAAATAAACAGTGCCCCTTTTTCTATTTAACACAGAAGGTCAGAATGTAAGGTCGGTGGATAATGGGGGATGGTCACGTGGGGAACTCAGACCCGCGAACTTTGGCTAGTACTGCCCACAACCAAGCGCGCCAAAGGAGGCTGCACAGGAACCGTTTGGGAAAAAGCGACCGTCTGCCAGCCAGTGGGATTTCACCACATCATGTTAGCTCGACTTCCCTAGAGGGACCCCTTTAAATACCTACCACGCGGTTTAATCCTTGCGACTTCCCTGGCCTCCATCTCCTCCATCTTTCTTTCTTCGGGGCCAGGGAACCTCGCCGGGCGGGATGCACGCTCTCTACTCAATAAAGCCTTTTGTTATTCCACACTTGGTGGCTCCGAGCCCTCTTCCTTCCTTCTCGGCGGGGAAAAATACCTTACAAGTAAAACAGCAGTTTTCTTTTCATTTAAGCCTCCCCCTGAATACACTCTAGGTGTCACATGGGGGAGACATGAGTGTCAATA